>NC_142874.1:64053439-64656131 GCF_051225735.1 Oryctolagus cuniculus
CCTTATAATATAGCTGACATTATTTAGAAGTGGTATTCATCCTTCTTTTGTTACTTACCTTTTCATGCAGTTATGCTGTGTACCTCCTATAGATTTTGAAGCCTTGTGAACAAAGTCTTGTGCTTATGATCTTTTTAGCTCACTGTGTTTAGCCCAGGGCATTCATTCTTATTTTCTTTTAACTTTTGTTTCTAAAAATGGATTTATCTAATTTGTCATATAAAATTTTGTTTAAAGCAAAAATAAATACAACCAATGAAAAGGCAATGGGTGATTGGTATAGAAAATTATGACCTTAAGTAAGTCCTAGTTGATTCATTTTCTTTTCCCTGCATTTAAAGGTACTTGAAGCATCCAAACTGCTTTTGTCCCTACTTTTACTAGAGCAGTTAAACAGGGATTCATATTTTGTTTTGTTTTTGTCACATGGGCCTTTTGTCAATGTGATGAGTAAATATCACTAATAGGAGTAAATGATTA
Source organism: Oryctolagus cuniculus (assembly GCF_051225735.1). Taxonomy (NCBI): domain Eukaryota; kingdom Metazoa; phylum Chordata; class Mammalia; order Lagomorpha; family Leporidae; genus Oryctolagus; species Oryctolagus cuniculus. The sequence continues at coordinate 64,053,920 of NC_142874.1, forward strand.
CCAAATATTAAAAATAATATGTGATATGCTAATGTAAATCGTCATATTATCCCCATAAATAATATCATCTATCACTGATTCTGATAGTTATCATATTCTTAAAGTAGCTATGATTGTATACAATATTTTCAGGCTTCTTTAATAGCAATAACATAATATGAACATAGCGTGGTATCTGTTAATGTGAAGTGGAAGTCAAAATAGAATATTAGAAAAAAAAGAATATTACTCATGTGTGTTGCTTATATTCATAGTCAAAGAATACTAATTTCATTTGGAGTTAGGAGAAAAACAACAAATTTAACATGTTTTTCTTTTCCCCATAAAAGCTGTCATATCCCTAAATTCTATCCATGGACCATATGGACATCTGTAAGACCCAGATAAGAAATTCCCAGTTAAAAGAGGATAAGTCACAGATAGGTTGTTAATATACTGGCTTTCCCTATAATATTATATTTCAGAAAAGCGCCCAAGGATAAAAACAAGACCTCCTAATTGAAAGGAGTAAAGAATTGATGTTACAATTTCATATAATGATTTCCTAATACTTTCTTTTTTTACAATTGTCCACTGCAAGAGTAAAGGAATATCAAAATCAGGTGAAAATTCTCCATTCTAATGGACCTAATTACAAGCTAATCTCTTCCCCCAGGAAATGTTACTAGTGTTAATGTTATATCCATGTGCTAGGGCATTTACAGAGGTGTTCTGTCTTAGAGTCACTGTAGTTTTCATTACTGTATTTTCACCCTCACTCTGAAGTCCTCAAAATTGCATTAACAAATTGAATAAGTTAATATGCCCCTTCTAAGCACTGAATGCATTTTGATAGCAGTGGATAACAATGCAAGAAATATTCTGGGCCAAAATTTTGGCATAGTGGTTTGAGCTACTGCTTGCAACACCACTATCCAATATTGGAGTATTAGTTAGTCCCAGCTGCTTCAGTTACAATTTAGTTTCTTTTTAATGAGTCTGAGAAAGTAGCAGAAAATGTCACAAGTGCTTGGGCTCTGCAACACATGTGGGAGACCAGGATGGAATTCCTGGCTCCTGGCTTCAGAAAACCCCATTCCTGGCTATTGCAGCCATTCAGTTAGTGAATTGGTGGATGAAAGATTTCTGTTTCTCCCTGTCTCTCTCTTTCCCTCTCCCCACCTCCCTCCTTCTCTCTCTCTCCCTCTCTGTTGCTCTTTCAAAAAAAAAAAAAAAGAGAGAGAGAAGTTAAAAAACTAATTTACTACACAAGATTCTTCTTAATCTGTCATTTGTAGTGTTGTGGATTATCCATATACAATGTCATTTGTCAAATAATAAGACAATAATATATCAGGCTTCCAAATTATGTTAGTTCTTTAAGATAAAACAAGAAACTTCGATTGTTTTCCACCAATATTTATCATCTTTGTGTTCCTGAATATTTTCTTTTTGAATAATGCTTGGATATAAAAGAAAATGTATGAGTGTAAACATGCTGGCTTGCGTTTTGCTTAGATGTGCCAATTGACAAAAAGGCAGAATGTCTTAGATGACACATATGCAAAAAAAAAATCCCTGTGTGTATTCCTTCACTAATCATGTTAAACATTGCTAGGAGCTCTGTTTCTAACACATCTGTGTAACTAATCTACAGCCTAGACTCTAACACAGCTGGTACACAGTGTCTTTGCCACTAAAAAGTGGCAAATACTCCTATGAAAATGATGAAGAGTATTTTCTTGCTTCTTCCTCTGTTTTGGAATAATCTAAATCTCTTGAAATTTATTAATCACAGGGCCAGCACTGTGGCTTAATGTGTAGGGCCATTACCTGCAGTGCTGGCATTCCATATGGGCAGTGATTCAAGTCCTAGCTGATCCACTTCTGATCCAGCTCTCTGTTATGGCCTGGGAAAGCAGTAGAAGATGCCCCAAGTTCTTGGGCCCTACACCTACGTGGGAGCCCAGAAAAAGCTCCTAGCTCCTGGCTTCACATCAGCGCAGCTCCGGCTGTTTTGGCCATTTGGGGAGTGAACCAGCTGAACCAGTGAAACAGTGAAACAGCTGAGCTGTCTCTCAAATAAATGGAAAAAAATTCTTTAAAAAATTTAGTAATTGCTTCATTTGGACAGGGAGATGAAATGAGCAGCTAAACACTACTCTTTTTTGTTGTTTATTTTGCTGAATATTTACTAATTAGGGAATAGTGATCCAAGGCATAGCCAAAAAATAAAAGTATAGTACATGAATTTCTTTTTTAAGGCAGAATCATTTTTATTAATATACACAACACGTTTTTGAAAACGCTGACTTCATGTACTTTTTTAAAAAATGGCATTTTCAGGTAAAAAGATGCAGAGATGACTACAGTCTTCAGATATTTACTTGAAAAATTCTTCAATGGCGGTTTGATATCGGATCTCCTCATCCAGCTGAAAATTCACAAATTCTCCATAATTAAACTGATGTCTTTGATTTAGATGACTAATGAAATTTCTAGTAATCTAGCTCTGATCTCTCCAAGGAAGAGACACACAAATAGGACCCATCACAGGAACTATTGAAATAGGTGATTAATGTTACAGTGATCCAGTAAAGCTGTCTGGTAAAATTAGATTCTTGACACAGGGATTTTTTTAAAAGATTTATTTATTTATTTGAAAGGAAGGGTTACAGAGAGGTAGAGGCAGAGAGAGAGAGAGAGAGAGAGAGGTTTTCCATCCACTGGTTCTCTCCTCAACTGGTGGGAATGGGTGGAGCTGAGTCAATCCAAGCCAGGAGCCAGGTGTTTCTTCTGGGTCTCCCACCTGGGTGCAGGGGCCCAAGGATTTGGACCATCTTCTACTGCTTTCCCAGGCCATAGCATAGCTCTGGACTGAAAGTGGAGCAGCCGGGACTGGAGCCAGCGCCAGTATGGGATGCTGGCACTGATGGTGGCAGCTTTACCCACTACACCATAGCGTCAGCCCCTAAATACAAGGGACATTTAAAGGTGTGATGTCTAGAAGAACTTGCATTCTCTTGGTAAGTTTCCGTGTTATCAGATGTGGATGTTTCGCTCCTATTACTGTTCCCCTCTGAATCTTGACAAATTTGAAAGTTTGGAATGACAGAGGAAATACCATATTCATCCTGATACTTCTTACAAGATTTTTAATGGTGTCTCATGTGATAGAATTTAATCTGTTTTGCACAGCATCTATCTGCAGCCGCCAGAAAACTTCCTCATGATAATTTCAAGGCCTCAGGCCAGTTCAAGACTTGCTCTCTCTCTTCTAGTCACATATCCATGACAAAGAGGACAATGCATTCCACTTTCTCTCATTGCTGTCAGGAAACAATTTCTACAGAAAGCATGCTGACTGACCTTGGACCGCACAGAGCTCTTGGGCACCTCCTGACAGAAGGGACAACAGAAATCATCTTCTGTGTAAGATGTGGCCGTGGAAAGCTCCGCGGCCATGATGGGAGATGGGGAAGCAAGGTAGCAATGGGGGCAGCAGCAGAGGCCAAGCTGGCAGTGGTGGCCCGCCAGGACACCTTAGGAGTCCCAGAGCGCCGATGTGGATGGCACAGCTTCTCTGTAGCAGGTGGGTAGAGACGTAGCCCTGTGTGGTCTTCCAGCATCTCTACCGACCACTGCCGCCCTTGCATCCAGGACCCGTGGGTAAATGGAGGCAGCCTGCGCAGGTCTCATCAGCCAGGAACGGGGAGGAACCTGAGGCTCAGGGTGCTCGGGGATCCCACCGCCCCTGCCAGCCGCTCTCTGCTGTCTGCACCCTGCCCCAAGGTTGCCCCACGCGGCAGAACCTCACACGCTGGGCCCAGGAGCAGGGAGATGTAAGGACCAGGTGGAGGGGTGCTCCCTAGCAATCGTCTTGAATTTTTAATTTTATAACAACATATCAGAGTCTAAATGGAACCAACATCAAATTTCATAGCTAAAAATAATAATGAAGGGAAATATTTTTCAAACATTAACTTCCTCAAGCATTTTCTCAGCTGGGCAGAAAGGAGTATTAATGAGCTTTTGATCCCCCTAATGGTAAATTAAATTTACTCAGGAAAATCTCTGATACTCATCACGGATGACCCTTTTTAATCTCAGCTGGTAAAACAGTAAATGCATTCAGCTGATCAACATAGCCATTACTGTGGAAAGTGGGGTGGGTAGTGTAACTTCATTACTAATAATTTTAAAAACTGGGCCTGCGCAGTGGCTCATTTGGTTACTCTTGCGCCTGAGGCGCCTGCATCCCATATGGGCGCCGGATTCTGTCCCGGTTGCTCCTTTTCCAGTCCAGCTCTCTGCTGTGGCCCGGGAGTGCAGTGGATGATGGCCCAAGTGCTTGGGCACTGCACGCGCTTGAGAGACCAGAAAGTAGCATCTGGCTCCTGGCTTTGGATCGGCAGGGTGCTGGCTGCAGCGGCCATTTGGGGAGTGAACCAGCGTAAGGATGACCTTTCTCTCTGTCTCTCTCTCTCTCACTGTCTATAACTCTGTCAAATTAAAAAAAAAAAAAGAAAAAATAATTTTAATAATCTTGACAAAATCTGTTTTTTTTTTTAACTTTTATTTAATGAATATAAATTTCCAAAGTACAGCTTATGGATTACAATGGCTTCTCCCCCATAACGTCCCTCCCACCCGCAACCCTCCCCTTTCCACTCCCTCTCTCCCACTAAGGACAGAGATCCTACATGAGGAGTAAGTGCACAGTGACTCCTGTTGTTGACTTAACAAATTGACACTCTTGTTTATGGCCTCAGTAATCACCCTAGGCTCTTGTCATGAGCTGCCAAGGCTATGGGAGCCCCCTGAGTTCACCGACTCTGATCATTTTTAGACAAGGCCATGGTCAAAGTGGAAGTTCTCTCTTCCCTTCAGAGAAAGGTACCTCCTTCATTGATGACCCGTTCTTTCCACCGGGATCTCACTTGCAGAGATCTTTCATTTAGGTTTTTGTTTTTTTCCCCCAGAGTGTCTTGGCTTTCCATGCCTGAAATACTCTCATGGGCTTCTCAGCCAGATCTGCATGCCTGAAGGGCTGATTCTGAGGCCAGAGTGCTGTTTAGGACATCTGCCATTCTATGGGTCTGCTGTGTATCTCGCTTCCCATGTTGGATCGTTCTCTCTCTTTTTTATTCTATCAGCTAGTATTTGCATAAGTATAACTTTCGGGTTAAAGTGGTTTTTCTCCCCATAACCACCCTTCTACCCCTAAACCATCCCAGCACCTACTCCCTCTCCCATCCCATTCTTCATTAAGATTCAATTTCTTTCTTTTTTAAAAAAATATTAATTTTATTTATTTGAAAGAGTTACAGAGAGAGGTCAAGAAAGAGAGAGAGGTCTTCAATCCACTGGTTCACTCCCCAGATAGCCGCAACAGCCGAGGTGCATCGATTCAAAGGCTAGAGCCAGGAGTTTCTTCCAGGTCTCCTGCATAGGTGCAAGGGCCCAAGGACTTAGGCCGTCTTCTAATGCTTTCCCAGGCCAAAGCAGAGAACTGAGTTGGAAGAGGAGCAGCTGGGTCTAGAAGCAGTGCCCATATGGGATGCTGGTGCTTTAGGCAAAGGCTTCAACCTGGTGCACCACAGTGCTGGCCCTAGGATTCATTTTAAATTACTTTTATATACAAAAAATCAACATCATTCTAAGTAAAGATTTTAACAGTTTGCACCAATTCCGACACACAAAGGATAAAGTACTGTTTGAAGACTAGTTTTACCATAATTCTCATAGTACAACTCATTCAATTCTAACTGGGTTGAGGTAAAACCTCAAGGTGGTTTTTGTTTGCATTTCCCTGGTAGCTGGTGATCTTGAGCATCTTTCCATGTGTCTGTTGGACTCTTGTATTTCATCCTTCGAAAAATACCTGTTCATATCCTTAGACTATTGTTAATGGGATTGCATATTTTGTTATTTAATTTCAGTTCCTTATAAACTCCATATATTAATCCTTTATCAGACGTATATTTGGCAAATATTTACTCTAATTCTATAGGTTGCCCCTTTCCTTTGTTGAGTGTTTCTTTTGCTGTGAAGAAGCATCTTAGCTTGATATAATCCCATTTTCCTATTTTTGCCTTTATTTTCTGTGCTTCTCAGGACTTATCTAAGAAGTCTTTGTTTATGTCAGTGTTTTTCTGAATGCCCCCAATGTTTTTTTCTGGTAGTTTGATGGATCAGGTAGCAGATTTGGATCCATGATCCATTGTGCACTGATTCTTATATAGAATGTAATAAAGGGCCTTGTTTCAAACTTCTGCATGCAGAGGTACAATTTTCTGAAAACCATTGTTGAAGAGACTGTATTTCTTACGGTTGTGATTTTAGCCTGTTTGTCAAAGAATAGTTGGTGGTAGATGCATGCATTAATTTCTGAGGATTCTAGTCAGTTCCATTGATCAACATGTCTATTCTTTTTTTTTTTTTTTTTTTTTTTTTTTTGACAGGCAGAGTGGACAGTGAGAGAGAGAGACAGAGAGAGAAAGGTCTTCCTTTGCCGTTGGTTCACCCTCCAATGGCCGCCGCTGCAGCCGGCGCACCGCGCTGATCCTGGCAGGAGCCAGGAGCCAGGTGCTTTTCCTGGTCTCCCATGGGGTGCAGGGCCCAAGCACCTGGGCCATCCTCCACTGCACTCCCTGGCCATAGCAGAGAGCTGGCCTGGAAGAGGGGCAACCGGGACAGAATCCGGCGCCCCAACCGGGACTAGAACCCGGTGTGCCGGCGCCGCAAGGTGGAGGATTAGCCTATTGAGCCACGGCGCCGGCTCAACATGTCTATTCTTGTGCCGGTACAAACTTGTTTTGATTATAACTGTTTTGTAATATGCTTGAAATCAGGTGTTGTGCTACCTAAAGCTTTTCTTTTATTGCTTAGGATTGCATTAGCTAATAGGGTCTCTGGTGATTCCATAAGAATTTCAGAGTAATTTTTTTCAGATCTCAGAATACAGTATTGAAATTTTGATTGGGATTTCATTGGATCTCAAATTGTTTTGGGTTGTGTGGTTTTTCCTCTTTTTTGTTCATTTTTTTAACTTTTATTTAATGAATATAAATTTCCAAAATACAGCTTATGGATTACAATGGCTTTTTCCCCCCATAACTTGCCTCCTACCCACAACCCTCCCATCTTCCGCTCCCTCTCCCCTTCCATTCACATCAAGATTCATTTTCAATTATCTTTATATACAGAAGATCAATTTAGTATATATTAAGTAAAGATTTCAACAGTTTGCACCCATACAGAAACACAAAGTGTAAAATACTGTTTGAGTACTAGCTATAGCATTAAATCACACTGTACAGCACATTAAGGACAGAGATCCTACATGAGGAGTAAGTGCACAGTGATTCCTGTTGTTGACTTAACAATTTGACACTCTTGTTTATGGCCTCAGTAATCACCTGAGGCTCTTGTCATGAGTTGCCAAGGCTATGGAGGCCTTTTGAGTTCGTCGACTTTGATCTTATTTAGACAAGTTCATAGTCAAAGTGGAAGTTCTCTCCTCCCTTCAGAGAGGTACCTCTTCTTTGATGACCTGTTCTTTCCACCGGGATCTCACTCACGGAGATCTTTCATTTAGATCATTTTTTTTTTTGCCTGAGTGTCTTGGTTTTCCATGCCTGAAATACTCTAGTGGGCTTTATAGGTGGATCTGAATGTCTTAAGGGCTGATTCTGAGGCCAGAGTGCTATTTAGGGCATCTGCCATTCTATGAGTCTGCTGTGTATCTCGCTTCCCATGTTGGATCATTCTCTCCTTTATAATTCTGTCTGTTAGTATTAGCAGACACAAGTCTTGTTTATGCGATCCCTTTGACTCTTAGACCTATCATTATGATGAGTTGTGACCTGAAACTGATCACAATGGCTAGTGGGATGGCATTGGTACATGCCACCTTGATGGGATTGAATTGGAATCCCCTGGCACATTTCTAACTCTGCCATTTGGGGAAAGTCCGATTGAGCCTGTCCCAAATTGTACATCTCTTCCCTCTCTTATTCCCACTCTTATATTTAACAAGGATCACTTTTCAGTTAAGTTTCAACACTTTAGAATACTTGTGTATTAATTACAGAGTTCAACCAATAGTATTAAATAGGACAAAACAATACTAAAAGGGATAAAGTATTAAGTTTTTCATCAACAGTCAGGGCAAGGGCTGATCAAATCACCATTTCTCATAGTGTCCATTTCACTTCAACAGGTTTCCTTTTTGGTGCTCGGTTATTTGTCACCGATCAGGGAGAACAAGTGGTATTTGTCCCTTTGGGACTGGCTTAATTCACTCAGCATGATGTTTTCCAGATTCCTCCATTTTGTTGCAAATGACTGGATTTCATTGTTTTTTTAGTGCTGTATAGTATTCTATAGAATACATATCCCATAATTTCTTTATCCAGTCTACTGTGATGGGCATTTAGGTTGAAAAGGCAGAGTTACACAGAGGGAAGGAGGAAGGGAAGGAGGGAGGGAGGGAGGGAGGGAGGGAGGGAGAGAGAGAGAGAGAGAGAGAAAGTTTTCTTTCTGATGGTTTACTCCTCAAATATATACACTCAAATGGATGCAGCAGCCAGAGCTGGGCTGATCCAAAACCAGGAGCTTCTTTTGGGTCTCCCAAACAAGTGCAGAGGCCCAAGGACTTGGGCCATCTTCTTCTGGTTTCCCAGGCAATAGAGGAGAGCTGAATAGGAAATTGAGTATTCAGGACTCAAACCGGTGATCATATGGAATGCTGGCACTGCAAGTGGTGGCTTTACCTGTTATGCCACAGCGCCAGCCCCTAGTGTGTATATTTTAATGATATTAATTCTTCCACTATATGAACATGGAAGATTTTTCAATTATTTGATATATTCTTCTGTTTCTTTGCTTATTGTTTTGTAATTTTCATTGTAGAGTTGTTTCACGTATTAAGTTAAATTTATCCCAAGGTATTATATTTATGTAGCTGTTGTGAATAAGATTGATTAAAAAAAAGCTGGTGAGGATATAGAGATAAAGGTACTCTAATACACTGTTGGTAGGAATGTAATTTTGTACAATCATTATGGAAGACAGTGTGGCTATTCCTCAGAAATCTGAAAAGAGAATTGCAATATGACCTTGCCATTCCACTCCAGGGAATTCACCCAAAAGAAATGGCATCAGCATGTGAAAGAGTTTTCTATATCCCCAGGTTTATAGCAGTTCAACTCACAATAGCTAAGATATAGAATCATCCAGATGTCTTTCAACTAATGACAGGAGAAAGAAATTATGGTATATATACACTATGGAATACTACATAAAAAATAAAAATGATGAAATCCTGTCTTTTGCAACAAAATTGATGCAACTGGAGATGATTATACTTAATGAAATAAGCCAATATAATATGGTTTCCCTGATCTAAATTAACTAAAATACAGAGTAAAAAATGTTACATATAAGTGAAATGGACATTTTGAGATTTGTTTGTTATTTATAGACCTTGTCTATACTATTGAGGAGCAGTGGTTTTTCTACTTACTACTTGTTGAATTCTTTGTTTTGTGAAGGGTTAAGCGTGTGATTATAAAGAAATTAAATGTAGTGTCATTGTAAATATAAAATAAAAATTAGAAGTATGGAGGGTGAAGTTGACGGAGACAGGAAGGGTAGGATGGGAACTATCAATATGCTCTTAAAACTGTGTATATGAAATATATGCAATTTTTTCTCTTTTTACAAATAAAAATATTTAAAATCTTTTCCACAGTGGGTAAATCATGTCACTTTCACATACAAAAGAACCATTTGCAAAACAAGAGAAAGATATTGGGTAAAATACAGCAGTCAGTGTAACATAAACTTACTGTTTTGTTTGCACATGCGAATAAAGATTTCAAATAGATATAAAAAGAGGGCCGGTGCCATGGCTAACTTGGCTAATCCTCTGCCAACAGCGCCAGCATCCCAGGTTCTAGTCCTGGTTGGGTTGCCAGGTACTAGTCCTGGCCTGGTTGCTCCTCTTCTAGTACAGCTCTCTGCTGTGGCCCAGGAGGGCAGTGGAGTATGGCCCAAGTGTTTGGGTCCCTGCACCCACATGGGAGACTGGGAGGAAGCACCCAGCTCCTGGCTTTGGATTGGCGCAGCGCTGGCCATAGCAGCAATTAGGGGAGTGAACCAAAGGAAGGAAGACCTTTCTCTCTGTCTCTCTCTCCCTGTCTATAACTCTACCTGTCAAATAATAAAAAAAAAGATATAAAAAGAAAAAAATGGAAAGTAAGCAGGCAGTATGGGGTAAGTTAATGAATACCTTAATATCAATATACTTTTTAAACCTTAAATCACTAGATACACAGACATTCTATTGATGCTGCTTTAAAATATTTTAAATTATGAGTCTAAATTTTTAACATAATGATCCATGTTCCTTTTAGGCATGTAGTAGCTGTCCTCTCAACAGAATAGCTTCTTTTGTTTACTCCATAAGAAAATACTCACAAACCAAATTAGGTGGTTTAATGGCCACTAAAATTTATTCTTGATGAATAAGGTCAAGATCCTGATTAAACAAATAAGGAGCTGTAATTTGGTTACTCAGTTTTCATATGATTAAAAATTTCAAAAAGTTAAATAGCATGCCAGAAAATACTTAGGAATTGGGTGTAGGTAACATTAAATCAGCAGTGGACCAAAGTGAGAACCTCTGTTTTTCCTGCAATACCTGAAGCACTTTCTATGTAATTCTTTTTACAGATTTTGGTACTTAAAAAATATAAACATACTCTGTTTTTATTCACTGAGTGAGTTAGAAACATGAGCTTTTGTTCATACCTACATTTTCCAGTCAAGATAAGTTCTTAGGCCAAAAAGAAAGAAAGAAAGAAACAAACAAAAAGCACCTACATCACTTTCAATTATATCCAGGCTACATGATACAAGTAATATCAAGCTCATGTCAAATGTATCAAAAGTATTGTAAGGGGAACTCAATAGTTTTTTTTTTTTTCTGAAATCCCTCTGAAGTGGCCCTGTGCAGTTACTACCAGTCATATATAGCCATTAAAGTTAAATAAAATGGAAAATTCAATTCTCAGTTGCACAAGTCACATTGCCAGTGCTCAGTTGCCACTCATTACTAATTACTACCATATTGGACAGCATAAATATCTAACATTTCCATCACTACAAAATTGAAAGGATTTTTTTTGCCCTACCTGAGGCTAAAACCAAAAAGCAAAGAGAAATCTAGAGAATGTAAGTATAGCAAACACATATGGTAACAGCTTATTCATGGGTAGACAAATTCCTTTAAAACATGTCCTGGCCATTCTGAAGTCAAATATTAGAGGCTTAGATGGTATCTAATTGACTCCATGCTAAGTGTCAAACAATCTGTTTTTCCAGAAAATAGGAAGTTCACAGTAACAAATTGGAAAGGATGGGGTTAACCTATATATGATGAAAATAGATAATTAGAAATAATAAGAAACTCCCCTCTACCCTAACCCTTATAAGAAAACTAATCAAAGTTCTTGATGTTAATCAACTGGGTTTTTATTATTAGTCTGTCTCCTTATTCCTATTTTTAAAAACTCCAAGTGTTTTGCTATGTTCAGCATTAGCATCTCTCTGTTTTCAGATGAGATGGGCCCTAAGTGATGAATTGCAAATAAAAGCCAATTTGTTCATATAACTAAATATATTATAATCTTGCCTTTTGACAGTCATCGCTTGACAAGAAAGTTGAATTGGAATTATATAGCTCAATCTCATCACTTAACTATTTAAAATGAAGAGAGAATTCTACTATGTTCATTACAATTCAAGGCTCATGAAAATCAGAAAACTAGAATTATCTTATTTATACCGAATTCTTTTCACTTTTATATAGGAATCTAAGGATTTTCCTAGAAAATCCCTGTCTCACTCTCTCTCAGATATTTCACTGTCATGCCTACTCTAGAGATTTTATCTATTGCCTTCTCTTAGATAAGCAAACATCTTCTGTCAATGAAAATCCACGTAAAACTCTTTCTTATTGTGGTGTACCCTGCCTTTATATTTGATATTATACTCAAATATTTATGTTTATTATTTGATAAGAAGTCTTTTCCACTAACAAATCAGCCTCATAAACTCTGGGACAATGACTATTTTTGTTCCCCTTTATATGACCAACATTTGTTTTAAAGTGTATGTGCAATAATTAAAATAAATAAATAAATAAATCCACACTGTCCATGCACCTTCCTGCCAATCATCCATCTATCCTCCTGGTTTACTGAAATACACTTAGAATGTGCTAATAATTTAAGTGAGTGGGTGAGAAAAGACACTTCTTTTGGATCATTGCCTTAAATACTTCCCTTCTCACAGCAGATTTCAAACTCCTCCTGTTTAAAGATTAACACCACACTGTCAACATGGTGTAGTGAAAAGTATAAAAAAACGTGGGAGTCAGAACACTTCTGTTCTCCCTTCTGTTATTTGCCTGCTGCATGACCCCAGGACTGAGCTTCTGTTTCCTAATCCGTGAAATGGGAATAGAGCCACCTGTCTTACTTCACTCACACTTACACAGTTTTTCTAAGGGTCTTTGGATAGAATTCTGTAAAAAATATTTTTGAAATCCAGATTATTATTCATAACAAGAAAGACACTTGAGCTCTGAGTGGTGTACTGCTTATGTTTTCTTCAGCCTGCAAAATTTATTTTTTTTTTCTATTTCAGTACCTGGTTTCTGTCTTCAAATCTGGAGAATGCTCCCTCTCCTCTCCCATTGAGTTTGACTTCCCACCTGTGTATCGTTTCAGTTTTGTTCTCTCTTTTCCTGCCAAACTTACTACTTTATTTTTTCATTATGTAATTGACCTATAAGTCTGCATAGAATGCCATCTTTATCCATGACTTTATCAAGTCTATTCATTCTCCAGTGACCTTCATCATGCTGTCTTCTATGGCCATTTTACTATGTTTCTTCTACCAAAAATTGAATTCATTCATTCACATGTTTCTCCCAATTATTGAACCCCACCCCCCTAAAAAAAATTAATGCCTACGCAGTAAAGTCTGCAGGCTCATCTCAGTAATGTTTTAAAGTAGTTTCTAATTACCAGTCTCAAATTCATAGTATTAATACCTGGAAACTTGAAGAGTTAAAGACCAGAAGAGATGAAAGATACTATTAGGAAGACTGAAGAGGAGCAGGCAAAGGGGTAGAAAGAAATCAAAGAATTTGGGACAATGATAGCATGTAAGCCCTGGAGCTGCCTTGGCAAAACGCATGGTAGTATTCTGTTCATTAGGAGCCCTATCACAGAACATCAGCAAGAGTCAAGGTCACTACATTACCCATAATGCAATGAGAGAAAATCAAGAAGTCTCTGTCATCATATATGAACACAGACAATAAGAAAAGCATTATTAAAGCTGAAAACATTTCTGCTCTCCAAGTAACACAAGTGATTGCTGCTACTTATCAATTATAGCTTCAGCCTCCCTCTGTTCCTTTCACCTATTAAATAAAAATTAGTGAGGTACACAGTCATAGAATCCCATTGCTTCTTGAAAAGCACTCCATCCCCAACAGAATCTGCTCTCTGAAACTCCTTAAAAGACCTATCAAATTCTTCATCGGATGCCCCAGATTTTCTTGCATCATCTTTCTTTGCACCATGTACCTGAAAGCCCAATATTGTTTAACTGCAAGTACAATTTTGGTAGTCTTGGTTGGATGGATATCAACACATCGGATGACTGTTAATAGTATCAAATGTTGATGAGAAATCAAAAAGTAATCACTACATCTGTGCACAAGAAAATGGGCATATTACACAACCACCACCCAAAAAAAAAATCTTAGTCCATTTGAATGTTTGCAGCAAAGATTCTACTGTAACAGGATCTTGTGTAAATGCGGCGTGCAAGAATAAAAACAGCATGCACAAACAACTGTGCAAGTCTGTGAGAAAAATTGTTACATATCACTCACAATTATCCGTATATGCTCTAAATGTATTTTGTGCCTTAATTTCTATTCTGAAAATACTTCATCCACATTGTTTGTCATGCACTGAATTAAAGATCATTCATAAAATATTTTTGAAGATAATGCAATTTCTTGCATTTCTACTCTAATAGCAACATAAAGTTATTAGTAGTACTTTAGGAGGGAACTATTTAGCAATTATATATTTCATAAGGAAATGTTTTTTACAATACTAAAATACTTTCATGGGGGAGGAAATATGTGTGGCCTGCCGCACCAGTTGAACAGAACCTGAAGGAGGGAGTGGGAATGAAAAGAGGGACAAGGGGCAGGCTCTGTGGCTCACAAGGCTAATCCTCCGCCTGCAGCACTGGCACACCAGATTCTAGTCCCAGTCAGGGTGCTGGATTCTGTCCTGGTTGCCCCTCTTCCTGTCCAGCTCTCTGCTGTGGCCTGGGAGTGCAGTGGAGGATGGCCCAAGTGCTTGTGCCCTGCACCCGCATGAGAGACCAATAGAAGCACCTGGCTCCTGGCAGTGGCCATTGGAGGGTGAATCAATGGAAAAGGAAGACCTTTCTCTCTGTCTCTCTCTCACTGTCCACTCTACCTGAAAAAAAAAAAAAAAAAAAAGGAGGGACAAGGACATAGAGACAACAAGGCTGATCAAGGCTTGTTATTCCAGTGTCCCAGCGATATTTATACATAACCAGCTACAGCTCAAAGAAGCAACATACGCAAGCAGCTTATCGGGCCTCCGGTAACACAGATAGTTTTAACAGAGTGTTCTTGATCATCATCCTCCTTCAGAATGAGAGCATGTGATTTTCTTATCCCAGGAATTCCAGAAGCCAAGATTGGCCTTGACTTGTCCAAAGACTACCTACAGAAATATATGTAATTAATTATTTTCCAATTAGCCTGAAGCACTTTCATGGGAAAAATCATACATAGCTGCAAGAATTAATTTACCTGGAGGTCGCAGATATCACTCACAAAGTAAAACACTTTGTATTTTATTATTGCAATCAAACTATCACCAGTACAGTTGTTCTTTCCATAAAAAATGAAGCTCTAGACCTTGGGAATCTTAATTTAATGAAAAGGAATTTTTGCCTGTTTTTATTGTTCTCTGATGATCAGTGTTGGAGACTATGTTTCTGCTACACTCATTTCCCCCGGTAACCAAGATAGACTATCAGGGCTTGTTTATGGTAGGCCAGGAAAAAGAAAAGTGTAAATTGTTTCAAGGTTTTTACAGAGCTAGCCACTCTCTCTGGCAGGTGTTTATATTCTTTCTGCTGTAAATCAATCTATTTTTTTCTCCTAACATAGTTAAAAATGTCACTGCCAGTCATCAAACCTATGGTTAACAACTGAGGCAGGATTGCTTTTGCAGAATTTCACATCTTCAAGGCAGGTCCTCATTAAGATGCATATTAAATAGGTAGACTGAACTGTGATACTTAAAATGTCCTTAGAATCCTTATTCTCAAAATGAGATTCGCCACCATTTTTTCCATACTCATTCAATATCATTGCAAGGTATTAAAACTTACAAGTTTTTCTAAAATAATTTAAGACACAAAATTGTTGCACTTTTTATTTGGAGAGACTTCTAGAATATGCAAGCCTAACTTCCCAAATATGAAATAATTGGTATTAGGTGAAGACAGGAAGTATTCCCAACCACACCTATTAGTGTCAACCTTTCTGTTCTATGTAACAAAAGAAACTGTTCCTTAGTATATGCATACATTAGTCCATAACACCATATTTTCTAATTATTTCCCTTTTCATCATTGATCCTAATCATTTCTCAGTTATCCCTGTATCTTCCTTAGACTGAAATCAACACGATCCCATGTTCAGTTAAATCATTGTCTTTAGGTGTGAGATTTAAACATTAGCACTTTTGAAAATTCCTGAAATTATTACATTGTGGGAACTTCTGGTTAAGTTCATTGCATATCATTATGAACTCTTTTTTTTTTTTTTTATTTTTCCCAGGCAGAGTAAGACAGTGAGAGAGAGACAGAGAGAGAGAGCTATAGAGAGAGAGAGAAAGCTCTTCCTTCCATTGGTTCACTCCCCTAATGGCTGCTACGGCCAGCGCTGCACCTATCCGAAGCCAGGAACCGGGTACTTTCTCCCAGTCTCCCATGCGGGTGCAGGGACCCAAGCACTTGGGCCATACTCCGCTGCCCTCCCGGGCCACAGCAGAGAGCTGGATTGGAAGAGGGGCAACCGGGACAGTACCCGGTGCCCCAACCGGGACTAAAACCCGGGGTGCCTGCGCCACAGGTGGAGGATTAGCCAAGTGAGCCACCGCGCCAGCCTATGAACTCTTTGAATACCATTTTTTGAATTTCTACTCTGTACCATATACAAACCATATTTTCAGAAAAAACCTAAAAGTAAAGCATTATTATATATTTTGCAGATGAATAAATAGTTTTTAGAAGTTAAATGCCTGTGAAGACCACCACATTTGTTGAACAGAGTCAGGACTTAATTCCAATTGACAAACTTCTACTCTGTACAGCATCCCAGCTATCTTGGGGGAAAACAGAGCTCACTTGTTTCAAGGTTCACATATCCTTATATCCCAATATTTTGTCAACTTTACAATTCTTCACCAATCATAGCATGCCGGTCATTTACTTTTCAGAGTTTAGCTTCACATTCCCATTTTCCAAACCTCTTACTTCTTAGAGTGAGCAACATATTCTTGTGAAATAAATTGTACTTACTGTAGAGTGATCATTTTAAATTATAAAATATTAATTGATTCCTATATTGACTCTGTTAACTGTGAACTTAAATAAGGTGTAAATGGGTTACATTTCTCTCTAGATTCCCATAGTACCAATCAATAAATATTTGTAAAATGTATGACAGTTTGGCAAACATATGGTCTTAACTTTAGTGATAGAGGCAGTCCAAAACCTTTGATTCTTTACATATTACTCTTTTATGAATCCATGTATTTTAAATTATCTAACACTGGAAGAGGGTTCAAACTGTGCATATATGCATACCATACTCATATATACATAATTGTGTGTTTATATGCATTTATCTGATATCTATTTTCAAAGGTTCCAAACATGCTGTAACCACTACATTTTGCTAGATTATATGGGCTGAGAATGTTGATTATATTACTACATTCTTGTTGCAAGTAGTGCAGATTTGAGTGAGGTTTGCTATCTATTTCTATGTTGATAGCAAATTCAAAGCCCCTCCTTGTTTTAATAGACATTCTGTCAGTACAGGTATCTATTTACTATACTTGATAATTCCATAAAGCCTTGTTTATGTTTATTTTGGTAAACATATTTCCCTAATGCTTTGTTCTTAATGAATCAGACAATTTCATGCAAGCAGGCACTCTGAAAGTTTTGCTGTTGTACATCAACTTGTAAACATTCATGCTCCTGCCCATTCGTGTTACAGCCCTTTGTAACAACTCTAGCAGAAATCCCTTAAAAACAGCGTCCGGTTGTGTAGTGACTCCGAGATGCACAAAGAAGTTCATGTACTAAAATCAATGCATTTATTTTCCTTTCTTCTCTGATGTTCTACCATTGAATCCAAGTCCCTAGAGATGAAGTGTCTTCCAGTTTCTTCTCTCTTTTGATTAGGGTAATAAGCAATATGTAAGATTCAAGTCCTTACTTGCCAAAGCTTTTTCTAAAATATGCCCTGCATTAAATCACCTGGCAAAACAAATAGCTTTCTATTTTTAAGTAGTAAGTATTTGAACCTTAACATGCAGCTTGCAGACCACTCAAGCACACTCATTACATAGCAGATTTCACTGAAATGAAATTGCTTCTAAAATCTAAGCTGCTAGTTAGCAGATATAATACTCAGCATCCCTCAAGAATATACTTCAATCAAAACAATGTTAAAAATGAACAAAGTAAATGAAGACATATTTTATCGTGGGGTAGTTTCAAAACTAATGGAGCCAACGCTCACCATGCAATTCATGAGACTGATGCCTTTACTATTGATTTCCTAATCACTGTGATTGTAAGAATACATTCTATTTTTTTCTAATGTCATAAATTCAACTTTAAACAGAGTAAGAAGCTTTTAGAAAGAAAATTTTACATCTGTTTATGTCTGAAATTAAAACCACCAGAATTGAAAGGAAGAAAAAAATAACCAAGGGGGTTTTCAAAAATTTAAAACTCCATCATGCATAAATGGAGCTCATCAAAGAAAGTAATTTCCCTGTAGAAAACACTCCATCTTTTGTTTTATGTAAGTTATCAACATGAATATTTTATTCTCAATGAAACTGCCTTTTCCCTTTGTGTTTCAGTTTTCACATGATGTCTCAAATAAATAAGCTTCCTTTCTTCCATCCCAGTCTATTATTCAGGTCAGTTGCAATAAAATATTTTCTTTGCCCCATATAAGTAGTAATTATAGATTGAGCTTTACTAATTCAATGTTTTTCATTCTTTGCCCTTTTGTGTTTTGAAATCTAGAAACACTAACCCCTTGAATTTTCACATAGTAAATACAAAATCATTTTTTCCAAGTTAAAGGAAATATCTAGGGTACACATCAAATTAGAGTCTCTTAGCTTAGTTTTGTTTTTGATCCAAAGGATGGAAAAAAGGTTGCATGAAATGACAATGCTAGTTTTACTATTTACTGTAACTAGTCCAGTCAGCTTACCCAACTGTGGAAAATCAGACATTAATATTTAGATTAATCCCCTATGTTACAATTGTTAGAATCCATTTCTATTAGTTGTGCCATTCAGTAGATGGTTCTTTTGCCTGCTTGCCATATGGCTCAAAATTCAACAGCCTGAAATTTTTTTCTTGGTCTAACTATACGTTGGATACTTACATTGTAGTGGGTGGCCTATCAATAGACTCTTATTTATTACAGATATGTTGAAATGATTTATTATTGCTGTTTACATCCAATTTTTCAATTAGAATCAGCACTTATTCATACCTTCTATGTATCTTAGAGACAGAATCAAGAAACTCATTTTAAGTCAGTTTGCAAATATATTCCTATCATTAAGTTTTTTAATAGAAACGTAGATTCACCCTTTATAGTTCCAGATATTTGGCTAAATAATAAGCTGTTGGTTAGTTTATTTTGTTTTACTTCTTACAATTCAACTTGGAAATAATATTACTTGTAAAAGTTCTAAGCTCTTATGATTTATAAGCAGGAACTCTTTTCACATTAGTGATAATTACCTTCTATACTAAACCATGGTTTTCAAATTCTCACACAACCATTTAACATCTCCTTGTACAGTAGAAGAAGATAGTCATAATTCATTTGATTTTTTTAAATTACTCTGATTATATAGGAAGCTAATAGTACTCAAGCTGAAGATTCAGAAAATCATTCTTGTCAAAAAGAGTGTAATGAAAATGGAAAGTATTATGCATTCTTTAAATTTCACATAAGTTCATTTATCTTGTATGTCACATGTATCTAAAACCAAAAAATGAAACATTGAAAAATAATAGATAGACAAGAATCAATCATATCTGAACTTGTTAGATTAGCTTACTTTTGAACGTAGCTCTATAAATAGGGCAAATAGTCAGTGATCATAAACTATGTCAAGGCTGAGATTTGACAAATATGATTTTTAGCTTCTTTCAGTCTCTAGTTTCAGTATAGCATTGCCCTTTAAAAATGCAACAATAAATCAGTACCAGTCCCTGCACTGTAATGTAAAAAATGACAAAAACTATGGCATAACTCACATAAATAGAATGTTATGCTAATACTCAAATCTCTCACTCAAGGCAATAGAATTTAATTTTGAAGCAAGGTAGTTATTCATCCTTTCCATTAAGTACATTTCAGAAAAATAAATAAAGTTATTAAACCACATTGTCCCCATTTTATCCTGATGATCTGCCATTATAAATATTTCTTACCACCTCTTAGCTGTATAATTCAAAGTATAAATATAATAGCAGCTAATATAAAGAAATAATTTTATAACTAACTAGATTTTTTCCTAATGTTACTTACAGACCTTTTCAATAAATTATAACAATGAAAATTCATGTATATTCATTTTTTAAGGGTAAGTTGTGCTTTAGAGGCACTTCAATTTAATTTTTCCTAGAAACATTTTATATCCTTATTCCTTTAAGGATAAGGACAATAGTTTATTACAATCTTTCAAGCAGAACAAAACTTACCATATAAGAGCTTTATAAAATTTGTTTTTGAGTCACCCAAGATACTTCAAGTTAATTTCAAAATGTATAATCTATAAAACATTCCCTGTAATAAAGTGACTTTGAATGCTAAGATGTTCTCATCAAAAAAGGAAAACATTTTCAATGTGGGAGTAATAATATTACACTAACAGAAGTCCTTTGGTATCCATGGGCAGAAAAGGAAAGGAGGAAGGAAGGAAGGAAAGAAAAGAAAATTGCCCATAGCTGTCTTAGGATGTACATGTTTGTTGGGTTTCAAATATATTTTATGAATACTTCAAAAAAATAGAGAAAGAATATAAAATATTTGCTTTTTTCATAATCAGAGGTTTCTAAATATATTTTACTTTAGAAAGTTCAAAACTAAATTCTGATACATTAGTCAACTTCATGATATTTTCTATATGGCTATAGTTTCTCACTCAGATAGTTACATACTTCTAAATTTATTATCCTTATATGTGGATTTCATTATACTAAAGTATTGACTTCAATATTCACATGATTATGATTTTACAAATGCATAATATTTCACAGGATACAAAAATTTTTCTTACAGAGATTCAAGAGCCTACTGAAAAAACAGTGTTAGGGACAGGTCTTTGACACAAGCAGTTAAAATACCACCTGGGACGTGCACATCCTATGTCACAGTGCCTGAGCCTGAACAAGCTCCACTTCCAATTCCAGCTTCTGCTAATGTGCACCCTGAAGGCCACAGTTGGTGGTTCCAGTACTGCCATACAGACGGGAGGCCTGGATTGATTTTCAAGCTCCTGAATTAGGCTTGGCCCAATCCCAGCTGTTACAGGCACTTGAACAGTTAATCAGGGAATGGAAGATCATTTTCTCTCTTTCTCTTTCTTCTTCTCATTCTGCTTTCAGATAAACACACATAACCAAAAAAAAATTAAAAATATATTTAAGTGTGCGTATATTGTATTAAAGAAAACTAAGTCATGATTTAACATTTGATAGCATAATTCTTACACTGCTTCAAGTACCTAATGTCTTGTGTGATGCTTTGTGATTGAAAATAATCTAAATGAAGTTCACAAATTCATGTATTTGCTCTTTCTTATCTTCTTCTTGAGAAAACTGAGATTCTTTGCAATATGAGCCTCTGCGGCTACACTGTAGAGAGACCAATCGAGGATCAGTGTAGCAGAAAGGAAAATATGGTCAGGGGAAGAATGTCTCAGAAAAGTGAGGGAATTACTGCTGAATAGGCCAAGACCAGTTTGTTTCCTTCCTTCCTTCCTTCCTTCCTTCCTTCCTTCCTTCCTGACAGGTAGAGTTAGACAGTGAGAGAGAGAGAGAGAGACAGAGAGAGAGAGAGAAAAGTCTTCCTTTTTCCGTTGGTTCACCCCCGAAGTGGCCGCAATGGCCGGCGTGCTGCACTGATCCGAAGCCAGGAGCCAGGTGCTTCCTCCTGGTCTCCCATGCGGGTGCAGGGCCCAAGGACCTGGGCCATCCTCCACTGTACTCCTGGGCCACAGCAGATAGCTCTACTGGAAGAGGGGCAACCGGGACAGAATCCAGCACCCCAACTAGGAATAGAACCCCAGGGTGCCAGCGCCGCAGGTGGAGGATTAACCTATTGAGCCATGGCGCCAGCCAAGACCAGTTTTCATGGGCATACCATCTTGCACAGGAACTCATGCTCATACAGACCTGTGCTTGTCTTAAGACTTTGCTGCCACCATGTGGTACTACAATTTTTTTTTTCCACATAGATCCTATAGTCCTATATTTTCATTTATTCTCCAAGCTCTGGTCCTATAAGACGTGGGGGCAAAATCTATTTCGTTAGTAAAGGGAACAGATACACTAGAGAAGGCAAGTCTGAAGATGAACCCAGAAAGCGTCCCAGAAACCATAGCAGAAAACTTTGCAGAAAGGAAAGGTTACTTGGATACCAAAAAGAAAAAGAGAGCAGACTTTTGGTGATATTTGTTGGAAAGGGCTGCTCTGAAGATTAAATTTCTAGATAAATACCACAATTACTGCATAGAAATGAGTAGGAACTATGAACATGAAATGTTTAACTGAGGAGATAGTTACTGGTACTCCTCAGGAATCTGAAGGTAGAATCAAAATAGCAGGTGGAATTGCTACAAAGTAATATTAATAAATAGAACTAAAGGATCCAGGCCAGAAATTATGTTTTATCAAAAGTATAGAAATTATATTCAGCTGATAGATTTTGCTCATTTATAATCCTGAATATAGCCCATAACAGAAAAAAAGTTTGTTTCAAAATTCAATAGAAATCCTGGGACAGTATCTTTAAACTTGTGTAAACCAGACATGACAGACATTTTGATCAATTCCTTGAAAAAAAATTATTCCATATACTCTGCACTCATAAATGCTTTTATTTTTGACAAATTTTCTTAAAATCTTATGACGACCACCTTATAAAATCTACAGTATCTACAGTATCTCCATTTTCACAAAAACTTTTGTATATAAATATTTCAATGTGGAGTGCTACTCCTATTCAGTTGGATTTATAGAAAAAAGATTAATTCATGGAAATATTTTATGAACAACTCATTTTCATATAATTATTCACTATGTAGCTTAAAAAAACATTTTTGCATGTTGGATTCTATTGGAAATAAAGATGATTATAATTTTAGTATAAACAGTGGATCAACTGACTTTACATTAGGGATACCAGTTTGTTTATTAATATTCCCCATATTAATAAGCCTTGTGGGTTCTTGCCATGAATTCAGAGAAGTCTGAATGCTGGCTGAAACACAGAAGACACCATGGTAAGTTTTAAGCTTTTTATTCAGTGAGAGAAATGCAAAGGAAAGTGAGGGCTCTATCTAAAGGAGAAAGGGAGATCTAGATCCAGACCAAACCAAGAGTAGGCCAAAGCCACGTGCAGCAAACGTTTGATTTTGAGCAGCTGCTAGCGTTACAGGGAAACGGTGGCAGAGAATTTATTGTTACCTTGATTCTTCGTCTCACATGGAAGAAGAATTTCCAAGCAGATGGCAGAGAAATTTAAAAGTATTTATTAGAATCAAGGACCTCCAGTCAGAGAGGCATGGAGGGGGGCTTCCAAGAAAAGAAAGAACACAAAAAGCTTCATAGCACTTGGGTTTTATGTACAATCTTGGGGAGCAAACTGTCAATCAACAAAGTGGAAGTAAACTCAACAAAAGACCTGATCTACAATTCTCCATCCTGTCTGGCCTGCTAAGGGTGGGGTAGGAAACTTGTTTTCACAATAAGCTGTGGTATCAGGAAGAGCTCGCTTGCTATTCTCAAGGTAAATTTGGAGATCCTGAAGGAAGGAGGGTGGCTTGTTTGTTCTTGCTACAGATGAAATAGACTTAAATCAAAAGTAGTAAAAATAGACCAAAACTATCATCATGTAATGAATATGGGTTTAATGGAGCAGGAAGAATGACATATATGCTCCCAATGTTTGAGAACCCAAATATATAAAACAAACTTGGTAGACAAAGGAATAGATCAACTCCAGTTCAATAGATTAAGGGATGTAAACACATCACTCTCAGATTGGACAGATAATCTAGAGAGAAAATCAACAAAAAATAGCAGAGTTAAAATCCATCCTAAATCAACTGGAAAAAATCTCTGCAGTGCTTTCCATTCAGCAACTGAAGAATACCAATTCTTCTTGACAGCATATGGGACCATTTCCAAGACAGATCATATGGTAGGTTTCAAAAATCTCAATAAACTCAAAAGAAAATAAATCATATAGTGTACCCTTTATGACCATAATGCAATAGAACTAGAAATCAATAGTATGAAAACCTTTGGCAACTACATAAATGCATAGGATTGAATAATTTCTCCTGAACAACCCAACGATCAAAGTAGAAATAAAGAAGATTATTTAAAAATTTCTTAAAGTAAATGGGCAATACAATATACCAAAACATATGACATCATATGACATATAGTAAAAAATTAGACAGATCTCACAAACAACTGGTTACTATACTTCAAGGAACTAGAAAAAGAATAATAAATCAAATCCAAAACTGGTGGAAGGAAAAGCATAACAAAATGCAGGGCACAAATAAATGGCATAAAAAATAAAAATACAAAAAACCTAAGAAAATAAGAGATGGTTCTTTAAGAAGCTCAAAAATGATAAACTCTAAGGTAGACTTGCCAAAGATAATAGACAAAAGTATCAAATACTTAGAATTAGCATTGAAAATACCACTGACACCACATAAATACAAGAGATTGTCAGTTTTTATTATGAACATTTATATAACAACTCATCCAGTAACCTAGCAAAAATTGACTCAGACTGATTACAAGGAAATAGAATACCTAAATCTGCCAACAATGAGTAATGAGATTAAACCAGTAAAAACACTACAAATAAAAGTTCATAACCAGATGGCTTCATTGAATTCTCTCAAACATTTAAAGAATAATTAATATCAATTAATTTTGAATTATTTCTAAAAATAAAAAAATTGGATTCTTCAAAATTCATCATATGAGGCCAGAACTATCTTGATACCAAAGCCTGATGAATATTCTACCAGAAAGGAAGGAAGGAGAGAGAGAGAGAGAGAGAGAGAGAGAGAAGGAGAGAGAAGGAGGGAAAGAGGGAGGGAGAGAGGAAGGAAGGAAAGAAAAGGGGGGTAGGGAAAGCTAAGCCAATATCTCTGATGGGCAAAGATGCCAAAGGAAAAAAAAGGCTCAGCAAAATAATAGCAAATCAAATCCAAAAGTACATTTAAAAATATTTAAAAGATCATTCACCACAAAAGTGGGATTCACCTCAGTTTTTCAAGAACGGCTCTACACACACAAGCTAATTAATGTGACACACCACATCAACTGAATGAAGTTTAGAAATCATGTGATCATTTCAATAGATATAGAAAGGCATTTTATAAAATTCAGCATTACTTTATAATAAAATCTCTGACAAAATTCTAAGTAAAAGGAATATAAATCTAAATAACAAAAGCTATTCATAACAAATAGCTAACTTGATAACGACTGGGGGAAAAGTTGAAGACTTTCTGCCTAAGATCTGGAACAAGACAAGGATCCTCTCCTGTACCAACCTAGCACTGTAAGTCCTAGCTGGGGCAATAGGCCAGAGAAAGAAATAAAGGACATCCAGATTGGAGAGGAAGATGTAAAACTTCCATTGTTTGGAGATGACATGATTTCGTTCATGGAAAACTCCAAAAACTCCTCCCAAAGGCTATTGTAACTAATACACTAATGCATCTAAGTTGCAGGGTACAAAGTGAATGAATAAAAATTAAAATGTATTTATATATCAATAGTGAACCTTCTAATTTTTTTAAAAAATCAATGCAATTTCCAATAGCTATCAAAAAAGTAAAATACCTGGGAGTAAATTTAACTAAAGCGGTCTATGATCTCTATAAGGAAAACCATAAATCTTTGATGAAAGAAACTGAAGAAGACACAAAGAAATGGAAAGACATGATATATTCATGTGTCACAAGAATCAATTCTATTAAAATATGCATACTACCCAAAGTGATTTATAGACAGATTCAATGCTATTCCCATAAAATCCCAATATTATTTTTTCACAAAACTAAATAAAACACTACTAAGTTTTGTATAGAACCACAAAATATCCCCAAGTGATCTTGAGTAGAAAGTACAAGGCATTCTATTATATGAATTCAAAGTGTATTATAAAGCTACAGCAATTAAAACAGCATGGATTTTCATAAAAACAGATCCATAGACTAATGGAACAGAACAGAGACCTTGGAAGTAAACCCACACATCTACAGCCAACTGAATTTTGACAAAGTTCTTAAGAACTTTATCAATTGTATTTTGGTTTTTTAGTAAAAGGTGCTGGGAAAACTGGATAAGAACATATAAAAGAAATAAACTAAGTCTTATCTATCACAGTTTACAAATATCAGCTAAAATGAATTAAGGCATTAAATGTGAGACCTGAAACTTTGAGACCATTAGAAGAAAATATATGCAGCTGGCACTGTGGCATAGCGATGGCATTAAACCATCGCTTGCAACACCTATATGCCATATGGGTGCTGGTAGTGTCTTGACTGCTGCATTTATGATCTTAGGAAAAGCAGCAGAAGATGGCCCATGTGTTTGGGCCCCTGACACTCACGTGGAAGACCTGGATGAAGCTCCTGGCTTCCTAGCACTCTTTCATCAATGATTTAAAGTTTTCATTATAGAGATAATTTACCTCTTTGGTTAAATTTATTCACAAATATTTTACTTTTATTGGTAACTACTGGAATTGTATTGATTTTTATTGTATTTTTAGATGGTTCACTATTGATATGTAAATATGCTACTTATTTTTATGGTTCCATTACAGCCATCTGCAGAGTGAACCAAGGAATGGAAGATATCTGTCTATCTGTCTCTGCCTCTCTGTCTCTTCCTCTCTCTCTCTCTCTCTCTCTGAAACTCTGACTTTCAAAATAAATAAATGAATATTATAAAAATGAAAATATAGGAAAAATCCTTCAGGACATTGCAGTGGGCAAGCATTTTCTGGATCAGTTCCCAAGATAACAGGAAATAAAAGTAGTAAAAGCTAATGGGATTTCATCAAACTAAGGAGTTTTGCACAGCAGAAGAAACAATCAACAGAGTGAAGAGTCAGCCAACAGAGTGGGAGAAAATACTTGGAACTTTTTCATCTGACAAGGGGTCAATATTCAGAATATATAAAAAATCAAATTATTCTACAGGAACAAAAACAAACAATCCCATTTAAAAATGTGCAGTAGATCTGAACAGACATTTCTCCAAGGAGAACATACAGTGGCAAACAGGTACAAGCAAAAGTGCTCAGCATCACTAATCATCAGGGAAACACAAATCAAAACCACAGATATCGTCACACCTTGGTAAGACTGGTTATTAACAAAAAATGAAAATATAAATGTTTAAAAAAGAAAGATTCTGTAATCATTTGTCCTTTATCTAAAACTGCAATTTTTAGTAGCAGATTAAATAGTACTTTTATCACTTAAAACTTTGTTTTCTAGATGGATGGATGGAAAGTTGGATGGACGAATGTAGCAAAGAACCTCTCTGAAGGGCAAATGCTTTGGGGACTGATAGTAACTTGATTCATTCCTTGAGTATGCTCAGTTACATCTGCGTTACTTTGGTAATTTACTTATCATTTCAAAGTCTTATATTCCATATTTATAAAACAGAGTTCATACCTGCATTGTAAAGAACATTATTGCAAGAAATAACATTATTTGGACCATAATAATTGGTGAATAAAAATTAATCTACACAGGTTTAAAACAGCCTCAGTAGGACTAGCATTGTAGGGAAGGGGATTAAGCCACTGCCTATGTTAGCACATTTCATATCTGAGTGTTGGTTTCAGTCCCACTTGCTATGCTTCCAATTCAGGTCCCTGCTTATGTGCCAAGGAAAGTAGTGGAAGATGGCCCAAGTATTTGGAAGCTATTCCCTATATGGGAGACCGGGATGGTTAAATTTATTCACAAATATTTTACTTTTATTGGTAACTAGATTTTACTTTTATTGGTAACCAGATTCGGCCTGGCCCTGCCCCAACCAGTGGGGCCAGTTGAGGAATAAGCCATAAGATGGAAGATTTCTTTCTCTGTCTCCCTGTCTCTCTGTCACTCTGCCATGTAGGTAAGTAAAATAAATCTTTTAAACATTAAAGAGACTCAGTATCTGAGATGGAATTGTATAAGAGAGACACTAAATAAAAGTTTCAGTTCAAATTAGCTATGCAGAGAAATATAGCATTAAGAAAGATCAAGAATATTAAAAATAGGCTATTTTTTTTAAATATATTGATTTATTTTATTTCACAGGCAGAGTTACAGAAAGAGATGAGGAGAGAGAGAAAGAGAGAAAGAGAGAGAGAAACAGAGAATCATCCATTTGCTGATTCACTCCTAAATGGCCACAATGGTTAGACCTGGGCCAGACTGAAGTCAGGAGCCAGGGGCTTCTGTATTTCCTATGTGCGTTCAGGGGCCCAAGAACCTGAGCTATCCTCTGCTACCTTCATTGGCACATGAGCGGGAAGCTGGATCAGAAGTGGAGCAAGTGGGATTTGAACCAGAGCCCAGCACTGCAGGCAGTGCCTTAACCTGCTATGCCATAGTGCCATCCCCAAATAGGCTGATTTTATGGTCACAAAAACTATTCTAAAGTAAGTTAAAACTGGATACTTAGACATAAATCACTTCTACCTGATGCTATTTAGATAAATTATCAGAAAGAACTATGATGATTAGAGCTTGTGTCTACTTCATAATGCAAAAACAGAACAATATCTATTATGATAAAATGTGCTTGAAATTACTCTGAGCTATTTCAAAGGTTCTGTGTGTGTGTTGTGTATACAAGCTCTGCTTCTCTGAAGGCATCATGATGCAACTCTGCTGATTTTTTTCAAGTGGTATTCTAAGGCAGGCTCTCTCGGTGGCCACTTCATCATCACTCTAATAACTCCATTGCTGAAAATTACACCTTATATGTGGTTCTCCGGCAGTATGATTGAATAGCTCACATAATTTAGAATCATGAATTTCAATATTTTATTTTGGACTCTATCCATGTGCAGAAACCTAAATGAGTGGCACCAAAAATATCTTTATTTATAATAAATTGCTTTGCCCGGTAAGGTCAAATTACTCTCTTTGTGGCATTATCGTGAATACACTTACAGAATTAAATAAATCATGGATGACCTTTTTTTCTTTATTCCATTTATGTGATTAAGGTCACATCTCATTTCTAAAAATCCTATTTTAGAAGTTTTATGGACCCATCTGACTATGTCAAATTCAGGTTTTGTCAAAGTTGAAATAATCCTAAAAACAAGCATGGACACTTAGCATATTAATGATTACTTTAACAGATAATGATCATATTCAGACAAGGTAAAGTATAAAATGAAGTATGTCCTCTCGGTGTTAAACTCCCAGAGCAATCTCCCTTTCTCATGATTTGGACTATATCATAAGACCAGATGTCTTTTCAAGGTACTAAAAGCCATTAAGTGCTTTGCACTAGGTATATAAAAATATAAATTCTCCAAATAAAGGAAAATATACAGATCATCACAAATACTAGCAATCTTTTTTTTTATTATGGCTTTGATAATCAGATCCTTGTTTCAATAGAATTGTACTAACATTCTCCTTTTGCACTGCTTGCTTTTACTTCGGAAAATAGTATCCAGGGAAATCCCATGGTATTATTTGCCATCATCTTGACATATTGCCACTTCTACATTAGAAATATTTGCATCATTGACATATATCTCCATAGACTTCCTAGCTTATTTCATTTGACATTGTAACGTCATGTCTACAGAGTTACATTATAAAACAAAAATCTCATGAGAATGTCAATGACACAAAATCACATTGCTATGAAGGGGAACTAGCGACATCAGAAAAATTTTTGAGCACCACAGTGAAGAAACCAAATATCTCCAATATGCCAAATAACAAACGCAAAAACCGAGATAATAGAAACAAGGAAGTCACCATGACGCCCCCAAATGAAAAAGACACCCCAATTCAAGATTATGAAGATGATGACATACAAGAAATGCAAGAAGCAGATCTCAAACAATTGATAAGAACATTAAGAAGTTCTCAAAAACAAATTCTTGAACTACAGAAATCCTTAATGGACAAGGTAGAAAATCTCTCTCGTGAAAACGAAATATTAAGGAGGAATCAAAATGAAACAAAACAACTAGTACAACAGGAAACTGTGATAGTGACGAGAAATCATAATGAAGTGAAGAATTCAATAGATCAAATGAAAAACACAATAGAGAGCCTTTCAAACAGAATGGGTGAAGCAGAAGAGAGAAAATCGGACTTACAAGACAGAGAACAGGAAAGGATACAGTCAGACCAAAGAAAGGAAGAGGAAATAAGAAATCTAAAACATATTGTCAGGAATCTTCAGGATACTATTAAAAAACCCAACATTCGGGTTCTAGGAGTTCCTGAAGGCATGGAGAGGGAGACAGGATTAGAAGGCCTTTTTAGTGAGATATTAGCAGAAAATTTCCCAGGTTTGGAGAAGGACAGAGAAATCCTAGTACAGGAAGCTCATACAACCCCCAATAAACATGACCAAAAGAGATCCTCACCACGACACGTGGTAATTAAACTTACCACAGTGAAACATAAAGAAAAGATCCTAAAATGTGCAAGAGAGAAACGTCAGATTACTCTCAGAGGATCTCCAATCAGACTCACAGCTGACTTCTCATCAGAAACCCTACAAGTAGGAGGGAATGGCGAGATATAGCCCAGGTACTAAGAGAGAACAACTGCCAGCCCAGAATATTATATCCTGCAAAGCTATCATTTGTGAATGAAGGTGAAATAAAGACTTTTCATAGCAAACAGAAATTGAAAGAATTTGTTGCCACTCGTCCAGCCCTGCAAAAGATGCTTAAAGATGTGTTGCACACAGGAACACAGAAACACGGTCATCAATATGAAAGAAGGTAAAGGAAGGAAACCTCACAGCAAAAGATCACAGGGAATTCAAAGCATATATTAGAACTTATCTATGGCAAATGGCAGGGCAAAGTTACCACTTATCATTAGTCACATTGAACGTTAATGGCCTGAACTATCCAGTTAAAAGACACCGATTGGCTGATTGGGTTAAGGAACAAAACCCATCTATTTGCTGCTTACAAGAAACACATCTTTCCAACAAAGATCCATACAGACTAAAAGTCAAAGGCTGGAAAAAGATATACCATGCCAACAGAAATGAAAAAAGAGCGGGCATAGCCATCTTAATATCGGACAACATAAACTTTACCACAAAAACTGTTAAGAGTGACAAAGAGGGACACTATATAATGATTAAGGGATCAATTCAACAGGAAGATATAACAATTATCAATGTATATGCACCTAACTACAGGGCACCGGTTTATCTAAAAGATTTGTTAACAGACTTAAAGGGAGACTTAGACCCCAATACAATAGTACTGGGGGACTTCAATACTCCACTCTCAGAAATAGACAGATCAACAGGACAGAAGATCAACAAGGATACAGTGGATTTAAACGACACTATAGCCCAAACGGATCTAACAGATATATACAGAACTTTCAATCCTACAGCTAAAGATTTTACATTCTTCTCAGCAGTACATGGAACCCTCTCTAGGATTGACCACATACTAGGCCATAAAGCAAGTCTCAGCAAATTCAAAAGAATTAGAATCATACCATGCAGCTTCTCAGACCATAAAGGAATGAAGTTGGAAATTAGCAACTCAGGAATCCCTAGAGCATACGCAAACACATGGAGATTGAACAACATGCTCCTGAATGAACAATGGGTCATAGAAGAAATCAAAAGAGAAATCAAAAATTTTCTGGAAGTAAATGAGGATAACAGCACAACATACCAAAACTTATGGGACGCAGCAAAAGCAGTGTTAAGAGGAAAGTTTATATCAATAGGTGCCTACATCAAGAAATTGGCAAGGCACCAAATAGATGAGCTTTCCATTCACCTCAAGGATCTAGAAAACCTACAGCAAACCAGACCCAAATCTAGTAGGAGAAGAGAAATAATTAAAATCAGAGAAGAAATCAACAGGATTGAATCCAAAAAAAAAAATTCCAAAAAATCAGCAAAACGAGGAGCTGGTTTTTTGAAAAAATAAACAAAATTGACACCCCATTGGCCCAACTAACTAAAAAAAGAAGAGAAAAGACCCAAATCAATAAAATCAGAGATGAAAAAGGAAACGTAACAACAGACACCACAGAAATAAAAAGAATCATCAGAAATTACTACAAGGACTTGTATGCCAGCAAACAGGGAAACCTATCAGAAATGGATAGATTCCTGGACACATGCAACCTACCTAAAATGAACCAGGAAGACATCAAAAACCTAAACAGACCCATAACTGAGACAGAAATTGAAACAGTAATAAAGGCCCTCCCAACAAAGAAAAGCCCAGGACCAGATGGATTCACTGCTGAATTCTACCAGACGTTTAAAGAAGAACTGACTCCAATTCTTCTCAAACTATTCAGAACAATCGAAAAAGAGGGAGTCCTCCCAAATTCTTTTTATGAAGCCAGCATCACCTTAATTCCTAAGCCGGAAAAAGATGCAGCATTGAAAGAGAATTACAGACCAATATCCCTGATGAACATAGATGCAAAAATCCTCAATAAAATTCTCACCAATAGAATGCAACAACACATCAGAAAGATCATCCACCCAGACCAAGTGGGATTTATCCCTGGTATGCAGGGATGGTTTAATGTGCGCTAAACAATCAATGTGATACACCACATTAACAGACTGCAGAAGAAAAACCGTATGATTATCTCAATAGACGCTGAGAAAGCATTTGGTAAAATACAACACCCATTCATGATGAAAACTCTAAGCAAACTGGGTTTGGAAGGAACATTCCTCAATACAATCAAAGCAATCTATGAAAAACCCACAGCCAACATCGTATTGAATGGGGAAAAGTTGGAAGCATTTCCACTGAGATCTGGTACCAGACAGGGATGCCCACTCTCACCATTGGTATTCAAAGAACTCTACTAAGAGACTATTGGAACTCATAGAAGAGTTTGGCAAAGTAGCAGGGTATAAAATCAATGCACAAAAATCAACAGCCTTTGTAAACACAGACAATGCCATGGCTGAGGAAGAACTTCTATGATCAATCCCATTCACAATAGCTACAAAAACAATCAAATACCTTGGAATAAACTTAACCAAGGATGTTCAAGATCTCTACGATGAAAATTACAAAACCTTAAAGAAAGAAATAGAAGAGGATACCAAGAAATGGAAAAATCTTCCATGCTCATGGATTGGAAGAATCAATATCATCAAAATGTCCATTCTCCCAAAAGCAATTTATAAATTCAATGCAATACCAATCAAGATACCGAAGACCTTCTTCTCAGATCTGGAAAAAATGGTGCTGAAATTTATATGGAGGCACAAGAGACCTCGAATAGCTAAAGCAATCTTGTACAACAAAAACAAAGCCGGAGGCATCACAATACCAGACTTCAGGACATACTACAGGGCAGTTGTAATCAAAACAGCATGGTACTGGTACAGAAACAGATGGATAGACCAATGGAACAGAATTGAAACACCAGAAATCAACCCAAACATCTACAGCCAACTTATATTTGATCAAGGATCTAAAACTAATTCCTGGAGCAAGGACAGTCTATTCAATAAGTGGTGCTGGGAAAACTGGATTTCCACGTGCAGAATCATGAAGCAAGACCCCTACCTTTCACCTTACACAAAAATCCACTCAACATGGATTAAAGACCTACATCTACGACCTGACACCATCAAGTTATTAGAGAACATTGGAGAAACCCTTCAAGATATTGGCATAGGCAAAGAATTTCTGGAAAAGACCCGGGAGGCACAGGCAGTCAAAGCCAAAATTAACTATTGGGATTGCATCAAATTGAGAAGTTTCTGTACTGCAAAAGAAACAATCAGGAGAGTGAAGAGACAACCGACAGAATGGGAAAAAATATTTGCAAACTATGTAACAGATAAAGGGTTAATAACCAGAATCTACAAAGAGCTCAAGAAACTCCACAAAAACAAAACCAACAACCCACTTAAGAGATGGGCCAAGGACCTCAATAGACATTTTTCAAAAGAGGAAATCCAAATGGCCAATAGGCACATGAAAAAATGTTCAAGATCACTAGCAATCAGGGAAATGCAAATCAAAACCACAATGAGGTTTCACCTCACCCCGGTTAGAATGGCTCACATACAGAAATCTACCAACAACAGATGCTGGCGAGGATGTGGGGAAAAAGGGACACTAACCCACTGTTGGTGGGAATGCAAACTGGTCAAGCCACTATGGAAGTCAGTCTGGAGATTCCTCAGAAATCTGAAGATAACCCTACCGTTTGACCCAGCCATCCCACTCCTTGGAATTTACCCAGAGGATATTAAATTGGCAAACAAAAAAGCGGTCTGCACCCTAATGTTTATCGCAGCACAATTCACAATAGCCAAGACCTGGAACCAACCTAAATGCCCATCAACGGTAGACTGGATAAAGAAATTATGGGATATGTACTCTTTAGAATACTATACCGCAGTAAGAAAAAATGAAATCCTGTCATTTGCAACAAAATGGAGGAATCTGGAACACATCCTGCTGAGTGAAATAAGCCAGTCCCAAAGGGACAAATACCATAAGTTCACTCTGATCGGTGACAACTGACTGAACACCAAAAAGGAAACCTCCTGAAGTGAAATGGACACTATGAGAAATGGGGACTTGATCAGCATAGCCCTGATTGTTAATGAACAACTTAATACATTATCCCTCTTAGTAGTTTTTTTTGTCTGTTCTACTTAATATGACTGGTTTAATTCTGTAATTAATACACAGTTATTCTTAAGTGTTGAAATTTAACTGAAATGTGATCCCTGTTAAACATAAGAGTGGGGATAAGAGAGGGAAGAGATGTACAATTTGGGACATGCTCAAGCTGACTTGCCTCAAATGGTAGAGTTAGAAACATACCAGGGGACTCCAATTTAATCCCATGAAGGTGGCATGTACCAATGCCATCTCACTAATCCAAGCGATCAATTTCAGTTCACAATTGATCATAATGAAAGGACTAAGAGTCAAAGGGAGCACATAAACAAGTCTAGTACCTGCTAATACTAACCGATAGAATAAATAAAGGGCAGAGTGATCCAACATGGGAAGCGAGATACTCAGCAGACTCATAGGATGGCGGATGTCCTAAACAGCACTCTGGCCTCAGAATCAGCCCTAAAGGCATTCTGATCTGGCTGAAAAGCCCATGAGAGTATTTCAGGCATGGAAAGCCAAGACACTCTGGCAAAAAAAAAAAAAAAAAAAAAAAAAAAAAAAAAAAAAAAAAAAAAAAAAAAAAAAAAAAACAACAACAACTAAATGAAAGATCTCTGTGAGTGAGATCCCAGTGGAAAGAACAGGTCATCAAAGAAGGAGGTACCTTTCTCTGAAGGGAGGAGGGAACTTCCACTTTGACTATGACCTTGTCTAAACAAGATAAGAGTCGGAGAACTCAAAAGGCTTCCATAGCCTTGGAAACTCATGACTGGTGCATAGGGAGATTACTGATGCCATAAACAGCAGTGTCAATTTGTAAAGTCAACAACAGGAGTCACTGTGCACTTACTCCTCATGTAGGATCTCTGTCCTTAGTGTGCTGTACATTGAGGCTTAATGCTATAACAAGTACTCAAACAGTATATTTCACTTTGTGTTTCTATGGGGGTGCAAACTGTTGAACTCTTTACTTAATGTATACTAAACTGATCTTCTGTTAAAAAAAAAAAAGAAGAAGAAATTAGCAATTCCCAACTTGACTCTCACTGGGATTAAACATGACAATAGGTCTGATCTGATTTCATCATCATTTAAAAAATCATCTATTATTTTTCACTTTATGTTTCTGTGTGGGAGCAAACTGTTGAAATCTTTACTTAATGTATGCTAAACTGATCTTCTGTATATAAAGAGAATTGAAAATGAATCCTCATGTGAATGGAAGGGGAGAGGGAATGGGAAAGGGGAGGGTTGCGGGTGGGAGGGACGTTATGGGGGGGAAGCCATTGTAATCCATAAGCCGTACTTTGGAAATTTATATTCATTAAATAAAAGTTAAAAAAAAAGAAAATTTTTGAAAAATTACTTGAATATTTCATTTCTGCAAACTTTATTAAAAGAGAAAACCAATCATTTCAAAAAAATTTCTGTGAATTTATTTTTATAATTATGATTACTGTGAATGATAAAATCAAAAGAAGCTAACAATGTAGTTGAATACGAGTTGGATTTTCTTTTGTTTTGTTTTTCGATTTTCATGGGTTTCAATATTTTATGGGCAACTCCACTCAAGCCAGAAAATACTATTCACTTGCCAGTTACCACTCTGACATACAATTCAAAACATAAGTACAGAAAAATATGATAAGGATTAATCCAGCGTCCTCAAAAGTTAAGCCAGATAGTGCTGCTTTTAATAAATTAGAATTCACCTCGTTGATTTCAAATCATCTGGGTATAAAACTCTAAGACTTCAACTTACTTGCAGATAAAAGGATCCTTTTCTTTATTTATATTTTTATCTTATTTTATCTTAATTTAATTTTGAAGTATGACATCTTGTCTTATCATTTGGTTGTACCATGGGACAAGTTATTTAGTGACAGCTATAGGAGTGGCCTCTATTGCAGTTACTCTTATTCATAGCATGAAGGTAAATGAGTTGGGTGCCTTTTAGTTGACAGGGAAGAACCATGAATCTTTCAGATGTCCCTGATTTTGTATGCTCCTAGCCAAACTACTTTTATCCCTTTACAGATATGGATATTAATGTGCAAGTTTCCCTAGAGTCTCAAGCTTTTATGCAAAGGAGGCCTGGATGTTTTGTGCAAAAAAGGGACCTTATATGAGTTTCTTCTCTGAATTTATGGAGTTTAGGAGTACCACACAATCATTTATAGCTCAGCTGACAGGAGCACAATGCACATTACTATACCACTGCTTGGTGATTTTAAATCAGCTCTTACAGACTGTTGCTGATATTAGCTCAGTTACTTTAGCAGGTGCATTTGTTATAAAATACATGTATCATGAAAACATAAAACTTTTGTAGATTTTAAATATCCCTCTATCTTAAAAAATCAAAAAGCTTGCATTCAAAGAGAAGTTTATTGGTCATTAACTAAAGGCAGGCATACTATTTTGATATCAGTTTTTGTTGTTGGACCATCCTAGTAGAAAGAGGATAGCTTCTATGTCAGCTAGAAATGACAAAGGAATTGCATTTTTACATTTATTACCTGGGAGTTATCAAGCAATTAAGGAATAGAAAAAATTTACTGTAAATTTGAGACTTAAGTGTAATAGTACCCATAAAGTTGTGATGGTTAATTATATATGCCAACTGGACAAAGCTATGCGATTCCTAGATATTGCTTAAATATTATTCCTAAATGTGTCTGTGAGGATATTTCCAGAAGAGATCAATATGTGAATTGGTGGACTGCTGGACATCATCCAACCTGGTGAGGACCTAAATAGGAAATAAAGTTGAAATAAGGTTGGATCAGTTCTCTACCTCACCATCTCAGGTGGGACTTCAGTCTTCTGCCATCAGCACTCATTGATCTCAGTCCTTTACACTTGAACTGAAATCTACACATTTGGTTCTAGATCTCAGGCCTTGAAATTTCACCACTGGCTTGAATGTATGTGTGTGTATCACTATTTTAACATATGTACATGTACGAACATAAGTATATAAATGTCTGTATATATTTATATATACATTTAGGTCTGTATATATACATATGTATATATGTCTTATGGGTTGCTACCAGACGTGTAAAAAAGTCTCTCTATGCATGATCACTTGAATTACATTTTTCATAGCAGTTCCAGGCAGAACACATACTATTTTGGCAACTATCAGTTTACTTAACAAGCGAAGGAAAATAAGACTCCCGCTTAAAAGCATATGGATGTTCTGGATGTTAAAGTCCAGTTCTATTGTGAATCAAAATGTGATTGAGACTCATGCACAAATATCAATATTCTAGATGCATGTCAAAGATCACCCTATTCACCCTTACCTTCTAGTTGCTCTTCTAACTTCCCTTCCGTCAGCCTTTTCAACTGCCTTCAATCCTGGTTCTCACTGAAGAGGCAGTATGTGTTTCTAACAGTTGTCTATTTTTTATGATCTAAACATTTTCAAGTAAGAGAAACCAAGGGTAAGACTCAGAAAATTAGTTTCTGTGCATCTATATATGTTCAGAGAGGTTGAGCTTACAAGGTCTACTTTGTTACTTGTTAGGCAATTTACCCAAAGTATTCTCTCATTTACTTTTTTCCTTTATCAATTGATTGCTAGTTTTATTCAAAAATTTATTTTATAAACTATTTGAACAAAAGATCTAAGTTTGGGAGGATATAAATAAATTATTATGTTCCTCTCCTAAATACACTTTATCAATACAATTTATCAATACATAATACAATTTATCAATAGCATAATGATAAGGGGTACTGCCTCATGGCTCCTATCTGCTAAAGAGTCAGAGATTTTGTTTAGATTCATATATTTCAGTTTGTATTTATAGAAATCCTTCTCTAGGAGTCTACCAAGGAGATATTTAAAGATGACAACAAACTCATGCTTTCATCATATGTTTTAATATTTAAAACACTGAATATATACATATATTTCAAATATACATTATTATACAAGAATATGATATATCTAACATATAATTGTGTTAAATACATGTATAACACATCATATACATATAATACATGTTTTTCCACATGTAACTAAGAACCTTGCAAACAGTTTGGAATTCAATTTGAAGACTTTCTTTCCAAATCAGTAAACATAATTGAGGTTATTCATCAGTAATCAACAATTTTCCATATCTCAGTAATTTAATGAAAGAAAATATCATCTCTATTCACAGAAAATTCTTACTGTGCATACACTGTGGGCTGCTTCTCATGTTGCCATCTTTCTTCACTCTCAGATGGAATTGACCCTACCTGGAACACTTCAGGGAAACTGACGTGAACTGGCCTCACAATGACAAATAACTTAAGGCGATATTTGTGCTTACAATTTACTGCACAGAACAAGTCATACACATCATACAAAGACAAGGAAGACAGGAAGAGAAATTTTTGACATGCACCCAGAACAATGAGACCATTTGTAAATGGCACTAGTTACTATCAAACTATAAACTATGATTTTATTAGCAGCAAGAGTGTCTTGAGCCCAAGTGTTCACTCAGCACAAAGCTTGGCACTTAGATGGTACCCAAAATGTAGTTATTAAGTGAAGAGCACTGCTAAAAACAAAGTTGAATGTCAACAATATAAAAAGCTATGCTTTCAGTAACCTTAAAATGTCTGTTCAGGAAAAGTGAGTATTGCGGCACATTGAAGCAAATGAAATTGGCTCGCACCGCATGGCAAGTTGTAATCAATAACCTCCAATTCCTTATTTTTAAAATGTAAATGAAACCACCTGCCCCAGGGTAGAATGCAAAACTACTTTTTAAACTGCAATATGCTTATAATATTAAATAGATCTCATTTCTGACATCCAGAATGAAGCCACATAAGTAAACCCAGCTGGGATAGGTTTGTAATCCAAATAAAAATTCAAAATTGCAATTATAGGCACAGATGGAAATATACAGCTCTGGATAGTGTCACTATGTATAAATCCAGGAACAATTTTAAAGCAGAAAATATTGATTGGGGGGCATAGATCTCTTCAATTGAGCAGTCTGGAATGCCCGCCCATATTCCCTTGATTTTTCCCATGCCTTCCCTGCCAGCATCATGTGTCATCCTGTAGTCAGTTCACTGACACTCTGTTGCTCAGTTGAATAAATGAATCAGTAAACAATGAAAAATATGTTGAGGCATGCTGTCACTTAAGAAATAAATCTGTGTTAGCTGGAATCACAGAAAGAAGCAGGACTGTAGGAATGGTTAAATACAAGGTCATTTACAAGGGATCACAGGACAAAAGAAGGCAAGATTGTTACAATGGAGATGTTTGGACTATAATAGAGGCGATCTCTGTTCAGAAGTATAAATGCATAGAAAACAACAACAAAAAATAAAGTGTTTAGAGAACCCTTCAGGTTCTTCAAAGGTGATGACCAACACAATCTCAAAAAAAAATTGCTAATAGAGATACATACAGAGAGTCTTTGATGTTCAGTCATATGACTCTCATGTTGAGGACTAGTAATATTCCTTGGATAATTGGATTGCATTGCTTGCTGCTTTTATATCTCATCTCACTTGGGCATGTGTTTGATATTCAGAGAAAATTCAGGGTAACTAATGAATGCTGGAAGCACAAATGAATATTATTTCTATGCAGATTTTTTGGCAACTGTGTAAAACATTTGGAGAGAGAAAACCAGCATCAGAATCATGGATGGAGGAAGGAGCCTTTGCATTCTAATCATATGCCTGCCTCGAGCGCCACTCTTAATCTGCTTGGGTCTTCCCTCTGCCTCCTGGCTAACAGAACTGAGAATTGTTATGGTATATGTTACCTGACCATAGGGCCGTGATCATTTAAAATTCGAATAAAGAACTATCAAAAATGAGTCATAAATCAAGTCAAAGCCCCTGTTTTTGTATCATAAACATTTTGAACTTTGAAGTGGCTGTCGGGCATTCCGTTGACATTCTAGAGTCTTTTAGAAGGCAGCAAAATATAGCAGAACTATTTAGGAGATTCACAGTCAGAAAGATGTAGGCTTTGTTCTAGTAGTCATTATCAAGAATGACTGGACTCTGTCATTCTCTTTTTTATGTTATTTGTTAGGTTTTGAAGTTTAACAATTTGTAACATTTTGCTAAGTTCACTTCATATGCAGATTATATCCATACACATATACACTACTTTTTCTTGAAAACAGATGCATTAAAATCACAAAGTAGGGAATTCACCAGAATGACCATTGTGTCTCTTAAAGAAAGCTAGGACTGTTGTTAAGGTGTAGTGAGTCACACAGCCACCTGTGATGCTGCCATCCCAACTGGGGACCAGTCAAGTCCCAGCTTCTCTGCTTCTTATACAGCTCCTTGCTAATACACCTGGGAAAGCAGCAGAGGACTTCCTACGTGCTTATGCCCCTGCACCCAGAAGAAGATCCTGGCTCCTAGATTTGACCTGGCCCAACCCTTATCATCGTGGCCATCTGGTGATTGAACCAGTGGATAGAAGAGCTCCCTTTCTTTCTCTCTTTCTCCCTCTCTCTCTCTCTCTCTCTGTGCATGTGTGTGAATGTGTGTGTGTGTGTGTGTGTATCTCTGTCTCTGTAACTATGCCTTTAAAATAAATAAAATAATATTTTAAACAAAAAATGCTAGTTATACTAACTTTCAAAGGGATATACTATTTTCTTATTGTGTGATTATATGAGTGATTCACTTAAAGATTTTTATACACTGTACAGAATCAAGCAAACATAAAAAGAGTTATAAAACTTTGGCACAGAATTCCTAAGAAATTGGGGAGAGTATTGTGGTGCAGTGAATTAAACCACCACTTGAGAAGTCTGCATCCCATACCAGAGTACCAGTTCATATCCTGGCTACTCTGCTTCCAATGCAGCTTTCTGCTAATGTGTCTGGGAAGTCTGAAAATCACAGTCTAAGGATGTGCAAACCTTTCACCCTTTGTTCATGTAGGAGACTGATGGAATGTCTGCCTCCTGACATCAGTGCAGACCAGCCCTAACTGCTCTGGGCATCTGGAGAGTAAAATCAGCAGATGGAAGATTTCTTTCTCTCCCCTATTTCTACTCTATCACTCTTTCTTTTAGAAAGAAAGAAAGAAAGAAAGAAAGAAAGAAAGAAAGAAAGAAAGAAAGAAAGAAAGAAAGAAAGAAAGAAATCGACAGATCATTTGATAAGTAGACTTGAAGTTTCTAAAAAAATAAGTCTAGGAAATCACAGAAATGTCCACGTACAGTAATATTATGATATTTTCAAACCGATGGGCATCTCATATTTATCCAAAATATCGATGCAAGATCATTCCATAGAAAATTCTTTGAAAAATATGCTGATGGTCAGGTTCACATAGAAAGACAGAATTTGGGATTGAAATTGTTGGAAGTTACTGGTGTGAGGAAGTCCTTGTACGTGCCTCAACACTAAATTCTCATTGAACAACAATGAATGACCTATGAAACAGGACAGTAACTCTAGAACTCTGTCCCTCTGGTTGTGACGTGTTTGTTTATAATGCTTATGTCCTCTTTTTTCAATGTGTTTAATTTTCTGGAATAAAATTCCTGTTTATCTATGCTTTATTTTATGTTAATTTGATATTAGCACCAAGAAACCAGATTTAAAGATACAATTCTGACAATATGATACCAATATGATACTTTTCTTTCTTACTTTTGAGATAATGTATTTTAATTTGCATTATATTCAAAGGTTTAACACTCCACTAAATAAAAAGTTCAACAAGGAAAAAGTTAAAATACCCTAATTCAGCAGGAATATATGCAAGGACTATAAACAATTATCAAATGAAAAAATGATCGGTTCACTCATATGTTTTAAATTTTAAAATAACCACAGATCATTAAAACTATAGTAATATATTATTTTTAACCTTTTGTTTGAGAAAGA
The DNA here is from genome assembly GCF_051225735.1 of Oryctolagus cuniculus. Lineage (NCBI taxonomy): Eukaryota > Metazoa > Chordata > Mammalia > Lagomorpha > Leporidae > Oryctolagus > Oryctolagus cuniculus. Next base: position 64,096,407 of record NC_142874.1, read on the forward strand.
TATAAAACAAAACTCTACAAAACTATATGTTCACATTTCTTTTGAAATATAGTATGTCTTGGTTTAATTGCAAAATATTGAAAACTGAAAGAATATTTAGTATTTGCCTCAGTAATGAAAGAATCTACAGAAATCATCATTTTTGTAGAGATTCTTCCTAATAGGATCAGGGACATTTTAGTCATGGCTGACATCTTGCTTTTTAGGTAACAATGGAGGGCATCAAAGCCCAACGGGGTAAACAAAGTCCCTAAAATAACCTACCAGGCTGACCTTGTGAGGCTGGACTCTGGAATGCCCATTTTGCAATGCCTGGAATTTAATGTTTCTTGAAAAATTCCAGGTAAACTAAGTTTAGCTGCAGGCCACCTTTATCTATAAAAACTCTCTTCTGAATAAGTGCAGAGATCCAGATGTCACATGGTTACTGGAGACTATTCCTCTGTGTAACCCCAATAAATTACACTTTGTTTTATCTTGGATTTGTCTTCTGTCTTTGAATTCATGGTACTGTCTGCATTTAGTGGTCAGTTCTCATTTTCCAGGTTTTTCTGGACAGCTCTTAATTGGTCTCTTTCATAAGAAAAAACATAGCTAGCATTTTTTGAGTGCTCACTTACTATTTTCTGTTTACGAGGTTAGGGCTTGTGTGTGTTCAGTTTCATTTAAACTTCACAAAAACCTTCTAATTGGTTTGTTCATTCAGATTTGTTCATCCTCCATACCTGAGTCAGTTCCCTAAGAAATTCTGTGAATCATACATATGCTTCAGTGGCCAGCCAGCAGAATACTGGCACATGACACTGATTTAAAGAAAATAAAAAAGAGAATGATCTTCCATATGCTGGTGTGCCTCAAATAAACCACAGCATAGCTGCCAAATGGAGGGTGAATGTTCATTTTGTGGGATGGATTTTATACAGAAGACAAGGGAACTCAATTCATATTCAAGGCAAAGCACACATTTTAGGAACAGTTCAATGCTGATTATGCTTCTGCAATTCTATTTTAATTAAATACAACCATTAAGCACCACACTTAATAATGCACTAACATTCAAGTTTATACAGTCTGTAGATAAGGTATTAATCTGAGCTTCTCCACCACAGAAGTGTTAAAAGATGGATTTTGAAGTCTAGTGGCTTTCATTGCACTGTCCATTCTTTTCCCATGTCTCTGTATATAGAGAAAGTTACACATGAATGCTAGAGTTGGGATGAGTTAGCCTATCTCAGTGATGCATACACATGACTGAAAATGAAGAACGTGGATGCTGAGAAAAACAATGGGAATGGGGAAATGAAGACATGAGATAGATTCTTGTTTTAACTCTGACATCACCAATCTTGAAATGTAATGCAGTATACACAGTGACAATGCAAAAGAACAGAAAGTTTATAGCCAACAACTCATTTGACAGACGATAAGCTGAAACTTGGAGAAATGAGGTGATTTGCAAAGCACAACACAGATAGTTGGTGGCACAGTAAGAAAAAAAAATCCCAAGTCTGAGCGGGTCACACTGATTTCATGGGTTTTAATTAATTCCTCAGTAAAATTAAAAATGTGAACAGGAACACTTCTTAGATTTAATGTGCATAAAAGTCTGCAGCTATTGCTTAAGGTTTCAAATAAAACAAATGTGTACGTTCAGGTAAAAATTAGCCAAGAGACAAGACTTCAGAGTTGAGCAACCCGATCTCCTTGAATGCCAATTCAATGAATGCCATAATATACAAGTGTGAGTGTGAGGGGTAGAGGTAGGAGTGGGGGTCCTTCCTATTTCTTATATTATTAGGAAGCTCACATGCTATAAAATATTTTGGAGTGTGATTTGATTTTCTTACATTTTGAACTGTCATTTTATAAAAGAGGAAACTCAAATGGCCAACAAACACATGACAAAATATTCAACATCACTAGCCATCAGGAAAATGCAAATCAAAACCACAATGAAGCTCCACCTCACCCCAGTTAGACTGGCTTTCATACAGAAATCAGCAAACAATAAATGCTGGAAAGAATGTGGGAGGAAAAGTACCTAATTCACTTTTGGCAATGTAAACTGGTGCAGCCATAGTGGAAGACAGTATGGAGGTACCTCAGAAATCTGAATGTAGACCTACCATATGATCCAGCAATCTCACTTATGGGAATTTATCTAAATTGACATCAGCATATGAAAGAGTTATCTGTAGCCCCATGTTCATTTTAGCTCAATTCACAATAGATAAGATAGAATCAACCCAGATGTCCATCAGCTATAGACTGGATAAATTATGGCATGTACACAACATGGGTTACTAGTCAGTGGAAAAAATAAAAATGAAATCCTGTCTTTTGCAACAAAATGGATGCAACTATAACCATTGTACTTAGTGAAATAAGCCAGTCCCAAAATGACAGATAGCATATTTTTTTCCCCAATCTGTGATAACTAGTAGAGTATCTAAAATGTAATCTATTGGAGTGAAAATGACATTATGAAATTCTATGATTATTTACAGCCCTTCTCTCTACTGTTGAAGGACAGTGTTTTTTTGGTTTTTTTTTTTTTTTCATGGTACCCTCATACTATTTGTTGAATTCCTTACTTACTGTACATTTAATCTTATTAACATAAAGTAAGCTGAGGATAGATCTTTGTAAAAATTAAGAGTGGTAATAGGAAAGAGAGGAGGAAGAAGGGTAGGAACATGAGTGGGAGGGAGAATATAAGGAAAAGAGTGCAACTGGTGCCTCCTCACATGGGGCACCAAAATGTAAGGGAAAGAGGTGTAGAACAGTAAGGAAGCAGGGTATGAATTTACATTCAGACTGAATTTATTCAGATAAAAGTAATCAGCAGAGGTGGGTGACTAACCACTGGCATGCACATTGACCCAACATGTGGGAGAAGGCCCAAATCTCAAGGGCTAGGCTTTTTTCTATCTTATGCGGTCTAGGGGTGGGGGTGGCAGTAGGGCGCAGCAGGTAGAGATTAATTCTTCCATACAGGTCTTTCAAGTGGCCACCAGGCTCCAAAACTGGGAAAGAATGTGGGGGTGGGGTGTAAAGACAATAGGGTATAAGACAATTGAGATCCAGGGACAAGGTATAATTTTTTACCTATCTTTTGAGCAATGAGTGAGTGTGGCTGAGGCTTATGTCTTTGTTCCATCAAAGATTAGGGTGGGAAGAATCACCATGTTTATGAAATGCATGAAATTTGTAAACCATAAAAATAAATATGTGAATAAAATGAATACTGCCAATACATATTTTATACTTTGTGTGTCTGTGTGGATGCAAATAGTTGAAATATTTACATAGTATATACTAGGTTAATCTGCTGTATATAAAAATAATTAAAAATGAATCTTAATGAAGAATGGAATGTGAGAGGGAGGAGAAGATAGGATGGTTTGTGGGTGGGAGGGTGGTTATGGGAGGAAAAACCGCTATAATCCAAAAATTTATATTTACTAAATAAAAGTTTTTAAAAAAGAATATTAAGGTATAAAAATAAATCTTTTCATTTGTTGCAAAATGAATGGAACTGGAAGACATGATGTATAGTAAAATAAGCAAAATATATATGTGGTAACTAAAAAAAAAGAAGCCTTTGGTTGTATGAACATAAGAAATACTAACATCTCAGAGCATGCAGTTATGTTCATTCAACATTCAAAATATTACAAAGACAAAAAGTTAACATTAGTGCATATTTATTAAGAAAAGTCAGGTACGTCCTATTTTTGTGGCTTAGAATAAGTGGTCAGTGGAATCAAATGGCATGGAAGACTTTAAAGAAGGTGAAGTTCTCCATTTGCTTAGGAGTCACATGGGCATCCTATCTGTATTCCTCCCTAAGACTGGAATATTAGCCTCTTATGAAGTAGCTATGCTGTAGATTTAAGCCAATTATCAGATATTTGAAAGAATCAATTATTCATCTCTAAAACAGTATAGAAAGACTTCTGTTAGGACTTACTGAAAGGCTAGCCAGAAATAGTATATGAGGTGACTTCACAAAGTTTGTGGAAAATTCAAATTATCTGTGAATTCTATCTTTTGAAGCACTCTAATATATAAAGTGCTTAGGATAATACCTTCTATAATGAAAACAGTAATAAACTTGAATATTATTATTGCTTTCATCAGTAACTGCTTATGGTAGCATTATATGCTTAGTTTGACTATAACAGGCAACATGTAAGCTTTGAAAGACACTTTCTTAATATGTTGTACAATTATAATTAAAATACATAACAGGAGTATAGGTGAAAAAGAGTAATAGAGGACAAATATTTGTTTCAGAAAGAATAGTGGATATCAAAATATATGTACATATTTTTGATGCAGATGATAAATGAGTACTTTCCAAAGAGTGGTGACAAGAAAGCCACACAACATGAAAGTAGGAAAACATTCTGTTTCACCTAACTTCCATTTATTTCTCTAAAGATAGATAAGACTTTGAGGGATGTAGGCATGTTCAGTTGTTTTTTGACCTTCCTTTTCTGTGTCTTCTACATTCAGTTTCATCATATTTGCAGTGACAGACATGCTCCCCAAACACTATATTCTTCTTATTTTCATTATGACAATACTGTGTTCTAAATTTCTGGAGGAAGAAGAAACAAAATAAGTTATAGTTCTATAAGTATGACCTTTGCATATCTATTCTGAAATTTAAGCCAATAAAAATGACACTTCTATTATACCAAAACTGTTAAGGGTAGAAAAATAAGGACAATCATGTCCCAAAGCTAGAAAAAGAGAGGGATTTTTGTGAAGGGTTCAAATTTTGTGTCATCAATGATGTTAACTATAAGATCCACCTCATAAAAATCCTGTTTCAACATTGCCCTTTCAGTTCCATTTGGATGAAAATAAATAAATGAAAACTCCTGTTTGCTAAGGATGTCCATTACTTCAATGTATGTAAATTGAACGTTGCAAAAAAGCCTGTGGTAGGGTTTCAAGAATTGAGTAATTTGCATTCTTATATTTCAGGGAAAGTTGGCTTAAGCAAAACATTAATGTGACAAGTAACTATGAGCTTGGAGGTAGAAGAGCATATTAATGCACTGATCTTATTTCACTGAAAGAATATGACACTTCTGGACAGCTCAAGAGATTGGCTGCAATATTTGGAAGGAAAGAAAGCCAATCACTGAGGCCACACTGTGCTGCTCTCTGATGCTCAAGTCATAGCAGACATTAATAAGTCACTAGCTATTTTCACATGCTTGTCATAACCTTTGTGTCACAATTTTAGTCAAGAGAGAATAGAAGACAAAGAACTTCAGGGAGAGAAAGTTAAAGCAGCCTGTCAAGGATTGGCAGGCCCAAATTTGATCTGCCTTGTGTTTTTCTCACTGCTCCCTGAGAAGCTTGTGTCAATCTCACTTGGCCAAGTTTTCAAACAGAGCACCTAATTTGGAAAGTGTCTGAACACAATCAAGTTGTCACCAGCCCATCTTGTGGACATTCAGGCATTCTGGTAATGACACTAATTTGGGAAGCCAAATTTAGATCACTGTGCTCTCATTGGCCTCTATGAATTTGGAATTTAAATTTTGCCTTTTAAAATTATAAACATAAAACATCCTAAGAAGTGCCCCCAAGTTAGCAAGATCTTTAAAGTAATATCTATTCCTGTATAGGACTTAGTGGTGCTCAAGGAATGACGAACAAGGGGGTTTAGTCATGATGTAATGATGAACAGTGAGATTAAAAAAAGGGAAACCTTGTGCGTGGATATAATCCCCATGCTTTTAAATAAGCATGATTCATAATATGGAGAAATATTAAAGATAACATTGTAAAGCCTAGACACAAAGTTTCATCTTTCTACCACTTTACCTGTGAAAAGAAAACAGTCCACAAACTTTGTTGAATTTTTAATCTATTTATGTTATTTTCAACAAGTAGTCTATCATCAATAATTTTTTGCTGAATGACGGAAATCTATATGTGACTAGCTTGAAAAAAATTTAGAGCTACTATCTTTGATAATCTATTCTGAATTCTATCACTTTCTTTACAATTCCAATGATCCCTTCACACTTGATTTGACGAAAGATATGAATTAAACTATGTGTCAGCAGATTTTAAAATGTATATAAATATAGGTATGCATACATAAATATTCATGTGTGTTTATACTTTAATTATATTACTTAGTAAGTCAAAGTTATTACGAAAAAGAAAAGAACATGCAGAGCATGGTTCAAACTGTCTTCTCCTCAAGTTTCAGTCCTAGTTTCAGGGGACCACCTTCTCCAAAGACGTTCCAAAGACCCACATTCCTTCTGACTTGTTACCCTGATACCTCGCTGTCTCCACCTTCGTGTCTTTTTTAAAAATATATTTACTTACTCAAGAAGCAGAGAGACAGAAAGACAAGGAGACAGACAAAAAGACTAACAGAGAGCACTCCGATCTACATTTTCCCTCCCTGAGAATTCACAGTGGCTGGGACCAGCTGAAGGCCAAACCCAGGAGCTGGGAGTGCATTCCAGTCTTCCACTGTGGTTGGTAAGAACCCACTTACTTGAGCAGTCTCTACTTCCTTCTGGGATCTGCATTGGTAGGAAACTGGAATCAGAAGCTGGAGTGGGATATTGATCCCAGGCAACCTGATGGGGAATACAAGTATGGTTATTTATTTATTTGAAAGAAAGAGTTATAGATAGATAATGAGATATACACACACATGTGGGAGGGAGGGAAAGAGAGCGAGGGGGAGAGCGAGAGCAAGAGGGAATTGTCCTTTTGTTGGTTCACTCCCCACATGGCCCCAATGACCAGGGCTCAGCCAGGCTCAAGTCAGGTGACTGGAACACCACCCTTATCTCTCACATGGATAGCAGGAGCCCAAGAACTCGGCCATTTTCTGCTGCCTACACAGGTGAATTAGCAGAGCGCTGGACTGGAAGTAGAGCATCTTGGACTCAAACTGGCACTCATACAGGATCTGGTACTATAGGTGGCAGCTTAGCTCACTGCTCCACAACACCAGCACCAACATGAGTATCTTAACTGCTAGGCTACATGCTCATTCCCAAACTATTTTTTATAATTGGCAAATGCAAATGTATTTAAGTATATATTTATCATGTGCAACATGTTAACTGGAAATTTGAGAACATAGTAAAATGGCTAAATCAAGCTAATTACCAAAGTATGACTTCAAACACATCTCATTTGCTTGTGGTGAGATACTATTAATATCTTAGCAATTTTCAAGAATATAATACACTATTATCAACTATCGTCACCATTTTGTGAACTTATTCCTCCTAACAATTTCTTTTTTATCCTTTTATTAACATTTCCCCATTCTCTATGGGTGTCAGCTGTTCGGCCAATGGCTTATTCCCTAATTAGTAACATTTAAGTGCATTTTCTTCATTTGACTATCATTTGCCTGTACTATTATTTTCCCTATACAGCTTTTGTACAGCTTTTGCTTTCTCACTTCAGCAGTTGCAAAATGTAAAAGTTTAAGTAACTAGTTTTCCTGAAACTTTTGCCCAGTTTCACATCAATAGCTAACTCTACATTGCAGGCAAGCAGCCTTACCAGAGCTATAAGCAACATGTGACAAGTGTCTGCAGCATATGTAAACACAAACGAAATTAGCTTTCATTTCTCACAGGAATCATTAAATAGTAGATGTGAACAATATAAATTACTTCGTGTCATCTTTTTACATTTGATCAGTTGAAAGATGCTTTTATAAAATGAGAGGAAGAGGAAAAGCAGTGGCGATATGACACCCCTTTATGTTCAATTTGAAGATTTGTTCAATTTCATATTCACACTACTCTACTTTCTGATGGTCTCTCTTTTCAAAATGGGATTCCTTTGATAGTCAGGCATCTTATATCTTATTCCTTCAGGCTAAGATCTCTATTTTCACTGCTTCCTTTAGAAAATTAGAATTTCTGTCTCACCCAATATTAAGTAGAGACTTTTTAAAAGTGCTTATGACTTGACCAAAAATGCATTAGCTGTGAAAACTGACAAGAATTTGTGGTTGTGGAGACTGTGAGAAGCAGCAAAGCCTCTATTAGTAACATATTGCTCTTTATTATAAAATATGATTCCCATTAGCTCTGGGCTGCAGCCAAGTCTTTTCTCATAGTTTAAAAAGGAGTTACCTTGACAAGATTCAACTTAAATCACATCTTGATCTATATTATGAACACAAAAGAACCCTTTCTGCATTAAAGTGACAATAAGAGTCTGATTTATAATCCTAAAGCAAAGAAATTGAGAGTTAAATAAATCAAATGACTTAGCACTTGTTCTTATTTTTTTTTTTTTTGCACAGTTGTGAAACCTCTGAGAAAGAAAGAATAAGTGCCATACCAAGTGTTCCATCTGTAAATTCAAGGTATCCTGTTGACATATTAGGCATGTATTTAGAGAATTTCAGAAAGATAATTTAGAAATAAGACAGCTGTCTCCTTAGAACCACAATATAATTTGTGATATTCCTGAACTCATAAAATTGTGTACTTTTATTCTTCTGGGTTTTTTTTTTTTTTTACTCTCTCTCACTCTCTTTCTCTCTCTGTACTAGAAGCATTTTACAGTTTTACAGTTAGTTCACATATTTCATAATATTAAATATCTTCAACAAATTTCTTTCTGTTTAACTTAGAGTTAAACTAATCATTGTGCTTTGCTAAAGCTCCAAGCATAATAACTCAGAGAAGATGCAAAGAGACAAATAGTCAATCATTTTTAAAAATATTCAATACAGGTCCAGAATTATTCCATATACTGGAAAATTAGCAAAGGGCTATGAAACTTACATTAACAGTGACTCCAACACAAATATAAGAGCTTTCTAAAACAACAGGAGTCACAAATGGGCCAGATATTGGGGGAGGGCAGTTTTGGAAGGAAAACATGTTGGACTGGGTTTCACAGGTGAATAGGGAGGCAGGGTGTGCTTTTAGCAGAAGTAATACCTTGAATGAAAGGTTGTCTTGAAGAAGCACATGCTTAAGAGCTAAAAACAAAAAGTAGTTTAATGGAATTGGAGAAGAGACCTTAGAGAGCATTAAGCCCTGCATTTGGGATATCTAGGGTAAGTGTTACTTAGGCATGGTTCTGAAAACATAATTTAAGACTTAGGATGAGATTTCTCAGTAAAGATGCCAACAATCAGAAATGATAACTGTGGACAGCTAGGATGGCTCCATTCTCCCTGAGGGTGTTCCGTGGGCTGGGATAGAAATGAATCTTCTTTCATGTTTTCTTCTTTAGTTCAGATGTTTCCCACCCTCTACAGTGCAGTTAACAACTCTCTAATATGTGACCCAGTTACAAATAACAACCAAAATTTTGCAAACTACCTTCAATGCTCTTGATATGGAATGGATTCATATACAACTAAAGTTTATATACAAGCCAAGTCAATGAATATGTTTGTGAAATATTTAACACTGAGAGATGTTAGTTGCTGAGCTCGTTTTTTTTTTTTTTTCTTTAACATGTTTAAAGGAGGATTGCTTGGTAAGTGCTAGAGATCCCACTACAATTTCATAGTGCTAAACTAGAGTCATAAGTAATATATTTTTAATTATTAATGCTATTTCCATCTGTATGAAAATTAACACAATATAATTTAGTTAGTGTTTGAATTAACTTGTTAATATTTTGCAGTAGTAATACAAACTTCTGGTCATGTGAAATCCAAATTAATATATTTGCTCTAAATTATCACATACATAGAACTGCATACATTTTATTTACTTGCATCAAATTAAAATATTTTAACAGTACTTTGCTACTGAATCCTTTTACTTTATTGTAAATATATTGTAAAAGTTAATGAAAAATAGAAAGTATATTGGCTGTCTTTTATGCTACATTTATCAATGAAAGTATACATTTTTATTAACACAAAACAAAGTAATTAATTACTACTGGACATAAATTCTCATTGCAAGGATTAGGACTAACAGTTGCTTCACTTGTTTTTAAATTGCATACAGGGAACCCCTGTCATGTTAACATGAAATCAATAGTTTTTAGTTAAACAAAAAAGTCTAAGTGAAAGAACTGCTGAAGCAGTTTTAGATGATGAAATCTTAGTGTAGAATTTACAAGAATGTTTTATATATTGAGAAAAGAAAACTTTCTCATAATACGTTAGTGCCAGAGATGAGACCAGATATATCTCTCACCTGTCACCTAGAGTTCTGTCCACAATGTCACAATGAATACATATCATAGGGTTGTATACATAGAACACTCATGCTGTGATGATGACTACAGAAAAAATAGCTTTAATCAAGGTCAGCCTAAAACACTAAGCCACCTCCCTGCCAATACAGTTTAAAACAGTATAGTGAAGGATTCTACCTTTTTTTCATACTTTATAACTTAGTTGTTATTGCGATAAAGCTGAAAATATACAATTATTTTCACAAACATCCAATAACAATGATAAAACATGATTAAAACAAATTGTTTTGGCCGGCGCCGTGGCTCACTAGGCTAATCCTCTGCCTTGCGGCGCCGGCACACCGGGTTCTATTCCCGGTTGGGGCGCCGGATTCTGTCCCGGTTGCCCCTCTTCCAGGCCAGCTCTCTGCTGTGGCCAGGGAGTGCAGTGGAGGATGGCCCAGGTGCTTGGGCCCTGCACCCCATGGGAGACCAGGAGAAGCACCTGGCTCCTGGCTCCTGCCATCGGATCAGCGCGGTGTGCCAGCCACAGGGTGCCGGCTGCGGCAGCCATTGAAGGGTGAACCAATGGCAAAGGAAGACCTTTCTCTCTGTCTTAATCTCTCTCTGTCCACTCTGTCAAAAAAAAAAAAAAAATTGTTTCAATGATAAAATCTCCAGTAGTATGTAAGCAGGTGAGGAAAGCTCTATTGGATTCAAGTATGAATTCATTTGCCTTTGAGTTTAACACTGCCATAACTGAGTCTAAAAGTCAGCAGCCTAACTGATTGTCAATTACATGTTAAATTGTCCAACCAAAAATGATTGCTTGACTTAATTTATTTTTTTTAACTTTTATTTAATGAATATAAATTTCCAAAGTACAGCTTATGGACTACATTGGCTTCCCAGCCCCATAACTTCCCTCCTACCAACAACCCTCCCATCTCCCGCTCCCTCTCCCCTTCCATTCACATCAAGATTAATTTTCAATTATCTTTATATACAGAATATCAGTTTAGTATATATTAAGCAAAGATTTCAACAGTTTGCACCCACATAGAAACACAAAGTGTAAAATACTGTTTCAGTACTAGTTATAGCATTAAATCACAATGTACAGCGCATTAAGGACAGAGATCCTACATGAGGAGTAAGTGCACAGTGACTCCTATTGTTGACTTAACAAATTGACACTCTTGTTTATGGCATCAGTAATCACCCTAGGCTCTTGTCATGAGTTGCCTAGGCTATGATAGGACTAAGAGTCAAAGGGATCACATAAACAAGACTAGTGTCTGAAAATACTAACCAATAGAATAAAAAAGGGAGAGAATGATCCAACATGGGAAGCGGGATACACAGCAGACTCATAGGATGGCAGATGTCCTAAACAGCACTCTGGCCTCAGAATCAGCCCTAAAGGCATTTGGATCTGGCTGAAAAGTCCATGAGAGTATTTCAGGCATGGAAAGCCAAGACACTCTGGAAAAAAAAAAAAAAAAAAAAAAAAAAAAAAAAAAAACCTGAATGAAAGATCTCCACGAGTGAGATCCCAGTGGAAAGAACAGGTCATCAAAGAAGGTGGTACCTTTCTCTGAAGGGAAGAGAGTACTTCCACTTTGACTATGACCTTGTCTAAATATGATCAGAGTCAGTGAACTCAAAAGGCTTGACTTAATTTATTAATTATCAGATAGTTTAGGGCCAATGATTAAGGTTGTCAAAAAGACATAGTGATTTTTTGCAGGTTTTTTTTTTTTTTTTTTTTTTTTGATAGGCAGAGTGGACAGTGAGAGAGACAGACAGAGAGAAAGGTCTTCCTTTTTCCCTTGGTTTACCGCGCTGATCCGAAGCCAGGAGCCAGGTGCTTCTCCTGGTCTCCCATGCAAGTGCAAGGCCCAAGCACTTGGTCCATCCTCCACTGCACTCCTGGGCCACAGCAGAGAGCTGGACTGGAAGAGGGGTAACCAGGACAGAATCCGATGCCCTGACTGGGACTAGAACCCAGGGTGCCAGTGCCACATGCAGAGTATTAGCCTATTGAGCCACGACGCCAGCCTAGTGATTTATTTTTAAAGATAGAAAATGAACACTTCCTAGTATTTTTAAAAACTGTAAAATAATAAATCTATTAATAAGCTTGAAAATAGATGTTTAAACCCAAGTCCTACCACTTCATAGATATGTATCCTCTGTTACAGAGTTTAATGATTTGTAACGTGAGATCAGCAGTGCCTAAACTTCATTGGAAGTATAAGAGACTGCTATAATATGTTCTAAGCAGTCTTGTAAACTCAATCCTAATATCTTGCATTAGAGGTTCTGCTATGGTTTAAAAATAAAACCATCTCAACCAATATAAAATTATGTAATCATAAAGTTTTCCCACCATTATATATTCCTGTGTATAGATCAAGTTGGGTATTTCCCTATTTTCCTGGCTTTCCAAATTTTCTAAGCCCTCTCTATGGCAGCACATCAACAAACTTTGTTGACTGCCAACTAGTTGTGTCCTCCCAAAGGACAGAGAAAGAGCATGGCTCTCATATCCCCTGCTCTTTCTCTAAGACATTTTTACAACCCAGCCATGACTCCCAAGTGAAGAGCACAGATCTGTCAATGCACTCACTCTTGATTCTTGTAACTTTTTCTACTGCTTATTTTTCAGGTTTAAGGGTAATAACAGTGCCTTTTGCAACTATATAATCCCCTTCAATTTTGCTATGCCTTGCTATATCTTTGCAAATGCTTTCACTAAACTCTCCTCAAATTCCCAACTTGACAATGTAATATGTTCCCTGCTGGGATCCTCACTAAATACAAAACCTTCACACTTGGTAATAATCCCCAAACTGCAGGATAGAACATCCAGGTTGCTTTTTTCTAGAAATAACTAATGATTTCTCTAATTCCATTCCAACTGTTTTATACAGTCCATATTAAAAACAATAATATATATATTTCAGGTAAGGAGTTTCTTCTAGATTACACAGTGAAACAAATATCTCTAACTGGCATACCTCAAAATCAGTCCCTGTGACTCACAAAGAAATTGAAAGTGAATGATAGAAATCAACAAAAGAATTCACAACATTTCTTGACAAGCTGTCACCACCAATTTTTCACCAACATTTTTTGCTAACTTTGTGAGAGATCAAGAGCCAAAATGAGCATAACAGTGCTGGAAAAATGAAAACCTTAGTTCTAGATTATAGTAAGATGAAATGGGAACCAGGGATATTTCCTGGAGAAACTGAAACAACCTGGAATTTCTCTTCATCCACTGAACTAGAAATTTGACTACAGAGACAAATATTTATGAAAATAAATACCAGCATGATTTCTACAGTAGTGATTCAGTACTCACTTGTATTTCTATATAATCTACTGTATTTTTGCTTCGATATTTAATTCACTGTTACTATGTAGTATTTAAATGTGCTGTATTAAACAAATGATCATATTAGATAATACTTTGAGGAACAAATGTTACCAGCACCTAAACTACTCTCTGATCTCAGAAAATTGTGGTTGCATATCCACATTTCTAGAATACCATTTGCCAAGTTACTTACAAGCAGAATATATACTTTAAAGTATTTTTGTATACAAAGTTGACACCAATGTTTATCACTCTAAAAACATTACATTGTTTGATGGTGTTCACTGTTTAAATTCAAATTCTTAAACTAAAACTCAGCAAATTCTTGTTTGACCAAAAGGACTGCGATTTGATTCTGACATCTGTTTACGGAAAGGTAGACTCCATTACGACTAGGTTTTGCCGTACACTGTAGGGGATGCAGGGAGAAGAGTCTTGAATTCCAATATAGCTTTAAAAACTAAGAGTGAAAATAAACTCTCAAAACATCTAATTGTATCATAAGTATTAGCTTCAAAGCTGAATCAATCTAAATCATTAAAAATAATAGCTTCCGGGGCTGGCGCTGTGCCGCAGCAGGTTTACGCCCTGGCCTGAAGCCCCGGCATCCCACATGGGCGCCAGTTCTAGTCCCAGCTGCTCCACTTCCAATCTGGCTCTCTGCTATGGCTTGGGTAAGCAGTAGAAGGTGGCCCAAGTGCTTGGGCCCCTGCACCCACGTGGAAGACCAGGAAGAAGCTGTGGCTCCCGGCTTCAGATCGATACAGCTCCGGCCATTGCGGCCAATTGAGGAGTGAACCATAGAATGGAAGACCTCTCTCTCTCTCTCTCTGCCTCTCCTCTCTCTGTGTAACTCTGACTTTCAAATAAATAAATAAATCTTAAAAAAAAAAAAAAGAGCTTCCATTGGTAATATAGACTGTAGAAATTTATAAGGAAGGCTAGGGATGGCAACTTTTGAACCAGGAGTTCCATCTGTAGAAAATCCTCTCCTTTAAAATCTGAACTAAATTAGGAATTTGAAATTTTTCTAAAATAATATTAGTTAATGGTTTATAATTTGCACTTTAAGGACATGTTGACTCATACCTTGAGCCATCAATTTTCTATTCACATGTATAAATTACCTAACAACTCTTGAAGTAAAAAGTATTGAAATACCACTAGGGAAATTTTATACTCCTGAATATATATATATATATATATATATATATATATATATGACTCAAGGTTGGGTTACTGGGCCACAAATATAATTGATGAACTAAATAACTGAATAAAAGTGTTTCTGGCCGGCGCCGCGGCTCACTAGGCTAATCCTCCGCCTAGCGGCGCCGGCACACTGGGTTCTAGTCCCGGTCGGGGCGCCGGATTCTGTCCCGGTTGCCCCTCTTCCAGGCCAGCCCTCTGCTGTGGCCAGGGAGTGCAGTGGAGGATGGCCCAGGTGCTTGGGCCCTGCACCCCATGGGAGACCAGGAAAAGCACCTGGCTCCTGGCTCCTGCCATCGGATCAGCGCGGTGCGCCGGCCGCAGCGCGCCGGCCGCGGCGGCCATTGGAGGGTGAACCAATGGCAAAGGAAGACCTTTCTCTCTGTCTCTCTCTCTCACTGTCCACTCTGCCTGTCAAAAAAAAAAAAAAAAAAAAAAAAGTGTTTCTGATTTGTTTAAATTATTTTATTTCATAGTATTTTTATATAAGAGCTAAGAAAATTAATCAATACCTGAATATTATTGCTGAGGATTTTTCTTATTTGATGCATTTTATATTATTAAATGAAATTTTAGAAAAAAAAATCCTAACGATTGAAAGTTTTACGTGGCAGTAATTAACTAATTTAATCAAGAACAATAATACACACTCTATAGACAGATAATCTTATAACTCATGTGTAACAGAATAAACATTGTTAATAAGAATTATTTTCTTGTCTAATTTTTAAGGCAGTCTATATTTATTCATGTACATATGTATAAATGCATTCCTATCAAATTTCTTGGCTATGCAATTGTGTTTTAATATGTTTATACGATAATTAAAAAGCATTTTTCATAGCCATGTAGTTTCTACATGATTGTCATTAAAGCTTTTACTGCTAGAATTTAATGAGAGCTTTGGATTAGATGTGTCAGAAATACAACAATTAAACAGCAAAAATATGAGTTGGTTGTTGCTGAATGAGTTTTGTTAAAGTACCTAAAATGTTGCTTTCCAAAGAGTTATCTAAAGACTTATATAAATTGATAAATGTACTCTGGTACAAAGTAAGTGGATATCCTGTTAACAGTGCCCCATTTCCATAAGCTCTATTTGTTTTGGCTTGTTTGGAATGCCCATTTCTTCTCATCAGCACTGCTTTTCTGCAATGTCTCTTCAACTGTGTGTATATGCTTGTATGTTTGTGTTTTTATGTCTATAGTGTGATTTGTGTTTCTTATTGATATATGGTAGTTTTTCATATATTCTCAATATGTATTTGATAGACATCCGTGGATATTCTTCTTTAGTTTGCAATTTCCTTTATTGCATCATTTGATAAACAGTTATCCATTCTATTGTTTTTAAAATTAGTTCTTTTTATAATCTATTAATCTAAATCTCTTATAAAATAACAAAGATATTCTTTTATATTTTCTTCTTCAAGTTTTATTGATTTAGTTCTCTTCTTTAGCCAGGGCCATGAATTATATTCAAATGATTTTTGATCATGTGAGGTAGGAATCAAGTCCCATTTTCCTTATGGATATACAATTGCTCCAGCATATTTTATTGAAAAGGCCATTTTAACCATTCAATTTCAGTATCAAACCATACTTCTCTTCTGCCAATGGGAATTTTTCTCCAGTTGTATTGTAATGTGTCACCTACTTTTCTTTCTGCAGCATCCGATCTCAAACTCTCATGTGCCTCTGAGTCTATCGATGCAAAATTAAAGACATGGCTTATTAGGAAACAAAGTAAGAGAACATAAACATCTGAAAACATAATCTAGGTAACTCAAATCAGACTTTCTCTTCAACGGAAATCTTTTAGTTCAAGATAAATAAGGGGACATTCCTATGGACAAGCATCTTTTATGTCCTCATTTTATGTACTCTCTTATGTACTCTTTTATTGTCTCAAACTTTTCAGAGACTTTACTGACTTATTGTCCAAATGTAAAAAAGTCAAAAATAGTGTGATTGTATCACATTTATTTAAAGATTTGGGTAGCTAGAGATGAATAAGGTATGGAATGGTGATTATTTATGGCATAGGGTTATGAATTTTTTTTTGCCAAAGCCTGTTGGGTATTTGTAATATCATTCTCAGGCCTTACAAAATTATCAACTTAAAAATTAGTCTGCAGTAGATTAACTGAACTTCAAGTCGCACCTGTGGTTGCTTGACAGGACCAGACTGTGTGATTTTGTGGGTCTTATATGGCCTGTGAGCCAGACGTTCCCCATCCCTGTTAGTTAATGAGCAAAATGTTCACATAAATGACATTAGTGAGTTTCTTCAAGGAACAGTTGAAAGTGGGGGAAGAGGATAAATCTTTAGAGCAGATCTACCATGGGCATTTTCCTAGCTCTTTTTACTGTCTTTACCTATGCTACAGATGGAAATACTGTCTGTGTCTCCAAATTCTTCAGTGATGTATGGACTCTCTTTAAAGAATCCCCTAAATTTAGTTCAAGCTCTCTCAGGCATGAGTGTACAAATGGATTATTCTAATTAATTCAATTCAATCTCAGCCTCTCCTTGATTTTCCTCTGATGAAAAAAGAAACAGATGTGCAGGCTCTCATTCCTCCTGATCAAATATATCAACTGCCCATTAAGAGCAGCCACTAAACACATGCATACACACATATGTCTACAGGACAATTCCTGTTCTCGGGTATATAACTATGACAACTCATACTAATGGAAAATGTTTTTGTTATGTTTTACTGTTCATTACATATAATTAAGAATAACATGAAGTTTTCATATACTTAATGTAGGCACAAATCAAAAAGTACTACTACAGCCAAGCAGATTAACCTACCCATTGTTTCATCTAGTCACATTTAAAGGATACCTGAAATCTATTGTCTTGGCATATTAACAGTGGAAAACACAATATTGGTAATAGCAGTCCTCATGGTATACACCAGATTTCTAGACTTACTCATCAGTTTGTTTGACCTCTGCACTCCCAATGTTTTAATCTCTGTTTCTACATATTTGATTTTTATTGTTAATATTTTATTTACTACTATTTAAATTTTATTTTTTAATTTTATTTAAGCTATACAAGATTCATATGTTTCATATTTATAGAGTTTCGTACCTAGTGATACGTCCCACCCTACCCTACGTACTGCCCATGTTCCAAACATTCTTCCTCCTCCTCTCCCATTTGCACTCTTAACTTTCACAAAGATCCATTTTCAGCTTACTTAATGATCATAAAATTAACACTAAACTAAGAAAAAGTATTCAACAACTAGTATGAAGAAAAAAAAAAACAACACTGTTCCTCAATAAAAGAGGCTAGGGCTGTAACAATCTTCAAATCTCAAAATGTCTATTTCATTCCAATAAATTGTATTTCAGGTACTCTATTAGTTACTTTAGATCAGGGAAAAATTAGTATCTGTCTTTTGGGAATTGGCTTATCTCAATAAATATAATGGTTTCCAGTTGCATCCATTGTGTTGCAAAAGATAGGTTTTCTTTTTCTTTTATTCTTTTTAATTTTTATTTTTGACAGGCAGAGTGGACAGTGTGAGAGAGAAACAGAAAGAAAGGTCTTCCTTTTTCGGTTGGTTCACCCTCCAATGGCCGCCGCGGCCAGCGCACTGCGGATGGCTCATCGTGCTGATCCAAAGCCAGGAGCCAGGTGCTTCTCCTGGTCTCCCATGGGGTGCAGGGCCCAAGCACCTGGGCCATCCTCCACTGCACTCCCTGGCCACAGCAGAGAGCTGGCCTGGAAGAGGGGCAACCGGGACAGAATCCGGTGCCCCGACCGGGACTAGAACCCAGTGTGCCAGCGCCACAAGGCGGAGGATTAGCCTATTGAGCCACGGCGCCAGCCTTCTTTTTTTTTTTTTTTTTTTAACAGTTGAGTAGTATTTCTTAGTACTACAGTTGATGGACATCTGGGTTAAAACCATATCTTAGCTATTATTCATTTTGTTGCAATTAGCATGGGTGTGCAAATAATGCTTTCATAGGCTGATTTCTTTTGATTTGGGTAAAGTGGAATGGCTAGATCATATGGTAGGACTGTATTAAGATTTGTGAGGTATCTGTATACTGTCTTCTGCAGTGGATGTACCCGTTTACATTCCCATCAACAGTGGATTAGAGTATCCTTTCCCCCATATCCTCTCCAGCATCTATTGTTCATTAATTTCTGTATGAGAGCTGTTTGTGAGCTAAAACTTCATTGTATTTTTGATTTGCATTTCCCTGATGTCTAGTTATCCTGAGCATTTCTTCAAGTGCCTGTTGGCCATTAGTATTTCCTCTTTTGAAAAATGCCTGTTCAAATACTTTGCCTATTCTTAACTGGATTGTTTTGTTGTTGTTGAATTTCTTGAGCTCTTTATAGATTCTGGATGTTAACCCTTTATCAGTTGTGTAGTTTGCACAAAAGCAGACATGTAGACCAACAGAACAGAATAGAAACAGAAATGGAACATGAATCAGTTCCAGCATCTATAACCAACTTATCTTTGACAAAAGAGATAAAATCAATTCCTGGATCAAGGTCAGTCTCTTCAACAAATGGTGCTGGGAAAATTGGATCTCCATGTACAAAGATATGAAACTAGATTCCTACCTTACACCTAACACAGAAATCCACTCAAAATAGATCCAAGATCTAAATCTATGAGCTGATACCATCAAATTACTAGAGAACACTGGGGAAACTCTGCAAAACATTAGTGTAGGCAAGACTTCTTGGAAAAGACCACAAAAATACAGGGAATCAAATACAAAATTGACAATTGGGATGACATCAAACTGAGAAGCTTCCACACTGCAAAAGAAACACTCAGCAAAGTGAACAAGCAACCAACAGAATGGGAAAAAATATTAACAAACATATTGGATTTTTAAATATATTTCAAATGAAAGCAAGATAACACAATATTTTTTAAGTGTTTGACTTCTTTCACTTATCATAGTGTCATTTAGGTTAATCCATGTCATCATAAATGGCAGTTGCTTCATTTTTAAGAGAAATAGTATTTATTGTGAATATATGACACAATTTTTTATCATTCTTCTATTAGTGGACTCTTTGGTTGTTTCTTTTTCTTAATTTTTTTCTGAATTTTGCTGTAGTGAACATGGAAGTAGATATTTTTATGAGATGTTAATCTGGCTTCCTTTTTGTTTATACCCAGGAGATGGGTTGCTGATTTATATTGTAGTTCTATTTTTTATTCATTTATGAATCCCTGTACTGTATTTCATTGTCACCTCATCAGTCTACATTGTCACCAATGGTGTTAAGTCTTTTCTCCATATCCTCACCATCAATTGCTATTTCTTAACTTTTTTATAATGGCTGTAACAAAAGCATTATCTAATTTTAATACAATCTTCCTAATTTTCCCTGCTTACTATTGAAGTAGACATTTATTTTTAAAAGAGTAATCATTATCATTAGTAGTAGAATTTTATTTCAGCTCATATTCTACTTTTAAGTAGGGATTTTTATTAGATTGAAATATATTAGAAAGCAAAATATTATACAGATATCTATTATTTTATAACAACTCCTTAGTTCTATAAATATTGTAAATCATGTCTTAAAAATTTATTTATTTATTTGAAAGGCAGCGTTACAGAGAGAGACAGAGAGAGAGAGAGAGAGAGCAAGAGAGAGATCCACTGGTTTACTCCCAAATGGGTGCAATGGTCTGAGCTGTGCAAATCTAAGGCCAGGAGTTGGTAGATTTTCCAGGGGCTCCCACATAAGTGCAGGTACCCACGTACTTGGGCCATCCTCTGCTGCTTTCCCAAAGCAAATTAGCAGAGAGCTGGATCAGAAGTGGAGCATCTAGAACACAAACCAGCACCCACATGGGATGCCAGCATTGCAGGTGGCATCTTTACCCACTATGCTACGAAGCCAGCCCTTGTAAATCATGTTTCAACCCCTTAGAATCATGTCTGTTTTTCAGACGGGGAGTTCTGTCATAAGATTGGGGTATAGGATTGAACCAGTGTGAGAATCCACTATTTTTCCATTAAAACATGTATTATGGAAGATCCTACTTTTGCTTATATAGTCTTTTAAGGCATTTAGTCCGGAGAGCTATTATTTCTTTATTAATCTACTTTTTTGGGTGCTGATTAACATAAACCATCTAGTTTAATAATGCAAAGCTAGTTTAATAATGAAAATCTGACACATTCTCTTGCTTTGGATCTGGTAAGATTTTAATAACTACTTAATTAGCAAGTTCTGTTAACAGGATTTTTCCTCTGAGGTAGCAACATATGGCACTGGTGTCTGAAACAATATAGAAGGTATTGTAAGCAAAGGTCTTTACAGGCAGCAGTTACACTTACGTAATCATTAAGACAATGCATTATTTAGCCCCTGTATTAGAGAATGTCAATGAGACTAAATGGGAAACATAGGAGACACTGCAGAAAAAACTGAGTGTTCTTAATGAATGGGTATGGACCTAAAGTTAGAATGGAGACTGAAGCAATGCTGAACTTTTAAAATGAATACCTGATATGGTGGTGATGCCTGTAACCAGGGTAGAACACAAGGGAAGGTTTAAGAATTGGAGGGAATGAAGTTCATCAAATGTTGGGTATGTTGAGTCTAAGGTGGCAGCAATTATCTCTATAAGGATGCCACACACCTAAAAATGTTCATCTGCATTTTGTTTATAGGAGATGACAGCAACACATGGTGTTGGATTTGTTTCTTCCATCACTCACTTTTCAGCTGCATGGCTTTAAACAAAATGATGTGCTTCATTGACCATTAGTTTCTTTTGTTAAAAAAGAAGATATTCAAAGTATGAGTTTTGAGTATCTTGTAAGTATAGTATTTTGTTTTTCTATTTGGCCTTGACAGCAATTTGATGATACAAAAATAATTGGAGAAATGCAACAATAATAAAAGGGGTTTAAAATCTCACCTTGGTTTCAAATAACACAAATCCAAATTATTTATTGAAAATTCTTCAGGCTAGATGTGTTTCATAATTCAAAATTTGTCAAGTTTGGTAAAGCTAATTTGATTCATATATTGTGTATTGTGTAATTCACAATGTAGGGTTTGAACTTCACATAGTAATGGCGCCCTAATATTTTTGCAGTGAAATATATGCATATTCACTGTAAGATAGTTAAACACCAAAAATAGCAATAACTCAGTCCAGAGCAACTGCTTTTAAAAATTAGTTTTTGAAAAGTTTTGTGATTTTGAGGCTTTTGGATTTCACAACCGTGTATGATAAATAGATTGTGTACCTGCAATGTTGTAAACTCGTGATCTACTTAATAAAACTTATGAAAGATCTTAGTTCTTAGCAAAGCCTTTGCCAATTTTATAAACGTTTTCAGTGAAAATATGTAAATGTTAAATGTCAGTACGAGGATATTTTCTACTTGCTTATATAAACATGCCTTAGCAAATGCAGGACAAAATAGAAGCTATAAAAATATCTTGCAATCCATATACAATGACATTTAAAATGAATAATGTAAATTGCAAAGGTAATAATGAAATCATAGTGTAAATATTAGGTGTTGAATGTGACTGAGATATGAATATCAATAAAGTTATAATATTGAATTCATGCTTATATTTTAAAAATCAATGTTAATTTCAGACAAAGAAATAGGGAAAAGTTTCCATGACCACATTATTTCCTTCTCTTATTTAATGTGTTCCATTCCAGCAGTTCCTTGTTTTCTATGCAGCTGCTACTCTCCCTTGTGCACTATTAATCAGTTACTTCTTACCAAAACAAACACCTGTCTTACCCACCCTAAGAAAATGACACAATCATGTTAAAGTACTCCTAATTGGGGGCATGATAGGGACCTGGCCATCGCTATTAACAACTAATTGTTACTTGAGATACATAACAAATACAACTTTATTTTAAAGATTTATTTTTTATTTGAAAGAGTTACACAGAGAGAAAAGGAGAGGCAGAGAGAGAGAGAGGTCTTCTATCTGCCGGTTTACTCTCCAATTGACCGCAACGGCTGGAGCTGTACGGATCCGAAGCGGGGAGCCAGGAGCTTCTTCCAGGAGCCCAAGTACTTGGGCCATCTTCCACTGCTTTCCCAGGCAATAGCAGAGAGCTGGATCGGAAGTGGAGCAGCCGGGAATCCAACCGGCGCCCATATGGGATGCCGGGACTTCTGGTGGTGGCTTTACCCACTATGCCACAGCGCCAACCCCACAAAAACTTTTTAAAGAGGATAAAAAAAAACCTATTTAATAGCCTTCATTGTTGAATACCTGCGGAACCACTGCAAACTCCAGAGGAAATACCTTCGGATCTAAGCAATTCCCACAAAAGTTCTTTGAAGTTCAACGCACATAATACCAATTATTTTTTTGTTCGACCATCCAATTTCTTCTTCTTTTTTTTTTTTTTGCCATGGATGTTATGGAAGTAAGTAGGTTACTAGTAAATAAACAACCATTTCACCACTTACTGCATGCTAATGATATATTAATTTTGAACCACGCTAGTCTCTAAACAGTGATAAAATCAGAACACAAAGTGTGTTTGGAAATGTTACTGAAAAGTAGTATGGGTGGGCATTTTGTGCAGCAGTTAAGATGTTGCGTGAATGTTCATGTTCCATACCTTGAATGCTTATATTGAAGTTTTGGCTCTACTCCCTATCCAAACTTCCTGCAAATGCAGACCCTGGGAGGCAGCGGGTGGATAGCTCAAATGGTTGGATTCCTGCCAACCACATGTGAGATCTGGATTGAATTCTCAGATTCTGGATTTAGCACTGACTATTGCATTTATTTGAGAAGATGATCAGCAGATAGGAGGACCTTGTTTCTCTCTTTAAATAAAATAAATAATAACTTATTTTTTTTTTTTTTTTTTTTTTGACAGGCAGAGTGGACAGTGAGAGAGAGAGACAGAGAGAAAGGTCTTCCTTTGCCGTTGGTTCACCCTCCAATGGCCGCCGCTGCAGCCGGCGCACCGCGCTGATCCGATGGCAGGAGCCAGGATCCAGGTGCTTTTCCTGGTCTCCCATGGGGTGCAGGGCCCAAGCACCTGGGCCATCCTCCACTGCACTCCCTGGCCATAGCAGAGAGCTGGCCTGGAAGAGGGGCAACCGGGACAGAATCCGGCGCCCCGACCGGGACTAGAACCCGGTGTGCCGGCGCCGCAAGGTGGAGGATTAGCCTATTGAGCCACGGCGCCGGCTCATAAATAATAACTTATAAAAAGTGATGTATCATTGGTCTGGGTATGAATGAGGATAAGAACAAGTATTAAATATCTGAATTCATATATTTATGAATTTAAAAATAGTGGTTATTAAATAAATAGTGCTCTTATTAAATAAAAAGTCTGTAACTAAAAATTATCTTAGTTTGAAGAAGTTAAAAATACAAATATAAGCTCTGGAATAAATTTAGTTAATTTTATGAAAAAAAAATAGTAAGAAAACTGCTAATTGCATTCCTTTTACCAAAGATTTTTTGAGATAGAAAAAAAACTAATTAAATTTCTTTCCTAGAAATGCAATTTATATGTTTATATATGTATATAATTGTATACCTGAAAATGATTAGAAATAAAGATAATACCAAAGGGGAAACCTGTTGAAGTGAAATGGATACTATGAGAAACAGTGACTTGATCAGCCCTTGTCCTGACTGTTGATATACAATGTAATACTTTATCCCTTTTAGTATTTTTTTTGTTCTAGTACTATTGGTTGAACTCTGTAATTAACACACAATTATTCTTAGGTGTTTAAATTTTAACTGAAAAGTGACCTCTGTTAAATACAAAAGTGGGAATAAGAGAGGGAGGAGATGTACAATTTGGGATATGCCCCAAATGGTGGAGTTAGAAATGTGCCAGGGGATCCCAATACAATCCCATCAAGGTGGCATGTACCAATATCATCTCACTTGTCCCAGTGATCAATTTCAGTTCACAATTGCTCACACTGATAGGTCTAAGAGTCAAAGGGATCACACAAACAAGACTAGTGTCTGCGAATACCAACTGATAGAATAAAAAAGGGAGAGAGTGATAGAACATGCGAAGTGGGATACACAGCAGACTCCTAGAATGGCAGATGTCCTATACAGCACTCTGGCCTCAGAATCAGTCCCTAAGGCATTCAGATATGACTGAAGAGTCCATGATAGTATTTTAGGCATGGAAATCCAAGTCACTCTGGAAAAAAAGAGACCTAAATGAAAGATCTCTGCGAGTGAGATCCCAGTGGAAAGAACAGGGCCATCAAAGAAGGAAGTACCTTTCTCTGAAGGGAGGAGAGAACTTCCACTTTGACTATGACCCTGTTGGAATAAGATCAAAGTTGGTGAACCTAAAAGGCTTCCATAGCCTTGGCAACTCATGACTAGAGCCTAGGGAGATTACTGACGCCATATACAAGAGTGTCAAATTGTTAAGTCAACAACAGGAGTCACTGTGTACTTACTTCTCATGTGGAATCTGTCCTTAATGTGTTGTCCAATGTGAAGTAATGCTCTAACTAGTACTGAAACAGTATTTTACACTTTGTGTTTCTGTGTGGGTGCAAACTGATGAAATCTTTACTTAATATATACTGAATCGATCTTTTGTATATAAAGATAGTTGAAAATGAATCTTGATGTGAATGGAATGGGAGAGGGAGCGGGAGATGGGAGGGGTGTGAGTGGGAGGGAAGTTATGGGGGGGAGGAAAGCCATTGCAATCCATAAACTGTACTTTGGAAATTTATATTTACCAAATAAAAGTTAAAAAAGTAAATAAAGATAATAAGAAAATAAGCTCAAAACAATTTCCAATAAGTTAATTTAAAAATATTTAATAAGAATTCCAGCAATCAAGGCTATAACTATGAGACTCAGATACTCTCAAAGAAGCTTTCAGGGCTATTCTCACTCAGCAAGTTTAGCTGATAGAGGCTATGGACACCCCATATGAGAGTCAATTCAAGTCCTGGCTACTCCACTTCCAAACACAGCTCCTTCCTCATCAGCCTAGGAAAGCAGCAGGAGGTGAGTGCTTGGGCTCATGCAATCCATGTCAGAGACCCAGATGGAATTTCTGGCTCCTGGCTTTGGCCAGGCCCAGCCTCAGCTGTTGAGCTCATTTAGGAAGTGAACCAGCAGATAGAAGATCTCTCTCTCCCCCTCCCTCACCCCATCTCTGTAACTCTGCCTTTCAAATAAAAAAAAAAATTAAAAAAAGAAACAGCTTTTAGTAAACTACCTTCATCTAAAGAAAAAAAATGAAAGCTGTTCTCTTAAAGTAATAGATATGGTTACAGGCCCATGCTTATGGGCCCAGTCTGCTTGATATTGGATCCCCACATATTAACATAGTTAATTATTCTTTGGAATATTCTTGGAATCTTTTTGCATATCTGAGATAATGCAATTCTGACTGAACAAATCAAATAAAAATCTCAAATCCTTCTATTCTAAAATTCTGAGTAAGTAAATGAGGTTGAGTATATCGTCAAGTGAGAAGTTTCTCTTTTTTCTTTTTCTTTTTAAGATTTATTTATTTGACAGGCAGAGTTACAAAGAGGCAGAGGCAGAGAGAGAGAGGGAGAGAGAGAGAGAGAGAGGGAGAGAGAGGGAGAGAGAAAGAGAGAAAGAGAGAGAGAGAGAGAAAGAGAGAGAGAGAGAGAGAGAGAGAGAGAGAGGATTTCCATCTGCTGGTTCACTGAAGTCCCTGCTGCTCTGTTTCCGATCCTCTCTGCTATGGCCTGGGAAAGCAGTAGAAGATGGCCCATGTCCTTGGGCACCTGAACCCATGTGGAAAACCCAGAAGATGCTCCTGGCTTCAGATCAGCCCAGCCCCAGCCATTGCAACCATTTGGAAAGTGAACCGGGGATGGAAGTCCTATACGCCACCCGATAGGTCACAGCACCTGTCCCAGAAGCGTCTCTTTTCAATAGTATAACCTGATACAGTCTTTAGCATCCACATATTGCTGACATAATATTTAGAATACCATACTCATCAATGAAGTTCAATTACATGCAGAAAATATAATTAGTATAAATCAGGGATTAACCGGCATCTCCCAAAAGTAATGCTTCACAGTTCATTCATCTTGGAATCTTCTAGAATCAATAAATACACAGAAAGTTCGCACCACAAAAAGATGCTGGGTGCAAGGAATTGCTCCCTTTACCTCTAGAATTTTGATAAAATAACACCTGTCCTCAAGAAAGATTGATAATAACTCACAACTTTGAGGTCTTAAGCCAGTCAATGATATTATTGTCAGTTCAAGGAACATTGTTTTGTGAATGACATCCAATCTAATCTTCTACATTTACTCGTTTAGGAGGCCTAGTAGTGTTGACTTGAGATATTAAGAATACCCATAGTATAAATGTTATTATTTTATCTTCCTCCTCTTAAAGAATTAAATCTATGCGTCAATGTTGAACTCTAAATACTGTTTAAAAACTTACATTGTATCAATGCACATTGTTTTCTGTCTTTGTATAGTTTTAGATAAAAACACAGCAAGAATGATAAAATTTAGGAAAGGGCTATTAATGTTTTATAGTTATTGTAAATACATTTCATATTGTAAGAAAAACTATCAATGATTTTTAAGAGTGAAAATATTGTCATATAGCGGCAAATATATTTAGTGTGCTTTATTTGGCTTCTAAGACAATATTGCAAAATTGAAGATGTGTAACCTTCTATCTAGACACTTGATTGTAAAAATAATTATGGAAGCATCACATAACAGAACAGGTTTCTCACTTACATATGCATGTGATGAAGGCAGATGGAGAAATGTCTAATGGAACTATTGATTAAAGAACAACCTTAATAGTATTTGAAAGAAAAATCTTTAAAAATGCATAGATCTCAATTATTTCAATGTCTAATTACAAAAACATTCAAAAGTATCTGGATTTTCAGGTTTCCATGAAGAAAAGGTTCCATTTCAATAGGAAATATGTATAAATTCTTTTCAATGATAAACATAATTTTACTCACAAATGAAATGACAGAATTCTGACTAGTATTTTAATAGTTTTCACTTCTAGCACGTTTTAGCCACAAACATTATCAATCAAATGTTTTCTCATTGACTAAAACATTTTAAATACAATGTCAAAGATTTTTTAAATGAAAATTTAGCTAAAGGTTTTGCTTCTTTATTTTAGAAGCTATTAACACTTCCTTGATGGCTTATGTCTTAGTACCTTGTGTGATTACTTTATTTGCAAAGAAGCAGCATGCTACAAGGAGTGTAATTACTTTCAAAAAATAGGAAAATAGCATGATAATAATAAAACAATAATAAAACTCAGTGAATAGAGAGTGGTAACTAGTATAGGAATCTTGATTCTTCCTGCCTAGTTAAGATTGAGATTGCTAAAACAATTTGATATTTTTTTTTGGTTGTGGAATTTCTTCTAATCTATCTACTCTCAAAAGGATTTATTTATATTTCAAGCAATTTTTATAAGTTTTCCAACAAAAAATGCTCTGTGTAGAATAGGAGATGGGTCAGTATTATGGCCTAGCAGCTAAGGCCACCCACTGCAATGCTAGCATCCCATTGTAAGTGTCAGTTTGTGTCCCAGTTGTTCAGATCCAGCTCTGTGCTAACGGCTTGAGAAAAGCAGAAGGTGACCCAAGTGTTTGGGCCCCTGCCACCCATATAAGACACCTAGATGAAGCTCTAATCTCTTGGTCATGGCCTGGCCCAGCATTGGCCATTGTGGCCACTTAACAAGTGAACCAGCATATGCAAGATATCTCCCTCTCTCTCTCTCTCTCTCTCTCTCTCTCTCTCACTTTAACTCTGACTTTCAAAATAAAACAAATCTTTGTAAAACAAAAAAGGAAAATTAAATTTGTATTCCATTGTTTGCAGTTGTGAAGATTAAGCCTCTTATTTTTAATCAGTATGGCTGAAAGTATGAGTGAGTGAGAGTGAGAGAGAGAGAGAGAGAGAGATCTTGCATATGCTGGTTCACCCTCCCAAATGGCCACAAAGCCAGGCTGGTCCAGGACACAGTCAGGTGCCAGGAAGTCCATCCATGTCTCCTCTGTGGGTATCGGGAGTTCAAGTACTTGGGCAAATTTCTTCTTCTTACCCAGGCAGATTCTCCAGATTCCAGCTGGATATAAGGTGGAGCAACTGAGATCTATATAAACTTTTATAAGGGATGCTGGTGCAGCGTACAGCAGCTTATCCCACTATGCCACAACACAAACTTCTAAAACTTATCTAAAATAAATCTTGGAAAGGGAACTACAGATTTTTTTTGAAATTATACAAACAAAATCTGAAATAATATAATCTTTCTTAATTCTATAATATATGTGAATTTGAAATTATGTTTCTAAAAGAATATTATCCTTATTTTTAAGCACTGACAAAATCATTTTTATGTTAGCTATTTAAATACAGATCCAGGATTCTTTCAGGTCTATGGAATTTCCCATTACTCACTTAAACAAACTTTTTCTATGGAGTTACAGAAAGAAAGAAGTAGGTCTAGTAATTCCCTACTTCAGAGGTCTGAACTCATGAGTTCTAGTTTATTTGGGGTGAACTGTAATTAAGCATCTGAAAGTTGGCCTTTGGTGTCACAGTTAGGATGCTAATTTGGAAACTCACTATTTTAGAGTGCTTGGATTCACGTCCCCTCTCCTCTTCCAGTTCCATCTTCCTACTACTACAACCTTGAGAGGAAGCAGGTGATGGCCCAAGCACTTGGGTCCCTTCACCCATATGGGAGATCCAGTTTAAATTTTCAGCTATTAGCTTTGACTTGGCCTAGTTCCTGCTACTGTGGATATTTGGCAAATGAACCAGCATATGGAGGCTCTCTTTCACTTTCACTTTCAAACATATAAAAATAAATAATTGTTTTCAAAGTCTCTGGATTCCTTGATTCTTTTGTTACCTATCTTGCAGAGAGGAAATAAAAATCTTCGTCAGAAGTAGTCATATCACCATAATCCTTATTTTCAAGAAACAAGGAGACCACAGGGGATCACTTTCAAAGCTATGATTCCCCAAAGCAAGACAAAGTAGGTTCCTCTCATTTAGAGAGGAGGATGAATATTACCTTCTAAATGAATATTCAAATGGAAAATGTTGACATGCAGAGTAGAGGGAAGTAGAATGTCTCCCCAGTGCAGGACAGATGCTCTCAAATAAGTCCCGTTATCGGAATGAGACTTAAATGCCTGAGGCAGAGATCCTAGCATTAAGATTAAGCCAGGATGACCTTTGGGCACTTCTTAGTCTACCTGCACAGGTGTCACCATTGCAGTGGAGTTTGACCATTTCAGGGTGGCTGATGATGGCATCTTTACCTCTAATGTAATTGAATAATTATTTGGAAAGATGTCAGTGCTTTGAAAGCTTTAGGACTTTGAAGCAGAAATGAGTTAAGATAAAGATTTTCCTATGCCTGTATATTTGAAATGTATGGAATGTATACCTTAAATAAAATTAAGAAAAAAAGTTTAAAGATTTTTGACTGCTCTGTACATTAGCTAATGGCAAATAAGATCTCCAAGATTTATTTGATTTTGATGTGTCTTCCTGATCAAAATAGACTTTTAATCACTAATCATAGTTGGCTAACTATTGTATATTTATAGTTAATTATATTTATTTTTAGATAAAATGGCACTAAGATAATTAGTCGATTTTCTATACATGAGATAATGGCTAGTATGCACATTTCTTTCTTTTTTTTTTTTTTTTTTTTTTTTGGACAGGCAGAGTTAGACAGTGAAAAAGAGAGTGACAGAGAGAAAGGAACACATTTCTTAACTGATTGGTGTTTCCCATTATATCATGTCGCCATTCATAGAATCTCATTATTGATAGGATATCTCTGTTTCCCCTCAAACGAAAATGGATTCACAAGTTTAAGTTTCAATAAAATTAAACAATTCTTTACTGCTGAATAATATATCTCTTGGTTCTGCTAGAACTGTTTCAAGCATTTTAACATATTGCCCCTGTGTTAGAAATTTCACATTAGTCAGAATTCAATTCCCAAAATTTACTCCCAGAATATAGTATTGTTTTTTGGTTTTTCTAACTTACCATGAATTCAGAAGCCATGATCTCTTAAAGAACATGCTGACTCTCATGCTTTGAGTTATAGACATATTTAACATCCTATACTGTGATATATGCATATACGTAATATATATGGATGCATTTATGTAAAATACCACTAGAAATTACAATGTTGATTACTGTTTGAGCAAGGAGCACATTGAAAGCATGCAAAAAAAAAAAGGTTGAAAAAGACATACCAAGATAAATTTCATTATAATGTTATTTCTGAGTATTTTAATAAATAGTGTGCCAATGGGCCATAGCTGGTTACAATGCATAAGATATGATATAGATTTGCTAACGGTGCTTTAGTCTGAAATGGAGGCTCTGCAATCCTGGTTATTGATGGTATAGTTTGTAACATTATTTTTATTCAACCCTGACCAATGGAAAATTAAAACAACTTTGATCACTTTGGAAATTCTAGGCTTGGCTTTTCATTTGTAACTATCAATTATTTAAAGAATAGTTTAAAAGGGCTCTTGGAGCTCTTTTTTTGGGGAAAATTACAGTAATTTAGGTAGCAAATGTGAATGATCTCAAATTTTAAGGTCTATATGGAATAAAAATACTTTATAAAACAGTCACATTGCCATCTACTGACAGCTTTTTATAAAAGAACTAATCTTTCTCATTAGCCTGTCTGACTGCGCACTTAAATGATCTGTTACTTCACATGTGGTCGTATAAAAAGGGGAAGCTTAGTGTATCCATTGCTCAGTGCATCTACTTGAAATAATTTCACCATTCACGGAAGTCATTTTAAGCCATTCAATGTTTCACTTTTATATACTGCAATTAGATATTTATTAATGACATTATTATGTAGTATTTCATAGCTTCATAGTGAAGCTGTTTTCAAGAAAGTGACTACTGAGGGTTTGTTAATACATCTGCCCTGCATGTACAGTACATAGGAACTTACTAATAGGATTTTCTTAATAACAGCATTTATCTCACAGCACATTTTAGAATACCAATCACTATATAACTACAGTGTTGTTATTATTTTATGTGAACAATGGGGTTTGAGTTGAGGACATGCATTATAACTTCAAAAACACCCACAAAATACAATTTTAGTTGAAACATCTGTGCATTAAAATACTTTTGTTCCCATCCTTTTTCACTAAAACTTATTCTGCCTTCACTAGAGCTAATACAAGGAAGAATGTCAAGTGATATTGTAAATAAATCAAGAATTCCTGTCAGTATTGTCAATGAACTGGTAGCTTTAGAATGCAACATCTAATCCTACAGATGGAACAATCAAGTAACCTCACAGTTCAAAGCAATGACCTTACACATCAAATGTAATTCATTGATTTCTCTTTTTGCCATACTTCAATATGTGGTGTTTCTCTTCAAATTAAAATTAAAATTTAAATTAATATCCATAAGAGAAAGGTCATATACACTTAAATTCATTTTTATCAAATAATATGCTGTTTATGTTTGAAAACTTAGGAAGCAAAGAACATAAAACATTTCTGGCTAAAGCCATAGTAGTAATTTGCACAATATTACACCAAAGCAGAGCTGTGAATCTGGTACAAGAATAATCAAGTAACTCAGTTGTATGTAATCTAAATTTTAGCCTAAAATTGCTTAGATGGCTTAAATATATTCAACATATTTAAAATAGATTCAAAGAATATGCTTATTTTACATGTTTTTCCCTAAAGTAGATCAATAAACGGAGAACATATATTATTTGGGAATTGAAAATCATGCATTATTCAAATAGGGCACACCATCACATATTTTGTCGTAAGTGGCTCTCTCTAGATTTATTTTGAAACAGAGTGAATTAAAGGTTCCCTTGAATGGAGATTCAAGAAAGCAGGACAGTCTTCTCTCAGTAATTCAGCTGAGTTTGAATAAGAAATCATTCAAGTGGAGATGAAAGGCCTAGATTTTGCTATCTTTCAACTAAGTCTAAATTTATTGTTAAAAATTCTTGCTACATTTCCTGACCTTGCAAACTAGAGCTTTTCAAAGTGATAATTCAGTTATAGAACTATAAAAATCAAGTTCGAAAGACATTTAGGTTCTCCTTTTCATCTCTTCAGAGCACCTAAAAGACTGCAAATAAGTATATATGGAATATAGAACATCTCTATTAAGAGAACTATTATTTCATTTCTCAGAAAATTGACAATTCAATATTTGCATTGGGACAATAATTTTTCCCTTTATGTTACTTACTTCATATTATGAACTTGTATATCTTGAAAAAAAAAGTTACTTCAAATGTTACATGCTTTTTAATACTGAGTAAAAATATGAAATGAATCAAACTGAAAATGTCATGTTAGAAAATCTTGTGGTACTGAGAGCAGTTTGAACTGGTTGGTATGTGTGAGGAGGCAGCTTTGGTTGGCCAAAAGCCAGCCTGTGGGAGTGAAATCTGGGAAGGATCAATGGGAGGTCTGCTTTAGTTTCTCCTCTGAAGCTACTTTTGCACAGAGGTGCCTGCCCCATTCCTATAATCACTCAGAGTTTTGATACAGTTGGCTTCAACAACAAGTTCAGGACAGCACAGAAACCCTGGGTTTATAGGGAATTGTCAAGAAGTGAGTAATAAATTTGGATAGCTACTTCCCCACAACTCCTCCTAACTCTCTGGCTTATTTTTACTGTCCATAGCAGGATTTCTTGTCCCAATTCTGATTATCCTTGGGAGTCAGATAATGAAGTCATCTCCCTAAGGACTTACATAATGAGGTTAGCCATGATTAATAATTTACTGGTGACTGGATTTTTCAACTCTGCTGCTCATCCATCCCCCAGTCCCCACTGAAGTCCTTTAGGATATATGGGGTCTGACTTTTCTCCATGAACACTGGCAGAGTAGCTTACATTTCTGAGGGAGACTGAATGCAAATAACAAGACACCAGAGACGGACAATTAGTGATGCAATCAGAAGAGGAAATGCTAGAACATATTTATTAATATTTAGACAAATATTAAGCTAAATGAAGAAAGGAAGATAAGATAAAGTTGAAACAAGGTTGTGGCTGGCAGGTTAAGCTTCTACCTGTGGTGCCGGCATCTCATATGGACATCTGTTCGTGCCCCAGCTGAACCACTTCTGACCCAGCTCCATGCTAGTGGCCTCAGGAAAAACAGCAGAAGATGGCCCATGTTTTTGGAATCCTGCCACCACATGGCAGACCTGGAAAAACCTCCTGGTTCCTAGCTTCAGCATGGCCCAGCTCTGGTCATTGCGAACATTGGGAAGTGAACTATAGTATGGAAGATTCTCTCTCTCTATCCCTCCCTCTCTCTCTCTCTCTTTGTAATGCTGACTTTCAAATAAATCTTTGAAAAAAAGATGAAACGAGGATAAGAAAATATACAAAAGAACCAGAAAATAATATATATGTTTGTATATATAGTAGTTCAATAAAAATAGATGGAATTAATTTAGGTGGATACAGAGAAAGATTGTATTAGTAAATTGGAAGATCAGATTATGGAAATCTCTCAGAGAAAGAAATGAAAAAGAAATACAAAAATTAAAATATAAGCTAAAAATAAGAAAACTAGAAACAACAGTTGCTAATATTTGAATAAAAATTTAGTTCAAAAACACAAAAATAAAAATGGTGAGGAATAAATACTTGAACTAATAATGGCTCTAAATATCCCAGATTTTTTTCAACAAAAGATAACTCAATTTCAAAAGGCCCTCAGGACGTGAAAGAGGAATGGGACAGTAAATCACAGACTCACTCTTTGTTGTGAAATCATAGTATATCCAAATGTGAGTATGTTTGAAAAGATTCAGTGAAGAGGAAATCTCAGGATTTGAATGATATCATACCTAAAAGCCTAGTGTCAGGAATTAGAGCTGATAACTGTGTGAAGAAAGATTACTGGAAATATGAAAAACTGACAAGAGAGTGCAAGAACCTTGTCCATCAATCTCTCATCAGATGTCTTCCGTCATTGGAAGAATGGGCTTTGATTTGACTTTTGCTGCAAATTAAGGGCTCAGACTTTGGAAGTTACACATTAACTTCTTATTGCCCAGTATAATTTAATGCTAAGTGATTAGCCAGACCCAGAAAGACAAATATTATATCCTTCTCTTAATTATAGAAGTTCATTTGTAGAATATAAAAAATATGTGGATGTCATATATTTGCATTCAGTTATAAATATTGCTTAACTAACACTATATAAACAACAATATAAATTTTCCCTCATTAAACAGAAACAGAAATGGAGAGGGGGTAATACTAAGGACTCTTGGGACACTAGTAATGTTCTTCTTTGGAGTGTTGGTTATGAGTGTGTTCAGAGAACAAAAAACTGATTTATCTGTACACTTACATACAATTCTTGGCGTATATATGCTTTATCAATAAAATGTTATAAAAACAAGATATCTCTAACATAATATTTTTACTGCTCTGTCAGCCATCTAGTTCTGTATTTGACCTTTTAAATAACTATAAATGCTATTTGTACAAAACATTCTTGAAAATAATTTATTTTCCTATTTATTCAATCATCAAAGTGTTAACAAATCTTTTGGCAAATATTCTATCTATATGAAAGTAATTTTAACTTGTGAAAATTATGCTTTGACACCTGGAAGCTGGAAGTGATTCACTGTAAGAAAACACATGTATGGGTATTATACTTTTAATTTTTTTTTAATTTGTCTTTATTTGAAAGGCAGAGAGATAAAGAAAGCTCCCATTTTCTGGTTTACTCCTCCAGATGCCTGAGACATCAGGGTCTGGGTAAATCTAAAACCAGGAGCCCAAAACTCAATCTGGGTCTCCTACATGGACAGTAGAGCTCAAGTGTCTGAGCATCACCTCTTGCATCCCAGGGTGTGCATTAGCAGGAAGCTAGGACTGGAAATTGAAGGAGGACTCACATCAAGGCACCATCTGATATTTGAAATCAGTCATCCCAACTGTGCCAAATGCCTGGCTGCCTGACAGATTATGCTGTGTGTTTACCTCCTCTACATACCTTACTTTACTTCAAAATAGCTGTGTTTTCTATCCTTGACTCTTGAATGAGGAAGTTAAATTTAGGCATAATTGCATGACCAAGATTGAGTAAACGGGAATGGGACGAAATACTAGTTGTCTGACACCAAAATGAGAATTACACTTTAAACTCCAGTGTAAAAACACTAAACAAATTAATACATACAAAGCACTAATCATAATGTATAGCTGAGTAAACACACAATAATGATTTGCTGTTATAGTTTTCAATCCTAAAGGTACCAAATTATGCCACAACATAGACTTGGAAAAATGCACGCTCTAGGAACCAAAGAGAAAGAACATAATTATAGAAATTTCTGTAGCATATTTATGTGATTTTTTTCTGCACTGTGCATCTTATGGTAGCTAGTGGAAATAATGTGAATTGTGAATTATTTGTTTAAAAATTTTAAAAGCATTCCATTAGGTATCTACCAGGCACTGAGGAATATATCTATCACCTTTATTATATTATGGTAGTTTAAATGAATTTAAAACAAATTTGAAAGTTGAAAATTATAAGGATTTTTTATTTACAAAAAGGAGAAAGTAAAATTCTCCAGAAATTTAAGCAAATCAGAATTGTACTTCAAACAAATGGATTGAGATGTAACAATAGCTTAAGTAGATTTTCATGTAGATATTAATGTAAACAGGAATAATTCCCAGATAAACCTAAAGTTTCACATCACTACTTTTTAATTTTCTGAAATATTCTTGAGCCATTCCATTCTCTGGCAACACAGGTATCGTGTATCTATTCAAACAGACTTTTTACTTTCAGGTTAAATTTAATAAGCCATACATGATAACTAAAGGAATTATCAAGGCAGGTATAATTACACTATTAACACTTATAATCAATACTTTAATACTGAAAATTACAATGCAAATGGCATTAGCTTACTAAGCAAAAATTATGTTTGGTTTTGTTCCAACATAGGACCGGTGTGTATTTTTAATGACTAAAAATTAAAGCACTTAAAAGCCAAGGAATAACTCAAAGATCAGGGAAATAGGATATAAACCTATTTAAAGATGAATGTGTATATATATAGAGAGAGAGAGAAAGAGAGAAAGAGAGAGATCAATATGATATACATGTGGATACACAGATTTTACCTTTGTGGGTATTTATTTATAGATAATAGATGTATATTAATATATACTATTTAATCATAAATAGATAAAACATAGATAGTATGGCAATCAGTTGGGATTGGGGTTGCCAGATATTTCAAATACGTTCTTCTATGCACTTCCCTTGGTATCAATTTGTATTTAATATTACACAAACTTCAAAGGAGAAGTAGTTTTCTAACAACTATGATAATTTTTTTTAGTTTTGGAATACTCATAGTAAGCATTGGAAAGAAACTGCGCCGAATTTGACAACCAGCAACACAGAAACAAAACATATCTATTCAGCACCATCATTCCAACATCATTTGTAAATCAAGACCAGGTTTGACTCATTAACTAAAGCCCGACTTGGAAACCATAAAGTGACAAAGTAAACTACTCGGCTTTGCACTCAATCCTGAAAGACCATTTTTGTGAAGGTCATAACTATACCTTGCATTTGATTTCAATAACTTATACAGTAAGTACATTTGAATTATAATTCATTTGCATGTCCTCCACTGTTGAAATGAATTCCTGCTTTCAGGTAGGAAAAAAGAAATAGGTTGCTGTGAAAACAACATCATCAACAACAAATATTTAGTATTTAATTGGATATATAATTACAATATCTGTAAAGCTAATAACAAAATCCAAATATGCTTTTATTGGAAAGTTCTTTAGCACTCTCCCTTATCAGCTCTCATTTTCTCTGATGTGCTAGACCTAAATTGCCGCTTATAATGTGTGATGAACATACAGAAACTTACATGTTGCCTTTTGTTTTATCTGAGAGCAAGTAGATTGTACAAATAGGCTTGATTGCTCTGTGATAGAAAATGTGACCATCTGTAACAATTCATATTGTGAACTTATTACATAGATAATTATTATGATTAGTGTTACAATTCAGCAATCAGAAATCTGTACAGGATCCAAAGGAACACAGCAGGATAATACTCCATCTAAATGGGCTCAGGAAAAAATGCAATTTATTTGACACACTCCACAAGAGAGGCAGAATCAATTGGACATAGAGTGTAATCATGTTTTCTTTCCCTCAGTAGCTTAGCATAGGTGCCAGCATCATGCATGAAAGGGAACTTGCCATATAGAACCATGGTTGTTGTATCTGCATAAGAATAGATTAATCTTTTGGGTACTCCTAAGACTTACTGGAGTTCCCTTTATCTAGAGTGCAAGTTTCCCTAAAGATGTGCTCTTCATGTTACACAGAGCACATATTTCACCATCAAGGGCTATCTCTATGTCACTCAGAAAACCAAATAGCTTGATCTTTCTAGCTCTACTTGGTTTCAAATTCAGCAATTATGTTTAGATTGGAATATATATTTTCCAAGAAAAATGCATTCTCCCTCCCCCAATTTCCTTGTGGTTGGCCTATGAACTGTTTTAAAAACCAGTGACACTTAATATGAGAATTCTAAACGTATTTATCTGTTTGCTAGCACCTATTGGTATTTTGAGTTTGAAGGACATGATAACCTTTTTATTAACATACTGATAAATTATGTAATTGTTCAATTTCTAAAAATCTATCCTATATCTTTAGTTAATCCACATCTGCTACATTAAATAAGATATGATACAAGGGAACATGGGGAGATGTAAGTTAGGAAAGGTAAGTTGTCTTCAAGACACTCAGGTGGAAAATTGTTATCCTAAACATCTGGACCTATTTACTTGCCAATTGTTATCCTGGGATAGATACAAACTCTCTTGGTAGTTCACAAACAATATTTCAAGGTATAATATTTTACATAAAATACCCAGATATGAAAATGTTAATTTTCTGAATAATCTATTATTTAGTAATTAGGATGTAACATCATTTGTTTCTATTTAATTGGAAATTAAAATATATGATGTTCAGAAAAATGAATATATTAGTTTTAATATTTCCTAGTTTAAAAAAAACATATGCATAATTAAATAAGATTGATGTGGAAGAGAAAACTCCATTACATACCACTTCTTCATTGTATTCCAATCATATTTATTGTCTACTTTGTGCCAATTCAACATGCCATTTTTAAAAAAATTGTTTATATATTTAAGAAAAGGATGATGATATACAATCTAATTCTTGCTTTTCCTCTTTTTTGCTCTGTAGGTATTAATTTATTAATTATTTGAGTATACATTACACACAATTTATAGGTACAAAAATGATGAATGGGATAAAATACAGCTTCCATAGCCATTTTCTCTCCTATTAGAAGAGGCCAAAATATATTTTTGGTTTAAAACCATTATCTACCTATTGATTTGTTTTCTTTAGGTCTTACTTTTTTTTCCAAAGTTGTACTTCTGTTGTTGAAAGACTTCAATAGTTCCATGAATCTTGCATCAACAGAACAGTTTTTGTTTGTACTCTTCCATACCCCAGATTGTCAATCCCCAGAGTTACCATATTCAAGAATTTTAGTCATTTCTTATGTCATTTGCTTCTGCATTTTTAAAGTCACATGTGGGTTGATTATAGTATCTTTGGATCTCCCAAAGTAGAAAACAGAAGCTAAGGATTCTGCTTTCTTATCTTGCCAAAACACATGCAGATGTATACCTCATACCATATATATTCATATATGATCTATACATAGATATATACACGCATACACTTCCTTCCAATAGAAATTTATAATAGTTTAACTTAATAATTATGGTTTCGTTGTTGTATGTAAACACTATTCATAAGTAAACCGTACATATTTCAAATAGTGCCTTATCATTACATTTCATATTTTGCTTCTTTATTGCTCTGAAGTATATTTTTCCATTTGTTCCTGTTTCAGTGTGGTTATTGCTAGTTCATTCTTAGTCTCTAAAATATCTTCATCGAATATATTCTTCATCTAAATATATTCATCGAATTTCTCAATTTAACTTTTTCTTGGTGGTATGACTGCTCATGGCCTCTGTCCTCTGGTTCCAATCTTAAGCTATTGCTCTCTGCATTCATGGATCAGTGTTCTTTCGAGGATTTCCTTCTCTTAACCCTGGGAATTCCTTTAGCTACCCTTCTGTGCAAAATTCCCTTTTCTAAAGTTCATATACTTCCTCCTCCTTGCATTTTTCACTCAGTTGGGAAGGATTTGGGGGAAAACAGTCCATGTTCTTCTAGTTCCAGTGAGAAAACTGAAAACAATAACTGTAATGATCCTCTGCAGGCGATCCGGTTTTCTCCTACTCTATATAAAGTCAAACTGAAAATGAACCATAATGAATAGGAGATGAGAGAGGGAGAGGAAGGTGGGATGGGAGTTGGGGGGTGGGAGGGTGGGTATGTGGGAAAGAACCACTGTATTCCTAAAGTTGTATCCATGAAAAAAATGCATTCATTGAATAAAAATTAAAGAAAAAACAATTAAGGATATTCATTTTATATCGACTACTGTGAAATTTCTCAAGCAAGGTTACCCGGCGATGATCTATTCCAATGTTTCACATACCACAAAGATACTATCAGTGCTTTTGAAATATTGTGGCAAAAGCAGCATTTTAAATAAATCTCCATATTATGTTTTTCACTCTGTTTTCAGGTTTAGATTAATTTTGAGAGGGAATCTGAGGCTGTATTATATATATCCGTCAAGAAGAAACCATTTAGAATCTCACAAGTCTTGATCGCAATGAGTAAATTGATTCAAAAGTAAATCTGCATTATTATTAGCAAAAACAATCACAGAAATTGTCAGAGTAGAAACGCTGATTGTATATCCAGAAACCAGTCAACTTGAGGGATATAACTGTGAAAAATTACTGTAGAGGAGAAAATACAATTTTGTAGGGACACCATACTGTGTATTTGTGTATCTCAAAAATACTCTATCAATAGTGTTTTCATTTGTTCAAACCTTATGAAATTGTCAATATTTGATCATCTAAATCCTATAAATCATCAATTTCATCTGATTCAATCTTGTATTGTGGAGCTTCTACTTTTGATAAAACTAACATCCTTGGGAAAAAAGAAAGAGAATAAATCAAATTATCAGCTGATTTATAGTCATAACACTTTTAAATAATATTTTTTCTGTAAACAAGTCTTCATTTGAGTTGACAAACTTAGTTTATATACTGCTGTTTAATGGAAACCTCATACTACACAATGATAACCTCAAGGAACGAAGCCTTCTCAAGTACTTTTACCTGGATAGATGAGAAGGCCCTAATGAGAAGATAACATCAACAGTTTTTTTTTCTTCTTCCTGAAAATTTAATGTAAAACACTAGTATGAAAATTTAATGCAGATATTTGTTCTACAATGTCAGCAAATTACAAATATTATCAATTTTGTTAAATAGCTCATGGTGAAAAGAATAAGTGACGATCACAAAAATATACCGATGAAATAATCTTTCTTTTTTTTTTCCCACAGGCAGAGTGGACAGTAAGAGAGAGAGACAGAGAGAAAGGTCTTCCTTTGCCATTGGTTCACCTTCCAAGGGCCGCCACGCCTGGCGCGCTGCGGCCGGCGCACCACGCTGATCCAAAACCAGGAGCCAGGTGCTTCTCCTGGTCTCCCATGAAGGTGCAGGGCCCAAGGACCTAGACCATCCTCCACTGCACTCCCGGGCCACAGCAGAGATCTGGCCTGGAAGAGGAGCAACCGGGACAGAATCTGACGCCCTGACCGGGACTAGAACCTGGAGCACCAGTGCTGCAGGCGGAGGTTTAGCTTAGTGAGCCGCGGCGCCAGCCGAGGAAATAATCTTTCAATTTGAGTACAGGTATTATTATTATTTCATTTTTAAAAGATTTGTTTATTTATTTGAAAGTCTGAGTTACACACAGAGAGAAGGAGAGGCAGAGAGAGAGAGAGAGAGAGAGAGAGAGAGAGAGTCTTCCATCTGCTGATTCACTCCCCAATTGGCCGCAACAGCTGGAGCTGTGCTGATCTGAAGCCAGGAGCCAGGAGCTTCTTCCGGGTCTCCCTCGTGGGACAGGGGCCCAAGGCCTTGGGCCTTCTTCGACTGCTTCCCCAGACAGGCCACAGCAGAGAGCTGGATTGAAAGTTTAGCAGCCAGGACTTGAACCAGCGTCCATATGGGATGCCTGCACTGCAGGTGGCAGCTTTACCCGCTACATCACAGCGCTGGCCCCTAATATTACATTTCAAAGGCAAGGTTTTGTCTTACTCATTAATGAACCCCTTTCTTTTCCCCTAGTATCTGTGCATTATATTTAATATGATGTCACGGTTTTCTTGTAACATGTTTTATATCAAAATATGATATCACAAATAATGAATAATGGCAAATGGAATGCAGGAAAGTAAAAAGTCTAGAAACTTGATGAATACTTTGACATTTTATTTGATATTTTAAAAATAGTAAACATACATTTTAATCTTTTCATGATACTGACATTCATTTCCATAGGACTCTATGTTTTACTAGGACTTTGATTTATATTATTTCATTTTGTTGTACTTTAAGGCTTTACATGTCAGTTAACTGAAAACTATAACAAAATAATTATATATATATATATTTTATATATAAAAAACATATATAATCACAATTTCACATATAATATTATTAAAGACACTCCAAATTTTAATATTTTTCAATAAAACCATTATAATTATCAATTTAAATATAATAAAATTACCCTTTTAAAATCTAGTGGTTTTAATCAACATGGCTTTAGCAAATATAATTGAAGTAGAGGCTGAATGTGGACGTGAATTGTGGGCATATTTGCTGTTGCCATATGCAATTGTCATAAAAAATTAAGGGCCAACATTGTAGTTCAGCAGGTAAAGCCACTAATTGTAATGCAGATATCTCATATGGGAATCAGTTTGAATCCCGGCTGCCACACTTCCAATCTAGCTCCTTGCTAATGCACCGGAGAAAGCTCTCCCTCTCCTTCCCTCTCTCTCTAACTGTGCCTTTAAAATAAATAAAATAAATCTTCAAAAAATAAAACAATAGTAAAAAAAAAAAGTAAGCTTATGCTAACCTGTTGTTCCAAGAAGGAAGATGAGACATGGGATGCAGTGTCAATTCCCAGATTTATGAATGAATTATCTGAATTGTGATGCATAAGAAAGCCCAGCCAAAGCCAGCTGAGATCAGCTTAGAGCCAGTGGATACCACTGGGAAACAGCCTAGCCAAGAGCAGCAGGAACCTAACTCACCTCATGAGCTTGAGCAATGAATGCTTATCGATGCATATGCTACTGAGGTGATGTTGTTTGTTATGAAGTATGATGCTGACAGTAGGTAACTGAAGTAGTGAATTACTAATGAGAAATAGAAGAATATGACATAGTCAGTAGGTAATAATTTCTAAAATTATTGACACCTGTATATGAATAGTATTTTCTCAAATAACCATAAACAAAATCTTTTTTTTACAATAACCACAACAGTAGTGAATTCTGAGTGGAGTGAACTGGATAAAAAAGGATATTAGGAAATTTCTTTTACAGTTTGTTTAAAAGAGCAACATTATTTCCCCCTCAATCAGCATAATAGGATAAAATAAGAGAGTTATTACCTTCTAGAGCTGAAAGACTTTTTACTTGTTTATTTATTTGACAGAGTTAGACAGTGAGAGAGAGAGAGACAGAGAGAAACGTCTTCCTTCTGTTGGTTCACCCCGCAAATGGCCGCTTCAGCAGGAGCTACGCTGATCCGAAGCCAGGAGCCAGGTGCTTCCTCCTGGTCTCCCATGTAGCAGCAGGGTCCCAAGCACTTGGGCCATCCTCCACTGCCTTCCCGGGCCACAGCAGAGAGCTGGACTGGAAGAGGAGAAACTGGGACTAGAAGCCGGCACCCACATGGAATGCCGGCACCTCAGGCAGAGGATTAACCAAGTGAGCCACGGAGCTGGCCCTGAGCTCAAAGACTTTTACATGGAAGATAATCACCACATACTCAAAGAGTTGAAACAAATGAATACTGATTTGGCTGTTTAAACGAATGATTTATTACGTATGAATATCCAACCAAACAGTCTAGTTCAAGTAGTTCCAATGAATTGCCTTGATACCTGGTGCTCTAGTGCCAGCCCCCGAGGATGAAATAGTATTTCCTGTCAGCAGTTGTCAGGATCTGTATTTCATGCACAGATATACATGGCAGGCAGCCTCAAGAGCAGAAAACCAAGGGGTCATAGAGCATTGAGCCTCACACTGAGGGCATGAGATCATTTAATAACTCAGAATATCTGGTGCAAGAATGAAAACAAGAGGCCCAGACAAGATTTATGGGCTGAGGAGACCTGGAACCAAAGAACAATGTCTGGCATGAAGAAAAGTATCTTAAGCTATGGGCACAAAGGAGACTCAGACTCATGTTTGTTTATTTTTCTCTCGACTCTAAATACAAGTTATGTACTAACTTAAAATTAAAGAGTGGAGTCAAACTGTTTTTTCAAGTGATATCCCTCTGTGTCAGGAATGTTGACCTATACATACAGATATGAGATTTTCAAAGGCTTTCAGTCCAATAGTTCTGGAGTGGACGAATACATAGTTTAAAACTATATTGTACACAC
The DNA here is from genome assembly GCF_051225735.1 of Oryctolagus cuniculus. Classification (NCBI taxonomy): domain Eukaryota; kingdom Metazoa; phylum Chordata; class Mammalia; order Lagomorpha; family Leporidae; genus Oryctolagus; species Oryctolagus cuniculus. Next base: position 64,140,959 of record NC_142874.1, read on the forward strand.
TCCACTAAAAGGGGCATTTTTTCTAGAGGTATTAAGAGCCTAGATGAAACATTTTCCATAGCAACTATAAAAAACAATGGAAAATAATGGTGTAATTTGGGCTCAGATATAAGCTAAATTAACTTCTATGAGTCAGTTGGAAAACAAATCTCTGTTGTAGCACTGTGTTCTAGGATGTAAAAGTCTGCTTACAAATCAATCTTTTGTAACACAAACTATTTAAATTGGATTGTGAGTGCATTGCTCTGTTCACCCATGTCCTCTGTCTACTGAATGTGCAGTGTGATATCCAAGCATTGAATTCTGGCTCAGACCACACAAGTATTATGAAGGAGGGTGAGCCAGTCATTCTGTTAATGAATAGATGAATAGATAATATTAATGACTTATGATCCATGCATGCTGTAAATATTGACTGAGATTCTTTCTGTACTTATTACTCTAAAGAGCATGCTGCCGAGGCGGAGCCAAGATGGCGGAATAGTGAGGGCGCGCACCGATAGTCCGGGAAAATTTAGTTTAATAAAAGGGGAGTTACGGTAGCCTCAGAAAAAAGAACCAGGAAAATATTGCAGACAAAACTCTTCTGGATCCAGTGGGCGTGAATCGGAGGACCTACTGGGAGAACAAGGTCGCCCACCGCGCGCGAAAGCCGAACCGCAGGACCGAGCCGCGGGACTGAGCCGCGGAAGCCGAGCCGCGGGACTGAGCTGCGCAAGCTGCAGGGTCTACGCGCAAGTGCTCGAAGGGGAGTGCAACAGCGGGGAGACTTGGGAAGTCCAGGGCTCCGAGTCCACACATCGGCGCTGGAAGGGGAGCAGACCTGCGTGGAGAGCGTGGGAGCCCACAGTTCGGGACATCAGCGGCAGACTCAACACACCAGCGCTGGAACGCGAGGTGAGCCGAACCTCAATAACCCGAGACACCGGCAGGCAAGCGGAGAGAGGAGACTAGAGGGAACGACCCCCGGGGCGGGGGGGACTTCACCAAGCTAACTGGAAGAGAGAGAGAGGGAAAAAAAAAAAAAAGGTGACTGGTACGGACACGGGTTTCTCTCTCTCCGCTCACCTCTCAAGGGCGAGCAAGACAAAGAGCAGGCGCCATCTTGGACATACGTCATAAGCAGAGCGACCTCAGGTCTGCACCGGCCCTGAGCCTAGCAGTAAAACCTGACTCTGGGTGGGGCGAATTAACAGGAGATTAGGACTTAGTAAATTTATGGTGCTACTGAACTGAGACTGTGAAAAAAGAGACGGTGGGGGAGAGAACTCACGGAATTCACGTGAGCACTCTCCAGAGACGCTACAATTCTGTAACTTTGGCAACCCAGTGGGAGACTGAAGGAGAATTTGAGCCCACTCTAAGGGCCGAACAGATTCCCTGTGTGGTCCTTGGGAAAGAGCTTCTGATCTCTGGCTCCTGTGGGTATATCATTTGCCTGCTAACTACCTCCAACTTTGTTCAGCTGTGCAGAATAACTTCCCTGTTGAATCAAAAAAAAAGAGAGAGAGAGAGAGAGAGAGAGAGAGGTTTACCACGCCTAACCTGGGAGTGTCACCTTTGGCACACCAAACAGAGCTCTCAGGCCACACCCATCTCAAGCCCTAAGGCTCCATCAAAAACAGATAGTCCACTTAATCTAGAGTCATAGTATAACAAGAAAAAGCACCACAGTGAAGAAACCAAATATCTCCAATATGACAAATAACAAACGCAAAAACCGAGGTAATAAAAACAAGGAAGTCACCATGAAGCCCTCAAATGAAAAAGACACCCCAATTCAAGATTATGAGGATGATGACATAGAAGAAATGCAAGAAGCAGATCTCAAAAAATTGATAAGAACATTAAGAAGTTCTCAAAAACAAATTCTTGAACTACAGAAATCCTTAATGGACAAGATAGAAAATCTCTCTCGTGAAAATGAAATATTAAGGAGGAATCAAAATGAAACGAAACAACTAGTACAACAGGAAACTGGGATAGTGACTGAAGTGAAGAATTCAATAGATCAAATGAAAAACACAATAGAGAGCCTTACAAACAGAATGGGAGAAGCAGAAGAGAGAATATCGGACTTAGAAGACAGAGAACAGGAAAGGATACAGTCAGACCAAAGAAAAGAAGAGGAAATTAGGAATCTAAAACATATTGTCAGGAATCTTCAGGATACTATTAAAAAACCCAACATTCGGGTTCTAGGAGTTCCTGAAGGCATGGAGAGGGAGAAAGGATTAGAAGGCCTTTTTAGTGAGATATTAGCAGAAAATTTCCCAGGTTTGGAGAAGGACAGAGAAATCCTAGTACAGGAAGCTCACAGAACCCCTAATAAACACGACCAAAAGAGATCCTCACCACGGCACATTGTAATTAAACTCTCCACAGTGAAACATAAAGAAAAGATCCTAAAATGTGCAAGAGAGAAACGTCAGATTACTCTCAGAGGATCTCCAATCAGACTCACAGCTGACTTCTCATCAGAAACTCTACAAGCTAGGAGGGAATGGCAAGATATAGCCCAGGTACTAAGAGAGAACAACTGCCAGCCCAGAATATTATATCCTGCAAAGCTATCATTTGTGAATGAAGGTGAAATAAAGACTTTTCATAACAAACAGAAATTGAAAGAATTTGTTGCCACTCGTCCAGCCCTGCAAAAGATGCTTAAAGATGTGTTACACACAGAAACAAAGAAACACGGTCATCAATATGAAAGAAGGTAAAGGAAGGAAACCAAGGAAGGAAAGCTCACAGCAAAAGATCACAGGGAATTCAAAGCATATATTAGAACTTATCTTTGGCAAATGGCAGGGCAAAGTTACCACTTATCATTAGTCACATTGAACGTGAATGGCCTGAACTGTCCAGTTAAAAGACACCGTTTGGCTGATTGGGTTAAAAAACAAAACCCATCTATTTGCTGCTTACAAGAAACACATCTTTCCAACAAAGATCCATACAGACTGAAAGTGAAAGGCTGGAAAAAGATATACCATGCCAACAGAAATGAAAAAAGAGCAGGCGTAGCCATCTTAATATCGGACACCATAAACTTTACCACAAAAACCATTAAGAGAGACAAAGAGGGACACTACATAATGATTAAGGGATCAATTCAACAGGAAGATATAACAATTATCAATGTATATGCACCTAACTACAGGGCACCGGCTTATCTAAAAGATTTGTTAACGGACTTAAAGGGAGACTTAGACCCCAATACAATAGTACTGGGGGACTTCAATACTCCACTCTCAGAAATAGACAGATCAATAGGACAGAAGATCAACAAGGATACAGTAGATTTAAACGACACTATAGCCCAAATGGATCTAACAGATATATACAGAACTTTCAATCCTACAGCTAAAGATTATACATTCTTCTCAGCAGTACATGGAACCTTCTCTAGGATTGACCACATACTAGACCATAAAGCAAGTCTCAGCAAATTCAAAAGAATTAGAATCATACCATGCAGCTTCTCAGACCATAAAGGAATGAAGTTGGAAATGAACAACTCAGGAATCCCTAGAGCATACGCAAACACATGGAGATTGAACAACATGCTCCTGAATGAACAATGGGTCATAGAAGAAATCAAAAGAGAAATCAAAAACTTTCTGGAAGTAAATGAGGATAACAGCACAACATACCAAAACTTATGGGACGCAGCAAAAGCAGTGTTAAGAGGAAAGTTTATATCAATAGGTGCCTACATCAAGAAATTGGAAAGGCACCAAATAGATGAGCTTTCTATTCACCTCAAGGATCTAGAAAACCTACAGCAAACCAGACCCAAATCTAGTAGGAGAAGAGAAATAATTAAAATCAGAGAAGAAATCAACAGGATTGAATCAAGAAAAACATTACAAAAAATCAGCCAAACGAGGAGCTGGTTTTTTGAAAAAATAAACAAAATTGACACCCCATTGGCCCAACTAACTAAAAAAAGAAAAGAAAAGACCCAAATCAATAAAATCAGAGATGAAAAAGGAAATGTAACAACAGACACCACAGAAATAAAAAGAATCATCAGAAATTACTACAAGGACTTGTATGCCAGCAAACAGGGAAACCTATCAGAAATGGATAGATTCCTGGACACATGCAACCTACCTAAATTGAACCAGGAAGACATCAAAAACCTAAACAGACCCATAACTGAGACAGAAATTGAAACAGTAATAAAGGCCCTCCCAACAAAGAAAAGCCCAGGACCAGATGGATTCACTGCTGAATTCTACCAGACATTTAAAGAAGAACTAACTCCAATTCTTCTCAAACTATTCAGAACAATCGAAGAAGAGGGAATCCTCCCAAATTCTTTCTATGAAGCCAGCATCACCTTAATTCCTAAGCCGGGAAAAGATGCAGCACTGAAAGAGAATTACAGACCAATATCCCTGATGAACATAGATGCAAAAATCCTCAATAAAATTCTCGCCAATAGAATGCAACAACACATCAGAAAGATCATCCACCCAGACCAAGTGGGATTTATCCCTGGTATGCAGGGATGGTTTAATGTGCGCAAGACAATCAATGTGATACACCACATTAACAGACTGCAGAAGAAAAACCATATGATTCTCTCAATAGATGCCGAGAAAGCATTTGATAAAATACAACACCCGTTCATGATGAAAACTCTAAGCAAACTGGGTTTGGAAGGAACATTCCTCAATACAATCAAAGCAATCTATGAAAAACCCACAGCCAACATCGTATTGAATGGGGAAAAGTTGGAAGCATTTCCACTGAGATCTGGGACGAGACAGGGATGTCCACTCTCACCACTGCTATTCAATATAGTTCTGGAGGTTCTAGCCAGAGCTATTAGGCAAGAAAAAGAAATTAAAGGGATACAAATTGGGAAGGAAGAACTCAAACTATCCCTCTTTGCAGATGACATGATTCTTTATTTAGGGGACCCAAAGAACTCTACCAAGAGACTATTGGAACTCATAGAAGAGTTTGGCAAAGTAGCAGGGTATAAAATCAATGCACAAAAATCAACAGCCTTTGTATACACAGACAATGCCATGGCTGAGGAAGAACTTCTAAGATCAATCCCATTCACAATAGCTACAAAAACAATCAAATACCTTGGAATAAACTTAACCAAGGACGTTAAAGATCTCTACGATGAAAATTACAAAACCTTAAAGAAAGAAATAGAAGAGGATACCAAGAAATGGAAAAATCTTCGATGCTCATGGATTGGAAGAATCAATATCATCAAAATGTCCATTCTCCCAAAAGCAATTTATAGATTCAATGCAATACCAATCAAGATACCAAAGACCTTCTTCTCAGATCTGGAAAAATTGGTGCTGAAATTTATATGGAGGCACAAGAGACCTCGAATAGCTAAAGCAATCTTGTACAACAAAAACAAAGCCGGAGGCATCACAATACCAGATTTCAGGACATACTACAGGGCAGTTGTAATCAAAACAGCATGGTACTGGTACAGAAACAGAAGGATAGACCAATGGAACAGAATTGAAATACCAGAAATCAACCCAAACATCTACAGCCAACTTATATTTGATCAAGGATCTAAAACTAATTCCTTGAGCAAGGACAGTCTATTCAATAAATGGTGCTGGGAAAATTGGATTTCCACGTGCAGAATCATGAAGCAAGACCCCTACCTTACACCTTACACAAAAATCCACTCAACATGGATTAAAGACCTAAATCTACGACCTGACACCATCAAGTTACTAGAGAACATTGGAGAAACCCTTCAAGATATTGGCACAGGCAAAGAGTTTCTGGAAAAGACCCGGGAGGCACAGGCAGTCAAAGCCAAAATTAACTATTGGGATTGCATCAAATTGAGAAGTTTCTGTACTGCAAAAGAAACAGTCAGGAGAGTGAAGAGACAACCGTCAGAATGGGAAAAAATATTTGCAAACTATGCAACAGATAAAGGGTTAATAACCAGAATCTACAAAGAGATCAAGAAACTCCACAAAAACAAAACCAACAACCCAATTAAGAGATGGGCCAAGGACCTCAATAGACATTTTTCAAAAGAGGAAATCCAAATGGCCAACAGGCACATGAAAAAATGTTCAAGGTCATTAGCAATCAGAGAAATGCAAATCAAAACCACAATGAGGTTCCACCTCACCCCGGTTAGAATGGCTCACATTCAGAAATCTACCAACAACAGATGCTGGCGAGGATGTGGGGAAAAAGGGACACTAACCCACTGTTGGTGGGAATGCAAACTGGTCAAGCCACTATGGAAATCAGTCTGGAGATTCCTCAGAAACCTGAAGATAACCCTACCGTTCGACCCAGCCATCCCACTCCTTGGAATTTACCCAAAGGAATTTAAATTGGCAAACAAAAAAGCGGTCTGCAGCCTAATGTTTATTGCAGCACAATTCACAATAGCTAAGACCTGGAACCAACCTAAATGCCCATCAACGGTCGACTGGATAAAGAAATTATGGGATATGTACTCTTTAGAATACTATACTGCAGTAAGAAACAACGAAATCCAGTCATTTGCAACAAAATGGAGGAATCTGGAACACATCATGCTGAGTGAAATAAGCCAGTCCCAAAGGGACAAATACCATATGTTCTCCCTGATCGGTGACAACTGACTGAACACCAAAAAGGAAACTTGTTGAAGTGAAAGGGACACTATGGGAAACGGTGACTTGATCAGCATAGCCCTGACTGTTAATGAACAACTTAATGCATTATCCCTCTTAGTAGTTTTTTTGTCTGTTCTACTTAATATGACTGATTTAATTCTGTAATTAATACACAGTTATTCTTAAGTGTTGAAATTTAACTGAAATGTGATCCCTGTTAAACATAAGAGTAGGAATAAGAGAGGGAAGAGATATATAATTTGGGACATGCTCAAGCTGACTTGCCCCAAATGGTAGAGTTAGAAACATACCAGGGGACTCCAATTTAATCCCATCAAGGTGGCATGTACCAATGCCATCTCACTAGTCCAAGTGATCAATTTCAGTTCGCAATTGATCATAATGAAAGGACTAAGAGTCAAAGGGAGCACATAAGCAAGTCTAGTACCTGCTAACACTAACCGATAGAATAAATAAAGGGGAGAGTGATCCAACATGGGAAGTGAGATACTCAGCAGACTCATAGAATGGCAGATGCCCTAAATAGCACTCTGGCCTCAGAATCAGCCCTAAAGGCATTCGGAGCTGGCTGAAAAGCCCATGAGAGTATTTCAGGCATGGAAAGCCAAGACACTCTGGCAAAAGATCTCTGTGAGTGAGATCTCAGTGGAAAGAACAGGTCTTCAAAGAAGGAGGTACCTTTCTCTGAAGGGAGGAGAGAACCTCCACTTTGACTATGACCTTGTCTAAACAAGATAAGAGTCGGAGAACTCAAGGGGCTTCCATAGCCTTGGAAACTCATGACTGGAGCATAGGGAGATTACTGATGCCATAGACAGGAGTGTCAATTGGTAAAGTCAACAACAGGAGTCACTGTGCACTTACTCCTCATGTAGGATCTCTGTCCTTAATGTGCTGTGCATTGAGATTTAATGCTATAACGAGTACTCAAATAATATATTTCACTTTGTGTTTCTATGGGGGTGCAAACTGTTGAAATCTTTACTTAATGCATACTAAACTGATCCTCTGTAAAAAAAAAAAAAAAAAAAAAAAAAAAAAAAAAAGAAAAGAAAAGAAACTATCAACTCCCAACTTGACTCTCACTGGGATTAAACATGACAATAGGTCTGATCTGATTTCATCATCATTAAAAAAAATCATCTATTATTTTTCACTTTATGTTTCTGTGTGGGAGCAAACTGTTGAAATCCTTACTTAATGTATACTAAGCTGATCTTCTGTATATTAAGATAATCGAAAATGAATCTTGATGTGAATGGAAGGGGAGAGGGAGTGGGAAAGGGGAGGGTTGTGGGTGGGAGGGATGGTATGGGGGGGAAGCCATAGTAATCCATTATTCGTACTTTGGAAACGTATATTCATTAAATAAAAGTTAAAAAAAAAAAAGAGCATGCTGCCATTATTCTAGAGTTGAGAATACCATCCTTCTGAAAGTTATAGTATAGTAAAAAGAACAGTAACAGTAAAATATAATGTAAAATAAGGAACGATGAGTACTATAAAAATACAATCAAGTTAATTAGTTGAGGAAATACAATTTTAAATATGTTGACCCAAGAAAGCCTCCCTTGGGAATTATTACTTTTACATAAATTGGAAAGAAATAAAGCATTGAGGAATGTGACATTTAGATAAACAGCATTTTGGTCAGAAGAAACAGTAAGCAGAGACCTGGAGCAGGAATGTAGATGGCTGCTATGAGGAATGTCAAGAATGTAAAAAAGGCATCAAGTGGCAAGAATATACAAAAACCCCATAAGCTTTCTGCACACAATTTCCTGTACTGAAAGGAATGACTAGACAGTAGGGATATTGAAATTAAATTATATAGCCAACTATATTTGTCTTTAAAAAGTTATTGCTATTTTATTCTTTAAGAATACAAATCTTCTAACAAGTGCTTCAAGAGACAGGTGTTATCCTCCACTGCAGTTATTCTAAGGCCAATATTATTTAAGATATTTGGCTACTCTGAGGCAGGGCTATCTTGTGTGCCATGCTTATTAAATAAAGAAATATCAGATAAATATACATTTTAGAATTATAAGTAATGATTAATTCAGTGATTAATATAACAAGGTTCCATGCATTTTGGTGTATGACAGTATTTCAAAAGTTCACTGAAAAATGGAATTAAAAAAAGAAAAATGGAATTAAAAGATAAGTTTAATTTACACAAAAAAATTAAAATCTGTGGCAAGTGTTTAGGTGCAGCCTGTTAAGCCATCACTTAAAATGCCCACATCCCATATCGTTTTGCAGCTATTTGGGGATTGAAAGAACAGATGGAAGAACTCTTTTCTTTTGGCTCTCCAAATAAATAAATCACAAAAATTCTTTAAATGCAATCAATTTAAAAAAAAATAATAGATATATTTCAGGAAATTTTTGAAAATCATTTTAGATAAGCTGAAATACATTTACAAAGGTGATGTCTGACTATTCATATAACTAATAACTCATAACCAATTCAAAGTTCCTCCTAAATGATTAAAGATATTACTGTATTAAGTTGTTCATCAACAGGACAGGGGATGATCAAGTCACTGTTTCTGATAGTGTCCATTTCACTTCAACAGGTTTCCTTTTTGGTGCTCGGTTAGTTGTCACTGATCAGGGAGAACATATGATATTTGTCCCTTTGGGACTGGCTTATTTCACTCAGCATGATGTTGGTTGAACTCTGTAATTAACACACAATTTTTCTTAGGTGTTTAAATTTAACTGAAGAGTGATCACTGTTAAATATGGGTGGGAACAAGAGAGGGAGGAGATGTACAATTTGGCACATGCTCAAAATGACTTTCCCCAAACGGTAGAGTTGGAAATGTGTTAGGAGATTCCAATTCAATGCCATAAAGGTGGCATGTACCAATGCTATCTCACTAGTCTAAGTAATCAGTTTCAGTTCACAATTGATCATAATGATAGGACTAAGAGTGAAAGAGATCACATAAACAAAACTAGTGTCTGCTAATACTAACTGATAGAATTAAAAAGGGAGAGAATGATAGAACATGGGAAGCAGGATACACAGCAGACTCCTAGAATGGCAGATGTCCTAAACAGCACTCTGGCCTCAGAATCAGCCCTTAAGGCATTCAGATCTGGCTGAAGAGCCCATGAGAGTATTTTAGGCATGGAAAGCCAAGACACTCTGGCAAAAAAAAAAAAAAAAAAAAAAAACACAAACACTACATGAAATATCTCTGTGAGAGAGATCCCAGTGGAAAGAACAGGCCATCAAAGAAGGAGGTACCTTTCTCTAAGGGAGGAGAGAACTTCTACTTTGACTATGACCTTGTCTAAATAAGATCGGAGTTAGCGAACTCAAAAGGCTTCCATAGCCTTGGCAACTCATGACAAGAGCCTCCAGTGATTGCTGACGCCATAAACAAGAGTGTCAATTGTTAAATCAACAACAGGAGTCACTGTGCACTTAATCCTCATGTAGGATCTCTGTCCTTAATGTGTTTTTCAATGTGAATTAATGCTGTAACTAGTACTCAAACATTACTTTTCACTTTGTGTTTCTGTGTGGGTGCAAACTGATGAAATCTTTACTTAATATATAATAAATTGATCTTCTGTATATAAAGATAATTGAAAATGAATCTTGATGTGAATGGAATTAGAGAGGGAGTGGGAGATGGGAGGGTTGCGGGTGGGTGGGCAGTTATGGGGGGAAAGCCACTGTAATCCACAAGCTGTAATTTGGAAATTTACATTTATTAAATAAAAGTTAAAAAAAAATCAAATCTTGAATCTCATGGTGTTATAAGAAGCCAATTGTAGGAGACTGGGAACTTAGAAGAACCAATAGGGGGTGATTCTTTGGTTAGTTTTTGGAATTATTCATTTATAGTCATGTTTTATAAGCTTCCAAACTGAAAAAAAGGAGGCACTGGTGACTTAAGAATTTCAATTGCAACTATGAAATATATTCTAGTAGCACTACTTCAAGGAGCTAACCTTGTTCAAGTTTTGTGAATACAGTATAAAAGGGTAAGAATGCCCTAAAGGTAGAATACAATTTGAAGTTATGTTAATTTTAGAGACTCTTTAATTCCTACTGATAATGAATACAAAATACAATGTATGGGAGTTTCATGTATTAGCTAGTAACTGCAATTATGCAATTTAATGGAATAGCTTTTTTTAGTTCAAATGGATTTCTCACCTTAAATCTATTTTTATTTTTTCTTATTGATCTATGTATAATACATATATGTGTGTATCATATATAATTGTATATATATAGTGCATATGTAATTGCATATGTATGTATTATATATATATATATATAAGTGTGTGTGTGTGTGTGTGGCTGTTTTTCTTGGGAAGGGAGTCGTGGAAGAAGGAAGAATTTAATTTTTTTATCCTTTTAATTAATGTATATGAGGAAGTCTAAAAGTTGTTATTATCAACTTATTATCCTATAAATGCTTCCATACATCCTTATATTATGTTATATATTTTATAATCATCCATTGATATAGGAAATTATATCAAAACATTTAAAATACAAGTTTTCAAGTGCATTTATTCTTTTAATGTTGTTATTTTACAAATATCAAAATAAATTGACATATACTATTTTTTGATATATAGACCATTATCTACAAATTTAATATTTTATTGCTGATCAACTGTATGATTATTGAGAAAGTAAAATTTTCACAAGAAGTGGAAACAAATATTTGTATGTCATCCCCAAACTGTATACCAGAAAAGCTGGTATACAAACTACAGAAATTATATGAAGGTATTCAAAAAATTCATGCAACTATAAAAAATTACACATGTCAAATCTAGTTCAGATTAATTTTTTGTCCTCAGTCTACATAATCCACATTTGATTTGTTTTAGTCTCTTGAATTTTTGTGTTAAAATGCATAAAGTATTTAAAAATATGATCAACAGGGAAACAATTTGTTAAGTATTTAGCCAGTGATATCAACTTGTTTTACAGAGTATTCAATCAGTCACTAACTAGCTTGCCTCGCCTCAGGACAGAAGTCTGAGAGTAAGCAGCCACAGTTGCCTTTGAAGACCACAATTCATAACCAAGGATGTCCTGCAAAATCACTGGAGGAATTGAAATGCACACATGGACCTGGTATTCATTTCAGAGCTATTTAAAAAATTCAAAACGAGAAGTCTAAAACATTTTTATTTGTTATTCGAAAATTACAATTTAACACCAATAATCTGGAAAATATATGATTTAGTGTAATGCTGAGATAATAATCTATAATAGGCAGTTGCGTTAAATGTGTTGCTTTTTTGAGGCTTGCCTGGGAGAAGTCTTACAGCTATTGCTTTGGTTTCCTGAACTCATTCTGCAGTTATTCAATCCATTCTGCTTCCTCTTTTCAAAGGGCCTCTAGAATAGCACACTTCCCACCCATAATTCTTTACACTCCAGCCTATCTTTCACCTTACACAAAAATCCACTCAACATGGATTAAAGACCTACATCTACGACACAACACCATCAAATTATTAGAGAACATTGGAGAAACCTGCAAGGTATTGGCACTGGCAAAGACTTCTTGGAAAAGACCCCAGTGGCAAAGGCAGTCAAAGCCAAAATTAACTATTGGGATTGCATCAAACTGAGAAGTTTCTGTATGGCAAAAGAAACAGTCAGGAGAGTGAAGAGGCAACCGACAGAATGGGAAAAATATTTGCAAACTATGCTACAGATAAAGGATTAATAACCAGAATCTGCAAAGAGATCAAGAAACTCCACAACAACAAAACAAACAACCCACTTAAGAGATGGGCCAAGGACCTTAATAGACATTTTTTAAAAGAGGAAATCCAAATGGCCAACAGGCACATGAAAAAATGTTCAAGATCACTAGCAATCAGGGAAATGCAAATCAAAACCACAATGAGGTTTCACCTCACCCCGGTTAGAATGGCTCACATACAGAAATGTACCAACAACAGATGCTGGCGAGGATATGGGGAAAAAGGGACACTAACCCACTGTTGGTGGGAATGCAAACTGGTGAAGCCACTCTGGAAGTCAGCCTGGAGATTCCTCAGAAACCTGAAGATAACCCTACCGTTCAACCCAGCCATCCCACTCCTTGGAATTTACCCAAAGCAATTTAAATTGGCAAACCAAAAAGCGATCTGCAACTTTTATTTAACAAATATAAATTTCCAAATTACAGCTTGTGGATTACAGTGGCTCCCCGCCCCCATAACTTCCCTCCCTCCCGCAACCCACCCCTTCCTCTCCCTCTCCAATTCCATTCACATCAACATTCATTGTAAATTATCTTTATTTAAATTATCTCTGTATCCCACATCCCATGTTGGATCGTCCTCTCCTTTTTAATTCTATCAGTTAGTATTTGCAGACACTAGTCTTGTTTATGTGATCCCTTTGACTCTTAATCCTATCATTATGATCAATTGTGAACTGAAACTGATCACTTTGACTAGCGAGATGGCATTGGTACATGCCACCTTGATGGGATTGAATTGGAATCTCCTAACACATTTCCAACTCCACCGTTTGGGGCCAGTCAGATTGAGCATGTGCCAAATTGTACATCTCCTCCCTCTCTTGTTCCCACTCTTATATTTAACAGGGATCACTTTTCAGTTAAATTTAAACACCTAAAAATAATTGTGTTTGAAATAAAGAGTTCAACCAATGGTATTTAGTAGAACAAAAAAAATACTAAGAGGGATAAAATATTAAGTTGTTCATCAACAGTCAGTACACGGCTGATATAGTCACTGTTTCTCATAGTATCCATTTCACTTCAACAGATTTCCTTTTTGGTGCTCAGTTAGTTGTCACGAATCAGAGAGAACATATGATATTTGTCCCTTTGGAACTGGCTTATTTCACTCAGTATGATGTTTTCCAGATTCCTCCATTTTGTTGCGAATGACTGGATTTCATTGTTTTTGTTGTTGTTGTTGTTGTTGTTGTTTTACTGCTGTATAGTAGTCTATAGAGTACATATCCCATAATTTCTTTATCCAGTCTACTGTTGATGGGCATTTAGTGGGCATTTAGGTTGATTCCAGGTCTTACCTATTGTGAATTGAACTGCAATAAACATTAAGGTGCAGACAGCTTTTTTATTTGCCAATTTAATATCCTTTAGGTAAATTCCAAGGAGTGGGATGGCTGGCTTGTATGGTAGGGTTATATGCAGGTTTCTGAGGAATCTCCAAACTGACTTCTATAGTGGCTTTCCAGTTTGCATTCCCACACACTCATCATGATTTGAATTTAATTCACCAAGTTTGAAAACAAAACCTGTTATAATTTTTACTTTGAAATATCGTTGACTTTTGTTTCATGGAAAGATTATTCAATGTAAGGATGAGTATGGAATATCTTTCCTTTTTTCAAAAAAGATTGTTATTTATTTATTTTAGAGTTAGACTTACAAACAGTGATAGGGAGAGACAGAGAGAAGGTTGTTACTTCCATTGGTTCACTCCCCAAATGGCCACAATGGCCAGAGCTGCACTGATCTGAAACCAGGAGCCTGGAGCTTCCTCCAGTCTCTCATGTGGGTGCAGGGGCCCAAGGACTTGGACCATCTTCTACTGCTCTCCCAAGCCGTAGCAGAGAGCTGGATTAGAAATAGAGCAGCCGGGACGAGAACTGGCACCCATATGGGATGCTGGCACTGCGGGTGGAAGATTAACCTACTGCACCACGGCACTGGCCCCATGGAATATCTTTTCTAAATGTAGGCCCATCTCAGCAATCTTTAGGTAAGACAATGTTTCTCTATTTTGAACATGAGCCAGCACTGGGGAGACTACTTCCAACCCAGACTGCTAGGCCCATTTTGTGGGTAAATTTGGGTTGAGACTAATGAATTTGACTTCGCAATGAGTTCTAGGTGCTGCTTATACATTGGACCAGGGACCAAACCTTGAGAACCAGCAGGATGTTTCTATTAATTTGTCAGCTGAAATTACATATAGTTGACTAATGAAAATCAGCTTTTGTTGATTTCAATTATATTTATGTCTTAAAGATTAGATTTTAAAAATGTTGATGTATGGTTCCGTATACTCTTACATTAAGGATAACAAATTTTATTTCCAGTGACATCTTTTTGGTAATTTATGCCTTTTGCTTACCCATTCACTGAAGTAAGCCTGTGGTGTTGATGTCACTATGCCTCCAAATAGGGTTGCATTTTAGATACGTAAATTGCTAGTTTTAAACTTATTGTACATTGTTCAAATAAAATATTACCTAAAATAGTCTCCTAGGGCTCTCCACTGACATCTTTTAAAGTGATTCATAGGCAAAGAAATACAGAGGTTAATCATTTTGATTAATTTGTAATTACCTTTACCTATATATCAGAGCAAATAATCAATATTACCATTTGAAGAGGCTAGGCTAAGATCCAGCTGTACTTCCAGAACATGCGCAGCTAATTTCTGACTCATGTGGAAAACTAAAATTTCCATACCTACTCATGATTCCTTGAAAAGATTTTTAAGAAATAGAGAATGTAAACCTTTCATCATTTTGCCTTTTCATTTTTATTTATTAAGTCTGTGATTATTCATAGTAATAATTGCTGAATACATTGATAAAACATGCCATGTTTATTGAACTTTTAAGAAAACCAAGAATTTCCCCTGCAGATTGGTTTCCTAATAAATTTTATATATTTACTGTAGTGATGGAGTGATTTTGAAATTTGAAATTAGTTTACCTTTAAAAAACTTTTAATTTGCTCCTCTTAGTAATTCAGAACATGTGCTTGGAGACATAATTATATCAAGTATTATTTCACAGAAATAATGGCCAAAAGGGAGAAAAAAGCCACATTTGTGGGGAAGGAATTTATTTTTAGTAAGAAATATAAAATCAACTTAGTACAGAATTTTATTTTCCTCAACTCTTCAAAATGAAGGAAAGCCCATGAAAAATTCTTGTCAACCACTCCAGTTTAATATTTTAGCGTTAGGATCATTTTAATTATACCGTATAGTATATAAGTGGCTAAAATATAGAACATAAGTACTCTAGGAATGGCTCCCTGGGGAAAGAGCATTTTATGCCCTGTGGGGACCTCTGACATTGCCCCTTCCTCCAGAGGAAACACAATCAGTAGAATCTGGTGGAGAGGGGCAACGTAAGCCTAATACATCCTTGGCTTGCAGAACACAGGGGAATACTGCCGGCTGTTTTGTTCAAGAACCAGTGGAGCTTGTTTACTCATGTACTGTTTAATGTGGTGAACTCTAGCAAGGTGGTGTGAATTACTGACTGACTAACTGGCTGCCATCGGTCCCTCCTGTAAATAAAGTTAATCCCTCTCCCATTTGGACTTTCACGTGGTTTATTTGGAATTAATGAACATTATTGGCAACACTTCTTGGACTTCAGTCTCCCATAGTGCTGTAGTACATACAAAATGGAACAGTCAATACTGTTTCAGACATCATATGGGATTTCAAATAAAAAGTCAGAGATTGGCCAACCCCTCCTTTGGAGCCCTTTCTCTGACTGCTGCTGCAGGAGGCTCATTGCATTCAATAAACTTCTACTTTGCTCACTCTGAAAAAAAAAGGAAAAAGAGAAAGAGATTGAAAGGACTTCTGTAAAAATTTTAAACATACAGCATTAAAATGCTAACAAACTCAAAGTTAATTAAGCCTTCCATCATAATATATTAATGATTCTGTTTCACATTTCTACAGAGATCACTAGATCTTTCTGGCATAAGTTGTAAGATCCTACACAGTATTTGGCCATCTTTGATTCTCACTTCATCTTTTGAGAATTGACTGGAATGATCTGTAAAAAGATATTTTCTTAGAATGTTTGACAGGTATGTTATAGCTGAAGCGAGATGCGGAGTAGTTCACGTTTAGTTAGAATGAGAAATCGGTTGCTCATTTATCTTTTAATCTTCTGATTATGAACTCTTATTGAACACATCTATACTACCCAAAAGGAAAATCTGAAATGCCATTTGCACTTTAGCTGGAAGTGTTATGAGGTGTATAGGATGTTTTTCACTCTAATACTAAGAACCGGGGCCATATTTCCAGTTCAAGAATAGATTCTTCAGACTGCCAGAGTTTTGTCCAGAATTCAGACGACAAATAAGCTTCCATCAAAGAAAGCAAGAATTCCTCAGAAATAGGATTTTTTTCCTATCTGCTAAACTAGCAGCATATGATCAGGATCATGGTACCATGCAGACTCGAGAAGACTACAGCAGCAGCAGTCTCCATGGGAGTTAAGATAGCATCGTTTGCAGTAGGTTTATGAAGCTTCTTACTGGCTTTAAACATGAACCCAAAGGTCCTTCCAGCGATATAGCTCAGAATGTGTGGGACTATTTCCATAAAGGCTGAAGCCATTCTAACTATGACCTGACTTATGCAAAGACATGAAGGAAAAAAAAAAAAAAAAAAAAAAAAAAAAAAAAAAAAAAAAAAAAAAAAAAAAACAACCAGCGAGGATTTTGTTGAGTACAGGGACAACGTGGCAGCCAGTTACACAGTGCAGCCAGCTACCTTGACAAGGTAGGCAGAAATCCATATATGCCCTGCCACTTGGAGATTTATCTGAGAGGGAATTTCATAGTAATGCATCGACTTACTTTAGCATAGGGAGCTGCTGGGGTCTGCTACTGTCTGCCTTGGAGCAGAGAAGCCAACAAGCTTCCTCTCCTCGCCTATATGTGCAGACCACGATACTTGGCAGCAAAGTCAGGCAGTGCTCCTCGGTCCCACTCCTGCCAGTATCAGAAATAGCAACAGGAAGAGATGCCTTCTTCTTAAAAAGAAATGAGATGAGATTGCAGCAGCCAGTGTCACTGGCGATATTGCCTGAGGGAGAAAATTGCAGACCACGTGACTTTGAGTGCAGCCTGGATCACTACTCAGGGGAGGGGGGCAGGGTGCCCACCTAAACCTATGAAGCAACTGCTTCCCATTTGCCACAAGGCCTCTCAGCAAATAGAAGGGAAGAAGCGCTGTCTTAAAAGGTGAGAACAGCTACAGCTGCTTGCATATGTACCCAAAATTAGCAGAAGGAAGGAAATATTTAAAATTAGAGAATAAAAATATGAGGCCAAAATTAGACACAAAAATCAGTGAAATGAAGAACTATCTTATTTGAAAAAAAAAATTGATACTCCATTGGCTCAACTAACCGAAACAAAGGCGGGGGTGGGAATAAACCAAACTAATAAAATCAGAGATGAAAAAAAAATATTTGTTAAAGTTGATACCACAGAAATAAAAAGAATCTTCAAGACAAAATACAAAGATCTATATGCCAACAAATTTGAAAAATCTACAAGAAATGCATAGATTTCTGGACACATACAGCCTACCAAAATGAAGTCATGGAGCCATAGATAAACTAAATAGGCCAATCATAAAGTGGGGGATTGAATGAGATATAAAGACCCTATCCCAAAAAAGCACAGGATAACATTGCTGCACTACTGAATTCCACCAAACTTTGAAAGAAGAATAAATTCCAAATCTTTTCAAACTATTGAAAACAATTGAAAGGGATGAAATCCTCCCAAATCGCTTCTATGAGGCAAGCGTCACCTTAAATCTAAAACCAGAAATAAAATACAACAAAGAAGGAGAACTATAGATGAATATCCCTGATGAACATAGATACAGAAATCCTCACTAAAATCTAGATAATGTAATTCAACAAACATCAGAAAGATCATTTAACCATACCAAGTAGGTTTTATCCCTGATATGCACGGATAGCTCAGTATAACCAAATCAATAAATGTGATATACCACATTAACAAATTGAAGAATAAAAACCATTAAGTATGACAAAACATTCTATGGCAATGTATGACAAAACCACAGTTAGCATCTTATTGACTGGGGCAAATCTGGAAACATTTCTATTAAGATTTGGAACCAGACAAAGATGATCACTCTCACCATTGCTATTCAATATAGTTCTGGAAATTTTAACCAGAGCAAGAAAGCAAGAAAGAGAATGCAAAGGGATAGAAATTGAAAAAGAAGAAGTCAAATCATCCCTGTTTGCAGATGGCATGATCATATATATAAGGAAACCAAAGGCCTCCACTAGGAGACTATTGGAACTCATAAATGAGTTTGGTTAAATTGTAGAATATAAAATCAACAAATAAAGAACAATAGCATTTGCAGATACAGACAATGCCATGGCTGAGAAATAGCTTCTTTTTTATAAACTTTTATTTAATAAATATAAATTTCCAAAGTACAACTTTTGGATTATAGCAGCTTTTTCCCCCCATAACCTCCCTCCCACCTGCAACCATCCCATCTCCTGCTCCCTCTCTAGCACCATCCACAATAGCTACAAAAATTTTAAATTCCATGCAATAAACCTAAAGAAGGAGGTGAAAGATCTCTACAACTAACATTACAAAACATTAAACAAAAAGTAAAAAAGACACACAAAAACTGAATAATCTTTCATGTTCAGTTTTGGAAGAGTTAATGTTACTAAAATCTAAATACTACCCTAGCGAATTACAGATTCCATGCAATCCTAGTCAAAACACTAATGATATTCTTCTCAGATCTAGAAGAAATGATCTAAGTTCCATATGGAATCACAAGGGAACCTGAATGTCTAAAGCAACATTCAACAACAAAAAATGAGCCAGAGGCTTCACAATACCAGATTTAAAGACATACCACGGCAGTTATAACAAAATATCCTAGTACTGACACACACACACACACAAAAGCATGTAGACAAATGGAACGTAATATTAACTCCAGAAATCAACCCATGCATGTACAATCAAGTAGTCTTTTACATAGGAGCTAAATCAATTACTGCAGAAAGGACATTTTCTTCAACAAATGCTGTTGTGAAAATTGTATCTCTGCATGCAGAAATATGAAACAAGACCCCTACCTTACACCTTATACAAAAACAACTCAATTAATCAAGATCTAAATCTATGACCTATTACCATCAAATTACTAAAGGGCAATGTCCAGGGAAATCTGCAAGATATTGATATAGGCAAAGACTTCTTGGAAAAGACCCTAGAAACACTGGCAATTAAGGCAAAAATAGACAAATGTGATTACAGCAAGCTAAGAAGCCTCTGTACTGCAACAGCAACACTCAACAAAGAGAAAAGCAAATGACAGAATGGCAGAAAATATTTGTAAACCATGCAACTGGTAAGTTATTATTATCAACAGTCGGTAGAATTCAAGAAACCCAAACCATCTATTTGAGCAATGAGCAGCAGACTTGAATTGACATTTTTTCAAAGAATGGAATTCAAATGACCAGCATACACCTGGGGGAAAAATGCCCAGGTTCACCAGCCATCAGGGAAATGCAAAGTAAAATCATAATGAAGTTTAATGTCACCCCAGTTAGAGTGGCTCTCATACAGAAATCAATAAACAATAAATTCTTGAGAGGATATAGAGAAAAGGGAACCTTAGTATATTGTTGTTGGAAATGTAAAGTAATACAGCCATTCTGAAAGACACTGAGATTCTTCAGAAATCTGAAAATAGTTTTACCACATATTCTAACCATCCCACTCTTGGGAAATTACCCAAGGAAATGGAATCGTCATAAAAGAGTTTTCTGGGGCCGGCGCCGTGGCAAAATAAGCTAATCCTCCACCTAGCGGTGCCGGCACACCGGGTTCTAGTCCCTGTGGGGGCGCTGGATTCTTTCCCTGTTGCCCCTCTTCCAGGCCAGCTCTCTGCTGTGGCCAGGGAGTGCAGTGGAAGATGGCCCAAGTGCTTGGGCCCTGCACCCCATGGGAGACCAGGAGAAGCACCTGGCTCCTGGCTTCAGATCAGCATGGTGCGCCGGCCGCAA
The DNA here is from genome assembly GCF_051225735.1 of Oryctolagus cuniculus. Classification (NCBI taxonomy): domain Eukaryota; kingdom Metazoa; phylum Chordata; class Mammalia; order Lagomorpha; family Leporidae; genus Oryctolagus; species Oryctolagus cuniculus. The sequence continues at coordinate 64,161,470 of NC_142874.1, forward strand.
CGTGCCAGCCGTGGCTGCCATTGGAGGGTGAAACAACAGCAAAAGGAAGACCTTTCTCTCTGTCTCTCTCTCTCACTGTCCACTCCGCCTGTCAAAAAAAAAAAAAAGTTATCTGTACCACCCTGCTTAAGGTAGCTTAATTCACAATATCTAAGTTATGGAATGAACTTGGATAATATCAACTGATGACTGGATAAAGAAAACATAGTGTATATGCATATACACTATGGAATACTACTGAACTTTAAAAAAGAATGAAATCTTGTCTTTTGAAACAAAATGGGTGCAAATAGAAGCCATCATACTCAGTCAGTTTTTATTTTTTTTTTATTTTTATTTTTTGAAAGGCAGAGTGGACAGTGAGAGAGAAACAGAGAGAAAGGTCTTCCTTTTGCTGTTGGTTCACCCTCCAATGGCCGCTGTGGCTGGCGCGCTGTGGCCAGCACATCACACTGATCCGAAGCTGGGAGCCAGGTGCTTCTCCTGGTCTCCCATGCGGGTGCAGGGCCCAAGGACTTGGGCCATCCTCCACTGCACTCCCGGGCCACAGCAGAGAGCTGGCCTGGAATAGGGGCAACCGGGACAGAATCCGGCGCCCCGACTGGGACTAGAACCTGGTGTGCCAGTGCCCCAGGTGGAGGATTAGCCTAGTGAGCAGTGGCGCCGGCCCCACACTTAGTCTTAAAAAGACAAAAATCATCTATTTTCCCTGATCCATGGTAACTAATAGAACAAAAAAAAAAGTAATGTATTGGAGAGAAATTGAAGTTTTGAGATTTGGTTATTGTTTACAGCCCTTGTCTCTACTAATATGTACAGTTGTTAAATAAAATTTCCCAACCATTTCATAAGACAGAAGCCATCAAGATATTAAAGTCGGCCAAAATTGATAATTCGATGTTTGGTATGAAATGGAGAAAACAAGGAATATGAGCCTGGAAGTTACAATTTTTTGAAAGGATTTTTAAAGGTTTATTTATTTATTTGAAAGCTAGAGGTACAGAAAGTTAGAGAGAGAGAGAGGGAGAGGTAGAGAGAAATCATCGATCTGCTAGTGTACCCTCCAAATGGCCTCAATGGCTGGGGCAGGGACCCAAGCCCAATGGCCATCTACATCTGCTTTTCCGATGCCATTAGTAAGGAGCTGGACTGGAAGTAGAACAGCCGGGAATCATGAGTGCCCGTATGGGGTGCCAGCACCACAGTGGGCAAAGCACCAGTCCCCATATAACTTTTATGTGTATAGATAGAACTCTGATTATATAAAAACATCAATAATATATATGTGGGAGGAAATTTATAAACCTTGTGTTAAGTTTCAAGTGATGGTGTCGGAGCCGTGGTGCACTAGGTTAATCCTCCGCCTGTGGCATCGGCCATCCACATGGGCACCAGTTCTAATCCCAGTTGCTCTTCTTCTAGTCCAGCTCTCTGCTGTGGCCTGGGAAAGTAGTGGAGGATGGGCCAAGTGCTTGAGCCCCTACACCCACATGGGAGACCGGGAGGAAACACCTGGCTCCTAGCTAGGATCAGCCCAGTTCTGACCATTGCAGCTACTTGAGGGAGTGAACCAATGGAAGGAAGACCTTTCTCTCTGTCTCTCTCTCTCTCACAGTGTCCATAACTCTGCCTGTTTAATAAATAAATAAAATCTTTAAAAAAAGTTTCAAGTTACAATAAGATACTCAAGTGATATGCAATAGATATTTGAAAATTTGACAAGGTGTATTAAGACAGATATGAATGAAGATGCAGGAATTTTGTATTTATGAATTGTACAGTGCAGGTGTGAATGATGGTTAAGGAACAGGTGGAAAAATTAAAACAAATAGATCCTTCATGATTGAAAGTGAAAAAAGATAAAGCATGATATATTGGTTGATGACATCATGGGAATAAAGAGAGTCCAAGATCAAGATTAAAAACACCAAGAAGAGTACACATGTGCAATGAGTATGTACACGCCTACACCTGCACACACACAAATACAGGACATCTGGCTCCTTAACCCAATTAGATATCACGATCCAAGACCTACTCACCTCCAACAACCTGCGTCACCACAATATTAATAGCTGAGGTTAATCTTTATTAACTCCCAGTTTTAAAAATAACTTAACTAAAACTTAAGAGCAGCAAATACCAAACTCATTCAAAAACCAGATCATGTAGTGTCCACCTTCTGTCAGCATGTCACTGCCTTCAGCTGTGAAACTGATTGACATGACTCCAAATGGAAAAAGGGTATGGGAAACCGAATATAAAAGAAACATATTTGACTGTGAATTCAAAATGTATGAGCAGAGAAAGTATCTGAATGAATATACTTCTGCTTAACATTTATTGAAACAAGCTAAGGTCCTAACAACATTTTGATTTAAATGTCATGTGTCTTTTTATGCTGCATTATGAAGAATTGCTATTTACTTTACCGGTTTCTTACACAAAGTCACCTTGAAGAGGCATGTAGGGATTTACTTCTCCTTATGCTCATGATATTGGGTAGTAGTAAATGGTCTCAATCTCAACCTTTCTCTTTTTCCCCAACTGTCAATGGATTACACCCTGCTGAGTACTCTAGTCACCCCTTCACCAGAATATCTTACTCTATGAATGGACAAAACTGAGGCAACATTGTGATGAGGGAAACCAAGCATTGGAGCAGCTGTCTTGGTGGCAGAGCCGGAACAACATGTGACTCTGCAGCCTGGGAGCCCTAGTGAAGGGCTTAGTGAGGAAAAAAAGAGGTTGGCAGTGGGGAAATCCAAGGATGATTTCATTCTCCCTCACACCCACCAGAGGCCAAGACTCAAAGGTCTGTGACTCAACACTCCAGTGTCCTCTATTTTATAGCCCGGTAACAGCAGTGAACTGTATCCATTAAAAACAGTATGGGGGGCCAGTGCTGTGATGTAGCAGGTAAAGCCATTGCCTGTAGTGCTGGCATCCCATGTGGGCACCGGTTCTAGTCCCGGCTACTCTACTTCCAATCCAGCTCTCTGCTATGGCCTGGGAAAGCAGTAGAAGATGGCCCAAGTCCTTGGGCCCCTGCACCTGCATCAGGGACCTGGAAGAAGCTCCTGGCTCCTGGCTTCAGATTGGCACAGCTCAGGCGGTTGTGGCCAATTGGAGAGTAATCAAGTGGATGGAAGACCTCCTTCTCTCTGTGTGTAACTCTGACTTTCAGATAAATAAATAAATCTTTAAAAAAAAAAGTTTGGGGTCAGCAAAGGAAGATTGAAAATCCTGACTCAGCCTGTTATTAGCAGTGAAATTGGGGTATTCCCTTGCTTCACTAAACCTGTTTCCACAACTATAATACAAAAGAATGATTGTACATATGACTGTCTTATGGAAAACTAAAGATTAAATTAAATTACTCCAAAGTGCTTTGCATGCAACATTCTGTTTTAATCTGTGCAACACCCATGAATATATTGTGTACACAGAAAGGACAAACAGAGAAGGTGGAAAACATACCCAGTATTTCAAAACAAGCCAAATACAATGCTGGTCTAAAACTTGGTTATATATTTCTGTGAAACACAAGCTTTTCTATGTATCTGGTAAATAACAGTCCTTTCAATACTTGCTATCATTATTAAGATTAAAAAGTGTAAACTGGAAAAAAAAAGATAGACATGATGAAAATAATCATTATCACTATTTTATTAGCAATTATTCAGTAGTATTGGATGACAAGGACCTTGCCCATATTATGTCATTCAATTGACAAGCATCCTTATCAGGTGAAAAGTATTATTATCCCATAACTGAAGATGAAAAAATAGAAGTGCATTGTTAAAATAACATACTCACGATCACATAGCCAACTAGTGGGGGAACCAAAATTCAAATCCATACCTAAATGACCACCTGTTTATTTGATCACAAATCTTTAGAATAGAACATATTGTTCACCACAACCTGAACTCAGCTGTTCTTTCTCAGTTAGATTCTTACAAATTTTTGTTTCTTTGTGTGTATGCATGTGTGTATTTAAATAATTTTATTCATCTTAAATATTTTAAAGTTGTACTCATAATGTACTTAACGTATTCATGTAGGTTTTTCCTTCTAGAATTCTCTCATAAGTTTTCCTAAGCCCTCCTTCAATTGCTATAATTATGTTTTATTGTATTCATAAGTAATATTGCTTGCAATAATGTTCTAAAATTGAAAAAGACATTCTTCTATGATTGAACATTTTATTTAGCTTGCATTCAATTTTTAGCTTTTATAAACAACTCCACGATAACTTTTATAAATAGCAACATTTTAAATATCAAATTATTTTAAGCTAAATTTTCAGGAGAGGAATTCCTAAGTATCTGAAAATTTGTGAGGCTCTTTACACATAATATGAAATGCTTCACTAAACTGTCACAACAACATTGTCCAATACAAACATCAAAAGGAAATGTAAACAAAACAAATATGAGAGAAGAAATTTTGTCTCAGCTTGCACCAAAGAATATATACACATATAATCCCAATGTTGCTTCAATAGTCACTGGAATGTATATAGCTCGTAGGTATGCAGCAGGAAAAAATGACAGGTTCTGGAGTTCCTAAAGGCATTTTGTGCCCTGAGCCCCAGAAACATATTTAAATGACTTGCCCAGCCTTTCTTGTGACCAGATGCACTGAAGAGCACACCTAACTGACCTCGAAGTCAACAGGGAACACTCAACAGTGGACTCATTAGCATCATGCCATAACCAATAGAGCTAATTTGCCAACTTATGCATCACAGCAGGTACTTAATAAGTTCTTGTTTACCATCTAAGGTCTTTTGCTCAATCCCATATGCCCACATTCTTTCTTGTTCATCAGAGCCTCTAATAATCTTAAACTACAAATCTAATAAGTGCATTTTCATTTTCCCAGAAAGCTTCACAAAGACAGGATTCTCTAAGATCTCCTCCTTGGAGTGAATATGAATGGATTTATTTTACCAGTATTTATTGAATCATTTGATTGTAGCAATGCTTTTTTCATCATTCTACATTACATCTCTCTTTGTAAAAGTATTCAAAATAAAGATTGTGTTATTTACGGTGTACATCAGAGTGTTTTGGTATGCACAAGACTGAAATGATTACTCCAGTGAAGCATGTTAACATCTCTACCTCTTCACTTAGTTATCATTTCCTACTTCTCTCTCTGTCTTCTCTTGGTGATGAAAGAATTTGACATCTACTCACTTAGCAAATGTACAGAATAAAACGCAGTGTTTGAATTATGGTATTCAAGTTATATATTAGACTTTTAGAATTTATCATGGTACACAACTGCAGCTTTATATGTTCTGATCAATATCTCCAAATTTTCTCCAATTCCCTGCCCCTAGGCACCAGAGTTCTATTGCCTGCTTCTATTTATTTGAAATGTCATTGGATCCTGCATGTAAGTGAGATCATACAGTATTTTTCTCAGTGCCTGAATTATTCTGCATTGTCACTAATTGTAGGATTTCCTCATTTCTTGAATTTCTGAATTTAGAATTTATACTAAGTGCTAAAATATCAGACACTATTTTCAGTGGTGAGCATACACAATAAATGCATATTTAGGCAACTTAGTTTTTGTATCTTTCTTACAATTTTTTAGTTTACATAATGGTATTTTCCCCCTTTAGTTGAGACTTTAATTCTTTGGAAGCACATAGATCCTTCTTTCTTTACTTTTTAAAAACATGCATTTATTTATTTGAAAGGCAGAGTGAGAGAGAGAGAGAGAGAGGAAGAATCAGTGAATCGTGTATCTACTTTCCCAAATAGCCATAAAAATCAAGGCTGGATCAGGATGAAACCAGGGGCCAGCAGCTCCACTCTGGTCACCCATATGAGTGATAGAGAACTAAGCACTAGAGCCATCATCTGCTGCCTTCCCAGGCATGTTAGCAGGAACTGTATTGGAAGCAGAACAGCAGGAACTGAACCACCAGTTCAATATAGGGTGCTGGCTTCACAAGTGGCAGCTTAAACTGTTGTGCCACAACTCTGGTCCCAGAATCTGTTTTCTTGACTAGTTTTGTTTAGTCCATCTGAAATATCAATAATCTAACTATATTGTGTAAGTGCTTTGCAAATTAGATAAATACAGAAAGCATGCTCATAGTGGGACATCTGTTTTTTAGAGATTTGTGCAATCCACTTTTACTACAATTTATTAAGTAGGCTGTGTAAGTTAATCCATTTTAGAAGAAAACTATAAGAAGCATGAATCTTATGTCTTTCAAGTGATAATATCATTTTGAACTGTTTAAATTCTGGAGTAAAATATATGAAAATTTTTAAATGGAAGGGAAAACCAGAGTAAACACTATTCGCCTCCTCCATTTACAAGGCCTTTTAGACCTGGAATATGACAAATCAACCACAATATAAATTTCGCTCTCATCCATGGGATAGTTATTCAAAAACTATTATCAAAGGCTATTTAAAAAAAATTTTCAATTCTGGGGACTGGCACTGTGGCATAGCGGGTAAAGCCACTGCCTGTAGACCAGGCATACCATATGGGCGCCGGTTCAAGCCCTGGCTGCTCCACTTACAATCCAACTCTTTGCTACAGCCTGGGAAAGCAGTACAAGGTGGCCAAAGTCCTTGGGCCCCTGCATGCATGTGGGAGACCTGGAAGAAGCTCCTGGTTCCTGGCTTCATATCTGTGCAACTCCAGCCATTGCAGCCAACTGGGGAGTGAACCAGCAGATGGAAAACCTCTCTTTCTCTCTCTCTCTCTGCCTCTCTTTTTCTCTCTGTGTAATTCTGACTTTCAAATAAATAAATCTTAAAAACAAATTCAGTTCTTATTAATAATTTACTAAGGAGCTATTTGAAGCAAGTATTTGTTGTAAATAAGTGATAATGAAACAAGAATAAATAAGATAGTCTCCACTCCTTTAAAGGTTTATAGGACAGTAAGGAAACAAAACATTAGCAGATCATCATAGTCCAATGTGATAAATGCTAAGATACAGGGTATGCCCAGAGGTTTTATAAATGTTCCTTTGATTAACTTTTATAGCACCTGCATTTGCTGCATTTTTCCTAATAGTATAAAACAGTACAGTATCTTGTGTTTAATTTGTTTCAAGGTATTTTTGTTTTTCAGATTAAGCACAAGAGAGGGCCAATATCAAATTCTATTTAAAAAAAATAATATTGAAGAGATTGAATCCATCACCTTGTTTTGAACTACAGCAAAAAAAAAAAAATAAGTTTTTAAAAAGGTGTTGGTTGTTTTGATCTAGCACCCTGACACTTTGATCTGTCCTTACCTTGAAGATCATTCTACAAGGAAATTTCAGATATACTCAGGTAAAATATTTACAAAAAAGCCTCAGGTTTTCCAGGTGAAAGATAGATTTGTACAGAAAAATGTTATAACAGTCAGTAAGGACTATCCAAACTTCTGGCTTCTCCAAGTTCAAAGAAGTCTTTTTCAGATAATTATAATTTATTAAGCTTAGCAACTCATTAAGCTTCCAAATGGCTTTTCAAAAATGTATTGAAAGATAATATTATTATACACTTGTGCAATTGGTAGTTATCCATACTGTTAATCTAGTTTTGAGACTTTGTATACATTAGAATGCAATTGTCTAATTGTTAATTCAAATTCAACGTCATCCAAACTATATGAATACAGAATGAACTTGAATGAATATGATCAACTTGTGAAAAGTAAAGCTATTGCCCCTGCTATTGCTTAAACTACAAAAATGTTTTTTTTTAAATTAGATGAAATTGTCTTAACCCATTAAGCACATTTTTATTTAATAATGAAACCATTGCTACTTACTGCAGAAGCTTCCCAGTTATCATTCTTTAAAATGCAGGCCTTCACGTGGAAAATAAAAACCATTTATTTTTACACAGTTTGTTAGTGACTCTGATCTTGAAGTATATGGTGTTCTGATTTATGAATCTTTCATCTCACCGAACTGGGGTTTTAGTACCTCACATAGTATTCTCATGACCCATATGAATCACATGAGTGAATAAATGTATGATCATCCCAGATATTAAAATAACAAATTTAAAGATAGAAGTTTTTTTTTTTATATCCTGTTCATTGCTTTTATGCAAAGTGAAGTTATTAGAGTAAATTTAAGTTTAATTGAAGTAGCAGGGACCATTTTTCTTTCAAAAGCAAGCAAGAAGTTCTCTTAATGCTTACTGTGATTACATAAATTACAAGATAAATCAACAGGCATGAAGAACAACAGAGAAGACTTTGGGATTTTTCTCATTAGGTTTGCCATATTCATTACTCATTGGATTAGGACTTTATTCCTATATTTTTCACAAATCAGTTTATACAAGTAAAGAGGAAGTAGAATGGAGTAGGAACTGAAGAGGAAAGTTTCATTATAAGCTTTGCTCATAATAGTTATAAACCTGAGTCAAAAATTCCAACAACCTTGAAACTGATTTTTATGAAATGAACAGATGATGAACCCCATAGAAATATTTAAATATTTAGAGAGTAAATAGTAAAAAGCAAATGTGTGGCCGGTGCCATGGCTCAATAGGCTAATCCTCCATCTTGCGGCACCGGCACACTGGGTTCTAGTCCCGGTCGGGGCGCCGGATTCTGTTCCGGTTGCCCCTCTTCCAGGCCAGCTCTCTGCTGTGGCCCGGGAGTGCAGTGGAGGATGGCCCAAGTGCTTGGGCCCTGCACCCCATGGGAGACCAGGATAAGTACCTGGCTCCTGCCATTGCATCAGTGCGGTGCGCCGGCCGCATCGCGCAGGCCGCGGCGGCCATTGGAGGGTGAACCAACGGCAAGGGAAGACCTTTCTCTCTGTCTCTCTCTCTCACTGTCCACTCTGACTGTCAAAAGAAAAAAAAAAGCAAATTTGTAAAAATCCTTGTACCACTATGTGAGTTGCAAAATAGATGGCATATGTATTATTCATACATTACTATGTGTATGATGCTTTTTTAGAACCTACTACCTAATCAATTTCAGGGGTAGGATAGACGGCTGAAAATAGACAATTGAACTGATATTTTAAAATATATATATATATATACACTTTTTAGGGGTTTCTTCTGTGGCACAGCAGGTTAATCCTCCCCCTGTGGTGCCGGCAACGCATGTGGACGCCAGTTCTAGTCTTAGCTTCTCCTCTTCCAATACAACTCTCTGCTGTGGCCTGGGAAAGCAGTAGAAGATGGTTCACATACTTGGGTCCCTGAACACTCGTTTGAGACCTGGAAGAAGCTCCTGGCTCCTGGATCGGATCGGCTCAGATATGGCTGTTGCAGCAATCTGGGGAGTGAACCAGTAGATGGAATCTCTCTCTCTCTCTGTCTCTCCTTCTCTCTGTAACTCTACATCTCAAACAAATAAATAAAATTTATATATATAGTATATATATATATATTTATATATATTTAAATCCCAGTAGAGTGCATTGCAAGGAACCTCAGCAACTACTACATGGAAGCAACTACTATATGGAAGAAATCCCATTTCCAATATATATATAAATAAAATGCATAGAAAGAAATTTAACCAAAATGTGAAAGATTTCTAAAATAAGAATTAAAAAAGAAAGAAATTGAAGAGGACTTAATGAAAGCAAGATATATCATGTTCATGGATTGGAAGAATTCATGTCATTAAAATTTCCTACCTACTCAAAGCAATATACAGACTCAATGCAGCCTGTCTGAAAATACCAATGACACCTTTCACAAGGCTAAAAAAAAAAACTATATTGTGCATAAAACCATAATTAACCCCAAGCAGTCACAGCAATCCTGAGAAATAGGAAAACATGTAGAAAGCATTACATTTCTAATATTAAACTATATTACAAAGCTATAGCAATAAAACACATGGTGTTGGCATAAACATTGTGACAAACACAGATGGAAAAGAATAGTGAGCCTAGCAACAAATTAGTGCACCTTTAGCCCATTGTTCTTGGACAAATGGGCTGAGAAAGCATATTGGAGAAAGAACATTGTTCTCAGTGAACAGTGCTGAGGGAATCAAATATTTATATGGCAAAAGATTAGGTCCTTTTTTTTCTCACCATGTACAATAATTCCACATGTATTAAACACCTAAATATAAAACCAGAAACCATGGAATAACCAAAGAGTAAATTATTTAGGACATTGGGATGGGAATTATTTTTTTTCATCCAGTCCCAAGAGCACAGAAAACAAGAGTGAAAGTAAGCAAATTGGATTTAACCAAACTAAAAAGCTTTTGCTCAGCAGTGAAAATAATCAATGAAATAAAGACACAACATATTTAAAAAAAGTACTTATGAACTATTCATCCTAACAAAGAATTAATGTCTAGAATATACAAGTAATTCAGTTTAACAATATAAAACCAAATAATTCAATTTAAAAATTATCTGCATAGACATTTATCAAGATGATACATCAAAGTCAAGCAAATAACTGAAAAAAAACTTAAAATCTCTGAAAATCAGGGAAATATAAGTCAAAGCTCTAATGAGATATTATCTCACTCTAATTATATAAAGACCAGACATAATAAGTAAAAGTGAGAGTGTGGAGAAAGGAAACCCATTGCACACTTATTTTTGGTGGAATTGTGAATTAGTTTATCTACTGTGGAAAAGAGTGTGATAGTTCCTCAAACAGTTAAAAATATTACCACTTTATGATCCAGCAATTTAGTATGTATCAAAAGGAAGTGAAATCAATCTGTCAAAGAGACATCTGCGTTTCAATGTTTCTTGCTAAACTATTCATAATAGTCAGGGATTGAAACAACCTGTGTCTATCAATTGAAGAATGGATAAAGCAAACATACAATACACAATTGAATACTACTCAGTTATAAAAAGAATGAAACCCTTTCATATATGCCAACATGGATGGAACAAGAAGATATGTTAATTGAAGTAAGTCAGGCCTAGGAGGGTAAGTATGACATTATCTCACGTATATGTTGAATGTAAATCAGTTTATTGCATAGAAGTTCAGAGTAGAAAAGTGATCACCACATGCTAGGGAGAGAAGGAGGTGAGGAAGATTGGTGGAAAGTTGATGAACATATAATAAGTTATAGTTGCATGGGAGAAAGAAATTCTAGTTCACAGGTGACTATAAATAATAATATTGCGTGTATTTTAAAGCTAAAAATGGATATTGGATATTTTGCCATAACAGGTGACAAATTATAGATGAGATAGTTATGTCTATGCTGATTTGAGTATTACAAAAATATGATATAGAGAATAATCATGAGATTTCACAAATATGTAGTTTTTATGTGCCATAAAATAATAAAATAAATTAATGAAATTAAAAATTGGTCTTTTGAAAAGATAAACAAAATAAAGGAACATTTAGCTAGACTAAGAAACAAGATAGTAGACCCAAATAAATATAATCAGAAATTTTTGAAGAAAGATAAATTATAACTGATGCCACAGAAACAAAAAGAATCATCAGAAACTATTGTGCAGAGGATGTGCCAACAAATTAAAAGAATATATAGAAGAAACAGACACACTTCTGGACATACACACACAGAATTTAAAAAGCTCTTGAAAGGTTGGATGTGTAGCATATTGATTCAGATCCTGCTTGGGACACTAACATCTCATATTTGAGTTCCCGGGTTCAAGTCCAGCTCCACTTCTGATCCCAGTTTCCAGTTAATATGCATCTTGGGAGGCAACTAACGATGATTCTAGTAACTGGTTCCCTGACACACATGTAGAAGACTTTGATTGAGTTCCATGCTTCTGTCTTCAACATTGTTTAGCCCCAGCTGTTGTGAGCATCTGTGGAGTAGATTGGATTGGATCTCTTTATATCTGACTGTCTCTGTTTATCTGCCTTTGAAATACATAAAAATAAATAAATTTAAATGTTATCAAGACCTCCTGAAAAATTGAATGGAAAGATAAGTTTATCCTGGTGAAAAGAGTTTGGAATCATGTATTTTTTCATACTACGTATTTTCATGAACTTTTTTCAGTATTCCTTGTGTACATGGATTTCAAAATGTTGACACCAACATTAATTTGTCTTTTAATTCTATTTTCCTTGAACTTTTTGAAGAGCCCTTATTTGGCCTATAAAAATTGAATCATAAAGATATAGAAAAAATGAACTGATAAAAGAATAATGAGGTTGAATGGAACAAGATTTATTGCTGAATTCATGTGAACTTTTAAGGAGGAAATAACATTAATTATACCCAAAATATTAAAAAAAAAACCTGAAAAAGAGAACTTCCTGTAAGATTGAGATTACCTGATACCAAAATAAGAAGATACATATTTGGAAACTGTAGACTAGACTCATTAATGAATGTCAATGAAAAAATTCTCAATCAAATTCTACCAAATTGAAGTTGTATATCAAAATGAAAATTTTCCATGATCATGTTGGATTTATTCCAGAGATACAAGGATGGCCAATATGTATGCAAGTCAATAGATATAAAATTCCCTATCAGCAGAATGAAGGACAAAACATATAACCATTTCAACAGATGCAGAAAATTTTTGATAAAATTTTACATCCATTTATGATAAATTCATAAATTACAGGAGAATCAGAATGATCAGATCTGAACATAACAAAGGCTATAAGTGACAGACCCAAAGTCATGATTAGAACAAGACAAGGATTTCCATTCTCATCACTCTTACGCAGTACAATGCTATAAGTTTTAGCCAGAGCATTATCAAAAAATAAATGAATAAAAAGTATAAAAAAGGCAAAAGTTAAATTCCACCTATATTCAGATTACACAACTCTCTATAAGATGACTAAATATACCATTAAATATTTTTATAACTGATAAATGAATTAAGTAAATTAGTAGGATATAAAATCGTCAATACCAAAAAAAATCAATACCAATTTCATACAACATTAATGAATGTTCTGAGAAATAAGAAACATGAGAGCAATCCCCTTCATGTTATCCATAAAATGAATAAAATACCAAGGAATAAATTTACTCAAAGTCAAAAATATCTAAAATAAAAATTTTAAAACACTGATGAAATAAGTTGAAGACAAAATTAACAGATTGATCATGTTCATGGATTAGAAGTATAAATATTAAATTAATAACAATATTGTTAAAGATTCTATACTACTTAAAGTGATTTATATATTCAATGAAATCCACTTCAAAATCACAATGATATTTTTCACAGAACTAGAAAAATAGACAAAGCAACTTCGAACAAAGAGAACAAAGCTGAAGATTCCAAGATGGCAGAATAGGAAGGTACCTTACTGCACTAGTCTAGGGAATGAAAGTCAGAAAAAAGTGGAGAGAATGTAATCTCACGGAAGAGTTAGGGAGAAAACTGCAGAGGAAGCTCCACATAAATAAGAGGGATGCTGGGGATCTACATGGAAGGTGTGGATGCACACAACTCAGGATCCCAGCACCAACTTTAGGGAATGAGGTGAGAACAGCTTCAGCAGCTCCAGTCACTGGCAATAAAGCTGCAGGAAGAACCTGGCTTTAGTCTGGCTTGGAGCCCTGGGAGGGACAATATATCAGCTAATGTAGAGTGGAAAAAAAGGGGGTGCACGTTTCTCTCTCCCCCACCACTAGGCATGGAATCCTGTAACTAGCCAAGAGAGGGCAGGCACCATTCTGGACATACATAACAGCTTTGCAAGCTTGTGTCTGTGTGCCCAGCAACCTGCCGAGACGAGATACCTGTGTCTGGCTGGGAGAGTTAACAGCATGCTGATTGATGGTGAGTGTGGAAGCCTTATGTGCTGGCACTGTGATTTAGCATCACTAATGCATTCTGCCAGACATTTGAAGAAGAAATAACTCCAATTCTTCTCAAGCTATTCAAAACAACCGAAAGGGAGGGAATCCTCCCAAACTCCTTCTATGAAGCTGGAATCACGTTGATTCCTAAACCTGAAAATGATACAATAGAGAAAGAGACTACAGCTGAATTTCCCTAATGCAACATAGATGCAAAAATCCACAACAAAATACTAGCCAATCAAATCCAACACCATATCAAAAAAAGATCATTCACCCAAACTAAGTAGGATTCATCCCTGGTATGCAGGGTGGTTCAACATTCACAAATCAAACAATGTGATACATCACACTAACAAACTGAAGAACAAAATCATATGAGTTACTCAATAGATGCAGAGAAAGCATTTGATAAAACATAACATCTTTTCACAATGAAACTTTAGACAAATTGGGTATAGAAGGGACATTCTATAAAATAATCAAGGAAATTTATGACAAACCCATGGCCAGCATCCTATTGAATGGGAAAAAGCTGGAAGCACATCCACTATTATGTGGAACCAGTCAAGGATGTCCACTCTATTTTTGGCCTGGAAGTTTTAGATGGAGCCATTGGGCAAGAAAAAGGAATCAAATGAATACAAATTGCAAAAGGAAGCCAAATATCTCTATTTGCAGATTATGTAACTCTATTTATAGGGGATCCCAAAAACTCCACTAAGAAAAAAACTTTTGGAACTCACATAAGAGTTTGATTAAGTGATAGGATATAAAATCAACACACAAAAATTAATAGCCTTTGTATACACAGACAATGCCATGGCTAAGAAAGAACTTCTAAGATCAATCCCATTCACAATAACCACAAAAAAACCACAAATATCTAAGAATAAATTTAACCAAGGACATCAAATATCTTTAGAATGAGAATTATAAGACATTAAAGAAATAATAGAAGACACAAAAATGAAAAAACTATTGCATACTCATAGATTGGACAAATCAATATCATCAAAATGTTCCTACTACCAAAAGCAATTACAGATTTAATGGAATATCAATCAAAATACCCAGGACATTCTTCTCAGATATAGAAAAATGACAACATGAAAATACAGGAGATACTGAATAGCTAAAACAGTCTTATGCAACAACAACAACAACAACAAACAGAGGCATCACAATATCCTATTTCAAGATGTATTACCGAGCAATTATAATCAAAACAATCTGGTACTCATACAAAAACAGATGGATAGACTAATGGAACAGTATAGAATCTCCAGAAATCAACCCACACATCCACAATCAACTTATCTTTGACAAAGAAGCTAAAATCAATTCTTGGAGCAAAGACAGTCTTTTCAACAAATGGTGCTAGGAAAACTAGATCACCACATGCAGATGTATGAAACAAGACCCCCACCTTACACAAAATCCCACTAAAAATGGGTCAAAGACCTAAACTTATAACCTGATATAATCAAATTATTAGAGAACATTGGAGAAACCTCCAAGATATTGACATGGGCAAAGAGGTCTTGGAAAAATCCCAAAAGCACAGGCAATGAAGCCCAAAATTGACAAATTGCATTACATCAAATTGAGAAGCTTCTACACACTGCAAAAGAAACTTTCAGCAAAGTGAAGAGGCAACCAATAGAATGGGAGAATTTATTTGCAAAATATACAACTGAAAAAGGATTAATAAAAAGAATATATAAAGTGATCAAAAAACTCAACAACATCAAAACAAACAACCCAGTTAAGAAATGGGTTAAGGATTTAAGCTGGCATTTTTCAAAAGAGGCAATCCAAATGGCCAACAGATGCATGAAAAAATGCTCAGGATCACTAGCAGTCAGGAAATTGCAAATCAAAACCACAATGAAGTTTCACCTCATCCTGTTAGAATGGCCTTCATATAGAAATTAACAAACAATAAATGTTGCCGAGGATGTGTGGGAAAAAGTATCCTAATACTTTATTTGTAGGAATATAAACCTGTACCGCCATTGTAGAAAGCACTATAGCGATACCTCAGAAATCTGAATATAGGCATACCATATGACCCAGCCATTCCACTCCAGGAAATTGATCCATGGGAAATGAAATAAGCATATGAAAGGATTTTCTGCACCCCCATATTTATTGTAGCTCAATTCACAGTGGCTAAGATATGGAATCAACCCAAATGTCCATCAATGTTGAATGGATAAAAAAAGATTGTAAAATATGTATACCATGGTGTACTACAATGTTACAAAAACTGAAATATTGTTGTATGCAACAAAATGGATGAAACTAGAAAACATCATAGTTAATAAAATAAGCCAGTCCCTAAAAGTCAAATACTATATGTTCTCCCTGATCTGTGGTAGCTTATAGATTACCTAAAAGGTTCTATATAGAAATGAAATTCACACTTTGAGATACAATGACTTTGAACGGCCCTTGTCTCAACTGTTGAATAACACTTATTTTTCATATTATTTGTTGAAATCTTTACTTAGTATAGAGATAATCTTATGTACATAAAATTAACTGAAAATAGACCTTAGTGAAAAATAAGAATGGGAATAGGAGAGGGAGCAAGAAGAATGGTGGAAGCATGTGTGGGAGAGCAGGTAAGGTGAGAAGAATCACTATGCTCCTAAATTTGTATTCATGAAATGCTTCAAGTTTGTGTATCTTAAATAAATGTTTTCTAAGAAAAAAAGAAAATAAAAAAGAACAAAGCAGGAGATATCACAATGCTTGATTTTGAGACATACTGTGCAGCTATAGTAACCAAAATAGCATAGTACTGGTTTAAAACAGACACATAGAAAATGAAACAGAATACAGATTTCAGAAATAAATTCACACATCTATAGGAATTGATTCTAGACAAAGGTACCAAAGACATATAATAGAGAAAAGGCAGGTTTTAAATAAATGGTGCTGGGAAATGTAGAGCATGCTCTGGCATTATATGCATTCTGCCACCATTTGAGCATTATAGCTAGGGATCCTGCTAAGTACATGATGACCAACATTAAAAATTATGCAATAGGGCCAGTGATCGTGACTCACTTGGTCAATCATCCGCCTGCGGGACCAGCATCCCGTATGGGCACTGTGTTCTAGTATCAGTTGCTCCTCTTCCAGTCCAGCTCTCTGCTGTGGCCCAGGAGGGCAGTGGAAGATGGCCCAAGTGCTTGGGCCCCTGCACCCGCATGGAAGACCGGGAAGAAGCACCTGACTCCTGCCTTCATTTCGGCACAGCACTGGCCATAGCAGCCATTTGGGGAGTGAACCAACGAAAGGAAGACCTTTATCTATGTCTCTCTCTCTCACTGTCTATAACTCTACCTGTGAAAGAAAGAAAGAAAGAAAGATTCAGATTCCAGATTCCTCCATTTTGTTGCAAATGACTGGATTTCGTTGTTTCTTACTGCGGTATAGTACTCTAAAGAATACATATCCCATAATTTCTTTATCCAGTCTACCATTGATGGGCATTTAGGTTGGTTCCAGGTCTTGGCTATTGTGAATTGTGCTGCAATAAACATTAGGGTGCAGACCGCTTTTTTGTTTATCAATTTAAACTCCATCATGCTGAGTGAAGTAAGCCAGTCCCAAAGGGACAAATACCATATGTTCTCCCTGATCGGTGACAACTGACTGAACACCAAAAAGGAAACCTCCTGAAGTGAAATGGACACTATGAGAAATGGTGACTTGATCAGCATAGCTCTGACTGCTAATGGACAACTTAATACATTATCCCTCATAGTATTTTTTTTTTTTGTCTGTTCTACTTAATATGACTGGTTTAATTCTGTAATTATCACACAGTTATTCTTAAGTGTTGAAAATTAACCGAAATGTGATCCCTGTTAAACATAAGAGTGGGAATAAGAGAGGGAAGAGATGTATAATTTGGGACATGCTCGGGCTGACTTGCCCCAATTGGTAGAGTTGGAAACATACCAGGGGATTCCAATTCAATCCCATCAAGGTGGCATGTGCCAATGCCATCTCACTACTCCAAGTGATCAATTTCAGTTCACAACTGATCATAATGAAAGGACTAAGAGTCAAAGGGAGCACATAAACAAGTCTAGTATCTGCTAACACCAACCGATAGAATAAATAAAGGGGAGAGTGATCCAACATGGGAAGTGAGATACTCAGCAGACTCATAGAATGGCGGATGTCCTAAATAGCACTCTGGCCTCAGAATCAGCCCTAAAGGCACTCGGATCTGGCTGAAAAGCCCATGAGAGTATTTCAGGCATGGAAAGCCAAGACACTCTGGCAAAAAGATCTCTGTGAGTGAGATCCCAGTGGAAAGAACAGGTCTTCAAAGAGGGAGGTGCCTTTCTCTGAAGGGAGGAGAGAACCTCCACTTTGACTATGACCGTGTCTAAACAAGATAAGAGTCGGAGAACTCAAGGGGCTTCCATAGCCTTGGAAACTCATAACTGGTGCATAGGGAGATTACTGATGCCATAAACAGGAGTGTCAATTGGTAAAGTCAACAACAGGAGTCACTGTGCACTTACTCCTCATGTAGGATCTCGGTCGTTAACGTGCTGTACACTGAGGCTTAATGCTATAACGAGTACTCAAACAGTATATTTCACTTTGTGTTTCTATGGGGGTGCAAACGACTGAAATCTTTACTTAATGTACACTAAACTGATCTTCTGTAAAAAAAAAAAAAAAAAAAAAAGAAAGAAATTTTCAATTCCCAACTTGACTCTCACTGGGATTAAACATGACAATAGGTCTGATCTGATTTCATCATCATTTTAAAAAAATCATCTATTATTTTTCACTTTATGTTTCTGTGTGGGAGCAAACTGTTGAAATACTTACTTAAGGTATACTAAGCTGATCTTCTGTATATTAAGATAATCGAAAATGAATCTTGATGTGAATGGAAGGGGAGAGGGAGTGGGAAAGGGGAGGGTTGTTGGTGGGAGGGACGGTATGGGGGGGGAAGCCATTGTAACCCATGAGTCGTACTTTGGAAATTTATATTCATTAAATAAAAGATAAAAAAAAAAAAAAAAAAAAAAAAAAAAAAAAAAAAGAAGAAAGAAAGAAAGAAAGAAAGAAAGAAAGAAAGAAAGAAAGAGAAAGAGAGAGAAAGAGAGAGAGAAAGAGAGAGTGAGAAAGAAAGAAAGAGAGAAGGGAGGGAGGGAAGAAGGAAGAAAGGAAGAAAGGAAGAAAGGAAGAAAGGAAGGAAGGAAGGAAGGAAGGAAGGAAGGAAGGAAGGAAGGAAGGAAGGAAGGAAGGAAATAATGCAATGGCCATTCTCTAGAGAATTATGTACCATGTATTTGACAGCCCTATCAGGAAGTACTTCTTAAAAAATTGTTTCTGAAGTAATGTCCTCCATAACAAAAGTAGACTAAAAGTAAAGAGTTAAGGCAACACAAATTTTTTTTTTTATCTTTTATTTAATGAATATAAATTTCCAAAGTATGACTCATGGGTTACAATGGCTTTCCCCCCCATACCGTCCCTCCCACCCACAACCCTCCCCTTTCCCACTCCCTCTCCCCTTCCAAAGGCAACACAATTTGATATTGTTCCATCAACAGTTAGCAATTATTCTGATATATCAAGATAGCAGTTGATGTATCTCTTAAATGTCTCCTAAAGAAATGCTACTTAAATTGCAGGTTGCCATTCAACTGTTTCTGGTTCCAACAGTAAGATTAGTTTTGGCAAAGAGTTTCTCTTTGGCAGGAGAGCATCATTTATACAACTATTGACAAGAGCTGTTTCAGTTAGATTTCCTTAATTACCTATTCACTATGATAGATAGTTTAAAACATGAAGGTTGACTATACTACAGTGCAAAGTAAGCAATACTTGAGTGGCATAAATTTCATAATACATCTTTATAGTCACTATTTATAAAATCCTGGTCCAGGATCTAGAGAGAACACAGTTTGCAGTGATTTTGTCTAATTCTCATCTTGATTTGAGAACATAGAACAAGACTGTGGCCAAACTTTAATTAAAATATTCTGTCATATTAAATGTTAAAGTGATTATATAGATAAGATTAAGTGTTAAATTGATCATAGAAATAAGATCAAGTGTCTGATAATAATAATAGAAGTAATAAGGAGAGAATGCTCCAACATGGGAAGCAATTCACACAGCAGACTCATAGAATGACAATTGCTTTAAATAGCACTCTGTTTGCAGAATCAGTGCTTAAGGCATTCTGGTCTGGCTGAAAAGCCCATGAGAGCATTTTAGGCATGGACAGCCAAGACACTGTGGCTAAAAAATGTCCTACATAAATGTTCTCTGTGAGTGAGACTCTGGTGAAAAAAAGGATACACGTTTCTCTGAATGGAGGAGAGAACATCCAGTTTGCATATGGCCTTGTCTAAACACTCACAGAGATTGTGGATTCAAAAGGCTGCCACAGCCATGGCAGCTTATGTAAAAAGTCTCGGGTGATCACTGACATCATACATTGGAGTGTTAATTGTTAAACTAAAAACAGGAGTCACTGTGCACTCCTGTTGTACACTTTTGATGTAGTCACTCTATTCTCAATGAGATGTATGAGAATTAACTGTAAAACTTGTTCTCAAGCAGTTTTGTGTGTGTGTGTGTGCAAGTTTTTGAAATCTTTACTTAGTTTAGAGTTGGTCTTCTCTCTATAAAGTTAACTGAAAATGAATCCTAATGGGGAATTGGATTGGGAATGAAAGAGGGAGAACATGGAGTGGGAGTCGGGGTGGGAGGGCGGGTATGGTAGGAAAAATCACTATATTCTTAAAGTTGTACTTATTAAATTTATATCCCTTAAATAAAAGGTTTATTTGGGGAAAATACCACTTTCCACTTCCTTATAAAAAAGACTCTGTTAGAAGTAGAGGTCCATGCTAGATGGCATTCCCTTTTTAATGGGAAAATGTGAATCCATGAGTCAATACCTCTCAATTTAATCACAAAAGAAATGATGTATGTGTGTGCATCCCTTTCAACAAGGTTCAAGAGAGTCTTTTGTTTCCTTGTGAAAAAAAAAAATCAGGGTCCAAAGTCATGATATTTAGTATATAGACTCTATATGAATTACTATTAAAACAGTTCATGATTAATTTTGAATTTTTAGTCAGTAGTTTGTTAAAACCCTTACAGTAATGAAGCATATTTCCTTGAGAAAGCTGACCCACACCTTTATTCATTTAAAGGCATAGTCTCAAAAGGAGAAAATCACTCTCTTCCATGTAGGGTGGATCATAGGCTAAGAAAAACCAGTGGAAGAGCCTTTGACCAGAGAGGATATAAATTTCTGTCAAATTTGGTAGTTAACTTACTTCATTCATATCTTGCAGCCATTTAGAGGAAGAAGGGTGATAGGCACAATGGAAATATAGAAAATTGACTGTGTATTGCAAATATATTGATTTATTTGATGAAATATATTCCCTAGTCACTGTGGAGTTCGGAGCAAAATGTTTAGAAAAAAATAAGCAATACCATTTGGCTCAGGAGCATGAGATGGTTCAACCCAATGGGAAAACAAATAAATTATTACTGAAATATATTTTTTATCCCTTAGATGGTAGCAACTAAATAAGTTCTGATTGACATATACCAGAAGGTCCAAGGGCAAAAGGACATACCCCTGCTATCATGGAGAGTTATTCCAAAATTTTACTTATGAAAGGTGGTTCAATAGGACCACAACTTCTGAGCAACTGTAGAAACTGTTTTCCAATAATAGTTTCCCAAGTTATCATTTTGTGGGTATTCTGGTGAGTTAGATTATGAGCATTCTATAAGGTAACTGAAGCTCTATATATTTGATTAATGCTAAAATGATATCTCTATCATTTGATTTATATCATAAATTTATTTCAGAAGAAAATATTCCCTCCTAACTTTTCTATAATTTTATTTACATATTTATAATTCCATTTCATATATGTAATTCCATGATAATAATTTCATTCTCTTATGTTTAAAATTTTATTTGTTTATTTTACAGGCAGATAGAGAAAGAGAGATTCCATCCATTGGTTCATTTCCCAGATGCATGTAATCACTCTAAGTTAGGCTGGCAACCAAAACTTGGAGCAGATAATTCAATCCACATCCTCCATGAGAGTCACAGGAATCCAATCTGTTGAACCACTGCTGCTGCTTCCTAGTCTGCTTTAGTAGGAAGCGGGAGTCAG
Source organism: Oryctolagus cuniculus (assembly GCF_051225735.1). Lineage (NCBI taxonomy): Eukaryota > Metazoa > Chordata > Mammalia > Lagomorpha > Leporidae > Oryctolagus > Oryctolagus cuniculus. The sequence goes on from NC_142874.1 coordinate 64,183,441, forward strand.
GAGCCAGAATTGGGTATTGAATCTATGACTCCAACCAAGAGCATCTTAACCTACTGTATTAACTGATAGACTGAATGACTGCCCCTTATGCTTCTTTCAATAGAGTTTTAGATAGACTATGCATTTGTAAGAACAATTCAAGGATTTGTCTTTGGGTTCATAGTGGAATTTAGAACTGCATTCTGAGCCCCAAATCTGTGAAATGATTGCTTTTACTTTCAGCGATACTTTTGAGTGTCCAGAAATTATTATAGCTAATAATGAGGTTTGGATTGCTTTTAAAATGTCTGAGACCTACCAGCCATTCTTCCTGGTTTTACTGAAGAGGTAAAAATCTTCATGGTTTCCAGAGCGTGCACAAACCATAGGCCACTCCAAGCACGTATCTATTATCTGTGTAAATAATAATCAGCTAACCTTTCCAACTGACAATCTTGGGTTAAGTAACCCAGTTTCCATTGCTGAGGTTATTTTACTTAGGGAAGGGGATTGTTTTCTATGATTTCTGTTAAGGATACAACTACATATCCTGCATTGTACTTTCTAGAACAGTCTCTGAAACAGGATTTATCTTCAAATCAAACATCAGTATCATTTGTAGCCATTGCTTGTAATTCTTGTGTAGGAGAAGAGAATCAGGGAAGGCAACAAAGTTATGGAGCACATAATCAGAAGTCAGAAATTGCGTGCAATTGATTCTGACAAATACATTTCTTTGAAGATATTGTACTCTTTGAACTCAAATGAGTCAAAAGGTACATACTTTTGTCTTTGGACTTGTGAAAGGTTGGGGAGCATAAAAGATGATCATCTACATATTGAGTCTGTATGGATCTTCTTGGGAAGCATAGGTCTACCAAATCCAATTTCAGTGTTTGAGAGGAGTTGAGCTTTTATGTGGCCCTGAGGTATACTGGCTGTCATTTCTAAACAAACAAATTTTATTAAAGATCCACTAGGAAACTAAAAGCAATGCTCCCCAGATCAATAACTGTGAATGTTTTACTCCCAGTGAAATTTATAAAAGAATATGAAGGTTGACAAATGCTGAACACTGAGCACTATGATAGTGTTAATTTTTTTCAAGTCTTATGCTAAAGCCTGACCCTATCCATTTTGTTTCCAACTGGGAGTATTGGAAAGCTACAAGGGCTTTTATAAGGAATAATCAGAATATTTGTGTGTAATTATTTATAATCAGTCTAATATCATCAACAGTTTCTAGATTTATAGCTTATATGATGCAAAGTTTTATGAATTCACCTCAATTTTAATAATACTGACAGTATTTCCTTAATATCTTGTAAGATTGAGACCACAAATGGTCTGGTAGAGTTTTTAATATATCATTTCCCAAATAAAGTTAATATTTGAGGGAAAATGTTATTATATTTGGATCTATATTGATTTTATTTTATCTTTGTTAAATTATCTGTTTTGTTCCTACCTTCTTGGTTCCATTTCCAAGAATATGTCCTCTTTTGAAAGAAAGAAATGTTCTACTGTAAGTTTCTAAAAATCGTTTCAACTGAAGAGATGTGGAGGCCAATAGATTGAGTTGGAGTAAAAGTAAAATATCAGGCCGGCGCTGCGGCTCACTAGGCTAATCCTCTACCTGCAGCGCCGGCACACCAGGTTCTAGTCCAGGTCGGGGCGCCAGATTCTGTCCCGGTTGCTCCTCTTCCAGTCCAGCTCTCTGCTGTGGCCCGGGAAGGCAGTGGAGGATGGCCCAAGTTCTTGGGCCCTGCACCCTCATGGAAGACCAGGAGAAGCACCTGGCTCCTGGCTTTGGATCAGCGCAATGCGCCAGCCGCAGCGCTGACCGCGGTGGCCATTGGAGTGTAAACCAATGGCAAAAAGGAAGACCTTTCTCTCTGTCTCTCTCTTTCACTATCCACTCTGTCAAAAAAAAAGTAAAATATCAAAAACTGGACTGATATTTTATAGGTTAAAATTTATGCCTGGCCGTAGATTTATTAGAAACCTCCACATGTCTACAGTTTTCTTACTACAAGGAATGGGAAAGTTTAGTGTGATATGGCTGTGAACAGTGTGGCACCAGTATCTATAAGGACAAATATGTTCTCTTTTTATATAAACCTCAATTTTCCCTAAGGTGTTGGTCAGGAGAACTGATACAGCCTCTGTAGTTTCCTTTGAACAGCTCTATTCCTATTTTAGTTTTCCTTGTTGTTGGAGTTCTTTTTTTTTCAGTCTTTTTTAAAGTATCCTGGTCTTTTACAATGGTAAACGACTATTTGATTTTCAGAGTGGAGATACTGTTATTTTCTTTTTAAAGCATTTACTCTGGCTACAAGGTTTAGTTTGCCAAACTACTTTTGAAGTGATAGTGGTGCCATGGCCCACTAGGTTAATCCTCTGCCTGTGGCGCCAGCACCCGGGGTTCTATTCCCAGTTGGGGTGCCGGATTCTTTCCCGGTTGCCCCTCTTCCAGTCCAGCTCTCTGCTGTGGCCCGGGAAGGCAGTGGAGGATGGTCCAAGTGCTTGGGCCCTGCACCTGCATGGGAGACCAGGAGGAAGCACCTGGCTCCTGGCTTTGGATGGGCGAAGCGCTGGCTGTAGCGGCCATTTGGGGGGTGAACCAATGGAAAAGGAAGACCTTTCTTTCTGTCTCTCTCTCTCACTGTCTAACTCTACCTGTCAAAAAAAAAAAAGTTTTCATAATCAAGATGGATTAATACAGATTTTCACAATGTTGGATTTTATTGCAATCCAAATCATTTTGAAAAGCTTCAATTATATTGTGAAGGGTTTTTACCACATGATGAAACATGTTGCCAATTTATTTTTTCTACCTTGTTAAAATCAGGTAGCTTCAGTTTTCTTTCTTAAACCATCCTTCAGCTCTCTTTTCATAGACTCTTGAATTGATAAATGTCAGAGAACCTTAGTCATAAGTTTGAATATTTAGGTTTAATTCCCTAGTAAATCTTATTAGGTCCTTCGTTGGGACAGGGAAATCCTTTCTTATGACTGACTTATCGCGGAAGGGTTCAGAGTCTTGGTTGGTGGAGTTGAAGTAGATTCTGTTTCCTCCAGGGGGCACCTAGGAGGAAGAGAAGGCAAATCTGGGTGAGTTCAGAGCAAAGATTAAGGGATATGGAAGTAAGCAGTGTAGCAGCAGTTGGAAAAGTAATGAGAGATGTAGCAGCAGAAGCTTCTGAAGCCCTTTTAAATTCCTCAGTACCTTTTTTTGTTCCAAAATAGTTTCTGATAAATTTTGTTTCCTAGAAGGTGGTAAGTTTATCTATACTTCTCTTTGATGCCTCCAGGTATCATTGAAAGTAGCTTTCTCATTCAACTTGTCTGTTTCTAAAACCAAGTTTTTAAATTACATGTATAAATATATTAGTTTAAGAATTGCAAACTACCCCCATTTTGGCCATTGTTGTTAAGGGTCACCCTAGGTTACATGAGCTCATTTTCCTAAAAATTGACAGGAAGAATCCCCATAAATATTGCACATAACCAAGGTGGAATTTCCAGAGTAGGCTCTCCCTTGAGGGAAACTTGGTCTTTAAGAGAAGTTTACCATAATTTGTAGTTCTTTGAAATGTGACCAAGCTGGGGCTGATTGTCAAGCCAAGTGTCCTGCTTGTGAGCTTCACTACTTAAGATACCACATTTGAATAGATTCTTCTCTTGTATCCAACTTGGCATTCTCTGACCACCTTACGCTAATGGAGTGCTCAAGGGACAATGTGGATATCTTTTATGTGCATCTTCCAGCTGAGAAAGTGTTCCTAAAATGTTCTTCTCCTATGGGATTTCCTATAATGTTAATGTAAATGATGCGGGGAGTGGAGGGTGTTCCAACACCTCCACTAAGTTTCTAATTGCCTACAGCACCTGTCTGGTGTAGAGGGAGCAAATGTCTTCTTCAGAGTAGAATACACTCTCATGTGCTTTACTGGGTTCAAAACAAAGATGGTTGGTCAGAGTTAAAGATGAGTCCCAATTATAAAACAAGAAAATTAGCAGCTGTTGTTTACAAAGCACTTACACTAGGCCAGCCAAGGCCATATTTTTAGAAGCTTTACTGGTAAGCATTTACCCTTTAACAGAGTTCTGAACCTTCATCCATCAGAGGTGGAATGACAGTACTAAATTCCTTATCAAAGATAGACATGGACTTGTAATTCTAACTTTGAGAGAATTCAACTCTGGCCTCTGGCTGAACTTCCAGAGTCTAAGAACATGTGAGTTCAGTACTGGTACCAAGTGCCGGTTTCAGAGAGCAACTGCTGAGGGGCAAAGACAGTTGCTCTGAGGCCCATTCTTGGATGGCAAAAGTCAGCCTAAAAATGCAAGCTGAGAAACACTGAATATGAGAACAAAGGAATTCATTCCAGTCAACAAAAAGAGGAGTTAGTTGAGCAGAATAAATAAACTGAAATAGTTGCCTGGGTGTCTTTTTTTATTTAATCTTTCTCAAATTTTTGAGATTACATTTCTAATTTACATTATAGTACAAGACTTAATACTCCACTAAATACAGAGTTCAACAAGTAAAAAGTAAAAAGACTATAGTTCAGCAGAAATATAGGCAAAAACTATAAACAATAATCAAATAAAAAGATGTTAATTTCACTCATATACAGTAAATTTTAAAATAATCACAAGTCATTAAAATTATCTCAGGAGCCAGCATTGTGGAATGGCAAGTAAAGCCTACCACACCTGCAATGCCAGCATCTCATATGGGCAATGCTTCAAACCCTAGCTTCTCCACTTTTGATCCAACTCCCTGGTAATGGCCTGTGAAAAGCAATAGAAGATGGCCCAAGTGTTTGAACACCTGCCATCCATGTAGGAGACTAGGAAGAAGCTTCTGGTTCATGTCTTTTGCCTGGCCAAACCCTGGCCATCGTAGCTACCTTGGTAAGTAAAACAGTGGATAGAAGATCTCTCTCTCTCCCTCTCCCTCTGTAACTTTGGATTTCAAATAAACAAATAACTTAAAAAATAAATAATAGTGCATAATGTTTGACAGATTTAAAACGAAGTTTAAAAAAACACTAAATGTGTATTAAAACTGATATACAAAAGCATTTCTTGCTTTTTTTCTTTCTTGGGTTTTTTGTTGTTGTTGTTTTAGCTAAGAACATATAAAAGGGAGAATGTGCAGTATTTGACTTTCTGTGTCCATCACTACACTTGATGCTAACTATTTCTATGTAACAAATATATATATATATATATATTTTTTTTAGTAAATAAATTGTAGTGCCAGCGCCGCGGCTCACTAGGCTAATCCTCCGCCTTGCCGCGCCGGCACACCGGGTTCTAGTCCCGGTCAGGGCACCGGATTCTGTCCTGGTTGCCCCTCTTCCAGGCCAGCTCTCTGCTGTGGCCAGGGAGTGCAGTGGAGGATGGCCCAAATGCTTGGGCCCTGCACCCCGTGGGAGACCAAGAGAAGTACCTGGCTCCGGCCATCGGATCAGCGCTGTGTGCCAGCTGCGGTGGCCATTGGAGGGTAAACCAACGGCAAAGGAAGACTTTTCTCTCTGTCTCTCTCTCTCACTGTCCACTCTGCCTGTCAAAAAAAAAAAAAGTTTAAAAAAAATAAATAAATAGTATACCATTGTGTAAACATACCAACATTTTCATTATCTATTCATCTGATAATGGTCAGCTTGTTTAATTTCTTATTTGGGCTATTGTGAACAGTGCTGCTATATACATAATTATGCAGTTATCTCTTTAACATAATGTATTCACGTCTTTTGACTACATAACAGGCAGTGGGATTTCTGGATCATATGGCAAGTCTAATTCTAGCTATAAAGAAATTTCTATATTTTTTTTTCAAATGTGGCTGCACTAATTTACTTTCCCACCAAATATGTATAAGAGATTGCCTTTCTCCATATCCTTACCAGCATATGTTATTCTCTGTCTTTTGGGTAATAGCAATTCTGATAGAGTGAGGTGCTATTTCATTGTGCTTTTTATTTTCATTTCATTGATGGCTAGTGAAGATGAGCATATTTTCACATATTTGTTGGTCATACATATTTCTAGTTTAGAGGACTTTCTATAAAGGTCTGTCGCTCCCCCTCTTCGTGGAGGAACGACACAGGACCCTGCTCTGTTCTTTCGTCTGCTCGGCCCTCCCCGGGTTTGCTGCTGGTTCTTCCCGGGTTGGCTACTATCCCTTCCACCTCCGTGGAAGGGCGGTTCCCCCTGGCCACTTTCCCCACTTCCGCAGGGGAGCGGCACACCGCTGGCCGGCTCTCTCGGGGGCTGCACAGGTGTTCCCCTTAGATGTTCCTGGTGCATGTTGTCTCTCTCCTCCTTTATAGTCCTCCTCTGCCAATCCCAACTCGGCTGCCCACACGCCGAGTACGCTGCTCTCCTCCAATCAGGAGCAAGTCCTACAGTTTATTGGTTGAACTGGAGGCAGCTGGGTAGAAGCTGTTTACTCCTCTCCCAGCGCCATATTGTGGGAGAGCAGATGCATAGAATAAGTCTTAATTCCAGTAACTTAGTCCAGTCCGGATTGCTCCCCACAGAGGTCATTTGCCCATTCCTTGTTGTATGAATTTTTTTTAGGTGATGATATATTATGATATATTTTGGATCTGAATCATTTGTTGGACAACTACATTGACTAGAAAAAGAAATTACATAAAACTCAGAAGGTTTTGCATGTCAAAGGAAACAATCAGTAGAATGAAGAGACATCAGACAGAATGTGAAGATATCTGAAGGTCAGTTTTTATTAAAAAACTAGAAAAAAAGGGAATTGTTTTGAAAGTCAATTTTTGTAATTCCATCAACTAAGAAGAATATTTCAAGTTGTTTCCTGCTTATGTGATATTGTATACAATCTGGGAAACAAATTATGATCAACAAGAACAATCCTTACTTGAGTTATTATTACAGAAATGGTATCAGCTAGTAAACAATATTGTCTGAAGTAGAATAAGAAACTTGGGGCCCTGATACACGTGACTGGGGACTCAAGCTTGTGTCCAAGCTATCAAATTTAATCAGTCTCATTCTTAATTGATTTCAAATTCCTTTGTCAATGGGAATGGAGATCAGGGAAGAAAGAAATGTGAAATAAAACAAGAGAATGAATTTCCACAAAATGAAGAAAGCAGTGATCTGTGAGCCAAAACTTTGACCGGCTAAATTCTGCATATGAAGACCACTTGCAAAAATCAATTAAAAAACTAGATATTTGTTGGGAATTAATTAAAAAGCAGGTACATGATTTTTTTCTTAAAACTTTACTGTGGATTAATCATTTTATATTTGTCACAATCCTTATTGCTTCCTGTCCCACGTCCACATTTTACATATATCTTAAATGGCTGGGTAGGTTGATGAAAAATCAAGATATGTTTGTAGAGAAAGCATACTGAAATATAAAAAGGAAACATCACAAATCACTCTGAATATTTTTATGGCAATATAAATTCTCTTCATTCAAAAACATCTTTTACTATTTTAATTAGGATGCTGTGTATGTGAAAAGAACATCTGATTTTAGAAATGCAAATGAGGATATGCTATGAAACAAAGATGCAGAATTAAAAAGGTAATATGCAGTTCAGCAACCAACTATGAAGAGAAATAATGTAGAGAAGGATCAAGGAAATAACCTGATATTGAAGTGAAAATTATACTAGCATATTCAGATTTAGCAATTTGACTAGGTTAATGACAATTTCAACAGACATTTTACTTAAAAATGCAACAATTATTTTTATCTAATCAAACTGCATTTGTATATTAATAATTGGTAGTATATTATATTATATTAATAATGTTGTCAGTATATATTTACTGACAATGCCCTGGCTGTGGAAAGAACATATATGATCAGTCCCATTCACAATAGCTTCAAAAATGCAAATGCCTTGAAATAAATTTAATCAAGGATGTGAAAGATCTCGACAATGAAAATTTCAAATGTTAAGAAAATAAATAAAAGACACAAAAAGTGGAAAAACTTTTCACATCCATGCATTGCAAGAATTAATATCAAAATGTTCGTACTACCCAAAGAAATTCATATATTCAATGCAATCCCAATCAAAATATCAATGATATTCTTTCAGATCTAGAAAAAAAAACTGTGCTATAAACACAAAAAATCCCAAATAGCTAAAGCAAACTTAAAGAACAAAAACAAAGCCAGTCATAACAATATCAGATTCCACACATATCACAGAGAAGTTGTAATGAACATAGCCTGGTTCTGGCACAAAAAAAAAAAAAAAAATGGACCAATGAAACAAATTAGAGACCCCAGAAATTAATCCATGCTTCTACAACCAATTGATCTTTGAAAAACAAGCTAAAGTCATTCCCTGTAGAAAGGACAGTATTTTTAGTAAATATTGTTGGGGAAATTGGATCTCTACATGCTGGTATATAAAACAAGACCCCTGCCTTCCACCTTATACAAAAATCAAATCACACTAGATCATGGATCTAAATCTACTACCTGATAAAAGAAATTACTAGATGAAAACACTGGGGAAAGTTTCTGATATTGATATAAGCAAACACATCTTGGATAAGACCTCAGAAGCGCAGAAAACAAAAGCAAAAATAGATATCTGGTATTACATCAAAGTAAGAAGCCTCTGCATGACAAAGGAAACACTCAGCAAAGTGAAGAGAGAAATAATGTAATGAGACAAAATATTTGTGAACTATGCAACTGATAAAGGCTTAATAAAGAGGTCAAGAAACTCAACAACAACAAAACAAACAATCTACTTTAGAAATGGGCAAAGGGCATGAACAGGCAATTTTCAAAGGCTCAAATACAAATGGCAAAGGACATAGGGAAATGCAAATGAAACCCAAAATGAGTTTTCATCTCACTCCTGTTAGAATGATTATCATCCAAAAACAAACAAACAAACAAAAACAAATACTAGCAAGAGTGTGGGGAAAATGGTATTCTAATAAACTACTGATGGGAATGTTAATAAGTTACAACTATTATGGAAGACAATACGGAGATTCCTCCTAAATCTGAAAATAGATCTGCCAAATGAGCAGCCATCTCAGTCCTTGGAATTTACTGAAAGAGAATGAAATCAGCATAAGAACGTGTCATTTGTACCCCCATGTTTATATCTGCTCAATTCACAATAGCTAAGATCTGGAATTAACCCAGATGCCCATCCACTGACTCTTGGTAAAGAAATTCTGGTATATATACACAATGGAATACTACTCTTCCATACAAAAGAATGAAATGATACTATCTTCCACAATAAAAGAGATGCAATTGGAGACCATAGTGTTGAGTTGAATAAGCTAGTCCCAAAAAGACAAATATAAAATGTTTTCTTGTATGAGATAGTTATTATAGAATAAAAAAAATAAGGTATAAGAATGATGGGGGCTGGCAGTGTGGCACAGCAGGTCATGCCTCTACTTGCAAAGCTAAAATCCAATATAAATGCCAGTTCAAGACCAGTCTGTTCCAATTCTGATCCAACTCTCTGCTAATGCAACTAAGAAAGCAGCATAAGATAGCACAAGTGCTTGGACCCCTGAACCCTCATGAGGGACCTGGAAGAAGCTCTTGGCTACTGACTGGCCTGTCCCAACACCAGCATTTGTAGCCTTTTGGAGAGTGAACCTGTAAATGGTAGATCTCTCTCTCTCTCTCTCTCTCTCTCTCTTTCAGCCAATCTTCCTCTCTCTGTAACTCTACCTTTCAAGAAAATAAAAGTAAATCTTAAAATAAAAGAATGAACCTCACGTCTCATGGTATGTTTGTTGTTTTTAGCAATTGTTTATATTCTTGTGGAGCAGTGGTCTTTCTATTATTACTTACTGTTTATTCATGGTTAATGGTACATTAAACCTATTATTACAAAGCAGATTGAAATTATTTTTGCAAAAATTAACAAAATGGAGGAAAGAAGGAAGAAATTAAGGCTGATTGAGGGAAAGAGGAATGTATGGATATTTTCTTAAAATTGTATCTGAAACACATGAATACTGTTCTGTTTGTATTAATAAAAATTAAACAAATTGGCTGGTGCCGTGGCTCAATAGGCTAATCCTCTGCCTGCAGCACTGGCACCCCGAGTTCTAGCCCCAGTTGGGGTGCCGGATTCTATCCCAGGAGTGGCACAGGAGTGGAGTGGAGGATGGCACAAGTGTTTGGGCCCTGCACCTGCATGGAAGACCAGGAGAAGCACCTGCTCCTGGCTTCGGATCAGTGCAGCACGCCAGCTGCAGCACACCGGCCGCAGCAACCATTGGAGGATGAACCAACTGTAAAGGAAGACCTTTCTCTCTGTCTCTTTCTCTCTCTGTCCACTCTACCTGTCAAAAAAAATTAAGCAAATTAAAAAAGAAAAAAAGAAAAAATCATGAAATATAATAGCAATGGGTTTCATGGTTATCGAGAAACATTATTTAGTTTTATGTGTTTTTAAATTTTTTTCAGGTTTCTAAATCTATGATTCCTTTTTTTTTTTTTGACAAGCAGAGATAGACAGTGAGAGAGAAAGACAGACAGAACGGTCTTCCCTCCATTGGTTCACCTCCCAAATGTCCGCTACAGCCAGTGTGCTGCGCCGATCCGAAGCCAGGAGCCAGGTGCTTCTTCCTGGTATCCCATGCGGGTGCAGAACCCAACCACTTGGGCTATCCTCCATTTCCTTCCTGGGCCACAGCAGAGAACTGGACTGGATGAGGAGCAACTGGGACAGAACTCAGTGCCCCAACTGGGACTAGAACCAAGGGTACTGGTGCTGCAGATGGAAGATTAGCCTAGTGAGCTGTGGCACTGGCTTATTATTCCCTTTTATAAGTAGAAGCACATTTTTTGAGTTGGCACTGTGACACAGTGGATTAAACTTCTACCTGAAATGCTTATATCCCATATAGGCACAAGTTGGAACCCTGGCTCCTCCACTTCTGATCCAGCTCCCTGCTACTTAGACTGGGAAAGCAGTGGAGAACATTACAAGTTCTTGGGCCCCTGCACCCACATGGGAGACCCTATAGATGTTCCTGGATCCTTGTTTCCAACCAGATTAGCTCTGGCTGATGTGGACATTTTGGGAGTGAATCAGCAGATGTAAAAAGTATCTCTCTCTCTCTCTGTAACTCGGCCTTTTAAATAAATAAATACATCCTTAAAAAGAGAAAAAAGATTTTTCTAATAAAAAGTCTTTCATTTCTTTATGTATAGCGCTACTACTCACACTAAACTACATGCCAACAGAAATGACTATGTGGAAATTTTGTTTCCCAAGTATCTGCTGCAGTCTGGTGACTAAAATTGGATATTGTTAAAGACAGTTCTTAGAGATAATGTGACCAATAGTTTCAAAAATCCCTTGCCTAAGCCAGGACTAATGACTTACAAGGTTAAGAAATATGTGGATTTTTTAAAAGTCAAAATGTTGGGTGGTTCTCCAAAAATCATATGCCACCTGTATGCAGGATATATGTAACCTCACTACTGGTATGAATATAGCATAGGTAAAGGTTTCTCCCTGTTGCCTTGCATTCCTGTCTCACATATGACCATCAGCAAAACCCCTTAATAGACAAAGGTACAGAGATGAACATTCTATCTATAATATTAAAACCATCACAATATATCCAATGTAACAATATCAATATCAGGCCCAAGTGCTTGGGCCCTGCACCCACATGGGAGACCAGGAGGAAGAACCTGGCTCCTGGCTTTGGATCGGCGCAGCACGCCAGCCATAGTGGCCACTTGGGGGATGAAACAATGGAAAAGGAAGACCTTTCTCTCCCTCTCTCTCTCTCTCTCTCACTGTCTAGCTCTGTCTGAAAAAAAAAAAACAACTATATATATATGTATCATATTTGTCTCTACTTCAATTATTTAACTTTATGAGAATCTTCTATGCTGAAAGGAAAAATAAATTACTTTGTATTCCTATTTTATCACAGTAAGAGGAATAAAGTAACATAAACAAGTTTCCTGATAAGTTATGAACAATTCCTTCATTCTGAGAATATTAAATCCCTAATACATTTGGAAAATCTTGGTAAGGCACTGTATTGTTGTGATTAGGAGGTTTGTGATAATGTATCCAATGTTAAAATAAATGCATTGTCTCCATTTTGTTCAACTTTATTTGTTGAATTGTCCATTTAGCACTTGTTTAATGGTTTAATGTTGATTTATGAAATAGAAGAAAAGATAGATATGTGTTATTGGAACCATGCAATCCAGAAAACAGAAAATATAAGATCATTTCAGGTGAAATATACTTATTATTTTCTTAGGAGACATGCTTATAAGATCCAGCATATGTTCAATATTAGCTATCATGAGAAAAGCACAAATTGGCTTAGACTGCACAAGAAACAAAATAGAAGACAGCAAATGAAGAATACCCTAATCTAAGAAATGATTAGGTATATAACTTGCATATCTTTTGGCGTTTTTCCTGATAATTCATGCTTTAATGGAACTGAAGAAAAATCAAAAAGTCACTTGATATTATCAAAACTACACCATTTTCAATATCAATAGCCATCCAATTTGATTTATTAAAGAGATGTACAACACCTACTTTGTGGAATGGACTTATGCTAAGTCTGTCAGTGGCAAAGATTTCTGGAGATTCTAGCTCCCTAGTGGAAAAACTCCCGCAGTTTTAGTAGTCACTTTATCTTAATAGAGGACATTAATTTCTCTCTCAGTTGATTAAAAAATACCTCCTAATGAATAAAAACCAAAGAATATCACTAGTTATTCCTAGTATTCATAGTCTCAGGTAGTAGTACAACCCAACCCAAGATAATTATTCAATTGCATAATCATTGAAACAAAAATATGACAATGTTTCTGCTGGAAAATAAATTACGAATCCATGGAGTATGAGTAGAATAGAGGCTAATTTAGTAAGCACTTGCTGCTCATCATTTATGTACAGTTACAGCCTGAAATAGAAAGATGAGTAAAAGCATTCTTGGCATCTGTGGCACTCAATTTTGTACCAGGTTGGGGTACATGGGGAAACAAACAAAAAAATGATTGCATTTCTAAAAGGATTAATCATGGGCGACTTAATCCTTGAGAGGTAAAATACACAAGAAAATTCACATATTCAAGAGACTGTATATGGTTACCACACTAGAAAGAATTGTGACGAAGTTAACGGCATTTGGAATAGAACTCAATGACAGGATGAAGTTAGGAGGACTTTAGCTTAGAAAGATTAATAATTACGGTAGGAGATCATTGATGAATTAAGAAGGCAGAGGAAGGGGCTGTCTTTGTGGCACAGAGAGTTAATCCTTCACTTTTGATGCAGGCATCCCATATGCATGCTAGTTGAAATCCCAGCAGCTCTTCTTCCAACTCAGCTCCAAGAAGTTAGGCCACTGATACCCTCATGGGAAACCAAGTTAGAGTCCAGGCTCTTGGATTCACCCATTGTGGACATTTGGGAGTGAGCCTGCAGATACAGGATTGATACATTTTCTCTCTCTCACTCCTCTCTATCTCTTTCTCTCACTTTGTCTGTAACTCTATCAAAAATGCATTTAAAAAAAAAGGCAGGGAAGATAAGTTGAGAATTATACCTATAAGAACTTTTCAAAGAATTCAAAAATTTAAGTTTTGAAGTAAACAATTTAAAAAGTAAAATGTGGGAATAAATTATTGATATATTATAGATGTTGAATTTGTATTGATTAAATATAGAGAGAGTGGAAATATAAATTTATAAATTTATAAATTTGAATATATTAGGTTTAACAAAAATTAAAACCAAAATAAAAGATTTTTTTTTTAATCTGCCAGTGTATCAATTCATTGCAGGATACCAAAGGCAGAGGGTCAAAAGGCTGAAAATGCAAATATCATTTCAGGATTCACTAATGCTTAAAACATGGAAGTAGATGAGATTCATAGGAAAGCCCCATGGAAAGACAGGTCATAATTGAGTAGAAATATTTTTGAAGAAGGAACGTAAGGGACAATGTCCCTTAAAGGATATCAAACCATGATAATGTAAATCAATGTGATTCCAATTTTTGCTGGCCAGCACTTACCAATGAAATTGTAGTTTTATTGATATTCAACTCAGTGTGAGATAATTCAATGAGGTTTACAATCTTATTGAGAAATTCGCAGCCTGTGGATTGTCCCTCAGGTGATGAAAAGTATTGGAATACAATTCTATGGTACTGATGGGGAAACTTTTATTTTCCTCTAACTTGATAGCAATAAATAAATTCTAGCACTTGTGTAGTATATTATGGAAACATAAAAACATAAAAGTTCCCAGAAACTTTTTGTATTTTGTAGAAATTCTTATCAAAATGACAATAATATTTCATTGATCTGATAAGCTATCATTCATCCTTGTTTCCTTAAGATACATCAAAGTTTGATTTCTTTATCTTAAGGAAAGTAAACTGAACTGGATATCATATTCTTTTCATGACTAAACGAATTGTCAGACCACCATTCTGCCTCATTAGTGAAGGTGAAATTGTAATATGTGAATAACAATGGTAATTTATAATTACAATAATACATTATTTTTCTAAACACAGTTATTCGGATAAAAACAACCTCCCCTAACAGCAAAATTCCTCCCCTGAATTTTCTTCCAAACTAAGATGTCTGTGAATGTACTAGAATAGCTGGATCTCTCACTTACCACTGGGTCTACTGTTTTTCTCCTCCTTCTCTGCCTCATTAAGTTCTCCTTCCTCATTTGGGGGGATTGGCTATTTTTACCCACGTTGAACTATAATATTCTACCCTGCTTCTAATTCACTTGCAGGTTCTTCCTCTTTACTCCTCAGCTTGCTGGGTTTCCAGTGTCCAAACAATGGAAAGGAAGAAATTCATTCTCATGGTGAGATTCTCTTGTTACTCTTGGTTTCCACTCAACAAAATATTGCACCCAGTATTTTTAATATTTTAAAAGACTTTCCTAAATGGATATATGTGGTTCCACTGTACCATCTCCCTGATACTCATCTGAGAACATAGGAGCTAAGCAATATGTTAATTTTGATTTCCTATTCTAAGCACTGTGTCCTCTCTGGCAGTGACACATCATATCCTATGTATTTCTCTCTTCACTTAGGAGAAATTGTTTTTTCCCAACTTAAAATGCTTTTTAGGTGCCCACATTGTGGTATAGTGGCTTACGCTGCAACCTGAGGTACAGTCACATCATATTAGAGCATGTATTTGAGTCCTGGTTGCTCAGCTTCTAATCTAGTTCCCTGCTCATGCATCAGGGAAGGCAGAAGAAAATGATTCAAGTGCTGGGAATCCTGCCACACATGTCGGAGACCTGGAAGAGCTTCCTGGCTCTTGGCTTCAGCTTGGCCCAGCCCTGGATGTTGCAGCCATGCTCTTATTTCGGTTAACAGGACCTTCTCAGATGTAAAGAAGGCTGAGGTATTGACTAGATGACTACCTGAATGGTTTGTCTTGCTTGCTCTTGCCTTTGTTGTCTGTCCTAAGACCAGGCCAGGTAGCCATCAGTCCTTGAATGAGACAAACCACTGAGCACACCTGAAGACTACTTGCAGCCTGAGTACAAAATCCACACAATGCAGCACTGCTACAGCTCACCTGCAAATCTGTGTGCAACAAAATACTGATAAAAGCCACAGAGATTTTAGGGTTGTTAAGAATTCAGCTGAATTGTAGAAAACAAAACAAAACAATGAACAATATTGCTGTAAGACTTTCAAAACAAGAACTTATAGGTCAGTAAATAAATATCAAAATACAAAGGACAAGCATAAAATATACATCATAGAATGAAAAACTTTGCTATTTATTGCAACGAGTTGAGTTGGAAATTTAGTGCTGTGACTTGGATGATTCTAGAAAGAGAAGATAGAGGAATGCCTTTGCCTCTCTGCCCACAGAAGCAGCCAATGAAAGGAACTTATATGCCAGTTTTGTTGGTCCACCTGAATATGAAAGGTGGAAATTCTTTTTTATTTATTTATTTATTTAAAAGGCAGAGTTACAGAGAGGCAGAGGCAGAGGTAGACAGAGAGAAAGGGCTTTCACCCTTTCGTTCTCTCCCCAGACGTTTGCAATGGCAGGAGCTGGGTTGATCCAAAACCGGGAGCCTGGAGCTTCTTATGGTCACCCACCTGGGTACAGGGGTCAAAGGACTTGGGCCATCTTCTGATGCTTTCCCAGACTACAGCAGGGAGCTGGACTGGAAGTAAAGCAGCGAGGACTCGAAATGGTGCCCATAGGGAATACTAACACTGTAGAGGTGACTTTACTTGCTATGCCACAATGCCAGCCCTGGAAGGTGGAAATTCTTGTGCATAATCTTCAGATCAGGAAGGAACATGCAGAGGATGGAATATCACTGCCATATACCACATGGCGTATGTGTGGGCAGGTGGGGTGTCACTGTGGGGCTGGCAGTCAGACCAACAGAGTTTGTACATCAGTTCTTCTACTTACCAGCATATGTGATCTAGAAAGAAGGCTTCCAGTCCGGGAAATACAAGGAACATGCAATGGTGGGGCAAGAATTGTTTTTCCTGACTCCATGGCCTTATCTCAGAGAATCTTCATCATGTTAGAGGAAAAAGTGACGACCATCAGAAGATGCCATTGCCCTATTGGAGCATAAGAAGAGTACAGTAGATCTCCTTGACTGAGACAAAACTGTATAAGGGGAAATCTTCACCACATGGGAAATTTCAGCCACTGCCACTGAGTAGGTAAAACCTCAAGGTTTCTGAAATCAATGAACTAATGTTAACATAATGAGGGTCTGGAAAGTTGTGTTATATTATAATTATACTTGAATACATTTAATTATTTTCAGCAAATATTTATCAAGCACTTACTATGTGTGAAGTGTGATTTATGAATCAGAATTAAAGAAATAGGCCTAAAGCAATGTAACTTATTGGTTTATGCTTGTTATAGGTAAATTTCAGATGACTTGTGATTGGACCGGCAAGTTTCCCATCATTTCTTCACACTTGATTTCAGTTTTGGAAGAGCTATGGAGCCATGACAGGTGAGATGGTTCTGTTCTGTGCTGCTCGGTCATAATCAGTTATTCCAACCTTAGTAGCTTTTGGTTTTATCAGTACCACCTCAATGTTGTCAACTGTAAAAAGAAAAAAATATCCAAAGTTATCCCTGAATTATTTTTCTCTATAGATCTAAAATTTCATGGTTAAACTTTGGAGCCTTAATTCTTAATTATATCCTTATATTTCAGATAAGCCTGGAATTTATAATTGTTATAAAGCCGGTGAATAGAAGAATGGCATGTTGGTCTTAGAAAATAAATGGATTAATATTTATCAGTTTTGTTAATCCAGATGTCAACAGATGAGAAAGTTCAGTTTTGATATTATAATTCTACATAAGTTTAATTGAGAAAAAATTTTCAACTAAATAAGCAAGCATTTCACTTTTTCTCTGTATTGTGTTATATACACAAAGATCAAAGTGCATGTCAAGAAACATAATAAAATAAGGGTTAAGTTTGATTTTTCAGTCTAATGTGAAAGTCATTTAAAAAGGTACCAAACTTGACTGTATCAATTTTGTTAAAGATTTTTTTTTTTTTTTTGACAGGCAGAGTGGACAGTGAGAGAGACGGAGAGAAAGGTCTTCCTTTTGCCATTGGTTCACCCTCCAATGGCCGCTGCTGCCTGCACACCGCACTGATCCGAAGCCAGGAGCCAGGTGCCTCTCCTGTTCTCCCATGCGGGTGCAGGGCCGAAGCACTTGGGCCATCCTCCACTGCACTCCCTGGCCACAGCAGAGAGCTGGCCTGGAAGAGGGGCAACCGGGACAGAATCCGGCACCCCAACCGGGACTAGAACCCGGTGGTCCGGCACTGCAGGCGGAGGATTAGCCTATTGAGCCACGGCGCCAGCCAAAGATTTTTTTTTTACAAGGAGCACAGCAAACACCAGAGTCGGAAGAATTCAAACATACACACACACACACACACACACATCTCTTAACACACTCTGAACATGACTTAGGCAAAGTAGAACTTATTAGCAGTGTACAGATTGCAGAGACCTAATACCACAGAGAATTTTTCAGTTTATAGAAGCTATGTGCAGGCATCAGAGCAAAGCTCCTTTACTTCCATAAAGTTATAAATCTGTGACAAGGTTAGCTGATCTTCCAAGGACCTGCTCCGGACTTTGGTTTTACTTTACCCTAGCAGACTCATCTAAAAACAAATCTTTCTCCTCATACTTCAATTACTGAAAGTATCATTTTTAAAAAAATTATAACAAAAACAAATAACTATTTTTTTTAAGTGAGGCTTCATCTATTCTGTGGACAGAACTCACCAGAATAAAACAATCACTGCTGTAGGAAAGGATACATTTCTGGATAGACCTCTGTCTCGGCTGTGAAAATGCTAAGACCTCGGTGTCCCTTACGACTCAAGGAGACAACATGGGGTTTTAACTGGGAAGAGACCTGGAGAATTTGGATATCATGTCTGGCTTTGTTTGAGTTTTTCCTGTTAGATTTCAGTTAACCACTTTGATGAACTGTAAATGGTCAGGGTGGACATCTGGCACTGAAGTTATGACACACTTTGGGATGGCCCCATCCCTTTTTGCATTACCTGGTTCCAGTCCCAGCTCTGCTTCGGATTCCAGGTTTCTGGTCATGTGTACCATGAGAGGCAGCAAGGAATTTGCAGCTTTGGCCTGACCTACCCCTTGCTGTTATGAACATTTGACGGAGTCAACTAGAAGACCAGAGCTGTGTGTGTGTGTGTGTGTGTGTGTGTGTGAGAGAGAGAGAGAGAGAGGCTCTCAAATAAATAAAATAAATTAAAATTTAAAAAAGGTACAATTTTCCCATCTTCAAAACATGTTTTTATAAAAGTAATCTATTTCTAACTTATATGTAAAAACCATCTAAAATGTCAATTCTTACCTACAAAAATATGCTCATTTGCAATGATTTTATTTATATTGTGAGTCAGACATAAATCTTCTGTGCAGATAATACATAAAATAATTTGCAAAGCCACTTTATAGTTCTGGGCACCAGTTCATGTCCTGGCTGCTCCACTTTCAATTCATTTCACTGCTAATGCTCCTGGGGAATCAGCAGAGGATGGTCCAAGTACCTGAGCTCTATCACTCATGTGGGGGATCTGGAAGAAGTTCCTGGCTCTTGGCTTCTTCCTGGCCCATACCTGGCCATTGCAGCCATTTGAAGAGTAAACCAATGGATGGAAATCAATCAATAATCTCCCTCTCTCTTCCTCTGTATGTGTGTGTGTGTCCACTTCTCTCTAAAACTCTTTCAAAAATAAATAATCTTAAAAAAAAATAAAAAATAAGAGGCCAGCGCTGTGGTGTAGTAGGATAACCCTCTACCTACCTGCAGGACAGCCATCCTAAATGGCACTAGTTTGTGTCTCAGATCCTCTTCAGATCCAGCTGTCCGTTTATGACCTGGGAAAGCACCTGGTCCAAGTGCTTGGCCCCACTGCTGTGTAGGAGACTTGGAGGAAGCTCGTGGCTCCTGGCCTCAGATCGGCTCAGCGCTGACCATGTGGCCACTTGGGGAGTGAATCAACAGATGGATGATTTTACTCAAAAGATGGATGATTTTTTCTCTGTCTATGACTCTACCTCTCAAATAAATAAGTAAAATCTTAAAAATAAATAAATAAAAATGTCAGGGATAAAAATATCATCTAATATTCCCTACAATCCAGTCTTCTTTTCTTACTTTTTTTCCTTTGGAAGTGAAAGAATGTGCTGATTTCAAATTTGTTTCCTTTTAGCTTCTTTGACCTTCTATGGCATTGTAAAAGAGAGAAGTACAGTATATGTGCACATGTATTTCTATTTATTTTCTATTTATCTTTTGATTGATAGCTCAGTAATCATGTCATTCTTAACGCTGGACACACTGCAGTCAGGAAACACATTTTTTTAATTTTTTTTTATTTGTTTGAAAGAAAGGCACAGAAATAGAAACATACTCACAGACAGAGACAGAGCAACAGAGAGACAGAGAGAAAGAAAGAGAAAGAGAGATCTTATATTTGCTGGTTCAAACTCCAAACATTCACAAAAGCCAAGGCAGGGCCAGGCCAAAGCCAGGAGTCTAAAACTCAACTCTGTTCTTCAATGTGAGTGGCAGAGATTCAACTACATAAGCCATAACCTGTTGCCTCCCAGAGTATACATAAGCAAGAAGCTGGAATCAGGAGCAGAAAAGTATTTGAACCAGAGACTGGAACAGATATGTAAGGGTCACAAGCCATGTTGTAATTGCTACGCTAAATGCCTGCCTCTGGCACATCAGAGAGGTTAATCACAACCTAAAAAGGCAAATTCCAACAAAACTGAACAAAGTAACTGAGTACTATACATCTCTTGACAGATAAAGGGCCAATATCTCTCTCTGAGCCATTTTTACCACAGTATTTCATTGCTTTAAGGCTCAAATCCCATGAACTAGGACATAATATGTGAAAGACATGCATTTCATAGTATCTATATAATATAATATTATATATAATGTAATTATATAATAATGTCTAACTAGCTATAATCAACATTGTGTTTGGGAAAATGACTAAGGACACTTACACAGTAAACATTCCATATCCTTTTAAACAGGTGTCCAAATATACTGTGATGCAAATGCAGGAAAAACCATGGCAATTGTTGCATGTTATTTATTTTCCACACTCAGACAAGAAGATTTTGTGTTGAAAAAATATCTAAGTTTGGAAAATGTATTTCTGCTAATAGAATTCGTATACATTTCAAGTGAGTTGCTATGTCAGATATAACTATTTCAGACGATTGTAGGAAACAAGAAATTCCAGACTACTTCATAAAGTTTGTGGAAAAATGTAATAAAATGATAATTTTTTGATGAAAAAATTTTGAATTCCATGCATTGTTTTTCATAATGCGCATTTTCCTTGAGTTTGTTGGAGGCTCCTTATAGGCCCTCTATTTACCAGAGCTGGGGATGTAAACATAGAGTAAAGGATCTTTGCAGGAAGCAGTTGGTATGCTCATCAATCATACCATTCATCCAAGCTCAGGATCAGAGGATACCCACAGTGAAATGGGGAAAATGAGTAGAGGGAGTAAATGAGAATGAAGAAGTTAATGGGAACTTTCATCTTTGAAGTTTCCTTTTACATAGGACTGGACCTTTTAAATTTTGAATTATGACTCAAGATCAAAAGACTAAAGAACTTTTTCCATCGAAGAATGATGATTAAAGTCATGGAATCTACATGACTTTTTTTTTTTTTTTTTTGTCCAGGAGAAGGAGACCAAAACAATTCCACATGCTATGTTTTAAATGCAATGGGAAATAAAAATAAAATTGCCTTGTGATTTCCTCCTACAAGTACAACTAGTTCAATTAAACAGAGAAATCTAAGGCTAACCATTTATTAATGGCAAATGAGTCAAAATAAATTAAACACAAAACTGATAGTGACTTATCAAGTACTAAAGAACTAAAAGAGTTTTGGCTAGATTACATTACTCCCCCTTTTGTCCCACAGAAACATCACTCAAATGTTTTGTGTTCTTTCCTTTTATAGAATATGCCTATCTTGATACAGAAATTCTCTGCTTGATACTAGTTAGTCATGATGACCAGATACCCATTTCTCACTCTATGGAAGGGAAAGATTATGGTGCATTGTACTTCAATCCACAATCCCAAAGGTGCTTAATAAAGAAATTGATGAAGTTTAATCTTCAGAGCCCTTCATTTGCATGAACCACCTCCGAGATCAGGAAGGAAACCTAAAAATTAATGTTTGTAATATTCGTAGATTTTATAAGCTGAAGCCCCTACAAAACCTAAATTCACTAAAACAAAAAACACTCAGCTTATTTACAAAGCATAAATAAAACACAGAAGACCCTCACACGAATATATGTGTCTATGTAAAATGATTGAATCATTGCTTTCTGATTACCAAGTATTGGTATGATTATTCCAAGGTGTTGCTTTGTGTAGAAAAACACCTTTTCCACTGTATTGTGTTTTTGTTGACTTGTGTTCATATTCATGGTCTCTTTAGTACTTTTGTAACCTGGGAGAACTTCCATAGTACCATGTTAAATACAGGGTTAACTTTTCTTTTAAGGATTTATATATTTGTTTATTTAAACAGCAGGATGACAGAGAAAGGGATAGAGACAGAGAGTGAGTGATCTTCCATATGCTGAAGCCGGCAGCCAGGAATTCCATCAAGCTCTCACGTGGGTGAGTGGGAGCTGTATTGGAAGGAGAGTAGTCAGTGTTCAAACTGGCATTCAAATATGGAATGTGTACATCACCAAACAACAGCTTTATCCTCTATTTCATAATAGCTGCCTATGGGTTAACTTGAAAAATCCTGCAGTTCTATTCTCCAAATGCCAGAAAAAGCCTGGGCTTCAACATGCTGAAACCAGGAACCTAAAACTCCATCCTTATATCCCACACGAGTTGCAGAAGCCCAAGTACTTAATAATGATTTGCTGCCTCACAAGATGAATTAACAGACAGCTGGGTTGGAAACAGAGTAGCCAGGACCTGACTTAGCATTCTAACATGGGACACAAGTATGCTAAGCAGCAGCTTAACCCATTGTGTCACAACACACACCCTAATGGTTAACTTTGACTGATGCTCTGGAAAGACCATCAGAACTAGTGCATAGGGCAGAAAATAACTTGTGGAGGGTGTGATGCTGTGAAGGCTCTGAGAGCCTGAAATATCCCCAATACACAGTCCCTTTGTTGATACATGCTACTCTTTTCAAAACACCTATGTGAGATGGTTATATTCAACTAATGGTATTTGGCATGTAGCTTGAGTCTTTATTGTACCTTGCTTCCACAGAAATTGTTGTTTTGTTTTCCAAACCCAATTTTAAAAATTGTTATGTAAACATCAACTGTAAGTGTATTGAAAGTTAATACATTACATTAAGAACCAATAGACACTCTGCTGGGAACACTGCAATGGGGGATAAATATTATGTTGATTTACCTTAATTTTCAAAATTATGTTAATTTCATTGTCTTGGAATTAGTCTCTATGCATCACTGAATAACAACAATGATAATAATAAAAATAATAACAATAGCTCACTATTATATTTCTGAGTTTTTAAATCGTCTCAAGAATTACATGACTTATTCTTTCTAACAACTCAATAAAAGGAGCAATATTAAAACCATTTTGTAGATGAGAGAATCAAGACATTCAGGAATTTGCCCAAGGTGACCCAGTTTGTAAGTAACAAAGCAATGAGTCTACTGCCCTTAGCTCTATTTATTCAACATATTCAAATACTATGGGGCATCTCCTTAATGTAAGAAATGCCAAAGCTTTTCCTTTTTTGCTGAAATTGCATCTCATACAATCTGCACTGCAGAGATTTCCCTTACAGAAATTTTCACATGAGTTTTGTGATAAAAATCCTTCCTTTATAAGTAAGAGGTTAATGGATTCCATTCTGTTCTTCTGTTGGTGTAAACCCCCACAGACTTTCTGAAGGACAGGATGACAAAACTTAGAGAAAAATAAACATGCAAAGACCCCAGGACATAAACTCATATTTTATCTGTATATAATGGTAAATACAGATCAGTTAAAATTAATGAACTACACAGACATATATCTGCAAATACACCAAAAAACTACAATAGAGTGGAGAAGGAAATCAAGAGGACAAGTTTATGGCACAAAATCACATGTATAAGAAGACTTAAAAAACTGCATGGTAAATGAAACTGAAGAGTAAGTGTAACTGGGTGCAAAAAATTGAAATTGATGCCTAGTTTTTTACATAATGCAGATTTCACATGATCTTTTGGAAGACCCCTCATGTGCATGGATTTCAAGCTTGTAGCACTAAAACAAACTTATCTTTCTATTCCATTTCTGCATGCACTTTTGGAAGTATCCTCATGTAATAATATGTATTTAACCAAAAACAAATAATGGACGATCATTTGACACAGCAGTTAAGATTTCAGTAGGGATACTCACATTCCACATTGGAGTGCATGGGTTCAAACCCTAGACCCTGGTTCAAGATTCCTGGTAATGCACACTGTGGTAGCAGATGATTACTCAAGTGCTTGCGTCCCTACTGCTTGTTTGGGAGACTAGGAATGAGTATTTGGCTCCTGGCTTTGACCTGGCACAGAATAGCTGTTGTGAGCAATTGGTGAGTAAGCAAACAGATGAGAGTCTCTCTCTCTCTCTCTCTCTCTCTCTCTCTCTCTCTCTCTCCCCTAATACATATTGTTAACAAAGAAACCAAAAGGGGCCTGCATTGTGGCATAGCAGCTAAGCCACCACATTCAACACTGACATCCCATATGGGTCCAATTCAGGGCCCAGCTGCCCCACTTCCAATACTATCCCCTGTTAATGCTCCTGGGAAGCAGTGGAATACGGCCCAAGCCCTTGGGTCCCTTCACCATGTGGGAGATCCAGATGAAACTCCTGGCTCCTGGCTTCAGCCTGGCCATTGTGGCCATCTGAGGAATGAACCAGCTGATGGAAAACCTAACCTCTCTCTCTATCTCTCCCTCTCTCTCTGTAACTTTGTCTTTCAAATTAGTAAAATTAAACTTAAAAAAGAAAGAAAAATAGTAACATCAAAGAACAATTAATTAGTCCCCTAAGGACACATGCAAATTTGAAAACTAAACTCACCCCCTTAGATGGTTATCAAAGAAAGGATGGAAAAAAATAAAATAAAGGGAAATTAATTAAGGAAGTTTACGTTAAGTGATGATGACAATGCTTCATAACTTAAAATATTATTATTATGAATAATTGGCCTGGCATTCTGGGGATTCTGATTCAGTGTTCTGATGTGTTTATGATCAAACACCAATAAAGAGTTGGAATACAATGCATAGTAAGTCCCCGCATTGCATTCCCAGAGCCATCATTCATTACAGACAGCCCCCTCCAGTCATTAGTCATCACTACTCTCACCTTATCAGATTATTTATTCAAGCAAGGACATTTCATTAAATTCTCACTTGAATAGCTGGAAGTGCTGCGGAACAACGTGTGCTCAAGATAAACCGGTGTATTGAAGTGTTGTTTGCCTCTTCTTATAATTTAGTTAAAATAGATTTTCTCAAAATGTGGCTTATCATAAAGTATGATTCTTTGGGAGGGTCTCCCATAGTCTTAATACATAATACATAATATATGACTCTCTACCTATCTTTCTGTATTTCTCCATGCCTCTGTCCTCATCTGCCTCTTTCACTCTGTCTCTATATTTACAATTTTATTAACAACATGCATATCACTAATAAAACACATTATATATTAATCATAACTAGTTTAATAATACAGGATGACTATAATTTCCATATGCCAAATGTTACTGTGTGCTCTGTCAAGGGATTCAAATAAGATTTGTAATTTTCATCTCAATTAGGTTGATACTATTATCATTGCCACATATCGCCTACCCACACAGACTTTCTTAGGAGATAATATTTGATATATTTAAAACATGTATACTAGAAGCTGAAAATATCATCTTGGTATGAACAAAGAGCTAAAATCTCCTCAAACTGGGAAATTCAACGCATTTTCCAGATTGTTATTTCTTTATCTTTCTGATTGTATTGACAATAAGGTCTCTCTCTTTTAAATGCCTGTTTTTACACAATGAAATACATCTAGCATCATATCATCTTCACACTACATTATATTTTTCTGTATACTCCTATCTTTCCCACCAGTCTGTGAGTTCTCCAGGACAGAGACTGTCTCTTGCCAATCTTTGTCATAATGTAAAACGATATGCTTGGCACATAGCAAGCTCATGTCTCCTATAATTGTGGAAGGTTGTACAGAGGGGGATATAAAGTAATATCTTCAAGACACAGTCCCATCACAGATCACTTTGAAAATGTTTCTGAACAAGTAATTGGTGCATTCGTGGTGTGAAAAAGCCCTTAGTTTTATTTTCTTTCACTTGATACTATTTGAATGAGCAAAAGAGCATAGAAGTCTATTAGTAAAAAGCAAATTTCAATAGCAGTACTTTGATTCAAATTGGTTTCTTTAGACACGAATTATCAGGGTCTGGCAGTCTCATTGCTGTTGAGTATTAGCACTTGGCCATTCTGTATGATCTCAGTCTTGGAATGGGGGTACTTTCCAGGTCTAAAAACCCTATTTCCAAAAGCCCAAATGAGTTGGGTGGGTGGAAGAGATAACCATGCAGCTGCTTAGTTCATGGTAATGCAGCCATCATTCCTCTCAAACTGCAAGGTACAATAAAGAGCTGCAAATGTAGAATGGAATATTCAGCCAAGGCTTCATGAAACAAATTTCATACTGCATTAGTACTCAAACCCAGTTTTCCATGGGGTGCTTGGCACTCTGAAGAGTACCAATTCATTTCCTATTAAGAAAGGCATCATGGCTACAGCTAGACAATAGCTTGTTTCAGTCCCCTTCAGGACTAGCAATTACCTGTATCCTTGAAGCATAGAAGGAGAGGCATGTGGAGGGTCAGCAAGGGTGGACAGCTGGTCAATTCTCTGAGCTGGAACTACATAAAGGCTCAGCACTGCAGTTTAAATGTGGAGTGTCATTAAATTGGCATTTAATTGAACACTATAAACAATGTCACTAGTACAACCATGTTGCTAACGATTAACCCTAAAGTAATCAGATGCTGTTATCTGTCTTCTGGTGCCTTCTTGAAATGTCACTTACCCAAGGGATGTCTGGGAGGAAATAAAAAAGATACTAATGCTATACAGGGAAAAAATACCTGCTTAAAATTACAACCTTAGTTCTTTCTTGTCCCTCATGCAACTGCATCATTAAAAATATGTCTATAAGTCATTGTGCACAGATCTTGCATAATTCTATTTTAAAGGCTTGTTAAATCAAAAATAAATTGTTAATTATCAAAAATAAAAATGAAATTTAAAGGCATTTGAAGTTTTTAATTTATTTACTTTGAGTTTGACTAGCCTTTGTTAAAAATGCATTAAAGCTTTGAGATACTAAATTGTAGCTACATACTTCCTATTGTCTCTGGCTACAACGCCTGCAGACAAATCACACAAATTCTTTCTATAACTGCCAACCCTGAGATTACATATGTCCCTTCTCAGTATAAACATATGTGTATAAACCATTCTGCTTTATATCGCTCTATATGGATGTTACCTAAGGAGATTTGAAAGTGGAAATTCTGATGACGTCAATTTTGATCATAAAACAAAACACTATTTATTGAAAAAGTTTCAAGCCATCTGGAGGTGGATGTGCAAACAAGAGGGAAGCATGATGAGAAACAAGGTGAAACCCACAGATCAGGGGAACTAAAAGAAATGGGAAAGATGGTTTAAAGATATGCCGAAGGTCTCTGGAAAGCTGGCTCAGGACAATTCCTGAGGGAGAAACGTTCTGTAGACACTGAGGATAAATAGGATGCTTCCAAAGAGCTAGATCAGGAAAATTTCTGATTGAGGGAGTCACAGTAATCAGCTTAATATATCAGACAATCTCTCGGTTATTTTGGGATAAACTCAAATTTTATTTCTAGAAAATCACCTAAAATTGATGGCTTTGTGTCCGCTTTATCCAAGAAATCTAAAGAAGACTGCTGTGGAGTGATACCACATAATCTGCAACTTGCTAAGTACTTACTGATTGCCTTCCCAGTGCCAGGCATTGGGCTTAATACTTGAGACGCAGTTATGAACACATGTGGGCATTGCCCTCAAGGAGTTTATACTCTGTTGAAAGAAGTTGTTGCTTACAAGATCTTTGGAACATGCTAAATTGGAAATGAGTACAGAGTGCTTGAGGACACAGGGGAGGTACACCTAAATGAGACTAAAGTGTACAATAAATAAGACATGACATTCAACTACAACATGAAAGAGTAATCATCCAGGTGGTAGAAAATAGGATAGAAGTCAAGGACAGAAACTCCAAAAGACAAACACCCTTTCCTGAGAGACAGATGGAGAGAGAGAGGGAAAGCGAGAAGTGTGTGAGGGGGAGATCAAGAAATGTCCTAAACTTTTTTTAATTAAGCAAAACTGGGAATAATTGAAAGACTTTAAACAGAGATATTTCATTTGTACATTTGAAAAATGACAATAACTAAAATGCAGAAAAATATTGGAAATGTGGATGATATGAACAGTAGGGAGACAAGTTAGAAAGGTATTGTAGCATTCCTAACAAGGGACAATGGTGGCTTGAGAAAAGGGGGTAATTATGGGAACAGGGAGAAAGGAGGATCTAAGATATCCTAAAAGAAAGAGACAGCATACCAAGATTTTACCTGGCACAGGTAAAATGAGACTATTGAAAGAAAAGCAAGTGAATTAATCCTGGAACTTCCAGATTTCATGATTATTTTGCATGGCTTGTGCCATGTGAATCCCTGTAATATATTCAGAAAGGCTTTAAGCTGAAAACCAATGGTGAAGAAAAATATTTCTGAAATAATAAAAGCATAGCTATATAGTCTAAAAGGACCAAAGCAGCAGGAGAATTTTAAAGTGATGAAACGGGAAGAACTATTTTTTTGTTGATCTTGAAAATTCCTTTTGTGGGCTGGCACCGAGGCTCAATAGGCTAATCCTCCACCTGCGGCGCCAGCACACTGGGTTCTAGTCCTGGTCGGGGTGCCGGATTCTGTCCCGGTTGCCCCTCTTCCAGGCCAGCTCTCTGCTGTGGCCCGGGAGTGCAGTGGAGGATGGCCCAAGTGCTTGGGCCCTGCACCCCATGGGAGACCAGGAGAAGCACCTGGCTCCTGCCTTTGGATAGGCATGGTGTGCCGGCTGCAGTGCGCCAGCCGTGGCGGCCATTGGAGGGTGAACCAACGGTAAAGGAAGACCTTTCTCTCTCTCTCTCTCTCTCACTGTCCACTCTGCCTGTCAAAAAAAGAAAAGTTCCTCTTGTGTTGAAATCTTTTCATTGGAGATATTGTACAATATCCTCACCTATTTCAAGTCATAAATAACCACGATACTAATTGATATGTATAACATCAATATATATAACAACCACAGCTAATTCCAGAGAAAATCTCTGACAAATCACTTTAAGCACAAGACCTAAAATGACCTTCTGGCCTAAAAGTATGCTATCAAAGAAGTAAGATATTTCTCTCCCTGCCCCACTCATTCAAAAGACCAACTGGCTAATTATATTCCAGAAACATTTTCTGCAGTCCTGAAAGTGGTATCCTGGCATCCCAACATGATGTCTAAACAACAAGTTACCCTTCCCCTCACAGACCAATACTCCCTCCAGGTGTAAAATAGATCTGTGTCCTCACAGGCATCTTGTTTAAGAAAACTCAGAGTTTATTTCCCACAGCTTTAGATTTCCCGAGATTCACATACTTCATGCTAACTAAACCTGAACTAAATCTCATTTTATATGATAGAAAACATCTCCACTTTGCAACATTCTTCTCCAGAAGTCTCCTCAAAGTTTCTCTTCTCTTGTAAAATCAGTTTTATTGTGTATATTACAGCATGGTGTTGTAGACACATACAGATACTATGAAGTTACTGTAGTGTAGCAAATCCCCATATACATCATCTGACATAGTGACCCATAATTGTTGCTATTGTCTTTTGGAAGAGAACTTAGAGTCGATTCACATGAATCCTATATTTTGGTATCCTTTACCCTCCTGTTTTGTATTAGATTTTTGACTTCTTCATCCAACACATCTGCTATTTTGTATCTTTTGATATGCAAAGCTGTTTCATTAATCATCCAAGATGTTTGTTCACGAGTCACTTTCCCTCATTATCCCTTTGTTCCTTGTTGCTCTCTAGAATAGCTTGTGGCTTTTAGAGGACTGACATAAAAAATCTTACTGACAGAATTCTCTGGGCAAATCTTTGTCCCTGCCTTGTCATCTTTTTTACAACCTCTAGTCCTACTAAGCCTTCTACATCAGAGCGATAGAGGATATTGATACTATTATACCTTAGAACATTTGAAAGGCTATTAATTATGAACAACTGTGCTGTCATGAATTTTTGCATTGTTCTTTGAGTAGATAGATTCATGCAATCATCCAATAAAAGGAGAAATTTGCAAAGAACCATATAAAGAGGAAAAGGAGATGATTTTGATGTAGGCAGGCAGATAGGATAAAATTGAGTAGATTTGCAAGCTGGAGAACATGCCCTGCACCACACCCCTGTGCGATCTCATGCCCCTACCTGATCTCACCTGAATGCCCACCTGCCCATCAGACTATGCAAATCCCCTTTGGAAAGCATATAAAAGTTGAGGAGCACCCCAAAATGTCTTTGCTTTCGCTCACTACTCATGCTAAGTTACTTGTTGCTGCGCATAACAAAATTCTTGGTGCACGTGGCTCCTGGCCTGCTCTCTTCTTGGTATGGACCCCAACTTAGCCTCTAGACTTTTTTTTCTCCCTTAGATAAAGCCCTCACTTTCCTATACATTTCTCCCACTGAATAAAATCCTTAAAGCTTACTATGTTGTCTGGTCTATTTTAGCCACGATTCAGAATTATTCTCTGAATACATGGCAAGAGCCCACAAAGCTTATTAATTTTGGAAATATTAATAAGCAAAACGGTATCAATTTGATGGCCATCCATATAAAAGTCAGTTTCCAACTACCAAGTTCCTGACAAATTTATTTGAAGAACCCAGATTTGGCATCCAAAGAAGACTAAGCTACAGTTAGAAAACTTAAGAGTTACCCTGTGTTTAGCAGAAGAATAATTTATTAATTATAAATTAAGACTTAATGGCATATTTACATTAAAATAGCAAACCCAAAAAACAGAAAACTGATTACTACATTATAAAAGTTCAACCCACCTGTTTCATGTAGCTTCATCCTTTGTTATGCTATTGATTTGATATAGCTGTAATTAATACATTAAGATTATTTGGGAAATATAGAATAATTATAAATTTTAAGTACTTTATATTATTACAAGAAACAATTACTACAATTAATTTTATGACAACAAATTTCATTACTTAATAAAGTAATGGGTTCCTTTACAAAATACATCTTGTTAAAGAAAACAAAGCAGAGCAGTTTTCCATGCAATGCACACACTCATAAAAATGCCTTCTTATTTAAAGATAATTAACACCGCTTTTAATTTTATCTCTGTCTTTTTGTCTCACCATTTGCAGGCTATCTTGACAGAGTTTGCCTTGGCTTTAGCTGACTGTTCTTTTTGATATAATCACTCGTCTCTCCAATGGACAGGCCAATATCTTTGGTGATTAGCAAGGGACAGCACTGTCTATCTCGATTAGTCATGGATACTTAGCAGTTCACTACATGCATCACCACTAATTGCAGCAAAAGTATTCATCTGGCCACCTTCCCTTTTTACATTTTCTTTTCTCCCTAGTCAAAACAAACAAGCAAGTCTATCCTCATGAGGTACACTGGGATTGTAAAACTTTCCATATTTCCCGTCATTTTATTTTTTAAAAATGTTCCTCTGAATTATCATGTGTGTTTTTCATGAATACCAGGCCTAAAAATTGTAGTAGCTCAGGCTCCTAAATTTAAACTGCTGGTGTTTTTTAAAAGTGGCTATGGAAATATTGAATTTAGGCATGACAGGTCATGGTTAGTGCTTAATGTTTAAATGAACACTTCAAAAATTTTATTTTAATTTCTTTCTAAATTCTATTTTGATTATTAAATGTTTACAATGAACTCAGGAGTTATAGTAGAGATTAACAGAATATATTTAACAATCTCACATGATACTAAATGAAATAATTGTGATAATTTAGAGAATTCCATGGCTGAGCAAAAGTATTTATTTTCAGGTTATTTTGTTGTATTTTTTTTACCAAATATTATACTCTGTGGCATAATAATTATAGCTATGAAACTTAAAATCTTAGTAATTCAAAAACAAACACAGATTGTAGTTTATGTTCCTTGGAATAGTCAATCAATATAATCAATATCATTCTTTCAAATTATGGTTTCATTTGCTATCATATGAATAAATTTAGAAAATGAATAATGACTCTGGTACATGAATTAAATATTGGAGGTTTAGTACAGAATATTTGATTGCTTCATGTGAGAAACAGAAAATAACACAAGGATAGAATCGAAACGGTGGCCTTCATAAGGTCAAACTCACATTGTGGATAATTAAATAATTAGCACAGGCAAATGCAGGAAGTACATTAATTATAATATTAGCAGCATTTTCTTTTTTTGTAAAAGTTTTTTTTTATTTATTATTTGAAAGTCAGAGTTACACAGAGAGTAGAGAGGCAGAGAGAGAGGTCTTCTATCTGCTGGTTCATCCCCAATTGGCAACAACAGCTGTGCTGATCCAAAGCCAGGAGCCAGGAGCTGCTTCTGGGTCTCCCATGCGGGTGCAGGGGCCCAAGCACTTGGGCCACCTTCTACTGCTTTCCCAGGTCATGGCAGAGAGCTGGATCAGAAGTGGAGTAGCCAGGACTCAAACTGGTGCCTATACGGGATGCTGGCACTGCAGGCGGCAGCTTTATCTGCTACGCCACAGCGCTGGCCCCAAACAGCATTTTTTATAACTATAAATCAGCCCAAAAGCAAGAGGGGTGTCCTTTGGTACCACTGACAATGGTGTAATGAAGAGCCAAGCTGAAGGTCAGGTCACGTGTGTCGGAAGAATGCACCATCAGGATGAGGAGCTAGTATTGACCGGTACTTATCTTCCCAGACATTTGTTAGTCTCAAAACCACATCGTAACTTAGCTATAACCAGTCCCACATGATGTACAATCCTCTATCTAAAGAAATAGCTCATCTCTGGTCACAACTGGGCAGCAGTACCACTGGGCCCTATGCCCATCTCCTCTGAATCCTTGTACTTTTCGTAAGTAGGATGAAGCCACACTGGAGACAAATCGTGATTGAAGAAGAAAACAGATAAATTTGAGTAAGATATTAGGTCGAAATACAGAACTGAAGCTGCAGAAATTGATCTTGAAAATTAAATTCAAGTAATGAGAGCTAATAAAAAAATTGGGATTTTTTTCTTCCAGAATTCTAACTTTAAGTACTGTCATAAAATTATGCCATCAAGAAAAATAAAATCCTTTCCCAAACAAATTAATTAAATAAGTTTCAAGCACTGCAACAAAAAAAGTACATCTGAGACCCTCAAAACAAATTTTAGTAGTCAAAAGAGCAATTGAATTATCTATGGGAAAATACAGAAATAAATTTCAACAAATGCAAATTGATCTAAATAAAATCAAGAAAGAAATATAGACACATTTTTAACAAACTACATTAAAAATATCTGGTGGAAAATTCAGTAAATGAATAAATACAGTTTCTGGGTTATGAGCATAACAGTTGTCCCCTTATCTGTATTCTGTCTTCTTTAGCCAACAGGTATGATACAGTGTAAAACCACCTCAAAATCAGACTCAATTTCTCTACTACACACTTACAATGCATCACTCTGTAACCAAAATCTCTCCCTCCATTAAGCACAACATCATCCTGAGGGTGTAGACACCAAATGTCCACCACAGCTACAGCAAGGCCAAGCAAAATCATGAGCCTGGATCTCCTTCCAGGCTTCCCACCTGTGTGACAAGGATCCAAGCACTTGGACCCTCATCCATGGTCTTCCTGGTTGCATTAACAGAAAGCTGACTAGGAAGCAGAGTACTTGATACTCAAACTGGTGCTCTGATATGAGATGCAAGTGTTATGCACAGTGGCTTAACCTGCTGCACCATGAGGCCCACAGCAACATTTTTTTTATAAAAAACAGTATGACCCAATCCTCATAGACTGGATGAGGAAACTCATCAAGGTCTGTGTTTTCAGATATTTCTCAGCATCTCTGCATAGCATTTCTTCCTCCAGGAAATGGGGCTTCTTTGTAGGGAGAAAGGTTTAAGGATCTGTTACTGACCAAGGTAGGTCAGAGACACGTTTCCATGACCCACCTTAGGGAGGAAAAATTGAAGTCATTGTGGCATGCCTTGATAAGGGAGTTATGAGCCAAGAACCATGGGTGAAAACCAAAAAGATAAATAGATAATTGGAAGATACATAGATAGATACATGATAATATCAAAAGTTATATGAAAAATATTGTTTCATTTTTCTGTAAAAGAGAAAGAAGAATCATATCATAAAGTCAGATTATTACTATTGCATTTTAAAGTCATAAAACAAATGGACACTTGCTGGAAGAATGACTGTAACATTTTACTTCAAAGGTTAAGTCTAAAAATAATCACACAATCCACAAGCACGCAAATGACTTTTTAAATGTTCAAGGACCTATTATCTCCAGCAAGATATAAACTAATTATATTTAATCAGACTGTAATACACACCTATATTTCATAATGTGAAGCAGTGTCTTATAAAATAAGGAACAAAGAATGCGGGGAAGTCCTATGAATATGAGATATAACTGTCTCAGGATGACACAAACTTGAGGGGTAAGTGATAGTATATACTGAAATTAGTTTAGCTCCTTACTCATTTCACCATGAAATCTTGAATGACTGATTATATGTATACAATGATGATAACAAGTTCTATTAAGCAGTCTGGGATAATACAAATTAGATATTCACATAAAGCAGTAGTTAGTATTTCATGACATGCAGATGAGTAGCTGGAGAATGCAGAGGTAGCTCTGTCAAGGAGATAGAGAGAATGAGTGAACCCTGTGTGGTTTGGCCACACAAGCACAACTCCAAGCTTCAACCTTATGAAGCTGCAAATGCAGATTCAAAGAAAGGATTAATTAATCCTAGCTAATAAGGTTGCTTTGGATCCAGGGAATTATAAGTTGAAATTCAACTGTTGTTATCTTTAAATCAATTTTATAGAGGCATGGTTTTCATACAATAACCTGCACACAATTAAGCGTACACTTCAATGAATTTTGGTTGACACACTTGTGAAACCACCTGCACACTCAAGATACAGAACATTTTCACCATTTCCAAAGACAGATCATATTGCTTTGCAGTCCATCTTTCCCTGTGTCCATGTCCAAAGGTAATAACTGATCAACTTTTTGCCATTCTAAACACATTTTCTAGAATTGTGAATAAATGGAAATATCTGCCTTGTACTAATTTTTGTCTGGATTACCTCATTCAATACAGTACATTTTAGATTTATCACAGTTGTAATTTCATTAGCTTTGTCATTTTTATTGCTGAGTGATATTTCAGTTTTGGATATACCACATATGCTATCTGTTGATAGACCATTGAGTTTTTTAGAGTTATTGGCTATTATTAGTAGAGCTGTTAGCACCATCTGTGTATAAGTCTTTTTGGAGACATATGTGTCCGTTTACCTTGGAAAAATGTCTCAGAATGAAATAACTAATTTTTTGTTAGATAAAAATTTCACCATTTAAGGAAATGCTAGTTTTCCAAAGTTTTTCTACCAGCAATATGTGAGGGTTCTAGTTCTCAGCACTGGGCTTTTTCATTGTTTTTAGTTTATATCATTCTAGTAAGCACTTAGTGGTTTTTTCTTGTTAATTTGCATCTTACTGATGAATAATGTTGTTGAGTTTCTTTCATATGCTTACTGGCTAATTACATATCTTTTTTGTGAGGTATCTGCCTAAGTCATTGGGTTATTCTATAGGCTTACTTATCTTCCTATGATTGTGTTATAGCAGTTCTTTATGTATTCTAGAAGGAAACCCTTTGCATGTACTTGTTCTGGGAATATTTTCCTCTCAGTGTATGGATTGCCTTTTAGTTTTCTTAATGTCGTCAGTCAAAGAGTAAAGGATGTGAATTTTAATTAAGTCCAATTTATCTATTTCCTTTTGTTGTTCATGTTTTTTATTCCTTATCAAAGAAGTCATCACCTACCTCCAAGGACAGATTCTCTTCAGTTTGATTCTAGAAGTCTTATAGTTAACTTTATGTCTGTATTTCATCTAAGTTAAATTTTTGTGTATGATGTGAAAAAACTTTCTCCTTCCCTCTCTCACCTCTAGACTATGTTACTTCTTTGTCACTGTTTGCCAGAAAGACTTGCATTTATGCACTCAGGACTTTTGTCAAAAATCAATTTACCATTTTTATATATAAACAAATACACAGTTATATATAAATATGTGTATATATATGATATATGAATATGTAAAATATATAATATATCTTATATTATACATATATAATACATATACATCATATATAAGAGATCATATATAATACATCATATATAGGAGATATTATATATTTTACATATTAATATATCATATATATAATATATTACAGTTCCAAGTTGTTTGTCCTGTGCCATTATCTAATTCTCTTTCTTTACACCAATACCAAAGTGTCCTGAATTATCCTCTGAATGTTGGTAAAATTGTTATTACTTTTGTAAAAGTGTCTATATTTTACTTTATATGCTTTAAATTATTTTGTTAGGCCTATCAACATAGTTTTTTATTATACATATGTTGTTGTGGTTTAATTAGCAGAATTGTTCATTGACTTACAAATGATTATTAAGTAGCCCTGTTGGCTTGTCAAACATAGATGAACAGATGCTATAGAGATGTAGTGTAACCTTTTATATGGAATAAAGATGTAGTATGATTTTTAATCTGTCTGTTTCTCTGAAGTAGATCTGCCAAAATCACTTCAACTTCTTTCTCTCTATCACTGGGCAAGGTGGAGATTATTGACTGACTTGCATCAATTCTCACAGAAGAAGCAAAGATATAGTGACCTTATTTCTGAAACATTTTTAATGGAGAAATCATTTTTGACAGAGAACAAAGCAATCATACATCATACATGAGGATCATACATCCTCTGCAGGTCATCTTGGATGAGTTGAATGACTCATGGAAGTTACTAAGAGAGAAAACAAAACTATTTTAGTTTGGGGTCAAGAATTTAGCTAGGTCTAACATTAGACTTCCTAGGTTTGATTCCCAGCCCTGGCTCCTAACTTGATTTTCCTGCTAATGTACACCCTAAAAGGCAGTGGTAATGGTCAAGTGATTGATCTCCTGTCATTCACATGACAAACCTGGATTAATGTCCCAGCTTCCAGTTTTGGCATGACATGTGGAGACATTTGGAGAATACAGATAAATGTGGTTTGTTTATGAAACAGATGCTCTTTAGAAAACTTATGTATTACTGATCAAAATACTTATTTAATTCTATTTTTATCACTTTTAACACACAAAAAACCTATTTTCTTTTTTTTAAGATTTTTATTTATTTGAGAGGTAGAGTTACAGACAGTGAGAGGGAGAGACAGAGAGAAAGGTCATTTGTAGATATTTGCAGAACGAAAGAGAGGATGAGTCTCCACATCCCTCCCTGAGTCCTTTTCCAGATTTCAAATAAATTTAATCTTTTAAAATTTTAGCTTAAATTGAGAATCTGCTTACTTTCTAAGCCTCACCGGCCATGGTAGAATGCATGCTGCTCCCGTAACAGAGACTGTGACTCTAGCAAAGATATCACTTCAGCTGGTTTCACATACAGTTTGGAAAGTAGTCAGCCCAATGTGGTTATAGGGAGACCCAGGTGAGAGTAGATATACTTAGTTCAACACTCAAGGCAGGCCGGCGCCATGGCTCAGTAGGCTAATCCTCTGCCTGTGGCGCCAGCACACAGGGTTCTAGTCCCGGTCGGAGCGCCGGATTCCGTCCCAGTTGCCCCTCTTCCAGGCCAGCTCTCTGCTGTGGCCAGGGAGTGCAATGGAGGATGGCCCAAGTACTTGGGCCCTGCACCCCATGAGAGACCAGGAGAAGCACCTGGCTCCTGCCTTCGGATCAGCACGGTGCGCCGGCCATGGTGGCCATTGGAGGGTGAACCAACGGCAAAGGAAGACCTTTTTCTCTGTCTCTCTCTCTCTCACTGTCCACTCTGCCTGTCGAAAAAAAAAAAAAGACTCAAGGCGTGACTAAGTAAGACAGCAAATCATTAGATTTCTGAATGGAAAGTGATTAGAGGAAGGACAGGGCACACCCTTACACTAAATCTCCTTTTATTTATAGATAGGAAGTTTGATAATGATGTTGTGAAAACTAATCTTGGTTAATAATCTTAAACAAAAATTATAAAAGAGAATACTCTCGTTATACAGATGTACAGATTCCTACCAAATGTGAGATTTTCGTAACTCAGAAAAAGTATATGGTTGACAGAATTGTCATTTATGAAGTCAGTAACATGGAAAATAAATTTTTTGTCAGGACCGGTGCCATGGCACAGTAGGTTAATCCTCTGCCTGTGGCGCCGGCATCCCATATGGGCACCGGTTCTAGTCCCAGCTGCCCCTTTTCCATCCAACTCTCTGCAATATCCTGGAAAAGCAGTAGAAGATGTCCCAAGTGCTTGGGCCACTGAACCCTCGCGGGAGACCGGGAAGAAGCCCCTGGCTCCTGGCTTTGAATTGGCACAGCTCCAGGTGTTGTGGCCATCTGGAACCAACAGAAGGAAAGCCTTTCTATTTTTATTTTTTATTTTTTGACAGGCAGAGTGGAGAGTGAGAGAGAAAGACAGAGAGAAAGGTCTTCCTTTACCATTGGTTCACACCCAATGGGCGCTGCGGCCAGCATGCTGCGACCAGCGCACCGCGCTGATCCGAAGCCAGGAGCCAGGTACTTCCTCCTGGTCTCCCATGCGGGTGCAGGGCCCAAGGACCTGGGCCATCCTCCACTGCACTCCCGGGCCACAGCAGAGAGCTGGCCTGGAAGAGGGGCAACCGGGACAGAATCTGGCGCCCCGACCAGATTAGAACCAGGTGTGCCGGAGCCGCAGGCGAAGGATTAGCCTATTGAGCCAGCCTGGAAGACCTTTCTCTCTGTCTCTCCCTCTCACTGTCTGTAACACTCTATCTCAAATAAATAAATAAAAATATTTTTTAAAAAAGCAAATAAGTTTTTGTATGTGTGTGAAAAAGTGATAAAATAGAATTAAATAAGTATTTTGATCAGTAATACATCAGTTTTCTAAAGAGCATCTGTTTCATAAACAAACCACATTTATCTGCATTAAAAAGCAGCTCATCATGCAGGTAAGTCTTACTCTGATTCCAGTTTTGCAGTTGTTTAGGAACTATTGCTTTGCCATCTATCTGCTGACTGGTGAGAATTGTATGTTTATCCGTATGTATATCACATAATGGCTTGAAACTTAATACCTTGTTAATTTATATTTAATTTCACTTTTTCCAAAACATAAAAATGCTTATGTTAACACACAGACATTTCAAAAATTTATCAAACAATGTTAGGACAGAATATTGGGGTCTGATCTTCTTCTGGTACCATGAAGACTAAGAACAAATGATTTCTCTATGACTCACTGCACAAGTAAATCCATTCACACATTCCTTGGAAAAACATTGATACATTTTGCTGTCATCTTTCATTTTCAAACATTAATTAAATATTCAAAATATTTATTGGGCTCCTTCTATTTTTCCAAGCATTGAGCTATGTGTTAGGCACATAGTAATGGGTACAGACATGGTCCATCTGTTTTCAGATTCTGATGGTATTAGACTATAAGCAAGAAAAGAAATGTATATGAGATTAGTACTAAAAGCATAGCAGAATAACTGTGGAAAGAGAAGTGGTCAGGGAAGAATTCCTTGAAGAAATGACCCCAAGTCCAGACTTAATGAGTGAGAAGAAATTAATCCTGCAAATCAGAGACATTCTAGGCAAGAGCAACATACAGTGCAAGGCACACTCCAGGAGGGGACGGAGGACATGACACGTGGAGTGCACAGAGCAAGTGCATGTGTTGGAGTCAGATAGGTCACACATGACCATGAAGGCACTGTAGGGAAATAGTTCAAGAGCATTTAAACAGCAACATAGAACTACTATGTATTGTTTAAAAAGGGGTGTCAGGGCTGGTGTTGTGGAATAACTGGTAAATCTGCTGCCTGCCATGCCTGCATCCCATATGGACACTGGCTCATGTCCCAAATTGCTGCTAATGACCTGGGAAAAGCAGCAGAAATGCTTGGGCCAATGCTACCCATGTGGAATCCCAGATAAAGCTCCTGACTCCTGGGGTCAGCCTGGCCCAGCCCTGGCCATTGCAGACAAAAGCAGTAGTGATAGGGGGTGGCGCTGTGGTACAGTAGGTTAACACTCTGGCCTGAAGCGCAGGCATCCCATATGGGCACCGGCTGGAGACCCGGCTGCTCCACTTCTGATCCAGCTCTCTGCTATGACCTGAGAAAGCAGCAGAAGATGGCCCAAGTCCTTGGGCCCCTGCACCCAAGTGGGAGACCTAGAAGACGCTCCTGGCTCCTGGCTTTGGATTGGCTCAGCTCCGGCCATTGCGGCCATCTGGGGAATGAACCAGCAGATGGAAGATCTCTCTCTGTCTCTATCTCTCTCTGTAACTCTGTCTTTCAAATAAGTAAAATAAATATTTGTAAAAAAGAGGTAGTGTGTGTGTGTATGTGTAACTCTGATTTGCAAGCAAATAAATATTTTTTTAAAAAAAAAGAGTGTTAAAAAGAATGATTGCATATATTGGGAGTTAGGACTTAAAAGACAATTATACTCTAGGTAGTAAGAATATATGATGGTGATGGATATAAAAGCAAGTGAGTGGTTTAGAGATTTATCACTGTAGACAAGTTAACATGTTTAAAAGAAACAAATACATGCAGAGAAGAAGTAAAACTACGATTTATTTCTGAGATTTTGCATAAGCTTAAGAGTGGAAAACATTACTGGGATTGAACAACAGGACAGCACGAGGGCTGCGAACTGTCATGAAAAAAAGAGCCTCTCTGAGGCATATTAATTTAGAAAAATTCATATTGCATATCTCTATGCAAATGGCAAGAAAGTATTTAGCTATCTGAGGTAGAGATAGAAATAAACATGTGAAAGTCTTAGTTTATTAGATGATATTTAAGTGATGGAACTAGAAGACATTGTGTAAGGAGAACATTTATTTTGTGGAGCAAAGAATGTTCAGAAACAATGTTAGAGAACTTAGATTATCTACTGTTACATGTACAAACAATAACCAGCAACATATTTGTTGAGAAAAATCACAAAATCATTAATCAGCAACACATCAACAACACATTCACATGTGTTAATCTTCAACATCATAGTCTACTGAAATTTATATCTTCATAGTTTCCTTCTAAATGGGAGTTATTATCTCTCCCATTTAAAGAATATGTCAATCTATCCTGGGATATTCCAGCCTTAAACATTAATAAATATGATAGATACACAAGCTTATATATTAAACATTTATGTATCCATTTTTATATCCTATTAAAAATAAAACAACTGTGATAGTGACCCAATTTGGGTTTTAGATACTAAATGTTAAAGGGAACAACAAGGTAGAGATGGCTATTATGTTCAGTAAAATCCTATAATTTAATTTATATTGTTAAATTTATAGAGGCTGGTGCTGTGACGTAGTAGGTAAAGCTGCTGCCTGCAGTGCCGGCATCCCATGCAGGCACTGGTTCAAGTCCCAGCTGCTCCATTTCTGATCCAGCTCTCTGCTATGGCCTGGAAAAGCAGTAGAAGGTGGCCCATATCCTTGGGCCCCTGCACCCATGTGGGAGACCTGGAAGAAGCTTCTGGTTCCTGGCTTCAGATTGATGTAGCTCCGGCCATGGCAGCCATCTGGGTAGTGAACCAATGGATGGAAGGCACCTCTCTCTCTCTCTCTTTGCCTCTCCTCTCTCTGTGTAACTCTGACTTTCAAAAAATAAATGTCTTTAAAAATAAATTTATATTCCTAAGTTAGACTGAAAGACATTAGATATATTATCCAACTGGGTCTTAGAGTAAATGAACCTGTGAGAGGTTATGCTTTTAATTCCTCCACTCTGAAGTAAAAACCTGAACGCCAGGGGACAATGAGAAGCTGCATGGCTCTGCAGATAGGTACCTATCCGCATAAGCATTGGTAGGCACTCTATTAGAAGCTAGTTTCCCAGTCAGGAAGCTTCCTGGTACAGGATATATTGCTATATAACAGATGACGAAACATTCAACTTAACCTCCCAGCATGATCCTCCCAGGGAAGGATTGTCTGTGTCAATACTGTTTAAACTTGTTACCAGTGCAACTATTGATAACATCCATTCACTCTCAACTGTGTCTGTGTTTAATGACAAGTTATATGGTTACCCAGGAAAATTCATAACTACCCATTTAAGAATAAATCAAGCCAGGCAAAAGGTGTCCATCATAGCTAATTACAAAAATAAAGTTGCTGGAGATGACTTGGGTCTCAAAAAGGTCTTGAGAGTTTGAAAGTGGGTTCAGAAATCATATTTTCTAACTCCTAACTAATCCAGAAGATAATGGTTTCTAACCTGTTATCAGATTAAGACCCCTTGTTGAGGAAAACTAGAAAATGCATTTGAATGTATGAATCTATGTATGTATATGTACTGATATTAAACATCTTTCGTAAAACTCCTAACTGTAGGGGAGTGGGTGTTGCCCAGGGAGAGCTTCAGTTTATGATACTTAATAATGGGAACATCTATGTGCACTTTAGATCTGGAACTCTATAATACTGTTCCAGCAAACACAACGGGTAACAATCTTGAGGTGTCACCAAATATTAACTGCAAGCCAGAGTGGTCCAAATGTGGGCTTTATTTACCTGTGACAAGTAAAGGAAAAAGTGGGATGGTATAATTCCCTAATGAAACCAACTCTAGGAGGAAAACAAAACAGCAAAACAAAACAATGTAGAAAAGGGGGAGTAGGAGGCCCTTCCTCTTCAAGCAACATACATCTTTATATATCATAAACTTAAAACTGACAGTGGTTTCTTGCTGCTTTCCTTAGATGATTGTGGGCTGACCTTCTTCTAAATATAACATTGCAAGATAATCTTTCCTAGAATATTCTCTGAAAAAAGAAGCTGAAACAAGTAAACTGTTTCTTAAACTCTGTCCCTGTTTGTTCACTCATCTCTTGCCTAAAGCCAACACTCTGGATTGCAAATGTGTATATAATAGCTTAGGTGTGTGTAATACTTCATACTGTAAAATAGCTCATATTATAATATAGTAAATTGCAAAAGTTCAACTGTTGAGGCACTGATAACCAAAAAAAAGCAAGCCACTATTTCTTTAGAATGAATTGTCTTAAAGAATATTGCTGTAATGGAACAATACTAGGAGCAAAAGAAATAGGACTGTGAATTCAATAATGAAAAATCTAGGCATTACTGAGGATTTTTAATGTGCCAAACATGCTTCCCTATTATGAATTTCTTTGATCCTTCTTCCAAAACTACAAGTTAGGTATTGATATCATCTTCTTTTTACACAGGAAAAAACTGAGATATGGCGGCATTAAGAAATCTATAGAAAGCCACATAGTTAAGAAGCAAAAAGTGAGGCAAAAAGTTGAATACATGTATCTCCCCTTCAGAGCCTGTAGTGTAACCCCATTGTGCTGTAATGCTTTGTTGAAAAGGGGTTTGAGTATTTGTCTTGTGTCTAAATAGGCAAGATAAGACTTGGCATATATCGTAGATCCAGCAGAGAGCGTTTGGAATTTGAGAAGTCACAGTGTCAACAAGAATTTCTTTACAAGACTATGGAAACTGAGGGTGCTCCCAGCCTGCCTAGTTGTATAACACATACTGTGATATAGGTGACCTTTGCCTAAGAAGTGGTGACAGGTTTTTAGATAGTCCTGCTAGAAATTAAAAGCCAGCAGGTAAATGTTGTTTCTAATGCTGATGAAAAATGCTAATGTAATCTGAAAGCAGGCTGCTGTTTCTATTAAAAAGTTATGACCATGCCTTCTCATGGAAAGTCTGCGTGCACCTCCAGTGTTGATGTAGGTGTCCCTACCACTGACTGCTTCATCTTTTCTAAGAAATTCACATTCTGTTTCAGTTTTCTCACTTTCATCACTACAATGATTCTCAAACTTTAGCATGTATCAGTATCACATGAAGGAATGTTAACTCACAAATCACTAGGCCCCACTCTGGGAGTTTACAATTCAGGAACAAGAGCATTTGCTTTTCTGACAAGTTTCCAGTTGGTGCTGATGGTGAGCTGATATTCTGGGGACTACACTGTACAAACCACCAATCCACTCTCTTGTGTACTTAACATTTTCAAAGAAGTTTGGAAGATACTCATCAGCTCATTTACAATTGACTCTAGCAGAATGCCTAGCATATTTGTATTAAAAGTGAACAAGCTAATAAAAATAAAAAAGCTTACAAGCAGAATGAATAAATAAAAAATGGTATTGTTAAAGATAAACCATGATAGAAATGACATTTCTTCTTATTCTTTTCTTTAAC
Organism: Oryctolagus cuniculus; assembly: GCF_051225735.1. Taxonomy (NCBI): domain Eukaryota; kingdom Metazoa; phylum Chordata; class Mammalia; order Lagomorpha; family Leporidae; genus Oryctolagus; species Oryctolagus cuniculus. Next base: position 64,227,814 of record NC_142874.1, read on the forward strand.
AAAAAGCAATTTTGACACACTGAGCTACAATTTAAGAGTGTTCTAAAGAGATTTATACAAATATTCATAGCAGCATGATTCATAACAACCAATAGCTGAAAACAGGATGAATAAATTGTGGCATATTCACATAATAAATACTCAAAGTAATAAAAATAAACTAACTACTGCCACATTCACAAAAAGTATGAATCTTATAAACATAATTTTGGGTGAGTGAAACCAGATGTAAATAATACATTGCATTCATATAAAATTTAAAAACAAACCAGATAGGATAGTGATTAATCTGGGAAGAGGTGAGTCTAATAAATGGCAGGGGATCTACAGGGGATTCTGGAGCTCTAATAATTCATTTCTTTCCAAGATTATGTTTGTTTTCCTGATTCGTTAAACTACTTCTTATAATTTATGCACTATTATGTACATATGCAATAATTTAATATGAACTTTTACTACAGAAAATTAATTTAGATTTCAATATAGTTATAACCTACTAATTTTTTGTTCATGTTGGAAAATATTCAGTAACTAGATATTTTTGAGGTGTGGGAGTGGAATGGTCTTTCCATCCCCTAATTTATATGTTGAAGTCTTAACACCAATAGTATCTCAAAATAAGTCTGTATTTGAAGACAAGTATTTTACCAAGATAATTAAAGTAAAATGAAATCCTGTGGGTGGGCTCTAATTCAGTATGTCTATATTCTCATAAAGTGAGATTAGGACACAAACAGCATCCAAAAGAAGCAGTGATCCCATGAAAACTCAGTAAAAGGCAAGGAGAGAAATCACAAAAGAAACTAACTCTACTGAACTTGCACTTCTGGTTTCCAGAAATGTGAAAAAATTAATTTCCTTTATTTAACTCACCAATTTGTCAAAAATTTGGATTGATTAATAATTAGAAAATTATGCATTAAAATTCATTTCCAATCTTTCTCTTCCCTCAATTTATTGTGTTTCTATTTTTCAAACTTGAGAATAGGGTTCATTGATTCAATATGCCTCTATTTAAAAAGAAATACTACTCATTAGTGATGCTAATAAATACTTTACTAACCATATTTATATTAGTCCAAAATATGATTATAATTTTATATAATTGTTAGTTCATGAAGCTCAGTTGTTTGGTCAACTGTTGTTGTGAAAGTACTTTTAAATGGGATTAAAATTTTCATCAGAAGATGCAGAATAAAGTGGATTATCATCCATTTTGTGGGTGGGTCTCATCCAGTCGATCCAAGGTCTTAAGAGAATAGCTTGAGATCTCCTAAAGAGGAAGACTCAAGGTTGCAAGATCAATTCTTGCTGTAACTTCTAGGCTGATAGCCCATTTGTGATTTTTGTATTTGCCAACACCATACCCACATAAGTCAATTTGTGAAATTCATCTACAAATTAATTATCTATCTACCTACCTATCTACCTCTATGAAGCATGTCACAAATGTTTGCTTCAACTAATCCTGGACTACTTTTACAGAAATTGTGATAATAAGTAGCTTGATTGTTCAGAGTTGAGGTTAAATATTTTTCTACACAGGTTAACTAGAAGATAAATAAAAAATAACAATTAAAAAAACTTAGCTATAAAATATAATATGTATTAATTATCCTAAGTTCATTATTATATTTTATTTCATATATATATATATATGTATATATTTGACAGAGTTAGACAGTGAGAGAGAGACATAGAGAAGAGTCTTCCTTTCTTTGGTTCACCCCCTAAATGGCTGCTATGGCCAGAACTATGCTGATCCAAAGCTGGGAGCCAGGCGCTTCCTCTTGGTCTCCCATACGGATGCAAGGCACAAGCACTTGGGCCATCCTCCAATGCCTTCCTGGGCCACAACAGACGGCTGGACTGGAAGAGGAGCAACCAGGACTAGAACCCGGGGTGCCGGCGCTGCAGGCAGAGGAGTAACCAAGTGAGCCATGGTGCCAGCCCCTTGTTTTATATTTTGTAAGTCATGAAAATTTTAGCACTCAATATTTATGATACTGATATGCATATATTCATTTCTCAGTAGAAACTTGATTACTACTAATACACAAACTAATTCTTACATAAAACTCAACTTTTTATAATTTTCTTCTGTTCCTTTACCAGCTTTTCTTCCTCTCCTTTCATTAGATAATTGGTGCATACATAAAAAATGATCCAATATTAAACTTCAAGCCTCAAATTTGTTCTTAGATAATTGCTATTCCAGAGATCACAAAGTTTTTTTTTTTTTTTATAAAAGCCAGATAATAACTATTTTAGGCCAAGACCTTGAGGCCCATCAAAGGGTCTTTCAACTCTGCTATTGCAGTGCAAAGACCATGGTGGACAACTGAGAAATGAATGGGTATGGCTATGTTCCAATTAATATTTATTTATGGACACTGATACTAGAGTTTCATGTAATTTTCACACATCACAAAATCTTATTTGACTTTTTTCAGCCATTTAATATTGTAAAACATAAAACAAAAACAATCCTTAGCATGGGGGTAGGGGTGGAGGCCTGTAAGCCTGATTGAGTCCACTGGGCATAGTTTCTTGATCCTTGATCTAGTCGGGCCCCTTCATTTCCAATGAAGAAAAATATTTCTGAGATTTTTGCAGAATAGTGAAGGGTTTCTTATAGCACTGGATTTAGAGGACAACACAGTCCAAATGCCTGATGGACTACAAGGCATTTAAGGGTATTTCTAATTAATAACATTTTGAGATATAAAGAAGAAGAAAGTTCACTATTTCATTTTCTACACATTCTTGAAAGCGTTGCCAAGAGCAACCACTTAAGCAGAGATTGTACCCACCAGTCATGACCTTCTATCTTTTCTTCTTGGTTTGCTTTGTTTTCTGTGTGTACATTCAGTTGAATTCTCTGGGAACATAAAACTACTGAAATCAATCTAGTGATCAACCATTATTATCTCCTTTACTCTTCCTGCCATCTTACAGCTCTCTGCTCTCCTGCAAGCATGATGTCAGGGCATTTTTATTGTATTGCTATTTACTCTTCAGCTCAATAGTTTTTTCAAAGCAGACACATCATTGACATTTAGCAGTATTAATCTCTGCCAGTGCAATATGCCTAATTGGTTTTAATGAAATAAAGAAGGAGAACTTTGTGGGAAAATTGGAAAACAGCAGCAATGAACTAAGATCTCTGTTTTCAGATATTTTGTAAAGTCAATGGCATTGACCACAAGAAAACAGATTGCCTCTAAACAGCATTTAGTCCTCCACAAATTTTCAAGGTTGTATGTTACTGAAAAGAGAGGGAACGAGAATCCCATTTTGAAATCTGTTTATTAGCAGAGAAACTTTTGATATCAAGGCCAAATGCAGGATAGTAGAAGAGTTCTATTAATCATTTTACTAATAAAAGCCTCATATCAACATAAAGGCAATAATTGACTCCTAATGCAGACACATACACACACACATAGTCTGCCCAGGTTGTAGAAAATCAATGTACCTAATGAAAACTGGATTATAAAGTTTTAAATTACTTACATGGAATATCTTACCAATCCCTTTCCTTTTTACCATGAGATATTGGGTAATTTTTATTTATTTATTTATTCAATGTACTTAAAAGGAAGAGAGAGAGAGAGAGAGAGAGAGAGAGGGAGAGAGAGTACCCTATGCACTGGTTCACTTCTCAAATACCCACAATAGTCAGGGTTGGAACAGGCTGACACCAGGAGGCTGGAACTCAATCTGAATCTCCCATACAAGTTGAAGGACTAACTACTTGAACCATTACCTACTGCCTCCCATAGTGCAACTAGGCACTCAGATATGGGTGCCAGGTCACACCTTAACTAACCACTTGCTACAATCTACCTCATGAGACTATTACACTATTAAAATCATATTTCTAAAAAAGTATAAGCTCAGAAAGTACAAAGTTATGTCCACATAAACTACCTTTACTGGTTTGTTTGACAAATACATGGAATAGCTGAATGACTCTAGGACAGATTCAGAACAACTTCAGAAGCACCAAGGCTCAGTGAACCAAACAATTGAGTGAACTCTGGAGTATCCATATTATAATCCTTATTTTCCTATCATCTCATTGAATCTAATTCTACGTTATGTGCATCTGAAGCAGGCTGGCATTATCGAAAAATAATAATACAAGTATAGCTTATCTTTTATCATTGCTTACATCCTAACTGCTGAGCCATGCATAGAGTGAAGGCTGCTCCCTAACACCAAAAGTGCTTGCATCCAGGCCTGGAATAAGTGGCCAGAAAGGGTGAAAACAAGTAGCTCAAATATTAAGAGATAACATAAAATATTTTTCTATAAAAATATTAAATTTAAATTATATTGTATTTTAGAATAAGTACTTTTTTATTAAAAATGCATTACTTCTTGTCAGTTAACTATTTTGTTTCACTTATTTTTTAAGCCATCCATATTTTTCTGACTCAATATGTATCAGACTTATAAATGCACTGTTTTACTGAGCATTGACACTAACTTACATATTCATCATGAGGATCTATTAGTAGTAACATGATGTGATCTCTCATCACAACAGAATGGCCCAAAAGCTGCTTTGGGCTGCAGTTGTAACACAGAGGGTTAAGCCATTACTTGCAACACCAGCCTCCTATATGCACACAGATTCAAGTTACACACAGAGAGAAGGAGAGGCAGAGAGAGAGAGAGAGAGAGAGAGACAGAGAGAGAGAGAGAGAGAGAGAGGTCTTCCAACCGATAGTTCACTCCCCAATTGGCCGCAACGGTGGAGCTGAGCCGATCTGAAGCCAGGATCCAGGAGCTTCTTCCAGGTCTCCCATGTGGTACAGGCGCTCAAAGATTTGGGCCATCTTCTACTGCTTTCCCAGGCTATAGCAGAGAACTGGATCAGAAGTGGAGCAGCTGGGACTTGAACCAGAGACCATTTAGGATGCCAGCACTGCAGGTGGTGGCCTTACCCACTATACCACAGTGCCTCCCCTCCTCCCCTCAGTGGTCTATTGCCAATCCACCTCCTTGCTAATGAAGTTGGGTAAGCAGTAGAAGATGACCCAGGTGCTTGGGCTGCTGCACCCATGTGGAGACCTGGATGGAGTTCCAGGCTCCTGGCTTCAATCTGACCCAGTACTAGCTGTTGCAGCCACCTGGGAAGTGAACCAGCTGATGGAAGATTTCTCTCTCTCTCTCTCTCTCTCTCTCTCTCTCTCTCCCTCTCTCTGCAACTTTGCTTTTCAAATAAATAAATCTTTGTAAAAAAATACCTGCTCAATGTCAGATGTTTGTTTACTAATTTATATAGTTTTTGGCACTCCTGAGACTTAGATCTTCACAACAAATGTGCCTGATGCTGACTTGAGTACACTGTGAGTGACTTTACAGATTCACCTAGGGAAAATAAGATGTAGCTTTAGGATGTCTGTAGGCCTTATGGGGCTAGCTGGTAAACCTGTGGATTACACATTCTTCTTACAGACTTCGCACTTTCTGTATCAGGGTTGCTGATGAGGTTCTTCTCTTCAATGGCCCGGTCTCTGTCATTGACAGCGCTATCCCTTTTGTCCGTTAGCGTAATTCTCCCAAATTCCTACTCCATTACCATTACAGTACAAGCACTTCTCCCCTATTGCACTCTTGCTGGTTCAGTAATTTCATTATCCTATACAGAAAGCTAACATTTCAAAAAAGGTGGTTTAGAAAATTCACAAACCTCTACACTACAAAAATTGGCCACTTTGCCATTCCTTGACCCAAAACAATGTAAAATCATCAGCAGAGAAGCATGGAATTCTAACCTAAGGCTATTAAAAATGCAACAAGAATAAAAATAAGAGTATAATGTGAAAGTGTTCATTTTGCTTTAAATATTTAGAAACATTTTGCACATTTCAGTAACTACACCATAGCTAATTTAATACTCAATTATATTTATATAACATTTCATAAGTTTATGAATCACATATATTATCTTCTTTTATTTTTACATCTGTTTCTATTGCATTTGTTCCTTTAGGAGAGATGTCTTCAAACATTATAAAAGTTTTAATCATATGGTAAAAATATGCTAAGAATCTCTAATGAAATCTATTGTGAGTGTGAATATAAATGCATTTGACAATTGCAAAATCAGTTGGTTCACTAAAATATAATTTAAACTTCCCAGGCGTTTTTGCATCTTAGAATATTTAATCCCCAAAGAGCATCATTCTCCTATAAAAATGGCCAGGGCTTTCATGCCAACAACTCTTAAATCTACACCTGGAAGCTTGAACTAAAAATAAATATGCATTTTGAGAGGAATAAAATGATCATCCAATGTTTAGTGTAAATACCCCAAAATGACTCATTTTGTTCACTTAAGAAACTGATTACTCGTATACTGTCAATTGCAGAATAGTTTTTGAATATTTTGTGCTGTTTGTTAACTAGAATAAAATTGTTAGATCTTGAGGGGACCTTGGAGATTATTTCAAGCTTACCTCATTTCACAGAAAGAGAAATAGGGAGATAACCTGACTTATTCAAAGTAAAATGGTCAGCAAGTCATAGATGTGAATACTCTCTTGCAAGTCCAAAACCCCAATTAGCTACTATGGCATACTTTCCACAAGGTGCTTATACAATAACTCGAAGACTGCCACATAACAATTTCAGTTTTCAGAAGAAAATAATTTGTCTCTGTAACTATTGTTTATTTACTTGTCATATGTTCTATCTACACTTTAATATGGATTTTCTTATGTACTATAACTGCTTCAGAATTATGAATAATAAAAGTATTATATATTAATTCACCATGTTATCTATCAATAGACTTCATTATGAGAGTTAAAGTTTTACCATGATGATGCTATGCAGAATATATATCAGCCAGACAAGAGTCCTATCTCTACAAAAATTTACTGGGAAATCAGACTTGTGGTGCAATGGATTTAGCCACCTCCTGCAATGGTGGACATCACATATGGATACTGGTGAGTCCTGGCTGTTGTACTTCTTATCCAACACCCTGCAGAAGATGGCCCAGGTTGTTGCCCTCCTGTACTCATGTGGGAGACGTGGATAAAACTCCTGGCTCCTGGCTTCGACTTGGCCCAGCCCAGGCTGTTGTGGCCATTTGGGAAATGAAACAGTGGAAAGAAGATCTCTTTCTGTCTGTCTCTACATCTTCACTGTAACTCTGCCTTTCAAATAAATAAAATCTTTTAAAAAAATTTTTCTCATCCAGAGAACAAGAGAGGTTTCCTGAGAAAGACCCAGTTCTTCCAAGAAGAGAGGGGGATAAGAGCAATCTAACCTCCTTCTTTAATCTTACTAACCCTCAATGCCTCCATGACATGAACAGAACAATGACATATATGAAAAAATATAAAAAGTTTCCTTGGACAAGAAGGTGAAATGACCAGTGACTTTTGTTTGGAAAATAGGACTAAAGGTTACATATAACCTTGAGAAACTAGGCTAAAATTTGGGGGGTCATCTTTTTGCATGGGCTTAGTATTTCATGTTTTATGTGAGTTTTGGACTCCTTTATCATTTCACAGCATTTTTGTTTTATCTTGGCGTGTTAAACTAGTTTCACTTTTGAGTTTCTGGTTGAGGTTGTTTATGCAGCAAATTCACTCCTCTGATGTGTGGACCAAGAGTCCTATGCTAACCGCTGGCTGGATCTACAGCATCTTATCCTTGAGAATCTTGTGTTCTCGGTTGTCACTTGGGATCCCACTATTTATAGGCTGACTTCCATTATAAAAATGATATCACCCTCTATTTATCTGCCTAAACCTCTAAAAAATTAAAAATTCCCTATATAGCCACATTTGTTTTCAATGTATGTATGCTAGTTGTGCCTTTTGAGTATTATACAAAGGGCCACTAAAATAAGCATAGGAGAGCCTCCCATAAAATACATCATGTGAGAGTTTCTACTACATTCTCATAAGAATAATTATTCAATATTATACTTAAATACAAGAAATCATGGCTATTTATTTTAAATCTGACAAACACATATCAAACAAGAATAACCTATATCAGAATGATAGTCGACCTCTAGCTTAACCAATCAACAAATCAACAAGTTCCACAAGAGAATAATTGATGCATTTTCTAAAGCTCAAAAAACTGAAGCCAAACGTCTGAGTGGAGGAGGGAGACACAAGGGGCAACTTTTAAGAAATGCAAGCAAAAAAAAAATAACTTTGGATGAAATTTTTTAAACTACTCTGAGATAAAAGAAGATTAATTTGGAGAGATTTTAAAATCATCTTTAATGAATTAGTGTTTAAACACTAAGTAGCTAATATTATCCCCATTTATAATCAAGACTGTTGAGATTCAAAGAAGCAAAGTGATGCACCAAAGTAACACAGGCAGAGTATGGCAAGTGTGGAATTTAAACCTAGCTTTGTCAGCTTCTAAAGCTGATGCTATTTCTACTAGCCAGAGAGAGCCAAGCCTTCCAATAATTCTATTTGTTCCAATGGAGAGGTACAGGAAATACTAGGCTTTAAATATATACAATTGAGGGGCAGGTATTCAGTGTGCAGTGGCTAAGTTGTCACTTGGGAACACCCATATTCCCCATCAGAGTGTCTGGTTTGAGTCCCAGCTACTCTGCTTTCCATCTTTCTTTCTTTTGATGCACACCCTAAGAGGCAGCTGACAATGGCTAACGTCTGTGAGTCCTTCCACCCTCATAGGAGACCAGGGTTGGACTCCAGACTACTGGATTTCACCTGGCCTGACACTGGCTCTTGTGGGCACTTGAGTGTTAATTAGCAGATAGAAGAAATCTCTCTGAATATCTCCCTTTAACCCTACCGTTCATGTAAATTGAAAATGAAATAATTTTTAAAATTTATATATATATACATATATTTTTGAAAATAGTTAGAATTGCTTTTAAACTTCTGAATAATTTGAATACCTTATAGAATGAGTTGCATTCAATTATTCCAAAATAATAAACAAATTATCCCTTCTTAAGCCAACATAGCATACAGTTTTAGGTATACACAATTTGATTTGTATAAACTGGATATTTAAATGTCCTAATAATATATGGATCCTTATAGTGGTTAATAATTTCAGCTATACTATATCTAAAATGAAGCAATTAGCATGGAACGTTCTTAGGATAGACCATATGCTAGTCCATAAAGCTAATCTCAGCAAAGCCAAAAAAATTGAAATCATACTATGTATCTTTTCTGACCAGAATGGAATGAATCTGGAAATTTACAACTCAATAATCTCTAGAAAATACACAAATGCATGGAGACTGAATAACACCAACTGAATGAACAGTGGGTCATACCAGAAATCAAACAGTTAATAAAAAAAAATCCTGCAAATGAATGAAAATGACAATACAAAATATTGGAACTTACATGACACAGCAAAAGCAATGTTAAGAGGGAAGATTATAGCAAGTAGTGCCTACATAAAATAAAGGAGCTATCAATGCATCTCAAGGACTTAGAAAAACAGCAAATCAAAACGAAAGTTAGTAGGAAGAAGAAAATAATTAAAATTAGAGAAGAAATAAACAAAATTGAAACTAATATTTAAAAAGATCAGTGAAACAGGAGCTGTTTTATGAAAAAATATAAACAAAACCGATACATCATTGGCCCAATGAACTAAAAAAACAGAGGGAGAAGACCCAAATAAATAAAATTAGAGGTCAAAATGGAAATGTAATAACAGACACCACAGATGTAAAAAGAATCATTAGATGTTACTACAAACAGCTATATGACAACCAAATGGAAAATCTAGAAGAAATTGATAGACTCCTGGACACATACAACCTAACAACTGAGGCACAAAGATACTTAAAATATGAGGAGATCAATAACTAAGATGAAAATTACTGCCAGCCTGGAATATTATATCCTGCAAAGCTCTCATTTGTGAATGAAAGTGAAATAGACATTTCATAGCAAGCAGAAATTGAAAGAATTTGTCACCACTCATCCAGCACTGCAAAAGATGCTTAAAGATGTGTTACACACAGAAACACAGAAACACAGCCATCAATATGAAAGAAGGTAAAGGAAGAAAACCTCTCAGTAAAAGTTCACAGGAAATTGAAAACGTATATTAGAAATATCTTTGCGAAAATGGTAGGGCAAAGTTACTACTTATCAATAGTCACATTGAATGTTAATGGCCTTAACTCTCCAGTTAAAAGACACAGACTGGCTGAATGGATTAAGGAACAAAAACCATCTATTTGCTGCTTACAAGAAACACATCATACCAACAAAGATGCATACAGACTGAAAGTGAAAGGATGGAAAAAGATATTCCATGCTAACAGAAACCAAAAAAGAGCTGGAGTAGCCATCCTAATATAAGACAAAATAAACTTTAACACAAAAACTGTTAAGAGAGACAAAGAGGGGCACTATATAATGATTAAGGGATCAATTCAACAAGAAGATGTAACTAATATAAATGTAAATGAACCTAATTACAGGGCACCAGTTTATTTAAAAGATATGTTAAGGGACTTAAAAGGAGACTTAGACTCCAATACAATAGTATTGGGAGACTTCAATACTCCACTTTCAGAAATAGACAGATCCTCCAGGTTTTAGTCCTGTTTGGGGTGCCAATTCTGTGTCCAGTTGTTCCTCTTCCAGTCTAGCTCTCTACTGTGGCCTGGCAAGGCAGTGGAAGATGGCCAAAGTTCTTGGGCCCTGCACCCGCCTGGGAGACCAGGAGGAAGCACATGGCTCCTGGCTACAGATAGGTGCAGTGTGCTGGCCATAGCGGCTATTTGGGTGGTGAACCAACGGAAGGGAGACTTTTATCTCTGTCTCTCTCACTCTCACTGACTAACTCTGCCTTTAAAAAAAAAAAAAAGAAATAGACAGATCAACTGGACAGAAGATCAACAAGGAAACATCAGATTTAATCAGCAATATATCCCAAATGGATCTAACAGATATCTATAGAACTTTGCATCCTACGCTTAAAGAATTTACATTCTTCTCAGCAGTACATGGAACCTACTCGAGGATTGACTGCATACTAGGCCATATAGCAAATTCAAAAGAATTGGAATCACACCATGCAGCTTCTCAGACCATAAAGGAATGAAGTTGGAAATTAGCAACTCAGGAATCCCTAGAGCATATGCAAACACATGGAGACTGAACAACATGCTCCTGAACGAACACTGGGTCATAGAAGAAATCAAAAACTTTCTGGAAGTAAATGAGGATAACAACACAACAAATCAAAACTTATGGAATACAGCAAAAGCAGTGTTAAGAGGAAAGTTAATAGCAATAGGTGCCTACATCAAGAAATTGGAAAGGCACCAAATAAATGAGCTTTCAATTCATCTCAAGGATCTAGAAAATCTGCAGCAAACCAGACCTAAAACTAGTAGAAGGAGATAAATAATTAAAATTAGAGAAGAAATCAATAGAATTGAATCCAAAAAAATTATAAAAGATCAGCCAAACGAGGAGCTGGTTTTTTGAAAAAATAAACAAAATTGACACCCCATTGGCCCAACTAACTAAAAAAAGAAGAGAAAAGACCCATATCAATAAAATCAGAAATGAAAGGGAATATAACAACAGACACCACAGAAATAAAAAGTCATCAGAAATTACTACAAGGACTTGTATGCCAGCAAACAGGGAAATCTATCAGAAATGTATAGATTCCAGGACACATGCAACCTACCTAGATTGAACCATGAAGACATAGAAAACCTAAACAGACCCATAACTGAGACGGAAATTGAATCAGTAATAAAGTCCCTCCCAACAAAGAAAACCCAGGACCGGATGGATTCACTGCTGAATTCCACCAGACATTTAAACAAGAACTAACTCCAATTCTTCTCAAACTATTCAGAACAACCGAAAAAGAGGGAATCCTCCCAAAGTCTTTCTATGAAGCCAGCATCACCTTAATCCCTAAGCCTGAAAACGATGCAGCATTTAAAGAAAAATGCAGATGAATATCCCTGATGAACATAGACGCAAAAATCCTCAATAAAATTCTGGCCAATAGAATGCAACAACACGTCAGAAAGACCATCCACCCAGACCAACTGGGATTTATCCCTGGCATCCAGGTATGGTTCAATGTTCACAAATCAACGTGATACTCCACATTAACAAACTGCAAATGAAAAAACATATGATTACCTCAATAGATGCCGAGAAAGCATTTGATAAAATACAACACCCTTTCATGATGAAAACTCTAAGCAATTTGGGTATAGAAGGAACATTCCTCAATACAATCAAAGCAAGTTATGAAAAACACACAGCTGGCATCCTATTGAATGGGGGAAAGTTGGAAGCATTTCTACTGAGATCTGGTACCAGACAGGGATGCCCACTCTCACCACTGCTATTCAATATAGTTCTGGAAGTTTTAGCCAGAGCCATCAGACAAGAAAAAGAAAGTAAAGGGATACAAATTGGGAAGGAAGAACTCAAACTATCCCTCTTTGCAGATGATATGATTCTTTACTTAGGGGATCCAAAGAACTCTACTAAGAGACTATTGGAACTCATAGAAGAGTTTGGCAAAGTAGCAGGATATAAAATCATTGCACAGATATCAACAGCCTTTGTATACACAGACAATACCATGGCTGAGAAAAAATTGCTAAGATCAATCTCATTCTCCATAGCTACAAAAACAATCATATACCTTGGAATAAACTTAACCAAAGACATTAAAGATCTCTAAAATGAGAATTACAAAAATCATAAAAAAAGAAATAGAAGAGGATACCAAAAAATGGAAAAATCCTCCATACTCATTGATTGGAAGAATCAATATCATCAAAACGTCCATTCTCCCAAAAGCATTTTATAGATTAAATGCAATACCAATCAAGATACCGAAGACATTCTTCTAAGATCTGGAAAAAATGATGTGGAAATTCATATGGAGTCACAGGAGACCTCAAATAGCTAAAGCAATTTTGTACAACAAAAACAAAGCCGGAGGCATCACAATATCAGATTTCAGGACATACTACACTACAGTTGTAATCAAAACAGCATGGTACTGGTACAGAAACAGATGGATAAACCAATGGAACAGAATAGAAACACCAGAAATCAATCCAAACATCTACAGTCAACTTATATTTGATCAAGGATTTTAAAACAGTTCCTGGAGCAAGGACAATCTATTCAATAAATAGTGCTGCGGAAACTGGATTTCCATGTGCAGAAGCATGAAGCACGACCCCTACCTTACATCTTACACAAAAATTCACTAACATGGATTTAAGAACTAAATCTATGACCCGACACCATCAAATTATTAGAGAACATTGGAGAAACCCTGCAAGATATAGGCACCAGCAAAGACTTCTTGGAAAACTTTGGAGGCACAGGCATTCAAAACCAAAATTAACTATTGGAATTGCATCGAATTTAGAAGTTTCTGTCCTACAAAAGAAACAGTCAGGACAGTGAAGAGGCAACTGACAGAATGGGAAAAATATTTGCAAACTATGCAACTGATAAAGGGTTAATAACCAGAATCTACAAAGAGATCAAGAAACTCCACAACAACAAAACTAACAACCCACTTAAGAGATGGGCCAGGGATCTCAACCGACATTTTTCAAAAGAGGAAATCCAAAGGGCCAATAGACACATGAAAAAATGTTCAGGATCACTAGCCATCAAGGAAATGCAAATCAAAACCACAATGAGGTTTCACCTCACCCCTGTTAGAATGGCTCACATACAGAAATCTACCAACAACAGATGCTGGCGAGGATGTGGGGGAAAAGGGACACTACTCCACTGCTGGTGGGAATGCAAACTGGTTAAGCCACTATGGAAGTCAGTTTGGAGATTCCTCAGAAACCTGAATATAACCCTACCATTCAACCCAGCCATCCCACTCCTTGGAATTTACCCAAAGGAAATTAAATTGGCAAATAAAAGATCTGTCTGCACCTCAATGTTTATTGCAGCTCAATTCACAAAAGCTAAGACCTGGAATCAACCTAAATGCCCACTAACAGTAGACTGGATAAGAAATTATGGGATATGTATACAGCAGTAAAAAACAATGAAATCCGGTGAGTTGCAACAAAATGGAGGAACCTATAAAACATCATGCTGAGTGAATTAAACAAGTCCCAAAGGGACAAATATCAGATATTCTCCTGTTGCAGTGGATTCGTTCTGATAGGAGGAGAGTGGTAGTGGCAAGAGGCAAGAGTCACCACACAGAACCCGGGAGTCAGGTGAAAGTGGGCCAGAGGTGAGCAGACCACAAACTTGTTTATTTTGGTTGGAACAGCAGCTTAAATCGCCAAGGAAGCCAATGCAATGAAGGGACGGTTTATGCCGGAATTAATCACAGCCTGTTGCCAGGCGGTATCCAAAGCCATCCAATCACAGCCTGTTGTGAGGCAGGCTCCGTTTGCCATATGGTTTGCAAAGCCATCCAATCACAGCCTGTTGCCAGGCAGGCTCTGTTGCCAGGTAGGTTTCAAAGCCATTCCTGAGTAACTGACACTCGCTTGCCAGCAGCCATCTTGATATGGCCTTCTCGTTCCACCACATTCTCCCTGATTGGTGACAACTAACTGAGCACGCAAAAGGAAACCTGTTGAAGTGAAATGAACACTATGAGAAACAATGACTTGATCACCCCTTGTCCTGACTGTCAAGGAACAATCTAATACTTTATCCCTTTTAGTATTTTTTTTTTGTTCTACCTAATACTATTGGTTGAACTCTTTAATTAGCACAAAATTATTATTAGGTGTTGAAATTTAACTAAAAAGTGATCCCTGTTAAATGTAAGAGTGGGAATAAGAGAGGGAGGAGATGTACAGTTTGGCACATGCTCAATCAGACTTGCCCCAAGTGGTAGAGTTAGAAACATGCTAGAGGATTCCAACTCAATCCCATCATGGTGGCATGTACCAATGCCATCTCACTAGTCATACTGATCAGTTTCAGTTCACAATTATCAAAATGATAGGACTAAGAGTCAAAGGGATCACACAAAAAAAGACTAGTGTCTGCTAATACTAACTGATAGAATCAAAAAGGAGAGAACAATCCAACATGGGAAGTGGGATACACAGCAGACACATAGAATGGCAGGTGTCCTAAACAGCACTCTGGCTTCAAAATCAGCCCTTAAGGCATTTGGATCTGGGTAAAAAGCCCACAAGATTATTTCAGGAGTATTTCAGGAATAGAAAACCAAGACACTCTCTCCAAAAAAAAAAAAAAAAAAACCTAAATGAAAGATCTGTGTGAGTGAGATCCCAGCAAAAAGAACGGGCCATCAAAGAAGGAGGTACCTTTCTCTGAAGGGAGGAGAAAACGTCCACTTTGACTATGACCTATGACCTTGTCTAAATAAGATCAGAGTTGGCAAACTCAAAAAGCTTCCAAGCTTCCATAGCCTTGGCAACTCATGATAAGAGCCTTGGGTGATTACTGACGCCATAAACAAGAGTGTCAATCGTTAAATCAACAACAGGAGTCACTGTGCACTTACTCCCCATGTAGGATCTCTGTCCTTAATGTGTTGTACAATGTGAATTAATGCTATAACTATTACTCAAAGAGTATTTTACACTTTGTGTTTCTGTGTGGGTGCAAACTCTTGAAATCTTTACTTAATATATACTAAGTTGATCTTCTGTATATAAAGATAATTGAAAATGAATCTTGATGTGAATTGGATAGGAGAGGGAGCACGAGATGGGATGGTTGTGGGTGGGAGGGAGGTTTGGGGGGGGAACTTTTGGAAATTTATATTTATTTAATAAAAGTTAAAGAAAGATGAAAATTGAATCAGTAATAAAGACTTTCCTAACAAATAAAACCCCAGTATTAGATGTCTCCAAAGCTGAACTTTACTAGACATGTAAAGAAGAATGAATTACAATTCTCAAACTATCCAAACAATTGTATGGGAGAGAATGCTCCCAAACTCCTCCTTTGAAGCCAACATCACCTTAATTCATATTTTTCTTATTTCCCCCAGAAATCTTTTATGTATACAAACTTCATGCATTTCATAAACACAACTTTAGGAATTGAGTGATTCTTCCCACCTTACCTGCCCTCTCACCCACATTCCTAACTTTCTTCCTCCTCCCTCTCTTATTCCCATTCTTATTTTCATTAAGATCTGTTTTCAATTTACTTTATAACGTAAGATTAACTCTATACTATGTAAAGAGTTCAGGCCACACTGTGGCATAGTGGTTAAGGCTCCCACCTTCAGTACTGGCATCCCAGATGGGTGCCTATTCTAGTCTTAGTGCTCCACTCTGATCATACTCTCTGCTATGGCCTGGGAAAGCAGTGGAAGATACCCTAAGTCTTTGGCTCCTTCACACGCATGAGAGAACTGGAAGAAGCAACTGGCTCCTGGCTTCAGATGCAGCCAATTGGGGAGTGAACCGGCAGATGGAAGACCTAAATCTATTTCTCTCTCTCCCTCTCTCAATCTCTCTCACACTCTGCCTCTCCTTCTCTCTCTATATAATGCTGACTTTCAAATAAATAAATAGATCTTAAAAAAAAAAGAGTTCAGCAAGTAATATAAAAAAAAACTGTCCCTCAACAGACAAGGGCTGTTCAAAGTTATCTCAAAGTATCAAATTCACTTTTATAGCTTGTGTTTATGTGCTCTATCCGTTACCACAGATAAGGGAAACATATGGTATTTGTACTTTTGGGATTGGCTTATTTTAATAAATATGAGGTTTTTGAGTTTCATCTATTTTGTTGCAAACAATGGGATTTGATTTATTTTTACCACTGTGTAATATTTCATGGTGTACACATACCATAATTTCTTTATCTAGTCTTTAGTTGATGGACATATGATTGATTCCATATAATGGATGTACAGATAACTCCTTCATATGCTGATTTCATTGCCTGTGAGTAAATTTCCAGGACTGAGATGGCTGGGTCATATGATAGGTCTATCTTCAGATTTATGAGGTATCTCCATACTGGTTTCAACAGCGGCTATAACAGTGGACTTTCCCAACAACAGTGGATTAAGGTACCTTTCTCCCCATATCCTTGCCAGCATTTGTTGCTTGTTGATTCCTGTATGAAAGCTGTTCTAATGGGGGTGAGGTGAAACCTCTTTTTGGGTTTGATTTGCTTTTCCCTGATGGCTAGTGATCCTGAGCATTTTTTTCATGTGTCTGTTGGTCATTTGGATTTCCTCTTTTAAAAAATGTGTTTATTTCCTTAGTCCATTTCTTAACTGGGTTGTTTGTTTTGTTGTTGAATTTCTTAATCTTTTTATTTATTCTGGTTATTAATCCTTTATCAGTTGCATACTTCACAAATGATTTCTCCCATTCTGTTGGTTGCTTCTTCACTTTGCTATGTGTTTCTTTTGTAGCACGAAAGCGTCTCAATTTGATGTAATCTCAAAATTTGTCAATTTAGGCTTTTATTGACTGACTCTCTGGTCTTTTCCAAGATCTCTTTTCCAATGCCAATTTCTTGCAGGGCTTCCAAATGATTCTACAATAATTTTTGGTATTGGGTCATTGACTTAGGTCTTTGATCCATTTTGACTGTATTTTTAGGTAAGGGGTATGGTATGGTATGTATGGTATGTATGGTAGGGTTCTTGCTTCATACTTCTGCAGGTAGAGATACAGATTTCCAATCACTATTTATTGAAAAGACTATCCTTGTTCAAGAAATTGATTTTAGCTCCTTTGTCACAGGTAATTTGTTTGTAGATGTGTGAGTTGATTTATAGGGATTATATTACTTCCCTTAATATTTTATAATTTGTATAGTAGGGATATTTGATATCCTTAGTAAATTTATTCCATGGTATTTGTTGTGTTTTTTGTCACTATTGTAAATGGAATTGATCTTAGAATTTCTTTCTCAGCCATTGCATTGTATGTATATACTAAGGCTATTGAGTTTTCTGTGTTTTTTTTAATATCCTGCAACTTTACCAAACTGTTTTATGAGTTCCAATGGTCTCTTACTGGAGTCTTCTGGATCCCCTATATAGAATCATGTCATCTGCAAACAGGGATAGCTTCACTTCCTCTTCCTTATTTTGTATTCCTTTGATTTCTTTTTCTTGCCTAATGGCTCTGGCTAAAACTTCCAATACTATATTGAATAGCAATGGTGAGAGTAGACATATTTCTTTAGTTCTGGATCAGAGTGCAAATGTTTTAAACTTTTCCTCATTCAATAGAATGCTGGCCATGGGCTTGCTGTAATTGTTAAAGCTTCCACTTCATTTTTCGTTTGACCTATTAAATTCTTTTTTAATTTTCATTCTTTTCTTTTTGACAGGAAGAGTGGGCAGTGAGAGAGAGAAACAGAGAGAAAGGTCTTCATTTTTCCATTGGTTCACCCTCAAATGGCCGCTGCGGCCTGCACTCCGTGCTGATCCAAATCCAGCAGCCAGGAGCTTCTCCTGGTTTCCCACGCAGGTGCAGGGCCCAAGGACTTGGGCCATCCTCCACTGCACTCCTGGGCCACAGCAGAGAGCTGGACTGGAAGAGGAGCAACTGGGACAGAATCCAGCGCCCCAACTAGGACTAGAACCCGGTGTACAGGCGCTGCAGGTGAAGGATTAGCCTATTGAACCGCGGCGCCGGTCTTGACCTATTAAATTCTAATATTTCATTTTGCTTTCTCTTTAAAATCTAACCTTCATGGGGAAAATATCCATCCGTGTCATGTATGATTACTTTAATTTGTGGATTTGTTTCTGATTACTTCTACGTAATCCTTCCATCAATTTTATGAATTTGTTTCTCGCATCTCTTCAGTCTTTTCATCTTCACATTCTAGTATTGAAGTTTATTGTGTTACTTTTGGGGCCTCATGTTGTCTTCCTTATTCTTATTTCTTGAATTTCTGTGCTTCTTTTTTGGCATTTGTGGAGAGATTTGTTGCTTTTTTCCCCCTGTGTTGTTTTTTTTTTTTAAAGATTTATTTATTTATTTGAAAGGTAGAGTTATGGAGAAGCAGAGAGAGAGAGAGAGAGAGAGAGAGAAAGGTCTTGCATTCACTGGTTCACTCCCCAAATGGCCACAACAGCCATAGCTGGGCTGATCCAAATCAGGATCCAGGAGCTCCTTCTGGGTTTCCATGTGGGTACAGTAGTCCATGGACTACTGCTTTCTGAGGTCATAGAAGAGAGATTGTTTGGATGTGGAGCAGCCAGGACTTGAACTGCAGCCCATATGGGAAGCCAGCAGTTCAGGCAGCAGCTTTACCTCCTTAGACATAGCGCTGGCCTCTGTGATGGCTTTTTTCTTTGGACTATGCCTCTGTGGGTAAGTAGAGAGTCTACTCTTTCAGTGAATACCCAGAGGCATGTGCTGGGTATTTCCAGGAAGCTCTGCTCAGTGCTCCCAGGTGAGGGTAGTGTCCAGGTGACACCCAAGTTGGAAGTGGTAAATCTCATTTTTTTCTATTAGAGGGGAGATTTGATCAGCTCTGTTGACATGGTCTTATGTTCATCTCTCCTCCAAGGAGACCAATACATGTGCTAGCACCAGAGGGTTCCTTATTTACCCATGCTGCCACAAGACCCACACAAAGGATCTATGCAATCATTGGTGTGGGCAGAGATCAAACAGCAATGACCCTCACCAGGGAATCAGGGAGCTCAAGTCATATAGAGCTGCCCATCACTACAGCCCAAAGACCCAGTCACATCCTGTGCCTTCTCATACAGCCACATATGTCTCCCACAGCCAGGAGCACCCAGCCCTCCATCAGTTTTCCCAGACATACTCAGATGTCTCCTCCTGACTGATTGCTGGCCATGTAGACACAAGCTGGTGCACCTGTTACGTATCCATCCTCTCTATGCTGGTTAGAGGATTCTGATGTCAGGTGGTCAGTGTGAGAGAACATGCCCCCTTATTGTTTACCTCTACATTGCATGTAGACTGTCTCCCACAGGGCTCCAGGCCAGACTCATGCCAGGCTCTTTCCTCAGCTTTAATGCCACTGGGTTGGGCTACTGAAGTTTGGTCCAACCTCACTCTCCAGAGTTGGAGTTGAGGCTCTCAACTGCTTGGGACCTGAGTTGTGCATATCTACACCCTCCATTAAGATACAAAGTGTCCCTCTAATTTGTGTGGAATTTCCTCTGCAGTTTTCTCCCTAACTCTTCCCTGAGATTACACTCTCTCCACTTTTTTTAAAACTATCTTCCCCTAGACTGGATTAGAAAGCTTCCTCCCTGTTTGCCATCTTGGAATGTTGGTCACATTAATTCCTAAACCAGAAAAAGATACAACAGAGATTGTATACCAGTATCCCTGATGAGCATAGATGCAAAAATCTCAGCAAAAGGAAGTCATAAGAGAGTTTGGTAATGTGGCAGGATATAAAATTAACACACATAAACCAATAGTCTTTGTATACACAGACAATGCCGTGGGTGAGAAAGGACTTGTAAGATTAGTACTATTCACAATAGCTACCAAAAAAATTAAAAACCTTGGGATAAATTTAAACAAGGAGGTCAAATTTCTCTAAGATGAAAATTACAAAACATTGAAGAAAGAAATAAAAAGACAAAAACTGGAAATATTTTCCATGTTCATGGATTGAAAGAATTAATATAATCAAAATGTCCACAAATCTGAAATCAATTTACAAATTTTATGTGATCCTAATCAAAATAAAAAAGTGACATTCTTCTCAGTTCTAGGAATAAGGATGCTAAAACTCATAGAGAAATACAGGAGACCTTGAATAGCTAAATCAATTTTAAACAATAAAATCAGAACTAGAGGCATCCCAATACCAGATTGCAAGACATACTGTAAGGCAGTTATAATTCAATCAACTTGGTATAGGCACAGAAATACACATGTAGACCAATAGAACAGAATAGAATCCCAGAAATCAATCCATAAATCTACAATCAGCTAATCTTTGAAAAAGGAGCTAAAATCAACCCCTGGAGAAAGGACAGTCTCTTCAACAATTAGTGCTAGGGAAATTGGATCTGTGTGCAGAAGTATGAACCAAAGCACCTATCTTATATCTTAAACAAAAAACTCAAAATGGATCAAGGATCTGAATCTATGACATGATGCCATCAAATTAGTAGAGGAGAAGATTGGGGAAACTCTACAAAAGATTGAAAAGGCAAAGACTTCTTCGAAAAGACCACAGAAGTACCAGCAAGCAAAGCCAAAAAAGAAATAAAATATTACTACATCAATTTGAAAACTTTCTATGATGCAAAGGAAGCACTCATCAAAGTCAAAAGGCAATAGATAGAATGGGAGAAAATATTTGTAAGCTATGCAACAAACAAAGGATTGATAGCCAGAATCTATAAAGAGTTCAAGAAACTCAACAACAAAACAAACAATCCAGTTAAGAAATGGGCAGAAGACTTGAACAGGAATTTTTCAAGTAAGGAAATTTAAATGGCAAACAGATGGAAAAATGCTCAGGAACCCTAGTCATCAGGGAAATGCATATCAAAACCACAGTGAGGTTTCATCTCATCCCAGTTATAATGACTCAGATACAGAAAACAAAAAACAATAAATTCTGGTGAGTATTTGGGGAAAAAAGTACCCTAATCCACTGTTGGTGGCAATGCAAGCTAGTACAGATATTGTGGAAGATAGTATGGAGGTCCTTCAGAAAATAGAAAATAGATCTACCGTATGATACTACCATCCTACCCAAATGAAATGAAATCAGCATATGAAAGAGTAACCTGTACCCCATATTTACTGCAGCTCAGTTCACAATAGCTAATATACAGAATTAACCCAGATGCCCACTGATGGCTGGATTAAGAAAATGTGATATATATAAACTATGGAATTTTAAATGAAATCCTGTCTTTTGCAACAAAATGTATGCTACTGGAAACTGTCGCTCCCCGTCTTCGTGGAGGAACGACATAGGACCCTGCGCTGTTCTTTCGTCTGCTCGGCCGTCCCCGGGTTTGCTGCTGGTTCTTCCCGGGTTGGCTACCGTCCCTTCCACCTCCGTGGAAGGGCGGTTCCCCCTGCCACATTCCCCACTTCCGCGGGGGAGCGGCACACTGCTGGCCGGCTCTCTCGGGGGCTGCACAGGTGTTCCTTCAGATAGATGTTCCCCTTAGATGTTCCCCATAGATGTTCCCTGGTGCATGCCGTCTCTCTCCTCCTTTATAGTCCTCCTCCGCCAATCCTAACTCGGCTGCCCACACGCCGAGTACGCTGCTCTCCAATCAGGAGCAAGTCCTACAGTTTATTGGCTGAACTGGAGGCACCTGTGTAGAAGCTGTTTTCTTCTCTCCCGGCGCCATATTGTGGGAGAGCAGATGCATAGAATAAGTCTTAATTCCAGTAACTCAGTCCAGTCCGGGCTGCTCCCCACAGAAACCATTACACTTAGTGAAATATGCCAGTCCCCAAAAAACAAATATTATAATTTCCCTGCTCTATGGTAACTGAGTACATAAAAAATATATATAATTATAATTATTTGCATTGCAATAGGCATAAACTTATTCCTATACATAAACTGTTGAGACGAAGTGGCTTAAAGTCTAACTAAAATTAATTATTATAATCACATAGGAAATATTTAGACATTATATTGTCATTGGATATATTTCATTGAAAGCATTTATGAATGACTAATGGACAGAAAAAAACTGTATGTGTGTGAAATTTTCATTTATACATTCAATTATTTTTATAACTATTGGCTATATTCCCATTAAAGTAAGGTCTCTTTATTTTACTTATTAAACCTCTTACTCAGTGAAATGTTAAGCCTTTTTAGTATAATGTACATTTAAAATATGTTACCTCAAAATTAAAAAAAAATAAGGAATAGAAGAAGGGTGATGTGGGGGAAAGAGGGAGAAAGAAAAGGAAAATAATAATAATAATAATAACCAATTGAATTGGTTAAAATTCATGAAAATGGAAAATGTAAAAAATGAAACACTGAAATTCACACTATCACTTTGCAATATATATCATGTCTAGCATATCTTTCTTAACAGGTGGTATTGTAATACTATAAAGGAATACATTCAATATGAGGTCAAGTAACCAATAAGCTTTGAATGAAGAGAGTTTTAGAAGACAATTTGAAGTGAATCAGACTGGGAGCCCTGTGGTAACATGTATGAGATGTTTCTCCCAACAGTCTGAATATCTAAGACTATAAAAGAGTTAATGGTGGAAATAAAAGAAATATTAATAGTTTAGATATTTATTTAATATGTTATGTTGAATGCAAGGATTAATAACTAGGGACAAGTACAAATGCTGAGAGAGTAACTTACTTATCCAAAATATAGAGATCCTTGATTAGTTCAGCCAGCCCTTCCTAACAAAAGAGGTGAGCTGGTCTGTGTCACTACCTGGAACTTCTACTGTCATCTTAAATACTTTTAATTAAATAAGCTACATAGATAAACATAATATACATACTAATTTGGAAAAAAAGTAGGAATTCCTGTAAGTCTGATCATGTCTCCTGAACTGGTACTTGAGATTAAAGGGGCCAACATACAAGATAAAGTTTTTTAAAGAGATTTATTTATTCATTTATCTTAGTTTAAAAACACAGAAAGAGAGGAAGAGAGGGAGGGAGGGAGAGAGAGAGAATCTTCCATCTACTAGTTTACTCCCGGTTGGCAACAACAGCCAGGTCTGGACCAATCTGAAGCTAGGATGCGGGAACTCCATAGTCTCCTACATAGTCTCCTACAGAGCCAGCAGAACTTCTGCCTTTCCCAGGTTCATTTTCAGGGATCTGAATAAGTGCAGCAGCCTGGCCTTAAACTGATGCTCCAATATGGGGTGCTAGCATCAAAAGTGGAAGCTTACTTAACCTGCTGTGCCCTGCAAGATTGATTTTAACTATAGGCTGAAAATAGTTTCATTCAAGCGGCTTCAATGGGTAAAAAAACAGTCTCCTGTCAATGTTCAATATTTCTTCCTCCTTTGGATCCTGTTGGACTAATTCCTAGAGATATGGTTAAAGTGAGTATGTTTTCTCTCCAAAGGGTGCAGAGATTCAGGGGCACAGACTGAGAAAGAGTCCTCCTATATAAGGAACATACTTGATTTTGTAACATACTGACTCAAGTATGTGTTCATAGCTATGATGCTTTGATAGCTGAAGGTCTTTGAACTGAGTGGATCAGGAACAGTGAAAAACAGCAGGAAACCAAACAATGAAGCAAATTCCTCATATAAAGGAAGAAATACAAGAAGGTAAGCAGTTTCTTATTGCAGTTCATCTGCTCAGAGATGTATCATGAGGCAAGATCTTCCTAATCCTTTGTTGTACCGTCTTCACTGGCTCTTAATCTATATGGCTGTTACCTCATGGTCACAGGAGGAGGCTGTATCTCCAGGTATCATATTCACATTCAACCTTGATCATTTTATAAGGAAAAAGACATTCCAGGAAACTCCTAACTCACCACCATCACCACTACCAGATGACCTTCTTCCACCTTGGGGACTGAATTTCATTACAGACCCACCTAAAGTGGCAACATAGGTTTCCCATCTGGTGTGATAAGAAGTGTTAAGGAGGAAGCCTTCAGCCACATGCATTACTCAATTAATAACATAATTCCTATTTATTATTTAAATAATTAATTACTGAATACATCTTTTATTTGATTATTTATTTATTTTCATTTTATTTCAAAGGCATAAAAACAAAAGAGAAAAATATCTCCCAACCTGTTTCACTCCATAAATGCCTGCAAAAGTCAGGGCTGAGCCAGGACAAACCTAGCAGCCCTGAACTCCATCTGGGTCTTCCATCAGTGTTGCAAGGACCCAAGGATTTGGTCCATCATGCGTTGCCTTTTGGAGTGCTCTTTAGTTTATTAGTGGGAAGTAGGAAGCTGGAATCAGAAGCAGAGGTCAGGATTTGAATCAGATACTCTGATACGGGATATGGGTGTGCTGAAAGGCATGTTTTTTATCACTGTGAAAAATACCCATCATTATCTTTTTTTTTTTTTTTATTTGACGGGTAGAGTTAGAGAAAGTGAAAGAAAGACAGAGAGAAAGATCTTCCTTCCATTGGTTCACTCCCCAAATGGCCACTATGGCCGGTGCTGTGTGGATCCGAAGCCAGGAGCCAGGTGCTTCTTCCTGGTCTCCCATGCGGGTGCAGGTGCCCAAGCACTTGGGCCATCCTCCACTGCCTTCCCGGGCCACAGCAGAGAGCTGGACTGGAAGAGGAACAGCCGGGACTGGGATGCCGGCGCCGCAGACGGAGGATTAACCAATGAGCCACGGCACCGCCCCCACCCCATCGTTATCTTTTTTGAAAATTTATTTATGTACTTGAGAGAGAGAGAGAGAGAGAGAGAGAGAGAGAGAGAAAGAGAGAGGCATTTGGTATTCCATCTTAGAGATTATTCCCCAAATGCCTGCAGCAGCCGGGGCTAGGCCAGATGGAAGCCAGGAACTCCATTCAGGTCTCCCATGAGGGTGACAGGGGTCCCAAGTACTTGAACCATCATCTTTTCCCAGGTGCATTAACAGGGAGCTGGATTGGAAGGAAGCAGCCTGGACACAAGCCTATATTCCGTTATGGGATGCTGGCATCACAAACAGTGGCTTAACCAACTGCAGCATCATGTTGGCCCCTAAAGTTTAGTTTTTAAACTCTCGAATAATGTCCAAGTCATTATCTATTGCTAATGACTGAAATATGTGTTTTATGAGCCTTCAAGGGTTTCATGAAAGGATTGCAAGACAACTGAGTGTGAGGAGAAATGAAAGCAAAGATAACTTGGGAGGAAACCAGCAGAGAGGAAGAAGCATTTCTCTAAAGGTAAATGAAGGCAAAGAAGCTAAGGAGGGGTGAGAGAGTCTGAAGTGGACAACCCCCAGGAGGGAAAGGTCCTAGATCTGAGCAACCAGGGTGGGGGTGAGAAATGAACCTCTAGTTCTCAGTGGTCAGTGGACCTGACACACCCAGAGACTGTCTGGCTTTCACAGAATTATTATGAACCAAGTGAAAGTATCAAAGTGGGAACAAAAATCAGCAAATTGGTGTTAAAGGAAACACAAACAAATTGTCTTTTAAAAAATTCAACAAGAAGCTGAAAGCATTCGTAGGCTCTGAATAAGAGAATAGAGGCTCTTTCAAGGAAGAATAATTATCACAAAAGGTCCAGAATGGAAATGAGTTTTCTCAATTGTTATGAATTACTTTGTTTGATATTGGATTAAGTTGAAGAAAACAGTACAAAGCCCAAGAAAAATAATGACTTGGATAATTAGCCCTTATTTGAAGAATTCAGTAAAGGGGCACAATTTTCTGTATAGTTAATGATTCTAATCTATTCTAACTGGGTTAAAATGTTTTTTTCATCTATTGGAAATATGTTTTTACAAACCACAGAAATGTGATTTGTCAGATTTTGAGCTGCACTCTACCGCTTTCCAAAATTCTATTTCCTGTTATTTGTTCCTTTTGTCTGACATATAAAATAAATAATATTTATGCTAAAACCTGAAAAGCAAGACTTGTCATTTCTTTTAAATCCATTTTTCACCCACATTCAGATATGTATGTATTTTGGTAAGCTTCTGAGTTACTTAAGTCATTCATTTAGTCTTGTCTGTTTCTAGTTGTTTCTTAAGAATGTCAGGATCATCAGTGATGATGTATCCATCTTCAAAATCTGAGCCTGCTCCCTGGGGTTTAGCTCTCCAGAAGAGTTTCTGAGTTGGGGTTGGCTGACATGGGCTGGTTGCTAGATATATAACACTTATCAAGCATTGATGATTTTTTTTACCTCAATGGTAAGGCAAATAACAATGCCTTATGCCATTCCTTCTTTTTTTTATTTTATTTTATTTTATTTTTTTTGACAGGCAGAGTGGACAGTGAGAGAGAGAGACAGAGAGAAAGGTCTTCCTTTGCTGTTGGTTCACCCTCCAATGGCCGCTGTGGCTGGCACGCTGCGGCTGGCGCACCACGCTGATCCGATGGCAGGAGCCAGGTGCTTCTCCTGGTCTCCCATGGGGTGCAAGGCCCAAGCACTTGGGCCATCCTCCACTGCATTCCTGGCCACAGCAGAGAGCTGGTCTGGAAGAGGGGCTACCGGGACAGAATCTGGCGCCCTGACCGGGACTAGAACCTGGTGTGCTGGCGCTGCAAGGAGGAGGATTAACCTAGTGAGCCGCAGCACCGGCCACCATTCCTTCTTTTTTAAGCAAATATTGGGAAAGAGCAGTTGCTCTCTTACATTAATGTGTAGTAAATCTTTTTTATAGGTTTATTTATTTATTTGAAAGTCAGAGTTACACAGAGAGAGGAGAGGCAGAGAGAGAGAGAATGAGAGAGAGAGGTCTTCCATCTGAAGGTTCACTCCCCAATTGGCCACAACAGCCAGAGCTGCACTGATCCAAAGCCAGGAGCCAGGAGCTTCCTCCGGGTCTCCAATGAGGGCGTAGGGGCCCAAGGACTTGGGACACCTTCTACTACTTTCCCAAGCCATAGCAGAGAGCTGGATCAGAAGTGGAGCAGGCGGGTCTCAAACCAGAGTCCACATGGGATGCCAGTGCTTCAGGCCAGGGCATTAACCTGCTGCGCCACAGCGCCAGCCCTGTCTTATAAATCTTACATAGTTGACTCTGTTGTTTCTATTTTGGAAGCTTTGTGTATCATTCCACTTACTCTTGCCTCATTTTCAATGCTGATGCTCAGCACCACAAAACAAAAACAGTAAAGAGGCAGGAACAGCATATTTCTTCATGTATACCCCCCTGACACACACACACTAAGTTCCTGAAATGAGCCAATTTTTAACAAATAAAAAAGGTAGAAAAGCCACATAACAAAAAGATCGAAATTTGCAGCATCTGGCCCATCTGTTCAGATTTTCTTAATATTTCTACTGACAGATGCTTGACCTCCCCCCTTTTTTTTTGTCCTTTAAAGATATTTCTACTTACACATCAACATCTAAAACCTACTAATCCTATATGTCTAATTATTATTTCCTTATTTACAAGTGCAAAGCCTCTTTCTCTAACATCTCTTCTATTGTTAATGTTTTTGGAGTATTCGAAGTTTCAAAGTGATTAATTTATTTTAACATTGTCTCCTGCAGATATATCATGTATCAATGCATTTACTTTTTATGATTACCATTATAGGCTTTATTTTGCTACTAAATACTCTGTAACTATAGCTAAAATTATTCTACCACAGTCATTTTTTCCACTACTAATTTATATACTGTAGTCAATTCACTAATTTTAATTCATAAACTGACTTCCTTTTACCTTTCAAATTAAACTGAAACTCTTGATCATGGGCCACTACATTGATTGCATAATAATCTCCCTCAAATATAATTTTGCTTATTACTTTAATTCTTTGGTGGATGTTTCCTTCTACGTATAATATAGAAGGGACATCAAAAGTGCTAAGTGAAATAAAATTCTGAGCTTCTACCATTATGTAAAGAACTGTCTTTCTACTTCTCTGCTGAATTTTCTTCCATTCTCACAAAGTCACTTCTTGCATAAAGCCTTCTTAAAGTAATACTAATGTTTCCTGGTTATAACAACTGCACAACAAACCCCACTATTGTGGTAATCAGAATAATTAGTAGTCCTAGACTGGAACTAAAGGCAACATTTAAAAATACATCACAATAAGTTTTTATCTCATCAAGAGTTATGATTCATTTTACACTTTTACCTATAGAATAGTTCAAATATTTGTGAAAATGTTTAAATTTCAGAAATCTGGGGTAGGGAGCTGTAGTGCAGTGGTTAACACCCTGGCCTGAAGTGCCAGCATCCCATATGGGCGCTGGTTCGAGTGCCTGGTGCTCCTCTTCCGATTCAGCTCTCTGCTATGGCCTGGGAAACAGCAGAATATGACCTAATCACTTGGGTCCCTGCACCCACGTGGGAGACCTGGAAGAAGCTCCTGGCTTCTGGCTTCAGATCTACGCAGCTCCGGCCGTTGCAGCCAACTGGGGAGTGAATCATCAGACAGAAGACTTCTCTCTCTCTCTGCCTTTCCTTTCTCTGTGTAACTCTGACTTTCAAATAAATACATAAATCTTTAAAAAAATTTTCAGAAACCTTACATTTCACATCAGAAGATGAGGCTCAACAGATTCTTCTATATGCTAACTAAATCAGAAGGTGTTAATTGAATAATTCATATTAAGTCTGCATATGATTAAAAAGTCACAATGAATTAATATGCCATGTTTTTCCTGTGATGGCTACTAGCCAGGATGAAGCCTTTAGTCACACACACACACAATCTGACATCCCATGTCATATGTATGAATGTGTATAAGGAGAATAGTTGATATGTGATGAATCTTCCCATTCCATGAAAGATTGCAAATTTGGAAAATGGAAGCAGATGTTTGCAGTAGACATTACACAGGACCACACTGTTTCTAGCTAATAAAAATATTTAATAAAAGAGCTAAGCCAAGAAGTGTGGCAAACTGGCCTCCAGCCTCCAGCTTTTGTTGTTGAGGTAAGATCCACATGACTTTGTCACTTAAACAAGGTGGGACAAGGCCGGCGCCGCGGCTCACTAGGCTAATCCTCCGCCTAGCGGCGCCGGCACACCGGGTTCTAGTCCCGGTCGGGGCGCCGGATTCTGTCCCGGTTGCCTCTCTTCCAGGCCAGCCCTCTGCTGTGGCCAGGGAGTGCAGTGGAGGATGGCCCAGGTGCTTGGGCCCTGCACCCCATGGGAGACCAGGAAAAGCACCTGGCTCCTGGCTCCCACCACCGGATCAGTGCGGTGCGCCGGCCGCAGCGCGCTGGCCGCGGCGGCCATTGGAGGGTGAACCAACGACAAAGGAAGACCTTTCTCTCTGTCTGTCTCTCTCTCTCACTGTCCACTCTGCCTGTTAAAAAAAAAAAAAAAAGAAAGAAAGAAAAAACAAGGTGGGACAAGAAAAAAGTGATGTCTCAAATCTGTTCTGAGGCTCAATGACATCTTTGAGAAAAGGGATTACTTTTCTTCTTAAAACATCCCTTCACGTCACTTCAAGTTTCCTGGTAAAGTTCAGGATGTAGTGCTCAGATTCAAATTAGGATTTCCAGGATAAAAACACAGTACAAAAGTGGGAAAAGATGAGCTGTGATTTCAGGCAATCAAATCTATGGCTTTTTAAAAAAAGATTGATTCAATCATTTGAAAGGCAAATGAATAAATGAGTTGTAAAAAAAGGAGAGACAGAGAGAGAATCTCCCATCCACTCTTTGAATCCACAAGTGGCCACAATGGCTGGGGCTGGAGCTGGCTGAAGTCAGGAGCCAGGGATAATAACAATGGGAGAGAATATTCCCTAAGAGGTGATTAAAGAGAACAATATTTTAGATGTTCTTGTTGCTTGGTTTATAAGTGGGGTGATAGGTATGGAGATGAAACTGATCAGGGTGAGAAAAACTTTTCCCTAAGTCAAGTCCTTCTGACCTCAATCCTATTTTGACCAGTGAAGTGAAAGTTTCCATGTTTCCAGAGTCTTGAAATACCTTTCTCCATTCCACTTTCAAGCTGATTCTAGAATCATCCTTTTGAAATATCTAGCTGTGTTCTTTATTTTCCTTCCTCCATCACCTATTGACACCCCCTCATTGCTAGAAACAATAATTTAATCATCATTAGTTTGTTATTCATCATATTCAAATTTGGCCCTCCAAGACACAGTTTTTTAAGTAGAGAATGCCCAATATTTAAATCCAGGATGGACAAAATGTAATCAATTGGTCTGGATACCCATCTCAAGGAGTCTTGTAATAGTGTAAGTATTAAATTAGCTAACATATTAAATCATTTAGAACCATTTCCAACACACAGTAATCAACATAAAAAATAAGACACTGACAAAATGTGGGTCCCCTAAATCACTCTATCTCTTTCCTGTTTGACCTCCGAGACACCATCATTTCAGCGAGGCTTTCTATAGATCATACCACATAGCCACAGTAAGTTGTAATTGTGAGAATTTTTTAGTTAAACTCTGAGATCTTTGTGTGAAGAGATTGTGTTTCTTCATTTTGTATCTGCATCACCTGGCCTAGTTTCTTTCACATAATCAAGGTCTAGTAAATGTTTAAGTATATGCCTTAGACAGAATTTTTTAAAATGTCTCAAAAACAAGGCAGTTAGATAAACCTAGAACCGAAGCTGCCTAATTAATCACTGTTGACCTGCTGGAACGTCGACTGATACATCACAACATTCTGTACTCACTCCATCCTCCTCAAAATCACAAAGAGAAAGACTAGGTAGCATATCAGATAGTAGAATTAACGGGAAGAAAAGATACTATAAACAAGAATAATTGACTCAAACCACAACGAAGATAAAATAGCATAACTTAGTGAATATAAATAGCTACCTTTGAGAGCTCTTAAAAATCAATTAAAAAAAGATTTAGCTCCAAATCAATTAATAGAAAGAGTTGTGTAAAGTGTAGCTGTTCACAAGCTGGATATGAGTTTGTTGTTTGATCTTTTGGAACGACTACCTAAACAGAGGGCCATGAAAAGTCTTTCAAAGGAGAATATAATCACATCAATTACTGGCTTCTAGTCTACAGAATAGTCTCTGAGAGAAATGGCCAATTGGAGTGATTTTCAACTTAAATATTTCTCCTGAGTGTTGGAGCCCATTCAGACATAAAGAAAAGGTACTTCCTCTCAGAAGTACCTTTACGCTTATGGGCTATTATTTTCATGATCATTGATCATGATATGGAGCTTTACATGTTAGTATTTGGGGCATCAATTTTACTATATTCACTTTAGTTCATGTCAAAGTAGATGATTGCCACTTCCTCTTGAGTATAATCATTTTTCATAGGACTTTTCATCTCTCTAATGTCAGCATTATTTATTTTCCTGAAAATAACATTTGAGTATGTTTTATCTTACTAATGGATATTATTTTCATAGACTAATATACTGCACAAAAATTTAGAAACCATAAGACTCAAAGTCTTAAAATGGCTGCCATACCAAAATTAATCTATTAAGATGTTGTTTTCTAGAGAGGTATTTGCACATATAATCAAGACTGAAACTTAGTTATGTATTCTAAATGAGATGTACTGATAATATTCCATTATTAAATCAGTATTCTGTGTTTCTTAGAGTTTTGCATTCAAACATCTGTTGTAAAAATAAAAACAAAAGAGAACAATGGCTCATTTGTGATACTGTTTCTTTAATCTACATGGGTTTATACTCTTTAGTCACAGAACTGACTCCCTCATTCCACCATGCTACAATACCTACCAGATGCCCCTGTCTGAACTATAAATGAACCTTGTTTATTATAGTACATCCAGGTCTAGCGCAATTAACAGGTGTATGCATACAAGAAATTGTTGACTGAAACTTGAAAGGAAAGTAATGAGGGATATCTTTTACAGGTCACTCAGATTTACTACTTACGCCTTCCTAACCTGGGAAGGGTTAGGTGCTTTCTGCCTTTGGGGTCAGTGGAAGGAGATATCTGGAGAGAGGATTGAGGAAGAATGTGGAGACATGTCAGGAAATGTATTCCCCAG
Organism: Oryctolagus cuniculus; assembly: GCF_051225735.1. Classification (NCBI taxonomy): domain Eukaryota; kingdom Metazoa; phylum Chordata; class Mammalia; order Lagomorpha; family Leporidae; genus Oryctolagus; species Oryctolagus cuniculus. The sequence goes on from NC_142874.1 coordinate 64,260,394, forward strand.
ATTTCCTCCCAGGAGCAGCTCTCTGGCCAGTTATGTCCTGTGATTGGTCTTCCCAAGGTGGTGGGCTCTACACAGCTTTCTGTCCCTAGTGTCTCAGCTGAATAGATGATGAATTAGTGGTCTAAAGTGAATGTTATTTGTCATTTACATAAATCACTTAAACTTCATTTTCACTAACACACATAGAAAAGTTGAAAAATGAACTAAGAGTATACTGTAATCTCACTATCAGAGACAATGAAAACATTATGCTAGATCTCCTTACATGTAAATATAATGACGGGTACACACAGGGATAAGATTTGATTGACATTAAATTGCCAAATTAAGATGCTTTGCCCTGGGATTTTGCTGTGTATAGATATCTCCTAGGAATTGAGGTGAACATTGCCAGGAGATCACTAATTTATGATTTTGGATTATGTCCATTTTCTTTTCTCAGTCACACAACTAACATCTGGTAAAATTTGGCAGACAGGAAGTGAATATATGCACAGAGGACAAATGAAATTGGTTGTGAGAGAAAATAAACTAACAAGGCAATCCTAAATAGCATGAACAGATGTAGTTCCCATTGGCTAAATCCCCTATGGAGAAAGCAAACTCACCACACTGGAATATGTTCTGGTTTGGTTCCTCTGGTTAGTGAGAAACTAAGAGAAAAATTAATCAAAAACTTGATCAGAATACAAAAATGTTTAATTGTTTTTATTAGATATTTGTGGTAAGCCTGCTCTTACATATTCTATGTTTATCATATTTTTCAATTAGAACTGAGTAGTTTGCAGGATATCACTTTAAGATGGGGTCCATTAATCTTTTTTATAAACCTGTCAGAGAGTATATATATATCAGACTTTGTTGACCAAGAAACAAAATCAATGATACTATGTACATACTCACGTAACAAAAAAACAACTAGTTTTCAACTGACAGACTTTAAGATGCAGTAATGATAACTGCATTCTTTATAATAGTAGTCTACTAATGAGAAGAATGGAATTCTTCTGAGGAGAAAGCATTTTGATTATTGGAATTCAAAGTTAATTTCATCTTTTTGTAGAGAAGCGGTCTCATTCTCTCACGAAGTCTCTCTTCTCAGAAACAAGAAATGAGTGATCTTAATCTTGGAATATGTCAGAAAATATTTTCTGCATCTTCCTCATTTGCGCATTCAGGCTGTCCTCATAGTTCTGAAAAACTTCCCATACTGGATAGCAGGATGAAATACAGCTTCTGTGGTAAGATCCCCTAAATTGTCATTTCCATATGAATTCCTCTGAATTATGTGGTCTTTGACTGCTTACATACCATGTCTAGAGTTTTCCAGTTGCTTCACTTAAAAACAAGTGATAGTCTCTACCTCTCAGGGTTGTTGTAAAACTGACAGGAGCTAACAAATACCAAGATTTAAAACAGTGCATGACTATTGTAAGCAAGTTAATATAAATGTTAGTTGTCTTTCGATATTTTCAATCATACAAAAATGTAAACATTTTTAGTCAGAGGAAAATATTTAGCTTACAGCAAAGTTTGGGCACTTCTGTTCTAAGTGATCATTACCACTACCCTGTCATCATGCCCAAATTTTAGACACAGAAATCTGCTTAAGTTTCATCCTTTTTATGCAATTGGCACTCTATAGCAGGAGGAAGGTACTTCTTCTCAAAACACATAGTGGGCTGTGTCTGTTTTCATCCCAAAAATTTTATTCTAACCTCTATTCAGGGACTTTGAAATGAGAAATACTCTTTTTGTCCACTGTCATCCGTTGCCATTCAGCTAGCATAACTATCCTCTAATATCTTTTCAACATATTGCTTTCATCTCTGCCTTAGTCCACATACCTAGATCCTAGGTTTATCTTCCTGTCATAGTATGAATTCTGTTTCTCATATTGCATAAATTCCACAAACTCAACACCTTATTTTTTATTTTATTTTATTTTTTGACAGTCAGAGTGGACAGTGAGAGAGAGAGAGACAGAGTGGTTCACCCCACAATGGCCGCTGCGGCCGGCACGCTGTGGCCAGAGAACCACGCTCAGAACCTTATTGTTATTTTCCTTACAGCTTATTGCTACATCAAGGATTTTGCATCACTCAGTTATTTAAAAATCATTCCTTCTTTGATATCCTTATAATCAGCCTATGGCACTCTCCATTGAACTCTCACATCCATTGCTAGCCATGGTACCTCATTTACCCAATTGTTCATCACTCCAATGACTGCATATATCTTCAAGTCATTTAATTTCCTAGTGTCTGCCATATGTATCAAACTAAACTCACAGTTCCTTGACCTCTTAAATGCTAATTGCCCCTTTTCCATTCAACTTTATCCCTTCAACTAGAACCTTTCCAAATCTGAAACAGTATAATCTGATTTGATACTTTCATATTATTCCCTGTTAAGAATATTTCTTCAGTGGTGTAAGAAAATTATTTATAAAATTGTGTAAATTTATTACTAGGGTCTTACTGTGATCTGGAGCTATGATAAACACCAGTGGAAGCGATATCTAGGCTGTCTTCAGAGACAAGATTAGAGTTACTTATGTTAAGAAGTTGGAAAGAGAGGGATCATTTCAGAAACGGGAAAGTATATGAATAAGAAAAGTTGCTGAAGTAGAAAGAGATAAGACTGCATACTTGTCAACAATGAGAATCAACTGAGAATAGGAATAAAGAGAGTAGGAATAAACTTAAGGAAATGTGGAAAGCCTATTGGAATAAAAATTTAAAACAATATCAAGGAACACAAAAACAATAAACCAAATACAAAGTTATAATATGTTCTTGTATAACTATCAAATTAATTATTCATTTAATATATTTGCAATTAAAAACTAGCAATAGTTTAAGAATTGAAAGAAGTTGATTGTAAACGTCATGTAGAAAAATAAACTGCGTAGCCAGGAATATTACTTCGGTAACTTTTCTTATTCATATACTTTTTCCTCTCTGTGAAATGATCCTTCTCTTCCCCACTTCTTAATATAAGTAACCCATAATCATGCCTCTCCAGTCAGCCTAGATATCACTCCATATGGTAAGTATTCATGATAGCTCCAGGCTAGAATAAGACCTTAATAATAAGTTTACATAATGTCCTATGTAACTGTCTTATGCTTTTGAAGAATTACTCTTAAAAGGCAATAATGCAAAAGTAAGACATAAGAATATACTGTTTCAGAATTGATAGGTTCTATTAGAAAGGATGAAGCTGAATGGCAGGAAAGGAAATTGTATGGAGGGGATAGTAGTGATATGAGATTTGGCTGAAGATGGTGGCAGAGACCAAAGTTTCATAGCCAATGTTAAAGATTTGGGATATGCCTAGCTATGTTTCTGAAACATCATTTGACCTCAGTATGAAGTATGAATTGGATAGTAAGAGACAAGGAATGCAAGGTTGGATGAACAATTAAAATATTATTATGGTAGAATTTCATGGCAAGGAGAATAAAAAGTAATAAACACATTTGAAAAATATTTATAAGATATTTATAGATAATTATTTGATGTGGGGAGTGCAGGGTAATGAGATTTAAATCTGGCAAACAATTTTAAGCCAATAGATATGTAAATCATGGCACCTTGTTTAAGGTTTTGGAAAACAGGAAGCACCTCTGGAAACAACAGAGAAATTGGTCACAATCTGCTTAAAAGTAGATATTAGATGGGCCGGCACTGTGGCTCACTTGGTTAATCCTCCATCTGCGGTGCTGGCATCCCATATGGGCACGGGATTCTAGTCCTAGTTTCTCCTCTTCCAGTCCAACTCTCTGCTGTGGCCCAGGAAGGCAGTGGAGGATGGTCCAAGTGCTTGGACCCTGCACCCACATAGGAGACCAAGAAGAAGCACCTGGCTCCTGGCTTCGGATTGGTGCAGCGCCTGGTGTAGAGGCCATTTGGGGAGTGAATCAATGAAAGGAAGACCTTTCTCTCTGTCTCTGTCTGTCTTTTACTGTTTATAACTCTACCTGTCAAATAAAATTTTTTTTAAATTAAATAAAAAGAGTAGATATTCGAAATCTGAGTGAAGAATTTAGAAGGAAGGGCTGGGGGAATATATTAGACATTCTTCAGGATATGGATGAACACTGAAAGAGATAGAAGGCCTAAGCTGAACATAATCCTAGATCCATTTTCCTTTTCTTCCTGCACTTCATACTAAATCAATTATTAAGTTCAATCAACTCAATTTCCTAAATGTGCCTCCTATCCATTCTTGTATCTTCATCAGACTTGGGTACACTTATTTGAATATTTATCACCTATTCAGTGGACTGTCAGAATCATACCTTGAGCATTAGTCTCACAACAGTTTCGTCTACCCATCTACAACTGTCATCAGGTAAATCAAACACACAATAAAAATCACTATATCATTGAACTTCTCAACACTCTTCGGTTGCCTCCCATTCCGTAAAAGGTGATTTTCTATTCTTTCTCATGGCATTCACTGCCCTGTAAGATCTAGACTTCATTATGTGCCAAGATTTATACACAGTACTGACCTCTACAGTGGCACTTAGTTCTCCAACTTCCAGGGCTAGCATGTAAGCATTCCAAGCTCCTTCAAAGCTCTGTAATTGTGTTTGCTATTCAGGCCATCTCTTCTGTTCAAGAGACATCTTTCCAGGCTTCAAATCTGAACAAGTGAAAAATCCTTTCTAAGCAAACAAAGTTGCTTCAATCATAGTCTCATTGTCCTTTGCTTTTTTCCTTAGTATTTATATTTGCTTTCCAGGCCAACCACCATTAAGCAAATGGGTTGATGGCAAAGTCTATGTCCTTGCATTGTTCAATCCATAATTCCTAGTACAGCCTGTGAGTAGGTATCGAAAACCTCAGTTTTAAATGAATAGAAATTCACTTTTAGCATGAGTATATATGCTTTTTATTTTTACATCCTTACTTGATAGCATAGCAAGGTATACTGTGATGTTCTTTGCTTCTGGAAATATTTTAAAAATAAGCATTATAGCACAATTTAATTAAATCATGAGATAATTTTCAATGACATATTTAAATTTTTCAAAAATATATTTATTTATTTTAAAGGCAGAGTTACAGAGAGGCAGAGGCAGAGAGAGAATGAGAGAGAGAGTGAGAGCGAGAGAGAGAGAGAGAGAGAAAGAAGTCTTCTATCCTCTGGTTCACTCCCTAACTGGCCACAGCAGCTGGAGTTGTGCTGACCTAAAGCCAGGAGTGGGAGCTTCTTCCAGGTTTTCCCATGCAGGTTCAGGAGCCCAAGGACTTGGGACATCCTGCACTGCTTTCCCAGGCCACAAAAAGAGCTGGATCAGAAGTGGAGCAGATGGAACTCAAACTGGCGCCCATATGGGATGCTGGCACTACAGGGAGCGGCCTTACCTGCTACACCACAGTTCTGGCCCTAATTCTTTTTCCTTTTTTTTCTTTTTAAGTTTTTATTTAATGAATGCATTTTTTGATAGGTACAACTTTAGGAATATAGTGATTCTTTCCCCCATACCCACCCACCTACCCTGACACCCATCCCACCTCCCTCTCCCATCCTCTTCTTCATTATGGTTCATTTTTAGCTTGATTTTATATATAGAGGACCAACTCCATGTTAAGCACAGACAAGTTTTTAGGCCTTACCCTTAGAAGTAAGTCTATAGGACTGTATGCAGAACTATATTGCTTTATAGTTATAGACTACCTCCTCCCTTTCTTATTCCCCTTACTTTTTACTGGGATCTTTTTCCAATTGACTCAATATACATATGATTAACTCCATGTTACATAAAGAGTTCAACAGATAGTATGAAGAAGATAAAAGAAAAAGAAAACAAAGAAAAAAAGGAAATACAAAATAAAAAGTAACAATAATAGGCATATTTTCTATTGAGATAGAATGTTATACAACTTCTCTACATTGCTGAAACAAACAGTACCTGAGAAGAGGATGTAGCATACAAAGAAAACATCATATGAGAACATGATCTGGAGAGATTTCAAAAGAAAACCACAGTAGAGTGCAGGTAATATCACGTATCATACTACTGTGAACTAATTTCACAGTCTACACTAATTACCCTGTGCACCTTAAAAATGGCTCTTTCCCTAGCAGGCCTCCTGAGAATGAACTGGCAGATTTTTTGAGCCCTGAGTGAATTGTAATGTGGTGAAAAGGTAGTGAAATCACAATCCTGACTACTCAGAGACTGAGACAGAGAGTGAAAATAGAGCATTCTCAGAGACATTTCTGAGATGTCACCTTTCCAGGTAAATAATTCAATCCCCATACCTCTTGTCTTTGACCAGCAGCATTTACTTTCATATAAAAGTGATTTAAAGAAATACTTGATTCACCAGTGAAACTTTATACATACCCTCATCTGAGAATTTGAAAGAATGTATTACATAAATACATATGTTTTTGAGTTACCTTTTCATAAGGAAAGACTATTTGAACTATGAGGGTATTTTTAATGTGAAAAACAGTTAGTAATATGATTTAAAATTCACCTTATTCTCAGAAACAATGAATCACATAATACTACAGAGTGTTGGCCATTTTTGAATGATCATTATTGAACCATCAAATGAAAATTTCCTACATTTAAACTTAAATGTTTCTAGAGAAAATTCATTAAAAGGGAAACTTCATTAGTTCATATGGCATATCAACTACATTAAGAATATCTATGGTGGGAGACTGCCATAGCTGGTAAGGCTGCTGCCTGCAGTGCAAGCTTCCCATATGGGCAATAGTTTGAGTCCCGGCTGTTCCACCTCCAATCCAGCTCTCTCCTATGGCCTGGAGAAGCAATGCAGGATGGCCCAAGTCCTTGGGCCCCTGCACCTGCATGGGAGACCTGGAGGAAGCTCCTAGTTCCTGGCTTCAGATCAGCACAACTTTGGCTGTTGAGGCCAATTGGGGAGTGAACCAGAGGATGGAAGACCTTTCTCTCTCTCTCTCATTCTCTCTCTGCTTCTGCTTTTCAAATAAATAAATCTTAAAAAAAAAAAAAAGGGAGAGAATGATCAAACATGGGAAGTGAGATACACAGCAGACTCACAGAATGGCAGATGTCCTAAACAGCACTCTGGCCTCAGAATCAGCCCTTAAGGCATGCAGATCCAGCTGAAAGCCCATGAAAGTATTTCAGGCATGGAAAGCCAAAACACTCTGGCAAAAAAAAAAAAAAAAAAAAAAAAAAAAACCAAAAACGTAAATGAAAGATCTCCGCGAGTGAGATCCCAGTGGAAAAAACTGGTCATCAAAGAAGGAGGTACCTTTCTCTGAAGAGAGGAGAGAACTTCCACTTGGACCATGGCCTTGTCTAAATATGATCAGAGTCGGTGAACTCAGGGGGCTTCCATAGCCTTGGCAGCTCATGACAAGAGCCTAGGGTGATTACTGAGGCCATAAACAAGAGTGTCAATTTGTTAAGTCAACAACAGGAGTCACTGTGCACTTACTCCTCATGTAGGATCTTTGTCCTCAGTGTGTTGTACATTGAGATTTAATGCTATAACTAGTACTCAAACAGTATTTTTCACTTTATGTTTCTGTGTGGAAGCAAACTGTTGAAATCTTTACTTAATGTATGTTAAACTGATCTTCTGTTTATAAAGAGAATCGAAAATGAATCTTGATGTGAATGGAAGGGGAGAGGGAGTGGGAAAGGGGAGGGTTGCAGGTTGGAGGGACGTTATGGGGGGGGGGGGGAAGCCATTGTAATCCATAAGCTGTACTTTGGAAATTTACATTCATTAAATAAAAGTTTAAAAGAAAAGAATCTCTGTGGCTTACACTACTAAAACAGCATGAAAAACAAGCACGTGTTTTGATGAGGCAACTTTGGGATGAATGTCAAGTATTTCCAACTATCCAAACATATTTAAATTATAAATCATCTTCCTTCAATTAACTAGAAAGTGATTAACGTGTTTTGTTGAATCTCCAGCATATATTCCTCAAGCCCTAACATGACAAATACCATGCATTTTGACAATTCTTGGGGAGCTACTCTGTGACTTAGGGATATTTAGAGAATCTGGGATATAAAAACGTCTTCTACCAGCACTTGTATAAACAACTGAATTAAAGTGGAAGTATTGTGCTTGACATCTTGTCCCAATCCCCTAAGCAAGATTAAGTGGAAATGAGACAAAATAGTTTCTTATACCTTTTAAATTCATTTTAAAAGTAAGTGAAGATGGAGTTCAATCAAATGACCACTTATAATACTATATACTTCCAGTTCAGTTACTTTAAATAATGCAGATTAGAAGAACTCTTCAGTAGATCAAAATATTAGAAAGAGAATTTTCTAAATCTAATTTGTTAGCATCCTCTAGCAAAGCATTATTGTATTTTGTCAATATTGTTAGATCTCTGTCTATATAGCAATGGGGACAGTTGTACAGAGAAAATTGGCATGCACATTTTCAAAGGAAGAAGATCTGAAATGGTATTGGATTGTTCTGTTTCTGTAATAAAAATTTGAATGATCATCTCTATTAATTGACACAATTATGCATAACATTTCCCTCATAATAACAAGAATACAGGGCTTCAGGCTAATTATAGGGTAAGCAACTTTCATTTTCTTTTCAAAGAAATGTTAACCCAAGAGCACATGAATTCTTATAGGAGATGGTTCACATATGCATTATTTTGGGAACAGTTTCAATCCATCAATAAATGCAGATTTTTCTCTCCATAATGCAAGGCATATTCTAAGTCACCAGCAAGCTTGCTTCATACTCCTGAACAAATGCATGCCCCTAAATAATAACCACATAATGAGCGTAAGAAAAAAAACAGTCAAATAAATACTAAAAGCAAAGCCTCCTAATGCATGAGTTTCACTGATTAGGTGGGATTTGGGAAGGGTGGTTAGTGTTGTTGTTGTTGTTTTTTTTCTCTGCCTTTACTGTTCTACAATCACAACAGCCCTCTAGTGGGATGCTAAATTAAGAGGCATTTTGTTTGTATTGTTAGCAGCTAGATGGAAACAGTCACAGAGAAATGTTTTATAATGGTGAGGAAAGGACTCTTTTAATAAGGCTCTTAGGAGACTGAGTTTTAATGATGCTTAACACAATGTTTTAAACCACACACCACATCTACATGTTATTTCTTGTTAAATGCTGGTTATTAAACAGCAGGTTGGCTCCAGATTGCCTGCAGAGGGTAGTTAGGGTTGGCTGATACATCTCTGACAATTTGAATAGTTGATGGACTGACAAGTGCTGTTTGGATTAAAAGGATTTTACATTTTAAACATCTGCACAGTGTAGCAGTATATGTTATTACCCAATGTGCTTCTACACGATATGTTGAAGGGTTAAAGCCAATTAAGCACAATTGTGAGTTTCAATGTCTTCTAGAATTCTGTGCCCTCATCCAAACTTAATATGCTTAAGCTGAAATGATTTCCCTCACTACTTAACCCAAGGATATCTGCAATGAATTTCTGCTCGACACTGCAGACCAAAGGACAAGAAAGGGAAATAAAGAGTAGAATGTGCCCCAAGGAAAGATGTAAGCTACAAAGCAATACAGGCTTATCACTATACATTAACCAGTTAAGTGCTCGGCATTTTTTAATTAAAAAGGGAACACTGTCATGCAATACCTTTGTTTTTCTCACTGTTAATCTCTCAGACTTGATGTCCAAACACTAAAGTGTCTAGTTTTCTTTCAGATGTTAATTGTCAGCATGAAATATGACTTAAATGATTTCCTCTATGTAACCATCTTTCACGTTACATTCTTCATTTTGTCATCTGGATTCAAAAGTGTTTAGTTCCCTTTTGAATGGTTTCTTTCCCTTGAACAGGGATGTGAGGAGTGCAGGGACGCCTGTAGTTTAGGATATCCCCTCCACCTGGGACAGCTTATCAGTAGGATCAGTGGGTTAAGTTTTCTCTTCTGAACACTTTGGAAAAAGAAACTATTCCATTTGCCTTCCTTCATTGGATTTCATTCTCTACGTTCATTCACCACTGCCACAGTAGGATATCAAGAGTCAGGAGTGTACTGTGTACCTATGTGCAAAAGAGGCTTGTGTGTGGTTGAGGTCAGTGATTTCAGCTGGGAGATAGCACCTTTTATAATCTGCAGGGGCAGAGGGAGAGTACTGTTTGTTGGAAAGTCTTGAATGCTTGTCAAATGAGGAACTAGGCCCTGGACATTCAACCATGAACACCCCAATTTCCATATCTCACTATACAGAAGGCATATAGTCAAAATGGGAGATATCAAGAATAGAATATATAAAATAATAAAGATACAATTCAACAAAGATGCAACTCAAGATTTAAGGTATTTCTGAACATATTAATTTACTTTCATATCCAATTTTATCAATTTATTATTATAATTTTACATTTTTAGACATTGTTCTAGGCACTGATGATTAAATAGCAAAACAGATAAAACCCCAGGCCTGATGAATCTGAAATAGAAAGTTCTAAATATATGAGGAAATATATAACACAATTTTGAGTAACGAAACACACTATAAAAAATTAACAGGGGCTGACTCTATAGTCATAGTGTGTAAAGCCAACTGCAGCACTGGCATCCCAAATGGGTGCTACTTCTGATCCAGGTCCCTGTTAACGAGCCTGGGAAAGCAGCAGAAGTTGGCCCAAGTACTTGGGCTTCTGCACTCACGTGGAGACCAGGAGGAAGCTCCTAGCTCCTGGCTCCTGCCTTTGTATTGACCCAGCTCTGGCCATTGTTGCCCTTGCACATTCAGGCCATCTGAGAAGTGAACCAGCAGATGGAAGATCTTTATCTCCTCTCTCTCTCTCAAATAAATTCAAAAAATACACAAAAAATGTTCTTTGTAGTTGAAACCAAACTTCAACTACAGAATTGTACTACAGTTCTCCCTCTGTTTTAAATTTTAAATCCTGAAATAAGCATGACCAGATAATCTATCAAGTTCAGTGTGTCTAAATTTCAGTTATAAGACAGAAACAATGTAAGAGTACTGTGTTTTTCTATTTGTGCTTTTATGACAAAAGACTTGAAACTGGATAACTTATGAACAATAGAATCTTATTTCCTCACAGTCTTGCAGGCTGGAAGTCCAAGATACGACACAGCAGGTTCAGTGAATGCGAGTTCAGTGAATGCTGTTCTGTTTCCAAGATAGCACCTTTGTGTTACATTCTGCAGAAGAGATAAACACTATGTTCTCAAATAGAAGAAGGGCCAGTAGGGACAGAGAATTATAGGTGGCTAGACACTGTGTGAAGTCTTCTGTAAGGGTAGTCCCATTCAAGAGAGAAGAACCTTCATGACTCAATCCCCTTCCTAAGGCCCTATCTTGGAATACTACTGTATTTGAAACTAGATTCCAATGTGAATTAGGGAGCAGAAACACAATCAAATCAAAGCAAGTACCTACCTTTTACACCTTTGCAAAATCAAAGATAACAAAAGTAGACTTCCCCCTGTAAAATAATGTTCAATAAATGTGAGCTTATGAGCTGTTATTATGCATAGCAAACAACATATATGTCCTATGTCCATTGCAGTCAGTGTTTCAACAATTCTTTCATTCATTTTGTAGAGTCCTGTGGAATAGAAATATACTACAAATTTATAAACAAATACCATTTTTTAATTGAACCAATCTGAAAACTGCTGAAAACTTTGAGTTCCAGAATAGGCAACTCAGTAAACAGTACTCTGTTCATAATTCTGTAAAGATATAATGCAAGTTATATAAGCATATCAGAAAAGAGTATTTCTTAGGCCAGCATTGTTGCACAGCAGGTAAAGCCATGCAGGCATCCCATGTGGCCTCTGGTTTGTGTCTTGGCTGCTCTACTCGCAATCCAGTCCCCTGGTAATGGCCTGGGAAAAGCAGAGGAAGCAGTCCCAAGTGCTTGAGTCCCTGCCACCCACATGAGAGCCCCAGGTGAAACTCTTGGCTCCTGGCTTTGCCCTGGATCAGCTTAGGCATTTACTGACATTTGGGAATAAACCAGAGGATGGAAGGTATCTCTCTCTCTGTCTCTCTCTCTCCCTCTCTAACTCTGACTTTCAAATAAATAAATATTTACAAAATAAAAAAGAGTAACTAGTTCCTTCTGTATCCATTTTAAAAATATTAAACAAGAATAATTAAGAAAGTAAATGCATTAAAGAACTTCCTAAAATTTAGCTGGAAACATGTTGATAAGGAGAGGATAAATATCAACTATTATATACCAGAAATAGAAAACTTCCAAAATATGTCAGCCAAGATGCCATGCAAAATTTTAGAGGTATTTTCTTAGTTGATGTAAAGTAGAGTGAGATACGATAAATAACAGAGTACAATGTTATTTCAAGTAAAGTTTCACTTTTGTGAATCCCATACAATCTACCATACAAATTGGCAATATGTCCATGTCTCAGTGTAGTCAATCAGGTATAATATAAACACTGCTAGTAAACTGGCAGAAAACTAAAAGTGTTTTCTCTCAGGTCTGGAACAAGAGAAGGATATCCACTTTCACCACCCTTATTCAATATAGTACAGGAAGTTTTAACAATAGGAATTAGGGAAGAGAAAGAAATATAGGGCATCAAACTTGGAAAAGAGGAAGTCACATTCCCCATGTTTGCAAATGACATGATATTGTACATGGAAAAACCTAAACGCTCTACCAAAAGTGATAGAATTTCAGGTTACAAAATAAACATACAAAAACAGTAGCGTTTTAGTTGTAAACACCAGTGCACTTGGACCAGCCTAAATAGTAGCTTTTTGTATGCTAATAGTGAACTCACAGAAAGAAAAATCAGAAAAGAAATCACATTCACAATAGCCACAAAAAATCAAGTATTTAAAAATAAATTTAACCGAAGAAGTGAAAGATCACTACAATGAAAATTATCAAACACTGATGAAAGATATCATAAGGGGCACAAAAATGGAAAGAAATCCTTTGCTCATGGATTGAAAGACTCAATATCATTAAAATGTGTATACTCCCTGAAGCGATCTACAGATTTAAAGCAACCCTATCAAAATATCAATGATATTCTTTACAGAAATTAGAAAAAGCAATCCTAAAATCCATATGAAATCATAAAAGACACAAAATAGACAAAGAAAGGAAATAACAAAGAACAAGAAAAATCAAACAGGAGGCATCACAATACCTAACTTCAAAGCATACTACAAAGCTATAGTAATTAAAACAACATTGGGGCCATTGCTGTGGTGCAGTGGGTTAAGCCACCATCAGTGGTGTTATCATTCCATATGGGGCCTAGTTTGATTCCCAGCTACATCACTTATGATACAGCTCATTGCCAAATGTGTCTGAGAAAGCAACATAGGATGGCCCAAATTCTTGGACCCCTGTACCCATGTGGGAGCCCTAGATGAAGCTCCTGGCTTTTTCCAGGCCCAGTGCTTGTCATTGTGAATACTGGGGAGTGAACCAGTTTATGGAAGATCTCTCTCCTTTCTCCCTCTGTATCTCCCTCTCTCATAACTCTGACTTTAAATTATAGATAGATAGATAGATAGATAGAGATAGATAGAGATAGATAGAGATAGATAGATAGATAGATAGATAGATAGATAGATGATAGATTTTTAAAAAACAGCATGGTACTGCCTGGCACCATGGTTCACTTGGCTAATCCCCTGCCTGCAGCGCCAGCACCCCAGGTTCTTTTCCCAATTGTTCCTCTTCCAGTCCAGCTCTCTGCTGTGGCCCTGGAAGCTAGTGGAGGATGGCCCAAGTGCTTGGGTCCCTGCACTCTCATGGGAGACTGGGAGGAAGCACCCAGCTCCTGGCTTCGGATTGGCGTGCAGCACCGGCCGTGGCGGCCATTAGGGGAGTGAACCAACGAAAGGAAGACCTTTGTCTCTGTCTCTCTCTCACTGTCTATAACTCTCTCTCTGTCTCTCTCTCTCAGTGTCTAACACTGCCTGTCAAAAAAAAATGCATGGTTCTGGCATAAAAACCAATACATAGATTAGTTGAACAGAACAGAGCACCCAGAAATTAATCCACATCCATACAGCAAACTGAGTTTTGACAAAAGTGCTCAGACCACACATTGGAGTAAGGATAGTCTCTTCAACAAATGTTCTGGCAAAACTGAATTTACATATTTAGAAAAAGGAAATTAGATACATACCTCTCACCATATACAAAAAAAGGAAATCAAGAGAATTGAAGTCTTCAATTTAAGACTTGAAACTATGATGTTTCTGGAATAAAACTTAAGTGAAACAGTCCAAGACATTGGTATAGGGGACAATTTCTTGGACAGACCCACAAAGCACAGGCAACAAAATCAAAACTAAGCAAATAGGACTATATTAAATTCAGAATCTTTTGGGCAGCAAAGAAAATGATCAACAGGGTGAAGAGACATCCAACAGAATGAGAAAAAATATTTGCAAACCACTTATCTGGCAAAGAATTAGCATCCCAAATACATCAGCTACTTGAAAAGATCAACAACAACAAAAATCCAGTTGAGAAATGAACAAAGGTTTCAACAGACTGTTCTCAAAAGAAGAAATGCAAATGGCCAACAAATATATGAAAAAATGCTTGATATCATTAGCCATCAGGGAAATGCAAATCAAAACCATAATAGGATATCATCTCACCTCTGTCAGAATGGCTAAAACTCAAAACACAGAGTACCAAATATTGTTGAGGATATGGACAAAGGGAAACACTTATACAGTGTTGGCAGGAATGTAAATTAATGCAGCCATAGTGGAAAACAATGTTATTTCTATAAAAACTACAAAAAGACTTGTCATATGATCCAGCAATCCCAGTACTGGGTATGTAGCCAAGAGGCTTGAACACAATGAGTCAAAGAGATACCTTCACCATGTTTATAGCATCACTGTTCACAATAGCTAACATTTGGTATCAACCAAGTTGTTTATCATCAGATGAATAAAGAAGATATGGAATGTATACACAGTAGAACGTTATTTTGCCATAAAAAATAAAATTCTACCATTTTCAGCAAAATAGACACAACTGGAAGATAATGTGTAGATTGAAATAAGCTATATCCAGAAAGACAAATAATGCATGTTCTCCCTGATACGTGGGAGCTAAAATTTAAAAAAGAAAAAAAAAGAAATGTCTGTGTAACAGTATTGCTGCAAGCGTAGTTTTGTAAAATTCTGTTTTATACCTTTGTGAAAGCAATGGTTGAGATATTATACTACTACAGTTTTAAAGATCTATTATTACTTTAAAACTTATTGTATATGGGTGAAATTGTCATTTTTCTATTCAATTACTGTTTATGGTCATCGTCTATATTCCCAGTTAAGTATGATCTTTTTGCTTTTGGCTTGTTAAGCTTCTTATTTGCAAAGTATTAAGCCTTTTTGTGGTAATGTAAATTTAAAATATGTTATCTCAATAGCTAAAATAAAAAAGGACAGAAAGAAAGAGAGATGGTAAGAGCAAGGGAAGGAGGGAGGTGGAATATAGGAAGGGAGGAAGGGATATCATTACGTTCTTAGAATTGTATCTGCAATGTACATTGAATGCTAAAAACTAATTAAAAATTAAAAAAATTAAATATCTTAAGGTTCTATCAGATTCACTTCTCTTTCCTTTTTCAAATTTATTTATATAAAGGGAACATATTTCTTGCATTTCATATATACACTTTTAAGAATATTATAAAACTTCCTGCCCCTCTTCCTTGCCTCTATCTCTCACTCTCACCCTCCCTCCTCCTTCTCTTCTTATTTTTCTTTTAACTTTGCGATGACACACTTTCAATTTACATTATAATCACAAGCTTAATCCTCAACTAAATAAAGAATTCAGTGAGTAGTACATAGTAGAAAAACCACTTTTTTTTTCCAGAGTACAGACAAGGGCTATAAACAGTAATCACATCGTAAGGTGTCAATTCTACACATATGAAATTTTGATAGTATTTTTATAAACAATCTTTACAATGAATAACTTTTGAACATTCAGATTTGTGCATTATTTTCTGCTACTTTTGAACTTCTCTGAAAAGATAAAAAAGAAGAGCACTTTTTTTTTTTTACTTAAAATCAAATAATACAAGCTGGATTCTAAGATGGCAGATTAGGGAACAACGCACTCTGCTAGGCTAGGGATAAAAAGAAAAAAAAATAATAAGTGAGAAGTGTGCTGTCAGGAGAGAATTAGAAAGAAAACCACACTGGAAATTCAACAAAAGGAAGAGGAACACCGTGGACCTCTGTGGAAGGTACAGAAGTGCAGAAAGAACATGGACACAACACACCGACTACAGCAGCCAAGAGCCAGAGTGAGCCACAGCTTGGAGACAGAAGTGAGATCAGACTTTAGCAACCTGCAGTGATATACCAGAGAGAGAGAAAGAGAGAGAGCGAGAGAGCGCATCATGTGAGAAAGGACTGGAGCCCTAGGTACTAGAGGTTGCCAGAGGTTACTCTTGGGCGCAGTGGAAGTAAAAGGAGCACATTTATCTCAGCCCATCCTCCTCACAACAGCACCCAACGCCCAGCTGAGAAAGGGCAGGTGCCATTTTGAGTTCAGGCAGCAGCTGTGGAAGCCTTTGTGCACACACAGAGCAACTGGCTGAGACAGGACACTATCTTCTCAGCAGTAATGGCAGCAGTGGTAGAGAGAGCAACATTTGGTCAATGGGTCTTGTGTACACATGTGCTCCAGTGATTCTAGTAGAGGGAAAAATTTGCAATTCCCACTGACTTTGAGCCAGCCTGGGATGATTAACAGGTGGCTGTGCACCCAAGTAGGACTGTGAGACACACCCAGACACCCAATATACCATAGACTCTGGAGCTGAAGCCACCAAGGTGGAGCTAGCTAAGGGAACACGTGCCTCTCTGTTCACTGGACAGGCTGGCAGGACAGAGCAGAACCTCTGCACCCAGTGACTGTGGGAGGGCTGTGTGCTGAGACTGTGGGGACTCAGTGCCTAATGGGAGGGTAGAAGGTGTAGCTGGGTCTCTGGGCAATCAATGGGTGTGGCTCAACATGCTCAGAGCTCCTTTGTTGCCTGAGGCAGGTCATTGCAGTGGAAATTGTGCTCACAGTGAGACTGTGCAAATCATTTGCACAGTTCATATGGCAGTGTGGATGAGTGTTGAACCTACTAGGGGATAATACCCAGGCACTGCTCAGATTGGAGTAGAGGAAGTGAGGGGGTAATCACACCAACAGAGGTAACCATTACCCCCCTTCTGCTAACAAGAAGAAATCTACCATTCCCAAAGTGGGTGTTATCCTGGATACTCTTCATACACTAGAGCACTGAGTAGAGCTCTTTGGCCACACCTACCATATACCTCTTGGCGTTCACCAAAAGTTCAGACATTCCACTAAGCCACAGAGTCATAGCTCAAAGCAAAAACCATCAAAGGAAAAAAAAATAAATAACTCCACAAATGCCTAAAAATAAACACAAAATTTAAGAAACAAGAATAAGGAAGACAGCATGATCTTCCTCAAAGGAACACACAACATTTCAACATCAGAATGTGAAGATGAAGAGATTGCGGAAATGCCAGAAACGGAATTCAAAACATTACATAGGATTACTCAAAAGCAATCAGAAGCAAGTCTATGAACTAAAGAAAATCATACATGATATAAATAAAAATTTTCCCATAAAACTGAGATTTTAAAAGAGAAATCAAAATGAAATATTAGAAATGAAGAACTCAATAGATCAAATAAAAAATTGCAGTGGAAATCCTTAACAACATATTTGGCAAGGCAGTAGAAAGGACATCTGAGCTAGAAAACAAATCTTTGGAAATGTATCAGTCAGACAAAAAAAAAGAGAGAGAGAGAAAAACTTAGAAAACTTAAAAATGGTGTTGGAGATTTATGGGAAACTATCAAATGACCCAACATGTGGGTCTTAGGAGTTCCTAAGAGAATGAACAAGAAGGCCTATTTAGTGAAATACTTACAAAAAACTCCCCCAATATGGAGAAAGAAATGGACGTTCAAGTACAGGAAGCACATAGAACTCCTAATAAACACGACAAGAAAATATCTACACCACGACACATTGTAGTCAAACTTTTCAAAGTGAAACATGAAGAAAAGATTCTAAAATGTGTAAGAGAGAAATGCCAGATTACTTTCAGGGATCTGTAATTAGACTCACAGCTGACTTCTCATCAGAAATCCTACAGGCTAGGAGAGAATGGCAAGACACAGTAGAAGTCTTTAAGAGAAAAAAAAAAACTGTCAACCCAGAATACTGTATTCTGTAAAATTTTCATTTATGAATGAAGATGAAAAAAAGACCTTCCCTAATGAACAGAAATTTAATTTGTCATCACTCATCCAGCTTCACAAAAGATGCTTAAGGATGTGAACACAGAAAGATAGCCATAATTATGAAAGAATGTGAAGGCAGAAAATCCCCCAGTAGAAATATAAAATAAATGCAAAGTAAACAATGGGAATATTTATGAAAAAAAATGGCAGGGCCAAACATTACTTATTAGTATTCACCTTGAATTAAATGGTCTCAATTCTCCAGTTAAAAGGTACAGATTGGCTCAGTAAATTAAACAATGAAACCCATCTGTTTGCTGCCTAAATAAGAACATCTCACCAATCACCACAGACTGAAAGTGAAAGAATGGAAAAAGATATTTCATGCTAATGAAAAAAAAAAAGCAGGTGTAGCCATCCTAATATCAGATATTATGGACTTTAATAGAAAAACTGTTACAAGAGATGAATAAGCCACTATGTTATAATTAAGGCATCAATTCAAAAGGAAGAAGTGATTATAATAAAACTATAGGAATCCAATGTTAGGGCACCTGGCTATTTAAAAGAAATGTTAACGGATCTAAAGGGAGACATGGACTCCAATACAATAGTAACAGAAGACTTTAATACCCTATGTCAATAGATAGATAGATCAACTAGATGGAAAATCAACACAGAAACAACAGAGATAATTGACACTATGGACCAATCACAGCAATTTATGAAAAACCCACAGCCAGTAACCTATTGAATGAGACAAAGCTAGACACATTACGGCTAACATCTGGAACCAGACAAGGATGCCCACTTTCACCATTGCTATTCAATATGGTCCTGGAAGATTTATCCAGATCCATTAGACAAAAAGAAATCAAAATGATGCAAACAGGAAAGGAGGAAGTCAAACTATCTCTATTTGAAGATGACTTGATTCTATACATAGGGGATCCAAAAGACTTCACTGAGAGACTGTTGGAAACAATAAAAGAGTTTGGTAAAATGGTAGGGTATAAAATCAACACACAGAAATCAATAGGCTTTATATACACAGACAATGCCATGGCAAAGAAGGAGCTTTTAAAAAAAAAAAGATTATTTATTTGAAAGTCAGAGTTACACAGAGAGAGGAGAGGCAGAGAAAGAGAGAGAGAGAGAGGTCTTCCATCCGATGGTTCACTTCCCAATTGGCCACATGGCTGGAGCTGTGCTGATCCAAAGCCTGGAGACAGGAGCCTCCTCTGGGTCTCCCACGTGGGTGCAGGGGCCTAAGGACTTGGACCATCTTCTACCGCTTTCCTAGTCCATAGCAGAGCACTGGATCAGAAGTGGAGCAACTGGGTCTTGAACCGGCACCCATATGGGATGCCAGCGCTTCAGGCCAGGGCATTAATCTGCTGCGCAACAGTGCTGGCCCCAAGAAGGAGCTTTAAAAATCAATCTCTATCACAGTAGCTAAAAAAAGAAATAAATACCTTGGAATAAATTTAACCAAGGATATCTAAGATCTCTGTAATGAAAATTACAAAGTATTAAAGAAAGAAAAAGAAGAGATTAAAAAATTGAAATATCTTTCATGTTCATGTATTGGAAGAATCAATATCATTCAAATACCCTTGCTACTAAAACAATCTATAGATTCAATGCAATCCCCAACAAATTACCCATGACATTCTTCCTAGATCTAGAAGAAACATGGCTAAACTTCGTATGGAAACACAGGAGAACCTGAACATCTAAAGCAATCTTATTCAATAAAAACAAAGTTGGAGACATCACAATACTTGATTTCAATACATACTCCAGAGCAGTAATAATCAAAACATCCTGGTATTGAAACACAAATAGACATGTAGACAAATGGAATTGAAGAGAAACTTAAGAAACCAATCCTCACATCTGTAACCAGTTTATCATTGACAAAATAGGTAAAATCAATTCCTGGAGCAAGGACAGTCTTCAACAAATCATTCTTGTAAAACTGCATCTCCACATGCAGAAGTATGAAACTAGACCCCTACCTTACACTTTACAAAAAAATCCACTCAAAATGTATCAAAGACCTAAATCTATGGCTTGATACCATAAAATTACTAGAAAACATTTGAGATAGTCTGCAAGACAAGTGGAATTATATAAAGTTGAGATGATCTACACTGCAAAAGAAACACTCAGCAAACTAAAGACACAACTGACAGAACTGGTGAAAATATATGCAAACTACACAGCTGAAAAGGATTACATTCAGAATCTATAAAGAGCTCAAGACATTCAACAACAACAAAACAATCCAGTTAGGAAATGGGCAAAGGACTTGAACAAGCATTTTTCAAAGGAGGAAATTCAAATGGCCAACAGACACTTGAAAAAATGCTTAGGATCAGTAGCCATCAGGGAAATACAAATCAAAACCACAATGAAGTTTCACCTCACTCCAGTTAGAATGGCATTCATACAGAAATCAACAAACAGCAAATGATGATGAGGATGTGGGGAGAAGGGTACCTTATCCATTGTTGATGGGAATGTAAACTTTGGAAGACAGTATGGAGATACCTCATAAATCTGAATATAGACTTACACAAGATCCAGCCACCCCACACCTAGGAATTTCCCCAAATCAAAAGAAATCAGCATATGAAAGAGTTATCTGTAAATCAATGTTCACTGCAACACAATTCACAACAGCTTGGATATGGAATCAACCCAGATGTTCATCAACTATTGACTGGATAAAGAAATTATGATATATACACTATGGAATACTCCTCAGGTATAAAAAAATGAAATCTTGTCTTTGCAGCAAAATGGATGCTAATGGAAGTTATTGTATTTATTGCAATAAGCCAGTCCCAAAAAGACAGATACCATATGTTTTCCCTGATCATGGTAACTAATAGAATACCTAAAATGTAATGCATTGGAGTGAAATGGACATTCTGAGATTCAATGATTGCTTACAGCCCCTGTCTCCTCTGCTGAGGAACCGTGTTTTTTGTAGTTGTTGTTCTTCATACTTTTGTTGAAATATTTTCCTTAATGTAGGGTTAACTTTCTGATAATTAAATAAACCGAAAGTAGATTTTTGTAAAAATTGATTGAGAATGGAGAGAGAGGAAGACAGAGGATTGGAGTGTGGACAGAGAGAGGATAAGAAGTATGACTATGTTCTAAAACCTGTTCATGTGAAATACATAAAACTCGTAGAGCTTAAATAAAACTTGAAAGAAAGAAAAAAAGTACTTTTAAAATTTTCCAGTATTACATTCATACAATCATATCTCCTATCAAATCATTAATTTTTACTTTAAATGTTTCATTATCATAAACCAAATAGTAATATGAAATATGGCTAGGATAAAATTTTCAACTACAAAACAATAAGTTTCCTAGTTTTTTTTTTAACCTCATTTTTCAAATCTTATACATTTTCTCTCCATCTATCTGCTAGAATTGTCTGTTGAAAACTTAGTGCAGGAATGAACACGTATCATATCACTTGAATCGCCACTTAGAATGCTTGCATCTCATATCAGAGTGCCTGGCTTGAGTCCTGGTTACTCTGCTTCTATTCCACCTTACTTATAATGAGCAGCTAGGAATCTGCAGTTTATTGCTCAATACTTAGATCCCCACCACTCACATAGAGATCTGGATTGAGTTCCAAACTCCTAACTTCAGCCTGGCTCGGCAGATATATAAAGAGTGAATCAGCCAATATATTTCTGTCAATCTGTATTTTTGCCTTTCAAACTAAATGGATGAATGAATGAATGAATGAATGAGTAAATAAATAAATAAATAAAGTGCAACACATAATACGGAACAGACATTTAACCCTAGCATTTAAGATGCAACATCCCATTGTTGGAGTATCTATATTCTATTAGTGGCTGAACCTCCTTCCTACAGCTTCCTGCTAATGTAGTCTCTAGATGGCAATGATGACAGTGCCATAAATTGGGTTCCTGTGGACCATGTGAGGAACCTGGTTCTCAGCAAAGCCCTGGCTGATTGTGTGCATTTGAGAAGTCAAGCAGTGGATGGATGGGAGCTCACGCTCTGCTCTCTGGTGCATGTTCACTCTCTTGTGTGCGCTCACTTGCTCTCTCTCTGACTCTCAAATATATAAATCTTTAAAATATTGAAACATAATGAAATTATATCAAGCTCTTGTTTGTAATATATCAGCATTTTCATACTTCCTTTTCAGTAGTACAGGTGCTGTTGCAGATTCCTTAGGAAAGCATCAAGCTTTCTTTCATACAATCTGTGATAACACTTATATATTTTATCTTTGTCATGATAACTAACCAGTGTCCAAAACCGTGTTGAGCTCCCATACTTTTGATTTCTCCTTTATTTATGGGCTATTACTCTGTATCTCACGTCTCTTTTCCACTCATTTATGCTCAGCAACAACAGTCCAATCTTTCTTAATTCAGTCTTAACTTCATCACCTCCATCAAGACATTCTCCAGACAAAAATTGCATTTGTTTCTTTCCCTTTCTTATTCAAATATGGATAGCACGTTCTACAGTAGCATTAATTATACT
Source organism: Oryctolagus cuniculus (assembly GCF_051225735.1). Lineage (NCBI taxonomy): Eukaryota > Metazoa > Chordata > Mammalia > Lagomorpha > Leporidae > Oryctolagus > Oryctolagus cuniculus. The sequence goes on from NC_142874.1 coordinate 64,283,226, forward strand.
GTATTATAATTTTAAATTGCATGGTAATTTCCCTAAGACTATAAAATTCCTGACATTCCTACATACTTGGGAATGAAATAAACTTCATAGAAATTTGTAGATGAAGTTAAAATGGGTGAAAAAATTAATTGTGAGAAAAAATTTAAGAAATTGAATATGAGAATTAAGAGGAGGTTAAGAAAAAATGTTGCCAGTGAAAAAAAGAGGTTTACCTTGAAACTAGAACCTTTTTTCCATCCCCATTGCAGTCTCTGAAAGTGCTGTGAATGTATAAAATTTTTCAGGTACTCTAGGTGACAAAAACAGATGAGTTCAGTTGGCAAGTTTTTCAATGTGAGCCTTATGTTGTATTACACAAGAGATCAGAAGCAACAAAGTGCAGTGCTGATCTAAAGTGACTCATCTGGATACTTCTGTTCCTGGCTACACATTACCTGGGCATAGCTCCAAGCTGAGGGTTATGTTCCATTCTGCTACATGTATCCAACCAGTGGTTACCCAGGAATCTTATAATTACAGTGGCAGAGACATGAGAGAGCAGCAGATAGAAATAACCAATAATATTCCTTTAAAAAATTAAAATTTTTTTATTTGAGAGACAGGATGACAAAGAAAAAATGATGATAGATGACAGACAGACAGACAGAGAGACCTTCCATCCATTGGATCCCTCTGCAAATGGTCTCAACAGCCAGGGCTAGGCCAGACCAAAGCCAGGACCCAGAAATTCCATCCAGATCTCTTACTTGGATTAGAGGGGCTCAAGTACTCTGGCCATCACGCAAAGGCATATTATGAGGAAGCTAAGTAGAAGGAAGGGCAGCTGGGATTCACACTGGCACTCCAAAATTCGATGCTGGCTTGACCTGCTACAGCACAATGTTGGCCACCAAATACCTTTAAAGGCCTCAGTTAGAACCAGTACTCTGATACTTCCACCTATCATTTATTTACCAAATCAGTCACTTGGCCAACTCTGACATTAACAATATGAAGAAATACACCCCATTCCCTCCCTTGGATGCTACAGAGAATCTATATATCAAAAATCAAGGTGATTTTATGACATCATAGGGTGGAAAGAAGACTTGAAAATAACGGCACACACTTCATCAATCAAGCCTCAAACATGGATCATTGAAATGTCAAATTTTATTAAGTCAATTTTGTTACACCACATAAGAGGACGTATATTGTGGCAGCATAACAAATTGTTATTGTCAAGAGTATGGATTTACTTTCCCAACTTCCTGGAATTAAATCCTTGCTCTCCCTCCTACTTAAGCCTTGGATAATTTCTTTCTTTCTTTCTTTCTTTCTTTCTTTCTTTCTTTCTTTCTTTCTTTCTTTCTTTCTTTCTTTCTTTCTTTCTTTCTTTTTTTGACAGGCAGAGTGGACAGTGAGAGAGACAGAGAGAAAGGTCTTCCTTTGCCGTTGCTTCACCCTCCAATGGCCGCCACGGCCAGTGCACTGCGGCCTGCACACCGCGGTGATCCAATGGCAGGAGCCAGGTGCTTCTCCTGGTCTCCCATGGGGTGCAGGGTCCTAGTACTTGGGCCATCCTCCACTGCCTTCCCGGGCCACAGCAGAGAGCTGGCCTGGAAGAGGGGCAACCGGGACAGAATCCAGCACCCCAACCTGGACTAGAACCTGGTGTGCCGGCGCCGCAAGGCAGAGGATTAGCCTAGTAAGCCATGGCGCCGGCGTAGCCTTGGATAATTTCTTAGTGCCTCAGTTCCCTCATCTATAAGATAAAGATGATGAGAGTAAATTTAGTACTTAAATTAGTTAAATTTTGAAGAGAGTGTACTTCAGATAAGAGTTTTATTATATACCATATATGTATGTGTGTGCATATATGTATTTGTATATAAGCTTTTTTTGAATTATGAAGACAAAACGAATATTATTGATTAAAAATTAGCATACTTTATGTTCATTTTAATGTCCCACTAAATAGAGAGAAATTTCAACCAGCTGGTGGAAAGTAGAATTCAGATGCTGGGAATACTAGGTCCCTAATCATACTTGAAGATACCATTCTCCTCATATATTGTCACACAATTACCAAACATACTTGAAGGTATTTATTGGCTGCCTGTTCAATTGTGGTTATTTAGGAGGAGCATAATAAAATCCCTCAAACCACAAAAATCTTCATTTTTAAGTAGAAACAAGTATACCTGCCTTATGTACTTAACAGAGTCACTGAGAGTAAAATGTGAACTCATGGCCATTCAAGACAGACATAGAGAATGAAATAAGGTTCACGTGGAGATCTGGAGAGAGAGCCAGACCATACTTGTGTAGGCAGAGAACCTCACAAGAACCCGTGGTGTTTCCACTGTCACCTTTGTTTTTGTCCAAGTTTTTATCTGGAACACAGTCTAAGAGCTACAAATGCTACACTTCTCATCAGTGGCCCCTGAGAGGTAACTCAGAGATATGTAACGGTAGAGAGAAGCTTTTAGCCAAGATGAAGCTGAGTGTTGGCATCTGGATGGCTGAGAGACAGAAGTGTCCTTGAATACCCCCACTTAGCCTGGGTAGCTCTGGGATGGGATGCGTATGAGTGAAGCTGAGTAGCTGAAGCAGCCGGGGAGCTGCCGCTGTGCCCTCTGAAGGCCTGAATGGGAAGCTGGGGCTGGGAGACACTTGGCCTCATAAATTGGACTATTCCCTTATAGAGGGAACTAGGTAGCAAGATTTGGAAAAGAGGTAACTGATTCATGTGAAGACAGACTTTAGCTGCAGAGCTGAAATGGGGTCATAGAAGCCACGTGCACTCGATATAAAACATCAGATTCTTGATCACAGATTGGGCCTAGAGAGCAGCTGGTAGAGAAAAAAAAAACTGTATGAAAGCATTTTACTATTTCAATAAATGATGCAAAGTTTTTGGGACCTACTTGTGATATATCAGCCCTGTTCAACTCCCTAGTATTCAGAGTAATACCCGGAATATTTAAGGCATTAATTGACTGCCTGTCCAATTGTGGTTAGTTTGGAAGAGCATGATAAAATCCCTCAAACCACAAATATCTTTTCGTTCTAAAGGGGAAACAATTAAATGTGCTTTATGTATTTAACAGAGTTGCTGTGGGTAAAAAGTGAGCTCACTGACATTAAAGAGACCATGAGGGTGAAATAAGGTTCATGTGGAGGCCTGGGGCTGGGGAAAGAGACAGAGAGAGAGACTCAGGCTCTTCCCACATCACTCATATGATTAGAGTTGCACTTCCCCTTAGAGAAAGAAAGAAGCAAGGGCACCTTTTCAATCTTCTTATCACCTGGACCTCTAGGAAAATTGTCAAATGCTATTTTTCTGGAAGAAAGGTGCTTTGACATGCTTAAAACCAAAATCCATCGATCTATGAGACCTGGATTCCAGGAGAAGGCCACCCAAGCTATGCAAGTCTCTGGAGTCGAAAATGAAAGTGCTCATAACTTAAGTACCCACACCGCTCTGTGAGGGCGTAGCCCATAAAGCATCACTCGGAGAGCTCAAATGCTCTGGCCAGAGACGCATGTGTACTGTGAAGAGAATGGATGTGGGCTGCCACCCTCCACATCCCAGGGCCCTCTGTTCTTTGTCCAATTCCCTTTGTTATATGAAGCTTTGAAATCATCAGTAAAGCATCAAATTGAGTAAAATACTGGATTCACTAGTATTTGAGTGTACGATGCTTAATCTCATCCTAGAACAATGTCGTGTTTTGAGGTATGCAAAAGGGGACCTACCAGAAAGTAAAACCTAAAGAGAACAATCTCTTTACAAAAGAAAATGAGAAATTTAGAATGCTGGAAAGGAAGTGCCTGAAGAGGAAGCGACATGAATTAGGGGCAAATCTTAGTTCGTGGAAAATCCTTACCACACTCAACCTTCACTAAAGACCGAAACACATAAAATGGGTTTTATGAGTAATTTCAGTTGCAAATAATAATAAAATAACTGTGTTTTACATTTGTGTGAAGTAGTCCCCAGGAGGATTATGAAATGTCCCATTTAGAACTAATTCAATAGAAGTATAAGTTTAAAGATGAAGATTAATAGAAACAAAAGCAGGGGCAGGAGGAGCGAGTTGGGGTAGGGGAGGGTGTATTACAGGACGAGGAGGAAGAGAAGAATGGAGAGGAGAAAGAGAGGCTATCATTCTAGTTTCCTAGAAATTCCACAGATTTGTAGGGATCCAAGGATGTATTAGTCAAGGTATTGGGTTTTCAATCTATAAGTATAAAATATTGAATTGATACTTGTGACATATCCATAGCAGTTCAATACAAGTTTAATTCCACATTGTACTTTTTCAAAATCCAAAGTTTGGGAAAATGGGTTACAGCATGAAATTTTAAACAAAACACACTCAACCATCATGTTAATGAACAAGCATATATTGAGAATCAATTACCTCCTGGCCTCACCTATGTAAGTACACTGATTTTCAAAGTTCCGTGTGGGCCAGTGCTGTGTCATAGCAGGATAAGCTTTGACCTGTGTGCCGGCATCCCAGACAGGTGCTGTTTGGAGTCCATTTGCTCCACTTCCAATACAGCTCTCTGCTAATAGCCTTGGAAAGCAGTGAAAGATGGCCCAGCTTCTTGGGCCCCTCCACCTCGTTGGAGACCTGGAAAAAGCTCCTGGCTCCTGGCTTCAGATCAGCCCAGTTGGTTGTTGGGACCATTTGGGGAGTAAACGAACAGATGGAAGACCTCTCTCTTTCTGTCTTTAACTCTGACTCTCAGATAAACAAATAAATCTTAAAAAAAAATTCCTCAGAAGAATATGCCACACTGACAAGCAATTGTGTAATTCCCATTTCTTTTTTTTTAAGTTTTTTTTTTTTTATTTATTTATTTGAAAGACAGAGTTACAGAGAGAGGTAGAGACAGAGAGATCCTCCATCCACAGGTTCACTCCCCAGATGGCTGAAATGGCCAGAGCTGAGCCAATCTGAAGCCAGGAGCCAGGAGCTTCTTCCGGGTCTCCCACGTGGGTACAGGGGCCAAGGACTTGGGCCATCTTCCACTGCTTTCCCAGGCCATAGCAGAGAGCTGGATGGGAAGAGAAGCAGCCTGGACTAGATCTAGCACTCATATGGGATGCCGGCACTTTAGGCCAGGGCTTTAACCCACTGCACCACAGTGCCAGCCCCCTGTGTAATACCCATTTCTTCATGTATCACATTCACATTTTTTTAAACTTTTATTTAATAAACATAAATTTTGAAAGTACAACTTTTAGGTTATAGCAGTTTTTCACTCCATAATCACCCTCCCACCTGCAAACCATCCCATCTCCTATACTTCTCCCATCCCATTCTTCATGAAGATTCATTTTTAATTATCTTTATATAAAGAAGATCAACTTAGTATATACTAAGTAAATCCAAACGGCCAACAGACACATGAAATAATGTTCAGGATCACTAGCTATCAGGGAAATGCAAATCAAAGCCACAATGAGTTTTTACCTCACCCCGGTTAGAATGGCTTACATACAGAAATCAACTAACAACAGATGCTGGCAAGGATGTGGGGAAAAGAGGACACTAACCCACTGTTGGTAGGAATGTAAACTGGTAAAGTCACTATGGAAGTCAGTCTGGAGATTCCTCAGAAACCTGAATATAGCCCTACCACATTCACATTTGGAATGTTCTAACTCTAAATGAAAGGTACTCCAGTTCTCAAAGATTAATTCTAAAAGGAATGAATTTAACCATACTTTTACTTTAATGGCTTATTTAAATATTATCACAACTGTGTTTTAACATGCTTCATCATTTTGGGAGATACCAATTAACACTCGGTCTTCCTGGGCAACTGTCAGCTCCACATGACATGAAGGAGGATAACTCAGGTGGTTTACTGGGTCCAAGACCATTTCAGTCCTGCATCTGAGACGATGGCAGAGAGCTGTACTTAGCTGGCCTTCCCAATATACCATGTAATCTCAGGACACTGTCCTGTAGACTTCTCAGGAAAGTAGTGGTACTCACAACGGAGTTTATAGCAAAGGTTCCAAGCGCTACAAATTGAGAGCTACGTGTTACTCAAGGCATACACCAGAAACTGTCACTTAGCCACTGCTGCTGTACTTCGTTTTGTTTGATTCACTGATTGCTTTGAAAGGCAGGGTTATGTATTTTTTGATAAGGCACTCACAGAGCTCACAAAATAGAGAAGACATCAACTCTCCCCTTAACTGTATGAATATCAAAAGATTTACGATAATTTTAACCCACTGCATAGTTCAATCTAAAAACACTCAAGCACATGTAATTCATCATTATTAGTTTTATACTTATAATATTTAATCACTTTCATGATTCCATCATACAATAAGTGATTACAGAGGCCCATCTATTAAAACAAATTTGTTGTTTTTTTCATTTGCATAATGAAACCTCCTAACTCAAGCAATACAGTCTCTTCCTAAAATTGTTCTGCTGTACTTTAAAAGAAAAAATACCTAAGCATTTATATGAGATGAAAGTTGACACCTCTATAACTCTTTGTTTGGATTTGATGTTGCATAGGGAAAAATAAGGCGCATTTTCTTTTGTCAGGTAAAAGCTGCAGAATATGAATTATGTTGATTCATAATAGACATGTCATTTCTAACCTTCTCGTCTTCACAGCCTGAAAAACAAATTCCACTAGTCATAAACATCCTCTTAACAGTACATATGCTCCACCTTAACCTGGTATCCCTCCAGGTAACTTTCCATGCTGATTTGTTCTGGTCTGACATCTCCTTTGTGTGCTGGGATTTAAGTTAACCTTTTATACTTTTGTAATAGATGCCACATACACTGCAGTCAGGGATTTTGTTAATTGCTTCTCTGATGGAGAGACCATCTTCAGTTGCAAGGGATTTAAAAAGATTCAGGAAATCAACAACAGGTAAATTAGTAGAGGATCAGAGGCTCCCCTGCTAGAACAAAAATGTAAATGTTAAAAGCTTGATCTGATCCTCAGGCTCATGCATGTTTCTAAAATAGGATTTGTCAACTGCAAATGCAAAGTAGCTCCAATTTGCTATTAGTGACTTTGTCTGTTTTATATGCTGAAACTCTAGAGCAGCAGAACTAACTGCCAAGTATTGATGTCATGGTATTGACAAACAGAAGGCTTCACAGTAAGGACATCCTCTCCTAGGGCTCCACACAGTGCCTGTAATTACAGCTCCAGTCCCTGCATAGCACATCTCTGGGCCACTGGCTTGCTGGGCTTCATTTCACCTTCCAGCCCCTCCACACATTTTTTTTAAAAAAGGCTAGAGAGATAAAAGAAGCTAACTAATCACTCTAGGTAGGAATAAATTACCTGAAAGAAATAATATTCGTGAGATGAGGAAGGAGAAAAGAGCCATCAGAAAATGAGCAGTTACAGTCCTTGAAAAGTTCAGGAATAGCAAACAGCCTCCATGTCACAGCTTTTGTTAAATCCCACTTCGGTAATACAGCTCCACTTCTTAGAAAATAACAACATGCAGATGAATCTCCTCTCAATAAGGCATAAGATCAAAGTAAGCCACATCCCTCCGTGACTTGTGCTTGATTTAAATCCAGAAGATACACTGATCACCACGATAGATTCATGGTTCTCTTAACCTGCTGAAGAGGCTGAAATTGCACTGAGATTCTGTGGATTTATCTAAACTATAAGTATTCTTTGTAGGAGGTGGTATTGGTAACACAGAACAATTTTCTCTGTAGTAGGATCTGCTTGCCCCAGGGGCTAAAATGGACAGCAATTTGTTATAGAAGCAGGAAATATTCACACTTCTGCTTGCATTTATTTATAAGTCATACTTTTAAAGATTTATTATGTTTCACAATATATCTACTATTTTCATATTTTATAGTCACACACACATATATTTTATAAAATAATAATCATAAATGTGCATATAATAGAAATGCATGATCATTTTTTTAATCTGTGGTGGTGTTCAATATAAAATTAGTGAGCATGAATTTCCAAGAGTAAAACTATTCAAAGTGTAAGCATAGTTTTTGACTGTGACAAGAATGTCACAAGGAGTAGCAGAGAAGAAAGAATGTGATCTTTGAGGTCAACTACTCTGGAGTAAGAAATCTATTTACATAGTCTTAAAGGCAATATGTTTTTTAAACAAGTTACATAATATCTTTGAAAAATAAGAATAATAAGAAACCTTTGGTGTTATCAGGATAAATTAAACTCAAGAAATAATATCACTTAGTACAATGCTTAATGCATATAAGTGGTCCATAAATGTTAGCTCTGTTCTTCCCTCATCTCTTCAACAGTTTTATTTGATGAGTTGTGTGTTATTCTGTATTTACAGCTGTATTCTGTTGTTTTTCTTAAGTTTTCCATACTACTGTATCTAGATAGCCTATAGGTATATTTTCATAGTTATTCCATGGAATTCATTCTTTGTTCTAACAGCAGTAGATAACTTCATTACAAGGAAAGTATAATATTTCAGAGTAACTCATATTGGATAAGGTAGGAAAAATAGTTTCTTAACCACATCATTTCTTAGTTCTCACATGTTTTCGCTTACTCATCTTCTGTTTGTCACTTAAGGACTAGTGGCATTCCACATGAAAATCATATTTCTAATAGTGAGCCCTGACCCAGCCTCCTTCCTCAGTTTCCTCCCTTCTCTGATAGAAAAACTTTCCTGTTCGAATTCTCATTTGACATGATTCAGATTTGTCAAAGCTCTCAAATCCTCTCTTACTGGTCTGAAGTGACATCTAAATTATCCTACCATAGGTCTTACCTTAAAAATTCTGTTTGTTTCTATTTTTAAAACTTTCTTTGCTATAACATTTAGCTTTCTTTTTGTTTATTTTCCTTTATCCCTATTCTTTGGGCCATTCAATCCCTACCTAAATAACCCTCTCCACCACACACACACACACACACACACCAGCTATATCAAAAACACTAAGGCTCAATTTTAAATTAATTCTCCAAGATTTACATTTGAATTATAATTTGAAATTATTTTCTTTCCTGCATACTGGTTTGTTATTTTTTTACTGCCAGGAAAACAAGCATGTGAATTCTATAGCAAGACATATAAGATGAAGGGAAGCATGATTAATGACAGTTTCTAACATCTACTTTATCAAATTAAAAAAGCAAGTCCACATGAAGAATATGACAGTGGAAATATACCAAGAAATGCTGCAATAGAGCCAGGAAGAATGAAGATCCAAGTAAAGGAAGCTGTTGAGTCTTATGCATAAAAATATGTTGTCATCTGCAAAGACAAGCTAACAAAATCAATTAACTCTTAAATGGTAGCCTAAGAAACATCATACAGATGTAATTAGCTAATTTATTGTTCAAACAACACATTTCTGTCATTGGAGAGAGCCAAGTAATTGACTAAAGTTAATAGTTCCTGCTTTCATTGACTTTTTTATGTGTCTTTACATAAAGGCATATTAAATGGTATAGTTGAAATAATTATCCAAAAATTCAAGAATAAAAGCTTTGCTGAAGTGCACTGAATTAGAAGGGGCTGAATTATTCAATTGTAGTTATAAATATTGGGCAGATTATCCCAAAGCTGATGATATATTCTATCTTCTGTAATTGTGTAGCCAAATGTAGGACTTCTTATCATTTTCCAGTGTTTGATTGTAGCAGGCGGGAACAGTCCTGCACCAATGATGAGCTGTGCCTAATTTCAGATAGGTGGACAATTAGCGACAAGTCTCTTTATAGTGTTTTCCTTCTGCCACTTTGTTCTAATTGTCTCAAACACATATTTACCCACCTCAGTCTTATATGAATCAAAGGAGACAATGACAACGTGTCCAATTCTATTGGCATATACTTGAACAGCATAAATCTACCTTTGTTGTGTTATTTCTTGATCAAGAATGCAGGCGTGGCTGGCGCTATGGCACAGTGGAATAAAGCTGTGGCCTGCCATGCCAGCATCCCATCCGGGTGCCGGTTCCAGTCCTGGCTGTTCCACTTCTGATCCAGCTCTCTGTTATGGCCTGAGAAAAAATTAGAAGATGGCCGAAGTCCTTGGGCTCCTGTACCATGTGGGAGACCCAGAAGAAGCTCCTGACTCCTGGCTTCAGATCATCACAGCTCAGACCATTGAGGTCATTTGGGGAGTGAACCAGTGGATGAAAGACCTTTCTCTACCTCTGGCTCTACCTCTCTTTGTAACTGTCTTTCAAATAAATAAAATAAATCTTCAAAGAAAAAAGAATGCAGGTTTTTGTGATAGATGTGGGCTATACTAGCTCTGTTACATAATGGAATTATTTAACTTCTCTGTGGCATTTTTATAAAGGTTGCAGATGAGTACAGTGAAATATAAACCTGACATTCTGTTGATTGCATTGTTTATTATACTCCTAAATTGATGGTTTTAGAATGAGAATGACACATTCCTCAGAAATAAAAAAGAAACGAAAAACAGAGAGATGGCTGGGAGAAAGGATGAAAGGTGAGAATCTAGGACTGAACTGAAGGTATTGCAGCATTTGCAGGTTTGGTACAGCAGGAATAGCAAAGCAAATGTAGACGTAGGGACCAGTGTAAAAAAAGAAGTAGAAGAAACTGGAGCTGAAACAGTAAATAGTATAAAAGAGGAAGGAATGATAAAGTATGCCTAATTTGAGAATAATAATAATGAGAATTTGGATGAGAACAGAGAAGTGGCCACTGGTTTTGACAAATGGAGATTGTAATGACATCATCTGGAGATTGTGGGCAATGGGATGGAAAGATCTAGAGCAGATGAAAAATAATGACAGATGAAGCTCAAATGGTTGGAGAGACACCAGTAATATTGGTAGAAAAATAGGGAAGTAATTGGGGTACATGGGTGTCGCTCCCCGTCTTCGTGGAGGAACGACACAGGACCCTGCGCTGTTCTTTCGTCTGCTCGGCCCTCCCCGGGTTTGCTGCTGGTTCTTCCCAGGTTGGCTACCGACCCTTCCACCTCAGTGGAAGGGCGGTTCCCCTTGCCACATTCCCCACTTCCACGGGGGAGCGGCACACCGCCGGTCGGCTCTCTCGGGGGCTGCACAGGTGTTCCTTCAGATAGATGTTCCCCTTAGATGTTCCTGGTGCATGTTATCTCTCTCCTCCTTTATAGTCCTCTTCCACCAATCCCAACTCGGCTGCCCACACGCCGAGTACGCTGCTCTCCTCCAATCAGGAGCAGGATCAGCTCCTGGAGGTCACCACTCAAGTTGGCAAGAGGCAGCTGCGTAGAAGCTGTTTTCTCCTCTCCCAGCGCCATATTGTGGGAGAGCAGATGCATAGAATAGAATAAGTCTTAATTCCAGTAACTCAGTCCAGTCCGGGTTGCTCCCCACACATGGGTTAAGGGAAATTATTTTAAAATCAATCCTAAACTCTTCCATGATTAGTGATAGTGTTTTGTTCACTAGTATCTAGTGCCTGGCACACAGTAGGTGGCCCAACACTTTCTGGATGAATGAATAATTGACTCTACAGTGTAAACTAAAACTGAGCTGCATAATGATGGATGGTATCCAATGTAGAGAGAAATCTGTGGATAGAGACAACAGTCAGAGCGCCTCACTCAGCAACCACAGTTGGAATGCTTACCTTGACTTAGTATCAGATCATTCCATAGTTCAGAACTGGAGAGGGCCGGGTGACCTAACTCTTTTCTTCAACTGCTGGACTTCTATTCCTTTCTGTTTCACCACCCAGAGAAAGGTTTCCAGATCCCTCTTGAGATATGACTTCTTCTCTTCACACTGCTATCAAATTGCTGTTTTTATTTGGCTGTCTTTATGACTAGTCAATAAGGTCCTTGATGGTAGAGATCCTGCCCTATCTGACTTTTCATCTCAGCGTTGGACTAAATGTCTGGTGTAGATCAGACATCAATAAACATTATGAATAAATAATAAATGACATTCCTACTGGGAATACAACCTCCTTTTCAGTCAACATATGTATACTAGTCTAAGTATTTCTCTTTTGTTTCTTATTACACAGTAATCTATCACTGGATATCCATGTTATGGTTGACTCACTTTTTGTGCATTGGTGAGCATAATCTCAAACCTTACAGCCTTTTAAGAAAACAAATCCCGGGCCGGCGCCGTGGCTCAATAGGCTAATCCTCCACCTTGCGGCGCCGGCACACCGGGTTCTAGTCCCGGTTGGGGCGCCGGATTCTGTCCCGGTCGCCCCTCTTCCAGGCCAGCTCTCTGCTATGGCCAGGGAGTGCAGTGGAGGATGGCCCAGGTGCTTGGGCCCTGCACCCCATGGGAGACCAGGAAAAGCACCTGGCTCCTGGCTCCTGCCAGGATCAGCGCGGTGCGCCGGCTGCAGCGGCGGCCATTGGAGGGTGAACCAACGGCAAAAGGAAGACCTTTCTCTCTGTCTCTCTCTCTCACTGTCCACTCTGCCTGTCAAAAAAAAAAAAAAAAAAAAAAAAAAAAAAAAAAAAAAGAAAACAAATCCCTCATTTGGATTATGGTAATTTTGGAATTGGACTCTAACCCAAGAGGCAGAGATTGACCAACTCCATTCTGTTACAATTGAACAAACATAAATCACAAAAGCATTAATTTATGTTGTCATTTCACAAGGGTAGAATAAAATTAATATTCTGGTTTTATGGGGGATTTGAGCATTTAGAATTAAATTTTAAATTACATTTTATTATATTTCATATTATAACATAATCTTGCTTTTAACAAACACATAAAACCAAACAATGAGACAACAGAGACTGTCACAATACCAGACAATCATTTAATTATCTTTTTATTTAATGTCTATATTAGATTCTTCTAAACTGAATAATACAAAAACACTTCCATGGTAAGTTATAACATCTATTTTTTATTGTAAAAATTGCTATTAAATGAATTAACTATCATTTCTTTAAAAATTCGTTCTTACATCCTATAACTTCAAGAAGCTACCCTGTTTTGAAATATTAATTCTTTTGGTAACTATATTCCTCTGGTCTTTTCATTCCTATTAATATTCAACATGAATTGTGATGCCTTTAAATACCAATAGCTGTCCCAGTTCATCCATAATTCATAAATCCCTTTTTAACATGTAATTCATAGGTATTGGTATTGCCCACTGACTCTGGAATTAAAGTGAGATAGAACAGTGGCAAGCAGCACTGGAAAATAACTGTCAGTCTCTGCAATCTTATAAAAATCAGCTAGTTAGATGAAGTTCATATTAGCTCTATGTCAAGGAGGAAAAGCTATTAGAGGCACCCCGTGGATCTAAATTCCATTTTATTTACATTTTAACAATGTTTGATGAGTGAAAGCTCTTTAAAAATACTGTATCATTTGCAAGACAGGATGCTGAATCTTAAGAAGGAAGCAATCCTAACCATGACGAATGCCATTCCCAAAAATAATTTTTAAAAATATTTATAGCTGCCAGTCAAAAAATATGGTAATATTCATAGAAATGCGACTATATTGTAAAGTGCAAAAATAATGCATGAGTGAAATCTTATGCTTTTGTGCATAACTAGCCAATGAGATAACTAGCCAATGAGATAACCTCCATAACTTTTCTTTTTATACTAATTAACCTTTACTCAAAGATTCAGTACTTCCTGATAGGTCAATAGAAACTTTATAGATAAATCGTGTATTATTATGTTCTCTTCTAGCAGATAAGCTTGATAGGAGTATGAACTGTGCCTTATTCACCTTTCCCCTATAATATGGAATAACATATAACACATTAAAAGCACTAAGAAAAATTGGTTGACTGATAGAATCGATAAATGAGCAGGGTAATAGTGACAAGTAATATACGGTAGAAAATGAAATATTTTTTGTTAAAATAGAGTTTTAAAAAGGCAGTAGAGCTTTGAAGACAAGGAGAAATATTAAAGAAGATATGGAGAGTTTTCAGATATTGTGACAAGATGAGGTTTTTTCTATGGAATAATTATATAAGCCGAATTCATGATTTGGTCTATTCCTGCTTCTCAGTACCTCATCTATTGTGAAACTGCTATCGTGTCCTGTGCTGCAGTCAGAACACAGTAACAGCAGGTCTTGGAAGCACCAAATGTTGTTTCTCATGCTATTTCTCATGCGTGGAGATCATCATTCATTTACCTCTAGTTATTATGGAAAAAATCACAAATATGTTTCGTCTCTGTCTCCAGGTCATAGTATAGAACACCCGACTAAAAACCTTGTAATTTTCTGAATGATAGGAGTAGTAGGTGAGTCTGTTGCTCTAATATTTGATCCTAGACCTAGGTTTCTCACGCATAATTCCTAAATCCCTTGGAATTTTCCCAGGTGAAAAGAGCATCTCTTTTTCTAATTAGGTGACTCTTTATGGTCTCTGGTCATCAGAGACACCAAGTTATGAGAAGAGGATTAGAACATTCAGTTCCATCTTTCATCTTCTATGGAGGAGAAGGGAGCTAGATTGAGCTAATAATGAATCATGCCTGGATTGGAACCAAATGGCATCTGAGCAAGGGGCTATGGGAACCACATCTGCACAGGACATCAATGTGAACAGTTATGTACACACCACGTCACCTTCACCAGAACTGCAGTATCCAGGGAAGAGACCACAGCACATTATAAGCATAAGAAAACTGCGCTAAAGAAGCAAAATGGAAAGCGTTGCCCACATCAGCTCTTCCCCAGCCCCCAGGAGCATGACTCACACTGGTGGAGTGAATATTCAGAGTCTGCAGAGCCACACAGACTCGGACACCCCTCTCCTTATAACCAGAAGAAAGCGAAAGTCCAGCTCCTGGGAGAGACCAGGAGAAAGAGCATATGACCATGTCTCAGAACTCAGAGCAGAGCCTAGAATGCTATGCCCTAAAGTACAAAGGGCTCCGGATCCCAGTCAGAACCCAAAGACTGAGCCCCGAGACTTCTCCGGTAACAGTCAGCAACCTGTGCTCCAGCAGATCTGATTTTGGTGTGTGTACTAACAGCCTCTGGTGGGCTAGTCGGGCACGCCCAGAAATTGGTGGGGATCTGTGACTGTGGCACCTAGATGTGACCAGTTTGGGGGGTCACACGGCTGCTCTTCTCATTCTCTTCTTACCTTGGGTAAACAGTAAGGCAACTTTGCTGTCTTTGTTTTGTGACTCCGTGATGGACTGGTAAAGCCCAATGCTGGACAGATCATTAGAGTGTCTGAAAGCAAGTGCCTGTGAACAGTCTCTGGATTTCTTGCAGAAAAAGGCAGAGACCTATGCCGTGGTGAGACAGACTTGTTCTGCTGTGTATTACCACCAGTCTCTTGTGGGTTTGGTGTACACTCTGAAGATTATACAGGCCCAGGTGACTGTGAGGCACAACTGTGACCCTCCTAGAACAGACTTGAAAAGCTGAAGGGCTGCTTCTATCACCCCAGCTATACTGTTGGGCAGACAGCAAGGAATCATAAGACAGTTTGGGGGCTCAGTGCCAAACTGAAAAAAAAAAAAAAAAACATGCTGAGAAGATCCTAATTGTCCTGTCCCCATGCCAGTGCCTGCAGACAGAACTTCCGGACTGCTTCAGTGTCCAGAAGAATTCTGTAGGCTTATATACTGGCAAACATTGCCAGAGGCTGAGAGGTATTGCTTTAGGCAATGAGCCCACCACAGCAGCAGAACAAAGTGATCTTTGCTGTTACCCCCAGGATGCACCAGTCTTGATAAGCTGTGGTCTCAGGATCTGATCTAGCACAATTGCATTTGTGGACACAAGATGAGGAGTCTCAGCCAACCACAGACCAAGCAGAGGCTTGTAGGGGTAAACTAAATTGAGTTTGGGAATACTGTAAACTGAATCAGTTAAAAAATATGCACGCTAGATCAATTGGATGCAATAGATATCTACAAAACTTTCATCTAACAGCTAAAGAATACACATTCTTCTGAAGAGCAAATGGAAAAAGCGCATCATATGATGGGTCACAAAGTGAGTTTCAACAAACTAAAAGAATAGAAGTCATATCAAGGAGCTGGGGTTGTAGCTTAGTGAGTAAAGCTGCCCCCTGTGAAACTAGTAGCCCCTATGGGTGCCAGTTTTATGTCCCAGCAGCTCCACATCAAATCGAGCTTCCTGCTAATGGCCTGGGGAAAAGCAGCAGAGGATGGTCCAAGTGCTTAGGCTCAGACCAGATGAAGCTCCTGGCTCCTGGGTTTAGGCCTGACCCAGTGCTGGCCACTGTGGCTGTTTGGGGAGTAACCAAGTAGATAGAAGATCTGCGTGTGTGTGTGTATGTATGCGTGTGTGTGTATGTCTGTCTGTCTGTAGCTCTGCCTTTCAAAATAAAGCAGTTAATAATATTTTTTAAGAAGATCATATCAAGTATCTTTTCTAACCACAAGGCAATGAAACTAGAAATCAAGAAACAAGAAGCACATTGGAGGCTAGACAAACACATGTAAATTAAGTAACTTACTTCTAGCCTCAGGTGATTACTGATGTCATAAATAAGAGTGTCAATTGTTAAATCAACAACAGGAGTCACTGTGCACTTACTCCTCATGTACAATCTCTGTCCTTACTGTGTTGTACTATGTAAATAGATGGTATAACTAGTACTCAAACAGTACTTTATACTTTGTGTTTCTGTGTAGGTACAAACTGTTGAAATCTTTACTTAGTATATACTAAATTGATCTTCTGTATATAAATATAATTGAAAATGAATCTTGATGTGAATGGGATGGAGAGGGAGCAGGAGATGGGATGGTTGCAGGTAGCAGGGAGTTTATAGGGGGAAAAGGCTGCTGTAATCCAAAAGTTGTACTTTGGAAATTTATATTTATTAAATAAAAGTTTAAAAAAGGTAACTTAATTCTGAAAAAAAGCATTACTAAGGCTGAAGTTTATAGCAATCAATACAAAAAAAACTAATCAAAAATTAATCAAAAAATCAGAAAGATCTCAAATAAACAACATCACTATAGCTCAAGGAATTAGATCAACAAGAACAAATATAATGCAAAATTGGTAGTAGAAAATAAATAATAAAACTCAAAGCACAACTAAATGACATAGAGACTAAAAAAATTATAAAAATAAGCAAAATGGGCCGGCACTGCAGCTCACTTGGCTAGTCCTCTGCCTGATGCGCCGGCACCTCAGGGTTCTAGTCCCGGTTGGGGTGCTGGATTCTGTCCTGGTTGCTCCTCTTCAAGTCCAGCTCTCTGCTGTGGCCCAGGAAGGCAGTGGAGGATGGCCCAATTGCTTGGGCCCTTAACCCATATGGGAGACCAGGAGGAAGCACCTGACTCCTGGCTTTGTATCAGCACAGTGTGCCGGCAGTCACGGCCATTTGGGGGGTGAACCAATGGAAGGAAGACTTTTCTCTCTGTCTCTCTCTCTCTGTCTCTCTTTCACTAACTCTGCCTTTCAAAAAATAAAATAAAATAAATAAAATGAAGAACTGGTTCTTTGAAAAGATAAACAAAATTGGTAACAAAAAAAGAGATTATTCAAATACATAGAATTAAAGGTGAAGATGGAGACATTACCACCAACAGCACAGAAATAGAAAGGATTGTGAAAGAATACAATTATATAGCAACAAACATTATAATCTAGAAAAAGGAGACAGATTTTTGGACACAAATATCTCAACAAGATTGAGTTATAAGGAAATAGAATAATTAAACAAAACAACAAGTATCAATATTGAATCAATAATTCAAAATCTCCCATGAAAGAAAAGCCCAAGACTAGAAATATATCAAACATTTGAAGAAGAATGAGCACCTTATATTTTTTCAAAATTTTTTTTTTTCAAAAAAAAAGCCTTTCTTATATTTTTTCAAAAAAGAGAAAAGGATAAATTATTCCCAATTCATTCTAGGCTAGCATTATATTGTTACAAAAAAACAAGCAAAGACACAACAAAAGCAAGCTTTGGTCCAATATCCTTGAAGTATGTAGAAATAAGATGCTAAACAAAACACAAGTAAATTGAATCCAATAGCATATTAAAAAGATGATTCACCATTACCAAGTGGGATTTATCCCAAGGCTTCAAAGATGGTTCAGCATATGCAAGTCAATAAATGTGATACACGACATCAGCTGAATCAAGGAAAAACAAATGCGATCATCTTAATGGATGCAGACAAAACACTTGGTAAAATTCAACATCCTGGGGCCATGATTGTGATACAGTGGTTAAGCCACCACTTGCAATGCCAGAATCCCATATGGGCACCAATTTGGGTCTCAGCTGCTACACTTCTGATCCAGTTCCCTGCTAATACACCTGAGAAAGTGGTGACAGATGGCCTGAGCACCTGCACCCACATGGGAGACCTGAATGCAGTTCCAGGCTCCTGGCTTTGAACTTTTAGATCTGATCATCAGCATCATCTCAGATTTCAAAGCATTCTAGTCTATTGCTGGCTTCCCAAGAGAGAGATGATGTCCTTCCTTTGTTTACTTACTATTGAGGATTTAAACTTTCATGGTATCTTCCCTGACGCCCAATTTAAACTTATCTATCTTGGTGAACCAAGTGGGAAATTCTTGATAGCATAGATGTTCTTTGTACAATGAATTAGGAAGACTTAGGGGAAAAAACCTAGTTTGTAATTATATCTGCATATATATTTATCTATTTGAAAGTCAGTGTTACACAGAGAGAGAGGCAAAGACAGAGATCTTCCATCTGTGGGAAGCTATCCCCAGATGGCTGCAGTGGCCAGGGATGGTCCAGGCCAAAGCCAAGAGCCAGGAGTTCCACTTAGGTTTCCCACATGGGTTAGCAGGAAGCCAAACACTATGGCCATCCTCTGATGCCTTTAAAAGGCCTTTAGTAGGGAGCTGGATTGGAAGCAGTGCAACCGGGACACAAAACTGTACCCATATCGTATGTTGCTGTTGCAGGCAGCAGCTTTACCAGCTAAGCGACAACACCAATGTCCAAATTTTTAATGTAAATTATGGATTTAAATTAAGCAGGTTGATTTTGAGAGTATGAAAGGACTTGTGGTAGAATTAAGTGATTATCAATTCTGTTCAGTAAATGTGTATTCATTTATCTACTAGGTACTGTGCTGATTGTGAAGGGAAACAATGATGAATTTCCTATCCTCACAAAGTATAAAATCTTTAAAGAGTGCTGTATCTGAAACAAAAATCCCAATGTACAGTTATTTGCATTATATCCAAGCTACATAAACCATAACTAATAGAAGCAACATTTACAAGTATAAAAGTTATGGCTGAATTTATACTATAGGATCAATTCATACCTAAAATAAATTACCAAGCATACCCCAAGCTAACCTCAATATCTATTGCAATATCAAGAATGCATTCTTTCCTTAGATTCTGCCACCCAGGTAACACTAATGCACAATCCAGTGATGAACAGATCAAAATGTAATCAACTGAAAAAAATATATGATTTGAGAAACTGTCCAAATGGGGTAAAATGGTAATCAAATAAAAACTCAATTAATGTTCTACAATGTGTGCTCTGTCCTTCTATAAGAGTGACTCTAAGGTTTTGAATGTTTTAGCAATGCTCTTTTCTTCTCCACCCCAAGCCTGGGCCTTAATGTGTATTCAAGTTAAATCAGATCATCAATACTAAAGTCCTTGAACATAATTGACAGGATCACACTGAAGTAATGCTCATCCAGTATAAAATTTCTGATGCAGTAGAGGACATTTAAAGGATTAATAAGAACATGTCTGGATCATAGAAAGGGAGGGAGCCAAAATTAGGTAACTGAGCATGATGAGGACAAAATAAATGCTGAAAATCACCTTTAAGAACTGTATCACAAAGGTGAGAGCAGACCCTTAAGCACAATCTGAGCCATCGCCTGTCAGACCTGCACACACACACACATACACACACGCACATTGAATCCATATTAAAATGGTATATAAGGGGCTAGCACTTTGGCATGGTAGGTGAAGCCTCAGCTGGCAGCACTAGCATCACGTATGGGCACAAGTTTGTGTCCTAGCTGTTTCTTTTCCAATCCAGCTCTCTACTTATGGCCTGGGAAGGCAGCGGAAGATGGTCCAAGTTCTTGGGCCTCTATACCCATGTGGAAGACCCAGAAGAAGCTCTTGGCTCCTGGATTCAGATCGGCCCAGCTCTGGCCATTGCAGCCATTTAGGGAGTGAACCAGTGGATGAAAGACCTCTCTGTGTGTCTCTACATCTCTGTCTTTCAAATAAATTATTTTTTTTTAAATTGTATTATAATCTGGATAAAGCAGGTTTGGGCTGATTTTTTTTTTTTTTCACAAAAATCTGCTTTGGTATCCATCAACTACTTAAATAAATTAGTATGATGTTAAATAGCTTATTTCTTTTCTTCTTCTTTTTTTTTGACAGGCAGAGTTAGTGAAAGAGAGACACACAGAGAGAGAGAGTTATAGACAGTGAGAGAGAGACAGAGAGAAAGGTCTTCCTTCTGTTGGTCCACTCCCCAAATGGTCTCTACGACCAGCGCTACGCCCATCTGAAGCCAGGAGCCGGGTACTTCCTCCTGATCTCCCATGTGGGTTCAGGGCCCAAAAACTTGGGCCATCCTCTGCTGCCCTCCCGGGCCGTAGCAGAAAGCTGGACTGGAAAAGGAGAAACTGGGACTAGTACCCAGAGCCCTAACCGGGACTAGAACCCAGGGTGCTGGCACCAAAGGCGGAGGATTAGCTAAGTGAGCCATGGCACCAGCCCATAAATAGCTAATTTCTGTCTCAATATCTATAATAAATGTTTACAGAATCAAAGAAGTTAGACACATGAGCACCTTTATATGTTCAAAGGCAAGCAATACTCAATAAGTTAACTTTTAAAATAAAAATGCAAGGGTGGACATTTAGCTTAGCACAGAAGGTATCTATTAAGATGATTGCATCCTACATTGGGGTATTTGGGTCAATACACTGTTCTAGCTCTCAAATCCATCCTCCTGACCATGCAGACCCTGGGACACTGCAGGAAACAGATGAAATAGTTCTGTCCTTGTCACCCACATGGGCGACCTCGACTGAGCTCCCAACTCCCAGCATTAGGCAACACAACATTGGCTACTGTGGGCATTTGAGCATTAACTACCATATGAGAATCTATTCTCTCTCCTCTCTCTCCCTGGCTCACACTGTCTCATTGTCTCTGTCTCTTTCACAAATATATATAATCTTAAAAATAAAATAAAAATGCTAATATAAGCATCACTTTATGAAATTTTGGTACTACTCATACAATCAAATCATAAAATAATATTTCACATGCTTTCAATGGCCTATTTTCTTTTTTTAATTTTATTTAAGGAATACAAACTTCATGGTGATTTTTTCTACCATATCTCCCTTCCACCATTCTTCCTCCTCCCTCTCCCATTCCCATTATTATTTTTACAAATATATATTTTCAATTAATTTTATACTCATAAGATTAACCCTACAAAGAGAGTTCGACAAATAGTATGATTAACTTTATATAGTATGATTAATTTTATACTCATAAGATGTATACTCATAAGATTAACCCTACAAAGAGAGTTCGACAAATAGTATGAACAAAAAGAAAAAAAAAACATAAAAACAAACAAAAAAGAAAACATTTGTTCCTGAATAGTTCAGAGCTGTTCAAAATCATTGCATCACAAAGCATCAATTTCATTCCTATAGAGCACTCTATTACTTACCACAGATTATAGAAAATGCATGGTATTTGTCTCTTTGTGACGTATTTCAATAAGTATAATGGTTTCCAGTTGCATCCATTTTATTGAAATCAAAGGATTTAATTTTTTAGCACTATGTAGTATTTCATAATATACATATACAATATTTTTATCCAGACTTCAGTTCATGGACATCTGGATTATTCCATATCTTAGCTATTGTAAATTGAACTGCAATGAACACAGGGATACAGATAACTCTTTCATATGCTAATTTCCTTTCCTTAGTGTAAATTCTCAGGAGTGGGATGGTTGGTTCATATGGTAGGTCTATATTCAACTTTGTGAAGTATCTCTCTATTGTCTCCCACAGTGGCTGCACCAGTTTATATTCTCATCAACAGTGAATTAGGGAAACCATTTCCCCCACATCCTTGTCAGCATTTGTTGCATGTTGATTTCTGTATGAGAGCCTTTCTAATGAGGGTGAGGTGAAGCCTTATTGTGGTTTTGTTTTGCATTTCCCTGATAGCTAGTGATCCTGAGCATTTTTTCATGTGCCTGTTGGTAATTTGAATTTCCTCTTTTGAAAAATGCCTGTGCAGGTCCTTTGCCCATTTCTAAACTGGATTGTTTGTT
Source organism: Oryctolagus cuniculus (assembly GCF_051225735.1). Lineage (NCBI taxonomy): Eukaryota > Metazoa > Chordata > Mammalia > Lagomorpha > Leporidae > Oryctolagus > Oryctolagus cuniculus. The sequence goes on from NC_142874.1 coordinate 64,305,516, forward strand.
TTATTGTTGTTGAGTTTCTTGGACTCAATATAGATTCTGGAAATTAATCTTTTATCAGTTGCAAAGTTTGCAAATATTCTCTCCCTTGCTGTCAGTTGTCTTTTCACTTTGCTGCGTGTTTCTTTTGCAGTGCAGAAGCTTCTCAGCTTGATATAGTATCATTTGTTAATTTTGTCTTTGATTGCCTGTGCTTCTGGGGTCTTTTCCAAGAAGTCTTTCTCTATGCCAATGTCTTGTAGCATTTTTCCAATGTTTTCTTGTAATTTGATGTTATTAGATTATATATTTAGGTCTTATAAATTTTGAGTGGATTTTTGTGTAAGGTGTAAGGTAGGGGTCCTGTTTCATACCTCTGCATGCAGATATTCAGTTTTCCCAGTACCATATATTGAAGAAGCTATTTTTGCTAGAGGGATTGATTTTTGCTCCTTTGTCAAAGATAAGTTGGATATAGAAGCATGGATTGATTTCTCAATTTTCTGTTTTGTTCCACTGGTCTACACGAGCCAGTACCAGGCTGTTTTGATTATAACTTCCCTATAGTATGTCTTGAAATCAAATATTGTAATGCCTCCAGCTTTGTTTTTGTTGTGTAAGATTGATTTAACTATTCGGAGCCTCCTGTATTTCCAAATGAATTTTAGCATCATTTATTTCTAGATCTGAAAACAATGTTGTTGGTATTTTGATTGGGATCACATTGAATCTATAAATTGCTTTAGGTAGTATAAACAATTGAATGATATTGATTCTTCCAATCAATTAACATGGAAGATTTTTCCAAATTTTATGTCTTCCTCTATTCCTTTCTTTAATATTCTGTACTTTTCATTGTACAGATATCTGATGTGCTTGGTTAAATTTATTCCAAGTTATTAAATTTTGCAGCTAGTATGAATAGAATTTATATTATAAGTTCTTCTTCAGCTAAGGCATTGTCTGTGTATAAAGGCTATTGATTTTTGTGTGTTGATTTTATATTCTGCCACTTTATCAAACTCTTTTATGAGTTCAAATAGTCTCTCAATGGAGTCTTTTGGATCCCCTATATATACAATCATGTCATCTGCAAATAGGGATAGTTTCATTTCCTCCTTCCCAATTTGTATCCCTTTGATTTCTTTTTCTTGCTTAATGGCTCTGGATACATGTTCCATGACTATATTTAATAGCAATGGTGAACAATTGATCACACTGGTAGGTCTAAGAGTCAAAGGGATCACACCAACAAGACTAGTGTCTGTGAATACTAACTGATACAATAAAAAAGGGAGAGAACGATCCAACATGGGAAGTGGGATACACAGCAGACTCACAGAATGGCAAATGTCCTAAATAGCACCCTGGCCTCAGAATCAGCCCTTAAGGCATTTGGATCTGGCTGAAGAGCCCATGAGAGTATTTTAAGCATGGAAAGCCAAGACACTCTGGAAAAAAAAAAGAAGACCTAAATGAAAGATCTCTGCGAGTGAGTTCCCAATGGAAAGAACGGGGCCATCAAAGAAGGAGGTACCTTTCTCTGAAGGGAGGAGAGAACTTCCACTTTGACTATGACCCTGTTGGAATAATATTGAAGCTGGCGAACTCAAAACGCTTCCATAGCCTTGGAAACTCATGACTAGAGCCTAGGGAGATTACTGACACCATAAACAAGAGTGTCAATTTGTTAAGTCAACAACAGGAGTCACTGTTTACTTACTTCTCATGTGGGATCTCTGTCCTTAATGTGTTGTCCAATGTGAAGTAACGCTATAACTAGTACTGAAACAGTATTTTACCCTTTATGTTCTGTGTGGGTGCAAACTGATGAAATCTTTACTTAATATATACTAAATGGACCTTCAGTATATAAAGAGAATTGAAAATGAATCTTGATGTGAATGGAGCGGGAGAGGGAGTGGGAGATGGGAGGGGTGCAAGTGGGAGGGAAGTTATGGAGGGGAAAGACATTGTAATCCATAAACTGTACTTTGGAAATTTATATTTACAAAATAAAAGTTAAAAAAAAAAACTACAAGCCAAATTTGAAAAAAATAGCAATGGTGAGACTGAGAATCTTTGTCTGGTTCCAGATCTTAGTGGAAATGGCACAAATATTCCCCCATTAAGTATGATGCTGGCTGTGAGTTTGTCATAAATTGTTTTGATTGTATTGAGGGATGTTCCATCTATGTCTAATTTGTTTAAAGTTTTCATCATGAAGGGATGTCAAATTTTATTAGATGCTCTCTGCATCTATTAAGATAATCATATTTTTTTTCTTCAGGTTTTTAACGTCATATATCACATTTATTGATTTTAAATGTTGAACCAAACAATTAATATGTCGCATATTCTTCACTACAAAGATAGTTTAATATCCTTATTTATAGGGATTGCTGTTCTGATGCAATGTTAAGTTGCCACTTGCAATACCATATTCTCATATTGAAGTGTCAGTTCATGTCCTGGCTATTTCACTTCTTTTTTTTTGCAATTTTTTTAACTTTTATTTAACAAATATAAATTTCCAAATGACAGCTTATTGATTACAGTGGCTTTTTCCCCCCCATAACTACCCTCCCACCCACAACCCTCCCATCTCCCGCTCCCTCGCCCATTCCATTCACATCAAGATTCATTTTCAATTCTCTTCGTATACAGAAGATCAATTTAGCATATATTAAGTAAAGATTTCATCAGTTTGCACTCACACAAAAACACAAAGTGTAAAATACTGTTTGAGTACTAGTTATAGCATTACTTCACATTGGACAACACATTAAGGACAGAGATCCTACATGAGAAGTAAGTACACAGTGACTCCTGTTGTTGACTTAACAATTTGACACTCTTGTTTATGGCATCAGAAATCTCCCTAGGCTCTAGTCATGAGTTTCCAAGGCTATGGAAGCCTATTGAGTTCGCCGACTCCAATCTTATTTAGACAAGGTCATAGTCAAAGTGGAAGTCTCTTCTCCCTTCAGAGAAAAGTACCCCTTTCTTTGATTGCCCGTTCTTTCTACTGGAATCTCACTTGCAGAGATCTTTCATTTAGGTTTTTTCTTTTTTTTCCCCAGAGTGTCTTGGCTTTCCATGCTTAAAATACTCTCATGGGCTCTTCAGCCAGATCCAAATGCCTTAATGGCTGATTCTGGGGCCAGAGTGCTATTTAGGACATTTGCCATTCTATGAGTCTGCTGTGTATCCCACTTCCCATGTTGGATCATTCTCTCCTTTTTATTTCTATCAGTTAGTATTCACAGACACTAGTCTTGTTTATGTGAGCCCCTTGAATCTTAATCCTATCATTATGATCAATTGTGAACTGAAATTGATCACTTTGACTAGTGAGATGACATTGGTACATGCCACCTTGATGGTATTGAATTGGAATCCCCTGGCATGTTTCTAACTCTACCATTTGGGGCAAGTCAGCTTGAGTATGCCCCAAATTGTACATCTTCTCTCTCTCTCTTATTCCCACTTTTATATTTAACAGGGATCACTTTTAATTAAATTTAAACACCTAAGAATAAATGTGGGTTAATTACAGAGTTCAACAAATAGTATTAAGTAGAACAAAAAAAACTACTAAAAGGGCTAAAGTATTAAGTTGTTCACTTCTGATCCAGCTTCTTGCTAATGTACCTAATGAGACAGCAGTGCATGATGGTTCAAGTACTTGAGTCCCTACACTCTTGTGGGAAACCACGATTGAGTTCCTGGCTCTTGGCTTATGCCTGGCCCAGACCTGGTTATTGTGGCCACATGGGGAATCAATCAGTCATGGAAGATCTTGCAGGTTAAGCTGCTGCCTGCAATGTCAACATTCCAAATGAGCATCAATTTTAGTCCTGGCTGCTCCACTACCAATTCAACTCCCTGCTAATGGATTAGAAAAGTAGTTGAAGATGCCTAATGCTTGGTTTCCTGAACACACATGGCAGACCCAGAAGAAGCTCCTGGATCCTAGCTTCAGATGGGTCCAGCCCTGGCTGTTGAGCCAATTAGGGGGAGTGATCCAACAGATGGAAGACCTCTCTCTGCCTCACTCTTTTTGTAACTCATCCTCTCAAATAAATAAATATTTTTAAATCCTTAATTATGGAGGGCAATTTTCAATATACTATTGATATGTTGTCATTGTCAGGCAAAAAGAAAAGCTTTAGATGGAGGAATTATATAAATATTCACTGTTAGGAAAAAAATGGATCACATATTATTCCCCCTTTATTTTGTTTCAAATATTTATTGTCAAATATCCTAACATTACTTTCTCCTACTACTGAAATAACCAACAATGAACCATTAATAAAATAGTGTTAAGGTTAAATAGAAGAAATTGTATTAAGACCAACTTTATCAACAAAATAAAAATCCCAAATAGGAGGAAAGCAAGAATAAAATCCACGCAATGGGATCAGTTTTGTGGTTTTGAAATTGGCTGAGAGTCATAATGAGATTTACTCTTTATAAACAGAAGGTATTATCTGCCTTTTCAGACTAGGCTGGGAATATCAAAAGTAAATAATGGTCTGATACTTTTCATGAATTTACACAGCTCTCACTGAAAGCTACTGATAATGACTTCTTGTCAAAGGCAATAGGGAAAACGTTTTTTCAATTCCTATGTAAGTAGTTTACATTGATTTCAAAGATGTAGACACACATCTATTCAAGTTGGCAACTGGACATACAGTGTCCTCCAGCTCTCTGAGGCAAACCAGAGATCTAAATGACAGTAGTAGCCAAAGATTTTCTTGAACCTATCAAATTTTTAAATGTCAAAACTACAATAATGCAATTGATTTCATTGTCAGAGATTTGGTATGCCATATTCAAATCACAAATGTTTATTATACCTTAACATTAAGCTGCCTCATAATGCATGGGTACTTCAAAAATTTCATGGAAAATGATATTTAAAAATAAGGTTATTTTGATGCAATTTTTAAAAATCTGTACATAGCTTCTTATATATAACTTATATATAACTCTTCTTTTCATGAACTTTTTGAAAATCCCTATATTCATGAATTTCAAAAAATTCTCACCAAAATATTTAATTCTATTTTTCAAAGATTTTTAAAGTACCTTCATATGTGTAAATCTAATTAGTTTACATAAATTTATACATATGCATATATGTAAATAAATGCAGATTGTGTATTGTCAATTTGTTTTCTGGGGGAAAAGTCATTGTTTATCTGGAGATAATGTTTATTCTATCCATGAAACCAAATAAAATTTTCTGAATTTTCCATTTAAATGGGCTTACATGTTCCTTGATCTATATTCCAATCACTCTACTTTATTGTTACTTGACATCAGGAGCATTATTTCAGATTCTAATTCTTGTATCCTCAACTTCAAAATGGAAATAATGATAACATCCTATATTTTAGATATAGTATATTCATGTAATCCATATAAACCACCTTAGTGACCAGCATATAGGGCATAGCCAGTAAATATTGACCTGTGTGGTGTTAGTTTTATTATTGATTTCTAATGTACTTCAGCAATTATGATTTATAAGAGACTCTATCTCTTCTATACATTTTTATTTTTATTTTTGCTGTGTATTATTGGCTCTATTTTCTCAATGTACCTGTTTCAGATTATGGTTATGTAATAAGCTGGGATGCCTGCATTCCAAACCAGAGTGCCTGTGTTATAGTACTGGCCCCATTTCTCATTACAGCTTTCTGACAATGTACACCCAGGGAGGTGGCATGTGATGATTCAAGCAGTTGAGTCCCTACCACCTCTTTGGGAGACCTGGATTGAGCTGCTGGTTCCTTGCTTCAACGTGACCCAACCCTGGTTTTTGTGGGCACTGGGGGAATGAACCAGTGCTCAGATCTCTGTCTGTCTGTCTGTCCATATCTGTGTATCTTGCTGTCTCTCTCTGAATCTAAAATAAATTAAAAAGCCCATTTGAAACATCATCAAAAATAACAGCAACAGTAAATTTCTTCCCTCTTACTATGTTTTTCTCTGAAACATTATTCAGATAAGATAAAGATTATTGTTCGTGGGGCCTGCGCCGGGGTGCAGTAGGTTAATCCTCTACCTGCGGCGCCAACATCCCATATGGGCACTGGTTCTAGTCCCGGCTGCTCCTCTTCAATCCTGACCTCTGCTGTGGCCTGGGAAAGCAGTAGAAGATGGCCGAGGCACTTGGGCCACTGCACCCGCATGGGAGACTGGGAACAAGCTCCTGGCTCCTTGCTTCGGATTGGAGCAGCTCTAGCCATTGTAGCCAATTTGGGAGTGAACCAGCCGACAGAAGACCTTTCTCTCTGTCTCTCCCTCTCACTGTCTGTAACTCTACCTTTCAAATAAATAAATAAAATCTTAAAAAAATATTGTTAAGGACAAGGGCTGATCAAGTCACTGTTTCTCATAGTGTCCCTTTCACTTCAATAAGTTTCCTTTGTTCGAATAGCCCTTGTCCTGACTTTCGAGGAACAACCTAATACTTTATCCCTTTTAGTATTTTTTTTTTGTTCTACTTAATACTATTGGTTGAACTCTGTAATTAACACACAATTATTCTTATGGTGTTTAAATTTAACTAAAAAGTGATCCCTGTTAAATATAAGAGTGGGAATAAGAGAGGGAGGAGATGTACAATTTGGGACATGCTCAATCGGACTTAGTTCAAATGGTGGAGTTAGAAATGTGCCAAGGGATTCCAATTCAATCCCATCAAGGTGGCAAGTACCAATGCCATCTCACTAGTCCAAGTGATCAATTTCAGTTCACTATTGATCACATTGATAGGTCTAAGAGTCAAAGGGATCACACAAACAAGACTAGTGTCTGTGAATACTAACTGATACAATAAAAAAGGGAGAGAACGATCCAACATGGGAAGTGGGATACACAGCAGACTCACAGAATGGCAAATGTCCTAAACAGCACTCTGGCCCCAGAATCAGCCATTAAGGCATTTGGATCTGGCTGAAGAGCCCATGAGAGTATTTTAAGCATGGAAACCCAAGACACTCTGGGAAAAAAAAAAAAAAAAAAAAAAAAAAAAAAAAAAAAAAAAAACTAAATGAAAGATCTCTGCAAGTGAGATCCCAGTAGAAAGAACGGGCCATCAGAGAAGGAGGTACCTTTCTCTGAAGGGAGGAGAGAACTTCCACTTTGACTGTGACCTTGTCTAAATAAGATTGAAGTCGGCGAACTCAATAGGCTTCCATAGCCTTGGAAACTCATGACTAGAGCCTAGGGAGATTTCTGATGCCATAAACAAGAGTGTCAAATTGTTAAGTCAACAACAGGAGTCACTGTGTATTTACTCCTCATGTAGGATCTCTGTCCTTAATGTGTTGTCCAATGTGAAGTAATGCTATAACTAGTACTCAAACAGTATTTTACCCTTTATGTTCTGTGTGGGTGCAAACTGATGAAATCTTTACTTAATATATACTAAATTGATCTTCTGTATACGAAGAGAATTGAAAATGAATCTTGATGTGAATGGAATGGGCGAGGGAGCGGGAGATGGGAGGGTTGTGGGTGGGTGGGAAGTTATGTGGGGGGAGCCATTGTAATCCATAAACTGTACTTTGGAAATTATATTTACTAAATAAAAGTTTAAAAAAATATTGTTCATTTGAGAAGCTAAAATGTTCTCTTCATCTGGGCTATAACCATTTGCACAGATCCTTAGAGTGGCTAGTGAATCTTTCAAGACTGAGTGCCACTGATCCTGGGATAACTGACAGTACAGTTTGGAACTACTGCTTTGTGTAATGCTCATTCTCTATGACTTCCCATAAAGTTTCAGCTGCAGCAACCATAGAAACAGCTTTGAATCACTATCTTATGTATTATGGTCACATGTCACATTGAACGTTAAAATTCCATTTATTTAAATTAAATAAAAATGAATTCCTTAAGTTGCAGACACATTTCATGTGCATAATAAGAACCATGATTACTGGTGGCCACAATGTAGGACAGCAATGATGTAAAACATTTCCATCTTCCCAGGAAATTTTCTTGGCCAGCACAGATCCAAGCCCTGAGAGAGCAAAGAGTGAGGCACAGTGTGAAGCCAACCAAGTGTTAACTACCTTATCTGGGATACAACAAGAGGTAGTCAACACTGTTTTCTTTTCCTATCCTTGCATTCCTCTGTTGATATCTTTCCAAATCAGTTCTGATTTCTTATTTATTGTGTTTTCATTTTAAACTTTAACATTTTAAGTGGAAAAATTATTTTTGCTGTGGAATAACTAGAGTTAGGCTACATATGTGGATTTAGACAATATGAAAATAATCAGTTATTTGATTCACATTATCACATTAGTGGTGAAAACTTTATTCATCACCACTATGAACCTGTATACAATGTGACTCCTCATGACTTCACTGACTGACTTTCATTCTATTTGAAACTAATTTAAGATGGTATCACTATATTAAATTGATGATTTAAAATTTCAGTGTTTTCTGGAAATGTGCTGCATATAGTTTCATAGGATTTCATTCACAATGCTTAATGTTAGAATATTGTCCTTGTCATATCTGTTATTATTATAATTATCAAGAGAATCCATGGGCTGTGGGACTCTAGAGAATAGTACATAGGACACATGCCAAGCAACTGTCTCCCTCTGAATCCTGATGATAAAAGGCATCCTAGAGGAAGGGCTGCCTTGAATGTTCAGATGATATTCTGCTCGCCAAAGACAGCCAGCTGTTTGTACTTGGCAACATACTGCAACAGAATTATCTCATTTGCAAATCTTGGGTATGGAAATGCAGATAAATGTTAACATTATAAAGCAGCAAATGTAGACAGAGCTGTATCCTTAGTATTTAGAGGAACACTTTGTATTTCATATTTGTACATATGGAGCTTTGAAAACTCACTCACAAACATGCCATCTGAGCAATATGGCACATAAGACATTTTTAATATGGCCAAAGCTGTATTAAACTTTTCCTTGTATAATGTTATACAAACAAATATTTTAACATACCACTTGTATAAAATGTGAATAATAAAGGTGTTTAGCAGTAAAAGGAAAAGTGTATCTGGTGTGTTTTTTACAATAAAATATCAATTTTATGCCAATTAAATGGCATAGAGAAAAGATAATATTACACTTTTTAGAAAAAAAAATGCCCCCCAGTTAGCAGGTAAGGACATAGAGATTCACTGTTTGCTTGGATAACATACTAACAAATTACCCTTCAAAAAACAGCTCACAAGAGCCAAAACTGCATTCATAGGCAACTTATGGGTGTGAAAACAAATAAGTCAGAAATTCATAAAGTTTTAAAAATAGAGAACTCTATATTTAACCTAAGCAATTTTTTCTAGTTGAGAAAAAAAATCCTTAAATAGAAAGAAATTTAGACACCACTATGTAAGCAAAGAAAGTTTGTTCCTTTCTTTCAGTTGAAGAGTCCAATTCACTCTTCTTGATACAATCAGGATGATCTTTCTTTTAAAAATACAAATATGATCACATGGAATTCTTAATTAAAACACTACAATGGATCCATTGTCCTTCAGAAAAACATTCAAATCTTTAACCTTTAACATGGCCTACAAAGTACAGCTGGCTTGATCTTTTGTGTCTCTAAACCTGTCATGACACTGCCACAGGACCTTATAGATTCTCTCTTACAGACAGCCACTAAATATTGAATGAATAGACAAACACTACAATTTTTTTTCCTGAAAAGAATCAGGCAAAGAAAAGTGATGAATGGAGTGTTCACATTTTCTTCACCAATTTATACAAAATTAGACTTTCCTCCCATCATTATCCATTACCTTATTGATTAATAGAAAAAAATAAAAATTCTTGAAAAACCTTTATACACACACACACATTGCACTATGCCACAAAGCCAGCCCCTGTTTGTTTGTTTTGGGTGAGTTTATTGCTTCCCATAACCTTAGTATCCTCATGAAGATGAGGATAATATCTGCCTCACTGGTTTGTTGTAAGGACTTGGTTAGATATGAAACACACATTATTGGTACATAACAGCTCATCAACAGTGGTTGATATGCTATTTAAGTTTTTTTCTGTGGTTTTCCAATAAAACATGCTAACTGAATATAAAAACAGTTCTTGATTTTGTTCTCCTTGGTTCTAGCTGTCTAAAGAGGGTGGCAGGAAAGAGAACAATAACAAGGAATGGTATGTCATGAACATGGATGAGCTGTGAGGAGCCAGAAGGACTTTCTTGCATTTGAAATTTTTCAAGATCACCAAAAGGGGTAAAAATGAAAATGCATGCCTGCATGTGGGGTGACAATAGAGAGTCCACCTCTTAATTAATTTCTTAGGCATTAAGTCAACTTATTTGAAAAATTCACTGCTTTTGAAATCTCTCAATTTCTGTTAGTTATCAAAAAATCAGTTCTATTTGGCTGACACATTATTCTCTATAATTTGTAATTAAGAATAATTAGGTAATAGGTAGAGACACTGTGTTAGCTACTTTCCAAAAATGGCAGTCCAATGGCACATACTTCCATGGAGCCCAACCATTACCTCTCCCTTTAATTGTAAATTGACTCATTCTTGGCTGATTGACTGCAGCGGAGGTGATTCTACTATCATAATGACCAGAATCTGAGTCAGAGGCAGCTTTGCAGGTTCAGAATGGGTATCTGGGAACACTCACTTTGGAATGCTCTCTCTGAGGAAACTAATGCTATCTACAAAACCCAAGCCACACAGAGAGATGAAGATTGTCCCTCCTCTGGAAATTAAGTCAATGTCCAGTTATCATCGCCAACCTTGGGCATGAGCAATTTTGGATGTCCAGCTCAACTGACAATTTGACAATATTGCCTGTCAGGCATTTGACTATATGTGCATGAGACATCCTGAAGTGAGAAATGCCCAGGTATGTTCAATCAATTCATTAGACAAGATAAAATCATAATAATTATTTTTTACAGGCAGAGTTAGAAAGTAAGAGAGAGAGACAGAGAGAAAGGTCTTCCTTCCGTTGGTTCACCCCCTAAATGGCTACCACAGCCGGCGCGCTGTGCCAATCGGAAGCCAGGGGCCAGGTGCTTTCTCCTGGTCTCCCATGGGGTGCAGGGCCCAAGCACTTGGGCCATCCTCCACTGCCTTCCCGGGCCACAGCAGAGAGCTGGACTGGAAGAGGAGCAACCAGGACAGAATCCAGCACCCCACCAGGACTAGAACCCCGGGTGCCGGCGCCGCAGGCAGAGGATTAGCCTAGTGAGCTGCGGCACCAACCGATAAATTATTTTTAATACTCCTAAGTTTTGAGATAGCATTTTGTTTTGATTTGGTTTTAATTAAACAAAAGATGATAGTTAGGGAGATCTATCAAAACTCTTGGCACTATGGATGAGGTGTAAATAAATTGAGTTTGGTTGGTTTAATTAAAGATTTACTAGAGAGATTAATTTTTAATTACTATCAGTATGAAGTTAAAATTATTAGAAATAAATGATATAGTATTTCTACAATTATAAGATTAACAAATTTTAACTTCTCTAAAATAAAATTCATTTTATAATTAATGAGATTATATAATTGGCATTCTATTTTTCTTTCTTGGAAGTACTCAGAGATCCATTTTCATGGAATCTTAGATCATGGAATACACAATATATTAATCAAAAGGATAGTTTAAAAGACTTCCCTTTGGGCCCACTGCTTCAGAGTTTCCTGGAGAATAAATTTATGTCAGTTTAGAATGCATAAAATCTGGTCTCCTTATATTAACAAAAATTAAAAATAAAAAGTTCATTCAGAATATAAATATGTAGAATACATTCTGTATACTAGAATGAAAAATGCATATTAATGTAAAAAATTATTCATTGACTAAAAAAACTTTTGCACTAGAGTAAACTCATCATTTGATTCCATTTCTCCACACATATAGAAAACATTAAGTAGGTTTCTGGTCATCACTAATTTAAAATATCTTGTGCCAGAATCCATACAATTGTAAACAATGTTCCAGGAGATATTTATATTTAAAAATTCCTGAGACACACCGATCTAGTAGCAAAATCTCTGTACTAGGTGATCATAATGCTTTAGCTACCCATTGATATATGTTTATTAAGTTGTAATTGGTATTAAGCATTCGCAAATCTTTGGATTAAGTAATTCAGTAAGGAACCTTATTATGAAAAGTCTTACAATTAGAAACTTCCATAAGGTGTGGTTTCTATCATGTTGGTCAATGGAAAACTCATCATAGAAACTAAAATCATGAATTTCCTCTTTATTTCATACCTTTTGATCTGATAATGTTATTTCAGAAATCCAGTTGTGTATATATTGTAAATCATCACAAATATGTACATTGCATTAAATGTAAACATGAACTTCAATAAAAAAGTGATATTATATTGATGAATATCATTCTTTCATTTCATATTACCTTGGAGAAAACATGAAAATGATCCTGAAATTTAGATGTACAATGCTTGCATTCTAAAATTTGGTAAAAATCCTCAAAGAACATGCTTTCTAAATATTTAAAATTTTCCTTCAATGTTTGAATTTCATTGAAAAGCATACTTGTTTTGCAAACATGAAATGGATTACCTCCAGATATATAAAAGAGCCTATTCCTTAGTTCTTCAACTCTCATTCTTTAAAATTCAGAAATTGTTGAGTCAATTGTGAGATTAAATTTGACATTTCACACCCTGGTAATCATGCTGCTACTTAGAGTGGCTTAGTTTTGTGCACTAAAGTACACCATAGAGGCAAATATACTGTGAATTTGCCATAGCCTTCAGCCACCTTGATAGTCAAACCTTTTATTTGGTGTGTAATTAAAGCCACTCCAATAGCTTTATAGTATTGCAGTCATTTTCTTCCATCAAATAAAACATGCTGTCTTAGAATCTTTTTAAAATTCTAACTTTGAGAACATAGGGACAAAAATATATCAATGAAATTCTAGAGAGTGAATTTTGCTACATACAGTGGCAGAAAATGAGAGCAAATTGTGTAACTATCATTTTTACCTTATGATATTGTACATAGAACTGCATTTTGTCTAACATTTCAAAAAAATGTTTATTGATTGATATCCATAACAATAAAATTCTACATGAGTAAGAATATGCTACAATAGAGAGAATCAACTTGCAGAAATAATATTTTGGGCGCTGAAACACAATTTTATTTTTAATTAGAATATAATTTCATTAAGAAACAAAAGGGGGAAGCTCACATCAGACAATAGATATAACCAGGGATTCAAGTCAATCTGGGATTATACACTCAGATTATATATAGACTATTTGTGATTTTTATGTAAGAATTATCATTTAGTACAAATACCTAAGTTTTTATTTTAAATTTTAATGCTCATATTCCTTCTAAAAGTGATTAATTTTAAGCAATAAATGAAAAATGAAATTCTATTCAACTGGACTTGAACATAATGAAAATTTTCACTTTATTGCACATTACAAGAGAGTTCCTATCTACTAATACCACTGCAAATCAAAGGACTTTCCTGCAGTGATGGCCAATTTTAAATATTATTTGAATTATCCTATCAGAAAGATTTTCAGTCTTATCTACTGAAATTAACTGAGCTGAAGCAAAGCAATGTTCTCAAAATATGCCAAAGAATTAGCAATTTCTCATTAAAAAGCATTTAAGTCTTTTGAATCATAAAATGTCATAAGGAACAACTGATGAAATAATCCTCCATCTTAAAACTACAAATTTTCTTGAATATCTTTTGCATTTCTGTAGTTTTGTTCTTTCTCTTTCCCTAGCCCAAGTGGTAATACATGGAAGATTGGTAATAATAATGATAATGGTCATATTAGTTGCTATAGATAATGGTCATATTAGTTGTTCTTACTACTACAACATTTGTTGAGCCTTGCTTTACACTTAGCAGTGGTGTAAGTATTTTACTCCATCAAAGAAGTTAAGGATATTGCTGAAGACTGTGCAGCTGCTAAATGAGAGACAGTAGGGCTATGAACTCTTACTGTATGGTGCTCCAAATTGTGCAACTTTACCAAAATTCTTGTAAATACTAGAATTTGTCAAAATAACTTTGTGTTAAGTATTTCACCTAAGACATGAGTTTTATTAACCTGTATTATTGATAATACATCCTGGTTTACCAAGAACAATCTTTCTGATATTTGAATATTGATTTTGTCAGTGTAATAGTGATCCATAGATTCACATGAGAGTATTCCCACATTTTATCTATTTTTCAGTTGTCAATATTGTGAGGCAGTTCGAATCAGACTTCTGAAAGAATTAATAAATACATACCTAGGATGGAAACTCCTGAAGAGACAGATCATCAAACTAGAGAGTAAGAAGTCACATGAGTCACAATGTGTATCATAAATAGTCACAATCTATTCCAAGGTTCCAAGAAAGATCTTAGGTTATTTAAGGAAGTAGTCTGAAGTATTACCATTAAAACTTTCAGGACTTCATGTCCTCAAGCCAATTAACCAAACTCAACACAAGTATTTTTAGTTAACTAAACAGTTACCTAATATAGGACTGTGGTCCATACACTGGACTAACTGTCAAGGATCTAACACCTGACCAAGAAACCAGGAGATGTCAAATAAAATCAGAAAAGGTCAAGCAAAGCGGAAAATCAACAATATGACTTTCCACAAATTCTTGACTGATTCACAAGATAATGTATGTTTCAATTCAAAAGATATGATTCAGTCAGATGTGTCCAAACAAGCTAAATTATTAAAGAGAACTGCAAAGTCTGCGTATGAAAAGATGCACATGGACCTTGAAAATGCTTTTGTTGCATTATTTAGAATAGTTATAAATGTCAGGTTACTGCTAGTCCTACCTCTCTTAAGAGTGGCATTTGCAACATAATATTTGCCAAAGTTCATGTGACTATTTCTGTGAAAACTATGGCAACTTTCCTTTTATCAAAAGTTACTTCTCCCCTCAAAAAAAAATAATATAACTGATACTAGTGTAACTATTTTCTTATTGTTCTTACATAACAGGCTTTAATTAGTGTATGTATAGGATGTCTTAAATACATATTTCAGATTTTTATAAGTGATATTATTGTCCCATAAGGAAATTATCTTAATTAAAATTGGTTGACAAACTACCAAAAGTCACTGCACATACTCATGGACTATCCCATTAAAATTCAAAAACGTCATTTATTCAAAGTATTTTGTTTTGATATTGAACAATTCTCAAGGCATATATAATATTTCATAATTCCTTATTCTGCTATTCACAGAAAATAATCTCAATGGCAGATTAATCCTGCTATTATTTTGTAGCAGGAGTGGCTGCTTGGGGAAGAAAAGGTTTATTTCAGCTTACAGTTTGAGGTAGAGAATCCATGAGTCCAATGTCTGGTAGAGGCTGGTGATCATGAGTGTGGCGGCAAAAGCACAATCATATAGTGAGCTGCAAAGGAAAGAAAGAGGACCAGGTAGAACTCAAACTCAAATAATCAAATTTGTTTCAAGAACCACCATCATAGAGCATGCCTCCAACAACTCAAATAATCTCTGATGCTGTTATTGGATCAGTTCCACCTTAATCAATCAACCATTAGCAAAGACACATCAGAGTTTAATCATCATCATGAGTTTCGGGGAGACATGTCCTACAGCACACATAATTGTAGATTATATTAGAATTAAGTGATTACAGGCCGGCGCCTCAGCTCAATAGGCTAATCCTCCGCCTTGTGGCACCGGCAAACCGGGTTCTAGTCCCGGTCAGGGCACTGGATTCTGTTCCGGTTGCCCCTCTTCCAGGCCAGCTCTCTGCTATGGCCCGGGAGTGCAGTGGAGGATGGCCCAAGTGCTTGGGCCCTGCATCCCCATGGGAGACCAGGAGAAGACCTGGCTCCTGCCTTCGGATCAGCATGGTGAGCCGGCCGCAGCGTGCCAGCTGTGGTGGCCATTGGAGGGTGAACCAATGGCAAAAAGGAAGACCTTTCTGTCTGTCTCTCTCTCTCACTATCCACTCTGCCTGTCAAAAAAAAAAAAAAAAAGAATTAAGTGATTACAGAAAATTTATTCCAGAAAAGCATATACTTAACAAAATTCTAGCTTTGAAAAACAATGCTGAGAAATAAAAATCCTGCAGGATGAAATTAATTTATATTTTGCGATAAGAATAGTGAGCTAATATTTAATAAGAAATTGATGAGTTCAAATAGGCAGGCAATTATGGTGCTGGATTTTGAGGTAGACACAAAAACTATATAATTTACAGAACTGTATAATTACTAATATAATTAATCTCCTTAGCACTCATGAAGATTGAGTTTAGTTAAAACTGTAATTAATCAAGATACTAAATTTATAAATTGATGTCTACAAAACACAAACTTTTAAATTTTTGCAATCCATATGTCAATGAAATTTGTAATTTGTAAGTTAGTGAAAATTCAGTGAAGTTTTTATACTTTTACCTGTTTCCTAATCGTATTATTTGATTTTTTAATGGTTAAGCCTTTATTTTAGATACCAATCTGGCTTACTCCATTAATATTGTAAGAAAAAATATCAAAAATCTGGTAGCTTATTTATTTCTCACAGTTCCAGAAGTCTCAGGGTGAAGATTTTAACAAGTAAATTTTGGGAACATACATTCAGCCCAAACCAGTTGAATCTACATTATGTTCAATGTAATTATGGATGGTCCTTGAGACATCCTCTTTAAACCATGGATTATGAAAATCTCCTGCATGATTTCAATTCAATTAGATTTGTTGAAGTTTGTTATACAGCCCACAGTGTCATCCAATATGACATATGATCCATGGGAACTTGAAGAGAAAAGCATATCCTGCTATTATTTGGTTGACTGCTCCATAAGTGTTCATTGGATAATGTTGGTTGATGTTGTTTTTTGGATTTTTAATGCACTAGATGACTGTCTAGTTGTTCTACTAATTGTTAAGAGAAGGCCCAGCATTGTGGTACAGTGGGTTAACCCGCTGCTTGCAATTCTAGCTCCCATATGTGAGTGACTGAGATCCAGTTCTGATGTTCTGCTTCTGACTCAGTTCCTGCTAATGAGCCTGGGAAGGCAGCAGAGGATTTCCCAGTCCAATGTATTTGAGCACTTCCACCCATGTGGCAGATGAAAATGGAGTTCCTGTATCATGCCTTTAGCCTGGCCCAGAACTGGCCACAGCCATCTAGGGAGTGAACCAGCAGATGAAAGATTCTCTCTCTCTTTCTCTTTCTCTCTCTCTCTTTCTCTCTCTCTGTCCATCTTGCTGTCTCCGTCACTCTGCTTTCCACATAAAAATAAGTAAATCTTTAAAACAAACTGTAGGCCGGCGCCGCGGCTCACTAGGCTAATCCTCCGCCTAGCGGCGCCGGCACACCGGGTTCTAGTCCCGGTCGGGGCGCCGGATTCTGTCCCGGTTGCCCCTCTTCCAGGCCAGCCCTCTGCTGTGGCCAGGGAGTGCAGTGGAGGATGGCCCAGGTGCTTGGGCCCTGCACCCCATGGGAGACCAGGAAAAGCACCTGGCTCCTGGCTCCTGCCATCGGATCAGCGCGGTGCGCCGGCCGCAGCGCGCCGGCCGCGGCGGCCATTGGAGGGTGAACCAACGGCAAAGGAAGACCTTTCTCTCTGTCTCTCTCTCTCACTGTCCACTCTGCCTGTCAAAAAATAAAAAAAAAAAAAAAAAAAAAAAAAAAAAAAAAAAAACAAACTGTAATTGTTGAGATAGCCCAGAGACATACCAGATGAAGTAGAAGCTGTCCAGAGCTAGGATGCACGCATAGGTCACTGTGGTGTTAGACATAGTCATTCTTAGTCATGTATGTATTTCACCCAGTATGTATTCCA
This sequence comes from Oryctolagus cuniculus, assembly GCF_051225735.1. Lineage (NCBI taxonomy): Eukaryota > Metazoa > Chordata > Mammalia > Lagomorpha > Leporidae > Oryctolagus > Oryctolagus cuniculus. Next base: position 64,323,347 of record NC_142874.1, read on the forward strand.
TAGCATGAAATTAAAGATATATCTGAATTTTGCAGTAAGCCTTGTCTGTCAGACATTTACCACAGAATTGGAGCCAGTAGAAAATGTTCACTTTAATGCATTGGCTGATTGTGATTGCTGGCTAGACAAATTCAAATATTCAAGGCATGCCCTCAGGAAAGGAAGACTAGTATTCCCAGACACCGTGTGAAATTATAGTCCACAGGAAGAATTTCTAAATCTTTCAAGATAGCTCAGCTCTGCTCTCAAAACCTTTCAATTAGTTGAATCACATCAAATCACCTCATCTTGGATGATCTCTCCTACAGAAATCCAGACCATTAATTATACCCACAACACACTTTCACAGTAACGCCAAGATTAGTGTTTGATTGATTAGCTGGGGACTGTAGCCTGGCCTCACTGATGCACAAAAGTGACCGTCATACTGAAAGGTTCATTGAACAAACTGTCCCTCTTCCTTTAGGTGTCTCCTTAAAGAACCACTTCTCCTGAAGGCTTTTCCAACATCATCATTTAGAATTGCACTACTGTCCTGCCAACATTCCTTATTCTCCTTTCCTGCTTTTTTTTTCTTATCTTGAAATATTATCACTCAAAACGTAGATCTTATTTGTTAATTTTATTTCCCTTGTTAAAAAGTACTACTTAGTGGATATTTTTAGTTGTTTGATCCATTATTACATTCCTGACTCCTAGAATGGTGCTTGGCACAGAGTAGACATTCATTAAATATTTGTTAAATGAATGACAAATAATTGCTTGATCTCCACAATAGTCTATGTTACATAAATGTAAATATAAGTGATAGTAGGTAAAAGAACCTGATGCTCTAGTATTTAATCATTGAATAACAACATAATTTGCAAATCCAATAGATTCATGAAGTATATAGAGGGATTTCTTAGCATTTTGATTAAGCATAAATTTACCTGTTTACCATTAATTTTTTTTTGACAGGCAGAGTGGACAGTGAGAGAGAGACAGAGAGAAAGGTCTTCCTTTTGCCGTTGGTTCACCCTCCAATGGCCTCCGCAGCCGGTGCACCGCGCTGATCCGAAGGCAGGAGCCAGGTACTTCTCCTGGTCTCCCATGGGGATGCAGGGCTCAAGCACTTGGGCCATCCTCCACTGCACTCCCGGGCCATAGCAGAGAGCAGGCCTGGAAAAGGGGCAACTGGGACAGAATCTAGCACCCTGACCAGGACTAGAACCCGGTGTGCCGGTGCCGCAAGGAGGAGGATTAGCCTAGTGAGCTGAAGCGCTGGCCTGTTTACCATTAAATTTTAAGATTATTTCTAAGCATTCCCCAAACTCAACTGTATTATATGTAAATAACTCTAAATAAATAAATATTTAAAAACAAATAAATGAAACTATTAAGTTTTCTAAAAAGATAATGTTTTACTTGAAAATGCATGCTTTTTTTACATTATTTTTCAAAAAATAACATTTCAAGGGGAAGGCATTTTGCTCAGCAGTTGTGACAAAGCGTGGGGTGCCTCCATTCCATATGGAAGTGCCTGAATTTGAATCTTGACTCTGCTCCTGATTCTAGCTTTCTGCTAATGGATAGCCTAGGAGTCAGCAAGTGCCTACCCACATATTTGGATTTCTACCATGAATTTGGAAGATCTGAATTAAGTTCCTGGCTCTCAGCTTGGGCTTGAACATAGCCTTGTTGGAGGCATTTGGGAAGTGAAACTGTGGGGAGCAACTCGGACTAGACTAAGTAACTGGAATTAAGACTTATTCTACGCATCTGCTCTCCCACAATATGGCGCTGGGAGAGGAGGAAACAGCTTCTACACAGCTGCCTCCAGTTCAACCAATAAACAGCAGGACCTGCTCCTGATTGGAGGAGAGCAGCGTACTCGGCGTGTGGGTAGCAGAGTTGGGATTGGTGGAAGAGGACTATAAAGGAGGAGAGAGACAACATGCACCAGGAACATCTAAGGGGAACATCTATCTGAAGGAACACCTGTGCAGCCCCCGAGAGAGCCGGCCAGCGGTGTGCCACTCCCCCGCGGAAGTGGGGAAAGTGGCAGGGGGAACCGTCCTTCCACGGAGGTGGAAGGGTCGGTAGCCAACCCGGGAAGAACCAGCAGCAAACCCGGGGAGGGCCGAGCAGACAAAAGAACAGCGCAGGGTCCTGTGTCGTTCCTCCATGAAGACGGGGAGCGACATAATGGTGCCGTGACTCGGATAGGAAACCTAGGAGGGAAGAAGCAGGAAGAAACGGGAAGAAGTGGGAAAATACCAGAGAGAGAGACTAGGAAAGAGCCTAGGGAAAAGCCGGACGGAAAAGGTGCCGGAAGAAGCTATTGAAAGCCTAGGCATAGACTCGGATACGGACTGTGGAAAAGAAGTTAGGATTGGACGTTAGGGTTGAAAGCGAAAGTGAAACCTAGAAGAAACTTAGACTCGGATACAGACTGTGGGGAGAAGCCAGGAGAAATGAGAGGGGAATATTGTTGGAAGAAAAGTTAGGAAACATACCGGGTAGAGAAAAATGTTAGGGAGGATGAAGCCGTGGGGGCAGGCTGAGGCAGAGACGTAAGCTAGCTTGGGATTCTTAAAGTCAGCCCGGGGAGCAAAAGGCGAAAAGCTAAAACTAGAGGTGGACACGTAAGCCAGGTTGGAATCCGTCAGATTAGCCCGGGGAGCAAAAGACGGGAAGCCAAACCGAAAGGCGCAGACGTGAGCTAGGTTGAATTCACCAGGTTAGCCCGGGGAATTTAGACTGAATACCGGTGGCGGAAACGTGAGCTAGGCTGTGTGATTCGCGGAAGCCGCCGCTCACAGAGAGAGCGTGGGGCACAAGTGCAGAGAGCGCGTGGGGCGCAAGTAGATAGGGAATGTGGGGCTAGCCCGGAGGCCATGGTGCGGGCATGAAGGGGCGCCGAGACCGCGGAGTGCGCGCGCGAAGCTGGGAAGCCTAGCAGAGCCGGGAACCCGCCACAGGGCAGGCGCCGGGAAGCCGTGCAGATGAGAGAAGCTTGGGCTGAAGCTGCGCAGAGCCGGGAAGCCGCCGCAGGGCGAGGCCCCAAGAAGCAGCCTCGGGGCGGGCGCCGGGAAGCCACAGGGATAAGAGAAACAGAAGTTTAGAAGTAAAATGAGAGAAATAGGAATACTGGCAGACAGAAGTAAAATAGGAGAAATAGGAATGCCCGGAAATAGAGAAAAATAAGGCCTCCCCACAACATGGCAATGAGAGAGCTTGGATTCGGTCTGCCTGATTAGTAAGACGATAAGCACCTGTGGGCGGCTGCAGGTCACTGAAGACAGGCACGAATCAACATCAATAAGTCTCCCCACAAGACGGCAATGAGAAGGCTCGGATTCGGTTTGCCTGATTGCTAGGGCTTGTAAGCACCTGCAGGCAGTTCTAGCAGAGCAGAGCATGCGCTGCAGGGCACCGAACACAGGCATGCATCAGCGCCTAAAAACCTCCTCACAACATGGCGAAGAGAGGATCCGGATTCGGTTTGCCTGATTGATAGGGCTTGTAAGCACCTGTGGGCAACTCTAGCAAGCAGAGCAGAGTGTGTGCCACGGGGCACCGAAGACAGGCGCGTATCAACGCCAAAAATAAAAAGAAAGGGGGATCTGTGGGGAGCAACTCGGACTAGACTAAGTTACTGGAATTAAGACTTATTCTATGCATCTGCTCTCCCACAATATGGCACTGGGAGAAGAGGAAACAGCTTCTACACAGCTGCCTCCAGTTCAACCAATAAACAGCAGGACCTGCTCCTGATTGGAGGAGAGCAGCGTACTCGGCGTGTGGGTAGCAGAGTTGGGATTGGTGGAAGAGGACTATAAAGGAGGAGAGAGACAACATGCACCAGGAACATCTAAGGGGAACATCTATCTGAAGGAACACCTGTGCAGCCCCCGAGAGAGACAGCCGGCAGTGTGCCACTCCCCCGCGGAAATGGGGAAAGTGGCAGGGGGAACCGTCCTTCCACAGAGGTGGAAGGGTCGGTAGCCAACCCGGGAAGAACCAGCAGCAAACCCGGGGAGGGCCGAGCAGACAAAAGAACAGCGCAGGGTCCTGTGTCGTTCCTCCACGAAGACGGGGAGCGACAGAAACAATGGGTGAGTGAAGGAGCTCTCTCTCTCTTTCTCTCTCTCTCTCTGCTTTTCACATAAAAAATTAAGCTTAAAACAAGATTGCCTCCTTTTTTATTTTTTTTAAGATTTTGTTTATTTATTTGAAAGGCAGAGTTACAGAGGAAAAACCAAGGGAATATCTCCTATCCACTGGTTCACTCCCTAATTGGCCACAATGCCCCAACTGGGCCAATCTGAAGACAGGAGCAGGAGCTCCTTCCAAGTCTCCCATGTGGATTCAGAGTCCCAGACACTTGGGCCATCTTCTGCTGCTTTTCCAGGCCATTTGCCAAGAGGTGGATTGCAAGAAGAGTAGCCAGGACTAAAACAAGCACCTGTTCGGGATGCCTATGCCACAGGCAGAGGCCTAGCCTACTACACCACCACACAGGCCTGGATTAACTCCTTTTTTAAAAAAGAAATATCCTTTCAAGTAAATAGAAATATTGATTAAATTTTACAAAGTACTTATCTATGCTACTAAATTTAAAACTGTATACATTATTTGACCCACCAAATTGTTGAGAAATCTCTTCATATATACATTTTTTCAAAAGTTTGCAGACAATTACCTAAGAATATTCTCTTTTGCCACTGACTATAAATGTAAAAATAATATTGCTAATGTTTAACTATAACGAAGGGGCTGGTTCAGTAAAATATTACACACATTCGCTATGAAATAATATTCAACAGGTAAAATGAAGAAGGCAAAAAATGACAAAAATTCTTAAATACAATAAGTGAAAATTTCTGTTTACAAAAGAAAATATGCATAATGCCCCTCTGTATATTAACAAGTACAATGAATACTCTTAAATATATTTAAATATTGCAAACAAAGATAAAATGTACTTTAATTTTTTTAATTATTTACTTTCATAGCATGTACCAGGTAAGAGCATGCTTTTATTTTTTTTTTTTTTTTGCATTTGGAAACAGATTGACAGTTTCCAAAGTGTTTTTATTACTATATGATTAAAAACTATGCCAGCAAATAAATTAAAAATGCATGTGCTTTGACATAGCAATTTTGTTTCTAGTAATTTATCCTAAAGAAATGATTAAGGATGTGCATAAAGGTTTATGTATATAATGTCCAATTCACTATGTTTTTTACAACAAAAATGTAAAATAGCCAATCCTGCAATATAAGAATGTGGTTAAATAAATTACGGTATATCTATTTTGTGAATTCAAAGTATTCATTAAAATGATACTGTGGAAGTTTCTTCTAAATGATGGATCATCCTTTATTAATAAGTTTTAAAAAGGGAAGGGAACTTACAAAATAATATATATATATATGTGTGTGTATATATATATGTATGTATATGTATGTGTATATATATATATATATATATATATCTTCCCAACCTGACAAAATATTTCACTTCTTATGTTGAGTAAATCTGATGTTCATGATGGCACACTTGAAGGAATGATATAGCTAATGATCAAGTGTCTAGGGAAAGTGGAAATGTGAGCCCAGGACAATTAGAAATGAAAGTTGAAATAGAAGAAAGATCTTACTTCACTAATGAGAGGCATTGACTCAAAACTGGTTATCATTTAAAGAGGACTGAGGAATCAGTTGGAGCCTCCTAACAACCATCTGTCTTTATCTTCCTTTCAGGATGAAAATCTTGAGATTGCTAGTCATGGACCAGTTTAGGACAACTTAATTATTTGCCAGCTTCAGCCTTTTCTCACTCACAGGAAAGCAATGAAGAGAATAGAAAAGCCTTGTTGCAAGAATCCATTTTTAGTTTAGGAGACACAGAGAGGACTTGACCTCATGAGTTGCACTTTGATAAGGCAGCAGAGGAGTTGACTAAGGCTACACTATTGGAATCTGCACTGACGCTAGTGTATCCATTGTGAGGAGTTATCTGTACCTGTGAAGATAGCTGGGAAATCCCCAAAGAGCCTCAGGTTGCATGAATGGCTGCCCATGGCAGTTGGTCTGCACAATTTTATCTGTCATCATAAGCAGAGCAAAATAAGGAAGGGAAACAACCTAGAGAATGGATCCATTCACAAAATCTTAGAGAAAAACACCAAACCTCCAAAATTATTTAAAGTCACTTGAATGTTGATAGAACTGTATCTGTAAAATATGACAGTATAGGCCGGCGCCACGGCTCACTAGGCTAATCCTCTGCCTAGCAGCGCCGGCACACCGGGTTCTAGTCCCAGTTGGGGAGCTGGATTCTGTCCCGGTTGCCCCTCTTCCAGGCCAGCTCTCTGCTGTGGCCAGGGAGTGCAGTGGAGGATAGCCCAGGTGTTTGGGCCCTGCACCCCATGGGAGACCAGGAAAAGCACCTGACTCCTGGCTCCTGCCATCGGATCAGCGTGGTGCGCCGGCCGCAGCACGCCGGCCGCGGCGGCCTTTGGAGGGTGAACCAACGGCAAAGGAAGACCTTTCTCTGTGTCTCTCTCTCTCACTGTCCACTCTGCCTGTCAAAAAAAAAAAATATGACATTATAAGTTAAAAATTTTTATCAGAATACAAGCTATTATAGATCTGTATTGGTTTATAAAATATAAATAAATAAATAAAAACTATAGCATTTTGTTATTATTAAATGATCTCTACTCCACTGGTGTTTAGGAAACATGTCTGCAAGAATATTTTAATTGATGGTTGAGATACTACAATTTACCTTCATTTTTATCTCCTGGAGTCTTCTTTAGATATTTTTTCCCTAGTAACTCTGGGAATTTGAAACTGTTGTTTAAAATAATTATGTCTTGAAATAGTACACTGCTTCCTATAAAAATGTGCTAGTCTTAATGTTAATCAAAAATTTTAAATGAAGTTTATTTTTTTTAAATTATCAAATATCTTACAACTTTTACCAAAGCAATTATTCAGTTACTAACCTTAACAAACAGCTCTTTTCATTTTTCTTTTTGGCTTCCTTTGTTTCATTCCCTGAGCTGGATTCCCTGTGAAGGATGAAAAATGAATCATCACAATCCTAAAATTGAAAAAGGAAGAAATCCAACAATAGTGTTTTAACAGTGATGACTTTGATATGTAAACATATGTAGGAGAAGAGAGTTAAAAGTTCTCAAGTTGTATCCAAATATTATGCACTAACCATCAGTAAGTTATACTGTATGAAACCTTTTAAGAAAGAGCAGGATACTATCACCAAGAACAACTACAGATCAGGGGAGATGAGCCCATGGTTATAGCTCTGGAACACTAGCAAAGAAGATTTAAAATGAACAACCAGTAAAATACAAGAAAAACTAAGAGAAAGGGAAGATAAATGTCCCAAAGAGAATGATTAAGTCAAATGGTGCTGATACTTTATATATGATGAACACTGAGAAATTGGCCACTGGATTCAGCAGTGCAAAGATTACTGGCAACCTTGATTGATTATTTTCAGTAGTCATTTGGAGGAAAAATACAGACTGAAAATGACAGAGGTAAATTAGGACTCATGAAGATCTCTACTATTAAATGTCAGGTATAACCAGATTATTAGTTGAAGACAAAAGTGTAATCCAGTACCAGTTATTTTCAAATGGAGAAATAACAGCATGTTTGTTTGCTAGTGGGAATGATCCAACGCAGAGGGAAATCAAAGAGTAAGAGGGGAGAATTGTACTCGAGTAGACAAGAGGCCACAAGTAGTACTTGGTCTTAGAAAAAACATAAACAGCTTCTCTGTAGTATCACAGAGATGAATGTGCTAATTAATTTCTTTGTGGTAATCACTTCTAATGTATATGTCTATTAAATCATCATCTTGCCTTAAGTATATGCGACTTTTATTTATAAAGCATAACTCAGTAAAGCTGTGAGGAAGAGGAAAGAAAAGGTAGAGAATCAGGATATAGATATGGTAAGTGGGGGTCTCTCTTGCAACTTCCCTCTGAGAATGCCTATTACAAGATAAATATGCGAGTGAGAACAATGGAGAATGTTCTGGAAGAACTGAGGAGAGAAATGGCATAGAATAGTTACTAAGAGGAGAGACGTGACTTAAGAAATACCATGTGATTACTGAGAAGCTTTAAGGGACTCAAGGTAAATTATTATGAATTTAAATTGACATGTATTTGCCTATCAGCTGCACAGGGAAAGTAGACAATTGAATCTAATGAGGCCTGTGATTTAGCCAGGAGAATGCACCCAAGTAAGGAAGGGATGAGAGGGCTGCTGCATACGCAAGGGAGTAGTTGTTTGGATTGACCATGGGATCAAAACTGGGTTGGGAGGAAGGGACACAACCATAAGGGGTAGTGAAACTGGCAGATAGACAGATCCAAGATTAGAGCTTTGAAATTAGTTATTACACAGATTTCCAGAAGGGCAACTTCTCTGTAAAATCAGTGTGAGGAGAGTTTTTATAAAGAGAATAAAGGTTAAATACAGTGGGTGGCAAACTTTTCCATTTGGATATTTGTTGATCAAAGGGAGTATCAATTATAAAGGTAGTATATATGGTCAAGCATGGAGAGAATATATAAATATATGCATCTGTATTGTTATGACTACACCTAAGGTTGTAAGAAAATAATCTTTTAGATGTAAGTATTCGGATTGTCATCATCTGGCAATCTGTAAGTTAAAAAATAATGGAGTGATGTTCCTTTGAAATCTAGCTACTTTCAGTTATCCAAAAGGCGTAAGGGATAGAAATCTGTGCTGCCATGTAGCTCCTGTCTATGCCAATCAAATATAATTACTTGATAAAGTTCATCAGTCTTGGCCATACTGTGCATTAGCAGGATCGCAGTGTGTGAATTACATTTTTTCACTCACAAGTTCAATAGCACCTCTGTATCCTGCAAAAATCCAAGATTAGCCTTATGTGACAACTAGTGAGATAGTCATTAATTACAAGTATTGCACTTACATTCAGTGGACTACCTTATCTAGTTCTCAGTTGACCTCATTCAAAGGAAAGTATCTGATCTAAGTAGTATAAATTGTAATTGGATGGCCTTAAAAAGGAACAAGATTTGCAATTCAGCTATATTTTTGTCAGGATTGATGGACTCACACATCTGATTCTTTTTTATATATATGTCTGAAGGTTCAATATATAATAAAAAGTAATCTGTATAGAAATGAACATCTGAAAAACTGATGAGGTTTGTCAGTCTATGTGCTTTAAGCTATAAGATAAACAAAGGAAGAGTAAAAAACAATAGTATGTGCATGTCTACAATGAATATTTGTTGACCAGTCTTAGCATGCACAAACAGGGGCTATAGGGTTTGAATTCTTTAAAGTAATGTCCTAGAGAGGCAAAGCACAAAGCAATATCAATTATACAAGATGAAGTTAATGCTCACTAAATAAAAGAAAAAGTTAGAGCATTGTGGATTAAAAAGATTAGACAAGAACAAGTAGTGTAAAAGGGAAGATGGGGTAGGGAGTGGAAAACTTGGATGCAGGGAGTCTGGAGACTGTGTTTGAGGCAATGGTGATATGATGTTCATTATGGCAGGAGTATAAACCACACTTAGTAAATGTCAGGACATCAAATGACATAGGTAAACTGGGGGATATGTACCTGTAGAAATCAGCAGTTTCTGGGAGAACCTGAGACAATTCCAGGGAGTCAGAAAGGGCAATAAATTTTCATAATGATATGCATATAGCATTTGCTTTTCAAGCTGTATTTATGTCATGAGTATATAATGTAATTTTCTACATAACATGTGACAAGTGATATCACAGAACACTAAATATAGCACAAGATATGGAAAAGTAGCTGTGTTCTTGAAAAGCAGACATCATAGAGATTTTTTAATATTTTATTTATTTATTTGAGAGTTAGAGTTATAGACAGTGAGAGGGAGAGACAAAGAGAAAGGTCTTCCATCCACTGGTTCACTCCCTAAATGGCTGCAAAGGCCAGAGCTCAGCCAATCTGAAGCCGGAAGCCAGGATCTTCTTCTGGATCTCCCATGTGGGTATAGGGACCCAAGCACTCGGGCCATCCTCTACTGTATTCCCAGGCCATCGCAGAGAGCTGGATCAGAAGTGGAGAAACCAGGACATGAACTGGCACCCATATGGGATGCTGGCACTGCAGACAGAGGATTAACTTACTGTGCCACTGTGCCAGCCCCCTATCAAAGAGATTTGTAACAGATTGTAGAACAACATGAATCATCTCACTATTATTTTTGGGAGAGAATAATATAGTTACTCTTTCATTAAAATATTGTTAATATGCTATTTTACTATTTATTTTTAAATGTGCTACAGCTATTCAAAAATTTGTATTCTTGGAGTGGGTTTTGTGGCATAGTGAGTTACGCCACGGCCTACAAATCTGGCATCCCACGTGAGCATTGGTTCAAGTCCCAGCTGCTCCACTTCCTATCAAGCTCTCGGCTCATGTGTCAGGGAAAGTAGGGGAAGATGTCTGGAGTATTTGGGTCCCTACTACCCGTGTATGATATCAAGATGGAGCTCCAGGCTCCTTGCTTAGGCCTGGCTCAGCCCTGGCTGTTGCAGCCATTTGGGGAGTAAATCAGTAGATGGAAGATATCTCCTCATCTCTCTTTGTAATGATAGCTTTCAAATAATTACATATTTTTTAGAAAATTCATTCTTAATATACAAATTTAATATATGTAATTTGTATTAATAAAAGCACTTTGGGATTAACAATGACTTTATTTTTAAAATTGTTTTTATTAATTTAATGAGAGCAAATTGCATGTAGTTTATAGATACAATTCTAAGAATATAATGATAATTTCCACCCTCCCAGAAGTTCTGAGACAGAATTTGGGCTTCATCCCTAAAAGAAGGGGAAAGGGAAAGAGAGAATTGTCATTACAATTTATTAGAAACAAGTGGGGTTGGTCAAAGGTCAGAGCTTTACAACATTTATCTGCTGTGCTTCACTGGAAAACAAACTTCAACATTTATAAATTTGCTTATTTGGCTTTTGTCGATAATGATCCTTCTATTTAGAAGAGTACAGACCATTTCTATTAAGCGCCTCTTGTGTCTCACTTCAAAACCCTGTTGCCTTTCTCCTTACTGCAGCTACTGCTGACGTCATCAGTCCCTGCAGAGGTGTCAGCCATTCTGCCAGCTTGCCCCCAGGCTTGCCCCAGGCCTGCTCCACCCCATCAGTCTTCCTTCCTCAGCTCCCCTGTACTGCAGTATAGGATGCCATAGCAGTCATATACCTGCTCCCACAGAACCTCTTTAGTAGTCATACGCCTGCTCCCACAGCCAGAAGTGTATGGCACTGGCATTGAACAAGTAGTGATGAGGACCAATAGGTATCTATTTTCAACTTTTTACCCTGCAGCAAAAAGTTCTGACGCATGTTTTGTAAGGTATCTCCAAGACACCAAGGCAACAAACAGTCCCATCAAGAGAACAACGTCTGGATTTCCTCTTTCCCAGTTTTATACCATCTCTCTCCTTCACTTCCATTTCTTGGCAACATGTTCAAATAAAACGATACAAACAGCCGGTGCTGCGGCTAAATAGGTTAACCCTCCGCCTGCGGTGCCAGCACACCAGGTTCTACTCAGCCGGGGCGCTGGATTCTGTCCCGGTTGCCCCTCTTCCAGGCCAGCTCTCTGCTGTGGCTCGGGTGTGCAGTGGAGGATGGCCCAAGTGCTTGGGCCCTGCACCCCATGGAAGACCAGGAGAAGCACCTGGCTCCTGGCTTTGGATCAGCCCGGTGCGGCGGCCGCAGCACGCTGCCTGTGGCGGCTATTGAAGGGTGAACCAATGGCAAAGGAAGACCTTTCTGTCTATCTCTCTCACTGTCCACTCTGCCTGTCCCCCCCCCCCAAAAAAAATACAAACGACACTTTGCTTCAATATCTGCTTTGGGGAAAACCTGAAAACCCAAATTAAGATCAGGTTCAAAGCAAACTTTCTGCCTAAAAATCTAAACATTTTCCTTTTACAGTAATCCAAATTAGTACGTTTCCTGTTGGTGAAAACTGACAGGCTATATTTGTAGAGCAAGAGATATAAACATGAAAGACATCTTTGGAAAACAAACACTGTCTTTCATGTTTAACATAAATAACCAATAATATCATAGTTCTGCTATAAAATGTATCCATTGGCTAAATGAAGCCTCTACTTTCTAACAAAAACAATAATAGTAATAGTAATGATAATCAGTGTAAGTACTCAATGAATCAGAAACATAGACAATCTTTAACTCTTAGGATGTTTTCCCACATTAAGTCTGAAAGATCTAATTTAGGGACAAACAACAGACATATTGGTTAATACTCCACTTCGGATGCTAACTACCCATATCGGAGTGCCGAGGTCCCAGTCCCAGCACCACTCACAATTCCAGCTTCCTGCTGATGAGCACTCTGAGATGTAGCGGGTGATGACTCCAGTAGCTGGCTCCCAACCACCTATGTGGGAAGCCCAAATCGAGTTCCTGGCTCCTGCCTTTGGCCTTGTCCAGAGCTTTCCAATGAGGGCATCTGGGAAATGAGCCAGAGGATGGGAGATCGCTTACTGTCACTCTCACTTTCACTCTCATTTTCTCTCTCTCTAGCAGACACATTTCTCCTATGCAATACATTTAATTACATCCCTACTGATGCCTTGTAGTGATAACTCTTAGGTCGCCACTGGCTTCTAGAATTTTCTCTCATAGAAAGCGCTCTTATCTGAATTTCCACTCAGGGCTTTGGTTCCATGTGAGTGTGCTGAGAATACTTAGAAGAAATAAATGTATCCCAGTTCCATTAGTAACTAAGAGATTGTGACTCCCTCATTTAACACATCCTGCTTAGTAATTACAAAATAACTATGAAAAGAAGTTTGATGCCCTTTAGTAACCTTACCTAAAACATATTTTTGGCCTTGTGGTGAAATCTGATATAATTTTAAATATAATCACTGTTTCCCTAAGAATTATTATTCCATTTACTGTTTTATTTGTTCACTACATATAAATCTGACTACCTGTTGTGTGAAATGTGCAATAATGTGAAACATAATAGGAAATAAGCCTCAAATTTGTCATTTCTAATTATCTGCAAATGTCAAGGTTTCTTGAAATATTCTTCCTGTTTAAGTATAGATTTTGTAGATTCTTTGGTAAATTTCAAACTGTCCTGAGAAATAGCTCAAATACCATCCCTTCTTTGAAAGCTTCCTTGACCATATGTACTACATTAGCACTGGTATATTTAAATTCTTCTATACTCATCTTCAACATATTAAATCACAACTTGTTTTAATATTATACTGTTTTACATACTTGTCAGTCACTCTAAGTTATTCAGGTGCAGATTTCATGTCCAATGCATAGTCCAGGACCTTACAAATAGCAGAAAATGTTAAATAAAAGAATGGATGAATCAAAGAATATATTGATCAATAAAAGAATGACTGCATGAATGAAAGAATCAGTGAATCATTTAAAACTAGTAGGTTCAATAGGATACCACATTCAGAATCCAGAGGCACACTGCAGAAGTCCAGACCAACCAAAGAAGTTTTTGTTTCCTCTTCTTACAGTCTCCATTTCAGTATTTAAATTGTTTCTGATTTAGTGGAAATGCACAGATTTTTTTTTCACTGAGCTAATTTTTCTAATTTAGTGTTCTTTCTGGCTTTAATTAAATATCCTCCATAAGCCTATCTTCTGCCTTCTCTTCTCTCTCTCTCAGGAGTGAACCAGTGAGCGTTCAGCTCACAGTCTGCACAAAGACTTCACAGTTCTATTTTTAATGCTTATAGTAGAGTTGGAGACACACAGTAAGAAGTTTTTATCTTATTATTAACTCCAACAAACTATTGCAGAGAAAAATATTCTGATCAAAATTATTGTAATTAATTTTACCTAACCAGTAGTTTGCCATCACTCTCTGCTAGGTGAGCCTCTGTGTCTCTTTGCTTTTACACTTTCAACTGTAGCGTGGTCTACTACACACACCTGGCATTTGGAGTGTAAGAAGTATGTCTATGTAAGACAACAGGCCGATCAAAATTGCTTTATTAAAAATTCCTGTGTAGACTTACTGCAAGGTTTGTTCACCCAGTTTGTGTTCTGTCCTTTGCTGAGTTTTCTGAGTCAGTTGCATTATGTCTTGTTGGTGTGGCACAAGGTAAGACATAGTTCATGACAGCTTTGGGTAAGTTTGCTTTTTTTGTAATTGGACTTCAGAATTTACGTTTGGCCATTTTTTTCTGGAACGATTTCGCTTTCCTAGAGCTTTTGAAATCATCAATCTTATATGTGTATATATAAAATATTACTTGGAGAACTAGTTTGACAGTTCTGATGGGCAATTATTATAGTTTAAATTTCATTTTTGGAAGATTTCATTTGACATTTCAAACTTATTATGCTACCTTGAAAGCTGGGTTTCCATAAGGCTCTGTCTTTGATCCCAGGTCATCATTAGTTAATACCAATGATCCACAGCACCTCCCTGGTGTGAACATCAGCTCCAAAAACTCATGAAGAACCATTTTGTGTGGCTTTTTCTTCATTCATAATTAAATTGGACCGTTTCAGAACTTCTGTACATGTTAGAGAAACTTTTAATGTAATTTTAGTAATTATTAAGATGAATAATACTAAAAAGGTGAAGTTGTTGATTAAATATAAATAATGAAGTTATGATTTAAACTATTCTTGCTTTTCATAAAAACTGGAAGGAGGAAAAGCAATGAGAACTAAGAGTCTTGGTTTCATTTCTTTTTCTGTTGCTGCCACTATAAAGAATTTCTAGTGTTTGATTAAATCAAGACAGAGTGTGATTATAATTAATGCTACTACAAACAACTTCATCTAGAAGTTTACCTTGTGTTCAGCTGTGCTTCTGTAAGGAATGTGTTACAAAAAGAAAAGCAATAATGAGGCAAATGCTCAACTTTAAATAATTTACTCACAAACTACATTCTGTGGGAAAAAAAAGCCGTAAGATTTTGGAAAGATCAAGTGGCTCACAAAAATTATTTATACACTTAATAATTGTGTAAACCATTATTTTATTGAGTGTATAAAATATATACTATATATTAATTAATAACATAAGTCATTATAATTAGGAAAGATTTTGTTGTATTTTTTGAAACAAGACGAAGTATTCTGAAACAGAGTTCTATATTGTGGCATATAGCAATATTTGTTCACCAACGTTCCTTATTTTTTTTATTCATGGAATTCAGAACAATCAGATAAATTCCATCTAAGTATAGATGAACACATTGGAATGGGATAAGAAAATAGAAGGATGCAGTTCTGGAGGTACTTCTTTCATTGTTACACCATCATTGGTCTTCATAAGATGCGATTTTCCATTATCACCCACCTTTCTTACTCTCTCCAAGCAGTCTGGAATCATGATATGCCTCTCACATTTTTCCATTTACTATGCAAATAATTGTCATTCTGTTCATCAATCTTCAATGATGCCAGTGATTCCCTTTATCAACTGAGCAGTTACTATGGAACCACTACACTTTATCCTCAGTAGCCTAGACTGCCTCTTTCCAGTTACCATAAAGCCTCAGTCAAATTTCTCTTTTGCATCTTTAGACAGATTTACATGATCAATTTTTTGTTTTGTTTTATTTCCTTATATATTTCCATTTGGGGTCAGAGATGTTTTTCAGTGAACAAAGTAAACAGCAGCGAGCTGCAGTAGAAAAATAATACATAAGAGAATTTTCTCTGTCCAATGTCCAGAAGATTGCTATTTGTCTGACAGTATGTGCAGCACAGTTCACCAAGGCTCATTGGCCAAAATGATACCATTGGTCTGCGGCACCAGCTTTCCTGGGCTAAGAATATGTGATGACATTCAGCAGTAGCATCTGAAATCTCTAGGTGTGCGTATGTGTGTGTGTATACAAACACACATATATCAACAGTATACCATAATTGATATACTTAATATGTGTGCAAAATAATGTTTTATTAGTAAATTATACAGAAACATAAGAAATCAGAGATGCATAAACTGAAGTTAATCTAGTTGTGTGTGTGATACCCAACAAGTTTACAGAGCTCAAAGGAATTGAAACGGTAAGAAAATAACACATCTCCTTCTGTTCTCAAATACAATTTTTATGTGCTAATTAACTACTGAGGGATTATATTTCCCTTCTATTTTCCTTTGATCATGTGAACTGAGAAGGAGCTTTACAGAAATATATTGATATTAACAGAATTCCATTACAACAAAACAATATGTGTGACCACATGAGATTGTTCTAAAAGCATTTCATTTCCATTGCTGTCAGAGTCATATTTGTATTCACCTTTTAGGTGTAAAAAGGCTTTGCAAAATTTAATCAATAAATTGCATTATAGAAACTACCTATAGGTGTCATAATGATGATGTACATTTCTGTTTCAATTAACTTCAGGGGAAATAAATGAAGCTTGATTGTATGCAAAATGTAATAGAGTGAGAACCTCTTAACTAAGGGTACAGAGTGATAGCCTGCTGAAATGATCGGATGTGCTTTTTGTTTGCTCATATTAAACTCTGATCAAGGCACGTCTTTCTTTATTACTCCAACTTCCGATTTCAAATATTTACTTTTACATGCATACTCCTTATCTTCCAAGCAAGATGAAATTTCTGGCTTCCCCTTATATTTCCCTTTTGGCTTTTTAATACTAACTGAGCTATTCTTCCTTGTGGGTGGGAAATCCTCTCTCCATCAAAGAGAAGTAGACAAATGAGCCAGTCTTCAGCTATCAGAGACCCCATCTCCTTGGCCTCGTTGATGGATAAGAGGTGTAGATGTACAATGAAACTGTGCTGTCTTTGGAATTTTTGCTTGAACGGTTGAGAAAACAAGCATTTTCATTGTTCATATGGAGACTGAGAATAAGGATAATGGAAGAAGGAAGCTAGCAGGGACTATTGACCCCGCCTTTCTGCCACTGCATGGGAGGAGACCACCAGAAAATGAAGTCAACTCTAAGAGCATATTCAGAACGGAAAAGAAAAGTGATTGAAGTATGCTTTTGACATTTGAAACCTTAAATACAGTAATACCTAAGTAAGGTTTGCTTCTTGGAAAAACCTCATCCCCCAGTCAATTATATAAGATGATAAATTCTTGTTTTGATCTCTGTAGTTCAAATCTTTGTTACTTGCAACTGAAGTCTTTATGATACACGTAGACACACACACACACACACATGCATACTCATTTAGCACTTGACATGTTGAACATACAGGATGGTACATCTCCTATTGCAAGTGTTAGAAGCATACTTTTAGAACAAGAGAAATTTTCTTAACTCTTAGCCTGAAGCAATGGAGATTGTCTTGGAAGGTAAATAATATGACGCACTGTTAACCTAATATAGTGTTCCTTGGAAGAAACATGTAATATCACTTTTCTGTTATAACTCTAGATGTGACTTGTCAGATTCCAATTTCAGATTTTCTTTTTTTTTCCTTTAGGATTTAAATCAACTCTATAGCTGGCATCACTACTCTTCCTTACTTCTTATCACATGCTCATTCTAATTCATAAGTGGGTGAAAAAGGACAACCATAAGTAGCTTCCTCTCAATTATGCAAGTAATACAAAACTACTCCCATAAAATCAGTTGCATAGAATTCCTGGATTTGTGGATGATATCTTTGTATGTTGCATTTTTATTTGGCTCATATCCAAGTACATTTTTCAGTCTTCCATTGTATGTTATGCATTAATCCAGGCTAAGTATAGAAAGTGGCAGGGAAAAAAAGGGGGTAA
This sequence comes from Oryctolagus cuniculus, assembly GCF_051225735.1. Taxonomy (NCBI): domain Eukaryota; kingdom Metazoa; phylum Chordata; class Mammalia; order Lagomorpha; family Leporidae; genus Oryctolagus; species Oryctolagus cuniculus. The sequence goes on from NC_142874.1 coordinate 64,341,185, forward strand.
CTTCTTTTTACTTTCAGGATAAACAGACAGCAAAATAACCTTGTAAAAAAGCAAACTTTCTAGTAGTTAAGTAAACAAAAAGGTTAGTTTTACTCCTATAAGAAAATCAAAAGAAAACAATATCTCCACTGACAAAAATAGCTCAGAGTTTGAAAACAGTTATAAGTCATTAGGATGGCAGGTGCCGTGGCTCAGTAGGCTAATCCTCCGCCTTGCAGCACTGGCACACGGGATTCTAGTCCTGGTCGGGGCTCTGGATTCTGTCCTGGTTGCCCCTCTTCCAGGCCAGCTCTCTGCTGTGGCCAGGGATTGCAGTGGAGGATGGCCCAAGTGCTTGGGCCCTGCACCCCATGGGAGACCAGGAGAAGCACCCGGCTCCTGTCATCAGATCAGCACGGTGCGCTGGCCGCAGCACGCTGGCCGCGGCGGCCATTGGAGGGTGAACCAATGGCAAAGGAAGACCTTTCTCTCTGTCTCTCTCTCACTGTCCACTCTGCCTGTCAAAAAAAAAAAAAAAAAAAAAAGAAGAAGAAGTTATTAGGTTTGATTAGAAGTTAGAAAGAAGAAAGGACTCTAATTTATAAACAAAAACAAACTAAAAATCTATTTCTTACTGTAACAGTATTCTCAAGACTCAACTCATTTCCACCAACCCTAAGATGTCAGTACCTATTTAAAATGCTTATAAATTCTGGCATCTACAATTCTTTTTTTTTTAATTTTTTAATTGTTGCTTCATTTTATTTTAGTTAGCATTTCAAAAAATCCAAATTCTTGTTTAACAAATATAACAGGAAAAAAAAACAACCCATATTTGTTATTTACATTAGGTTTATAACTGTAACCCAGGTTAGCCCTTCCCACTTTAGGTCATACACTTTAATTATTTTTCCATTGATTTTAAATGGTTACAGATTGATATCAAATTAATAACTATTCAATTATTTTAATGATAATTTACATCCTTTAAATATTTATTTTGTACTGTGCTAATCACTTTATTATGCTATATATTATTATACACTATATTATATATATATTATACACTATATTATTTAATATAATTTTGTTTCTTTTTTTAACTTTTATTTAATAAATATAAATTTCCAAAGTACAACTTTTGGATTATAGAGGTTTTTTCCCCCCCATAACCACCCTCCCACTCGTAACCATCCCATCTCCCACTCCCTCTCCCATCCCATTCTTCATCAAGATTCTTTTTCAATTATCTTTATATACAGAAGATCAATTTATATTGAGGAATGTTCCTTCTATACCCAATTTGCTTAGAGTTTTCATCATGAAAGGGTGTTGAATTTTATCCAATGCTTTCTCTGCATCTATTGAGATAATCATATGGTTTTTCTTCTGCAGTTTGTTGATGTGGTGTATCACATTGATTGATTTGCGAACATTGAACCATCCCTGCATACCAGGGATAAATCCCAAAGCAAGACATGTATTGTTATTAATATTTTAGATTCCATCCCATTTTTTCATAATTAAAAATGGTCAAAAATCCTTGATATGCCTGCTATGGAGACATAGGACCTAAGATTTCTGAATCTGGGCCAGATTAGTTACTATTATTTTCATTATTATTATTTTATCCAAACCAAACTTTCTTGTTTTTTTTTTTTTTAATAGGCAGAGTGGACAGTGAGAGAGAGAGACAGAGAGAAACGTCTTCCTTTGCCGTTGGTTCACCCTCCAATGGCCGCCGCGGCCAGCGCGCTGCGGCCAGCGCACCGTGCTGATCGGATGGCAGGAGCAAGGTACTTATCCTGGTCTCCCATGGGGTGCAGGGCCCAAGCACTTGGGCCCTCCTCCACTGCACCCCCTTGTGGGGAGCAACCGGACTAGACTGAGTTACTGGAATTAAGACTTATTCTATGCATCTGCTCTCCCACAATATGGCGCTGGGAGAGAAGTAAACAGCTTCCGCACAGCTGCCTCCAGTTCAACTAATAAACTGTAGGACTTGCTATTGATTGGAGGAGAGCAGCGTACTCGGCGTGTGGGCAGCCGAGTTAGGATTGGCGGAGGAGGACTATAAAGGAGGAGAGAGACGGCATGCACCAGGAACATCTATGGGGAACATCTAAGGGGAACATCTAGCTGAAGGAACACCTGTGCAGCCCCCCGAGAAAGCCGGCCGGCGGTGTGCCACTCCCCTGCGGAAGTGGGGAATGCGACCAGGGGGAACTGCCCTTCCACGGAGGTGGAAGGGATAGTAGCCAACCCGGGAAGAACCAGCAGCAAACCCGGGGAGGGCTGAGCAGACGAAAGAACAGCGCAGGGTCCTGTGTCGTTCCTCCACGAAGAGGGGGAGCGACATAATGGTGCCGTGACTCGGATAGGAAACCTAGGACGGATAGGAAACCTAGGACGGATAGCAAACTTAGGAGGGAAGAAACGGGAAGAACTGGGAAAATATCGGAGAGAGAGACTAGCAAACAGCCTAGGGAAAATACCGGAGAGAGAGACTAGCAAACAGCCTAGGGAAAAGCCGGACGAAAAGGGTGCCGGAAGAAGCTATTGAAAGCCTAGGCATAGACTCAGATACGGACTACGGGGGGAAGCTGGGAGAAATCTCTAAGGTCGAAAGCGAAAGTGAACGCTAGAACAAACAGACTCGGACGCGGACTGTGGGGAGAGGCCAGGAGAAATGAGGGAGGAATATCGTTGGAGGAAAGTTTGGGGAAACATACCGGGTAGAGAAAAATGTTAGGGAAATTGAAGCCGCGGGGGGCAGGCCGAGGCGGATACGAAAGCCACTTTGGGATTCTCAAGTTAGCCCGGGAATAGGGGGCGAAAAGTTGAAACCAGAAGCTGAAACGTAAGCCAGATTGGGATCCGTCTGATTAGCCCGGGGAGCAAAGGACGGGAAGCCAAACCGTGGGGCGGAGACGTATGCTGGGTTGAATTCGCCAGGCTAGCCCGGGGAACTTAGATTGAATGCTAGTGGCGGACACGTAAGCTACGCTGTGTTACTCGCGGAAGCCGCCGCGTGCAGAGAGAGCACGGGGCGTGAATAGATAGGGAACGGGGCTGGCGCGAGGCCGTGGTGCAGACGCGAAGGGCGTGGAGACCACGGAGCGCGCGAAGCCAAGCCGCGCAAAGCCGGGAAGCTGCGCAGATGAGAGAGGCGCGGGCTGAAGCGGCTCAGCCGGGAAGCCGCCGAGAAGTAGCCTCGGGGCGGGCAGCGGGAAGCTGCAGGGATAAGAGAAATAGAAGTTTAGAAGCAAAGTGAGAGAAATAGGAATGCTGGAAGATAGAAGTAAAATGGGAGAAATAGGAATGCCCGGAGATAGAGAAATAGAGAAATAGAAAGGCCTCCCCTCAACATGGCAATAAGAAAGCTTGGATTCGGTCTGCCTGATTAAGTGAGGCGATGAGCGCCTGCGGCGGCTAGCAGCTTATGCGCCGCAGGTCACCGAAGACAGGCACGAATTAACATCAGTAAGGCCTCCCCACAAAAAGGCAATGAGAAGGCTTGGATTCGGTTTGCCTGATAGGGCTTGTAAGCCCCTGCAGGCTCGACCAGAGCATGCGCTGCAGGGCACCGAACACAGGCACGCATCAGTGCCTAAAAACCTCCTCACAACATGGCGAAGAGAGGACCCGGATTCGGTTTGCCTGATTGATAGGACTTGTAAGAGCCTGTGGCAACTCTAGCAAGTAGAGCAGAGTGTGTGCCGCGGGACACCGAAGACAGGCGCGTATCAACGCCAAAAAATAAAAAGAAAGGGGGATCTGTGGGGAGCAACTCGGACTAGACTGAGTTACTGGAATTAAGACTTATTCTATGCATCTGCTCTCCCACAATATGGCGCTGGGAGAGAAGTAAACAGCTTCCGCACAGCTGCCTCCAGTTCAACTAATAAACTGTAGGACTTGCTATTGATTGGAGGAGAGCAGCGTACTCGGCGTGTGGGCAGCCGAGTTAGGATTGGCGGAGGAGGACTATAAAGGAGGAGAGAGACGGCATGCACCAGGAACATCTATGGGGAACATCTAAGGGGAACATCTAGCTGAAGGAACACCTGTGCAGCCCCCCGAGAAAGCCGGCCGGCGGTGTGCCGCTCCCCTGCGGAAGTGGGGAATGTGGCCAGGGGGAACTGCCCTTCCACGGAGGTGGAAGGGATAGTAGCCAACCCGGGAAGAACCAGCAGCAAACCCGGGGAGGGCCGAGCAGACGAAAGAACAGCGCAGGGTCCTGTGTCGTTCCTCCACGAAGAGGGGGAGCGACACCCCCTGGCCGTAGCAGAGAGCTGGCCTGGAAGAGGGGCAACCAGGACAGAATCCGGCACCCGGACCGGGACTAGAACCTGGTGTGCTGGCGCTGCAAGGTGGAGGATTAGCCTCGTTTTTAAAAAACATTTTTTGAATGTTCTGCATTTCATTAAAGTGCATCTAGATATGGATTTCTTTTCATTTATTTTATCTGGAACTCACTGTGACTCATATACCTAAGAAATCAAGATTTTCTTCAACTACACAAAATTTGCATGAATTTTGTCCTTCGTGCTTTTTTTATTCCCTATACTCTATGTTGATTAGAAATCTGTCTCATTCCTCTCTCTGTATTTCTCATGACTACTTTCATTTTATGTTACCCTCTAACTCTGTGTACTTCATTCTGAGTAATGTATTCAACTCTTGTTCCAAGTTTGTTATCAACATATATATCTAATCTTATATTTAAGTCTTGTATCAATTTATCCATTGTTGTTTTTCGTTTATATAAATTCTTATTCATTTATTTTTATTCTATTCTGCTTGTGTTTTATGATACTGTTTTTCCCTTGGGTTTTCAATCCCATATTTTATTTTAAAGCATTTATATGTACTTCTGTTTTATATCATAATTTTAGCAGCTGACAATTCTTTCTTTTAACATTTATTTATTTACTTGAAAGGCAGTTACAGAGAAGCAGATACAGAGAGAAGTCTTCAATCTGCTGGTTCACTCCCCTGACCACAGCTGGGCCAATCCAAAGCCAGGAGCCAGGAGCTTCTTTCAGGTCTCCCACGTGGGTACAGGGGCCCAAGGACTTGGGCCATCTTCCACTGTTTTTCCAAACCACAGCAGAGAGCTGGATCAGAAGTGGAGCAGCCAGGACTCAAACCAGCACTCATATGGGATGCCAGTACTGCAGGTGGTGCCTTTACCCATATGTTACAGGACCGGCCCCATAGGTCTTCTCAATGTTGTGAATGTGTTATGTTAATTTCCTTCATAATTGCATTTTTGAAATTACTATACTTTTTCAATCTCAGGACTGCAGGTTAGGAAAGCAAATTCAGGACTGAGTGAAAAAAATTTTTTAAGAGAGAGCACATGTATGCTGTAAAAATGTAGACATTATCATAGTCTGATCTCACATTTAATTGTCTATCTTTGAAATAGTGTTGGGTTAAGACCAGCAAACATATTTTTGAGAGTCTAAGTATTTAGAAAATAAAAGGAAACATTAATTGGCACTGCCTCATAGTCATCTCCATTCAGTTCATAAAATAATCCTTAACTAAATGAGAAACCTCTCATATTATGGTGTTTAAGTAACACAGTATGTTGAGTATTTCTCTCTTATAAGCATACCACTCATAGCCAGAGTTGATTCATACTTTGCAAACCATAATTTCTTCCACAGGTAAGCAACCTAACTGATGCTGTGCAAACTGGATGGTGATGGCTGCTACACAGTGCATCCTTACAATATCATGCAAAGATATAGCATTGTGGGTTCATAACCTATTTGCCATGTAGGTTGTTCTGTTTCCCTCACATAATATATTATGATTAGCCAGTTTTTGAATCATTTAAAAATAGTATAATATTCTTTAAATTATAAAACTCAATGTCTCGCATTGTTGTGTAGTGAGTTAAGCCACTGCTTGAGACTACTCCACCAGCCCATACAGGCAATGGTTCGAATGCTCCACCTCTGATCCAGCTCCTTGCTGGTGCACCTGAGAAAATAGCAGAAAATGGCCCAAGTGCTTGGTTCCCTGCCACCTACATGGAAGACCTGGATGAAGCTCCAGGTTTTATATATATATGCGTATATATAAATTTATATATATATCTTATAAATATATAATATATTATTATTATATAAATATAATACTTTATTGTAATATCTGCCTCTCTATAAATTATATAATATATATAAAGCTAAAACTAGTGAGCCTTATTTTCCCTTCTCATTTGAGTTAAATTAGTTAATTTTGTACAGAAAATTATGACTTTGATTCTGATCAGATAAAATATAATTATTTTATCAGACAGTTCATTATTATATTTTAAATTGGCACATAAACTGTGAAGCCTCTGGACAACTAACAATTTAGGCCTTGAAACTGGGCATAAGTGGTCACCAATTTAACAAATTTAATTTAACATAACCTTTGGAATTACTGTTTGCAATTTCCTTTCACTGCTACATTTGTGAAATCATTACATTATCAGAAATTTTATTTGGGAGACAAATTAAAAGTCTGTATTTTAACACAAATCCTACTAACTTTATGATTATATGTTTTGCAGTACTTATGATCAAATTTTGTCACTACCTTTATGCTTCAGTTAGTGACTTTCAAGCTATTGGTCCAACTTTATTGGGAGTTAGGATTTCAATAAAGCTATATCCTGGTTACAATAAAAATGTAAATTTTAAAAATTTAAATATTAAAATGCAATATATGTAAAAATACCTTAGTCAAGACAAATTAGTACCAGTTAAATGAATTTTAGCCTAGATCAACTTTTTAACACAGTACTTGCAGTCCACAATTAAAAACTTCACAACTATTAGGGACATAGCAGAATTTCTGTGAAAATAATTAAACTCAAATTTCAAAAGTATAAATTACATCTGAACAAAAGATTTCATCTTTTCATATTCATAGAGAATTGTCACATCACTGCTGGATAATTGAAAGTCTGCCAGAAAACACACTTTCAGAAGATGACTCCATATAATCTGGCCATTCTGCAAAAGCTTCATATAGAAAAGTAGTCCAGAGATCATTTCAGAGGTTCATATGAAAAGCAATTGGTGCAGAGGAAATGGTAGGGCAAGAAAAGAGGTAATACAGAGGAAATGGTGAGTAGAAAGTTAACACAGAGCAACTTTGGCACAAAAATCCCATCTCCTCTTCCTAAACCATAGTCTTTGTTTATCCATTCTAAATAGGCATCTGTTGTCACTAATCTGCTAAAACAAGACTGCATCATACCATTTCTATGCTACGTCAAGAGGTGATCAGAGAGCTGTTCTTATGCAATTTACTAAACTTACTAACAGCTCTACGCACATGTGAAACTCGGTCTCTCCATGTGACCACATTCCCTCTTCCCTGCTCCTGAATATTCATTGAGCCCCACATTCAGAGTCAACTACCTATCTAGCACTAACATTTTAGTTCCTAACAATTATATACAAACTAAACTCTTGTTTAATTAAACTTGTTTAATATCATTAAACAAGTAAAAATAAAAGTCACCTTCACGGATCGCATATCTGACTCTCTCCTCATGTATCACAAAAGCCTGTCAACATCAATTCAAAAACATATTAAAAATTTATCTCCACTGCTGCCTCTCTAAGCCAACCCACTGCCAGCTACCCACCAGGCTAATTAAAAAACATCTTATAGTTTCATTGCTATGTTGTTGTCCATCCTGGACATCAGAAGCAAGAGTCTTTTAAAAACATAAATGAGATCAGGCCCTCTTTGACCATAACTCTTGTATATAAGTCTCAAAAGATGTCACATAATTTTACCCTAGTCCACATCTCCAATCATTCCTAGCATTCAACTCCTGAATTTCAGAATTTATTCACATGGGCTCTGTGTCTGCTTCTACACTGCAAAAAATCCAGTCCCCTTGCAGGACTTTGCATCTTCTCTTTGGAATTGTCTTCCCTCTTATCTTCCTATTTTTACCTATTTTGAATCCTTTGGAATACAGCCACAGACTCATATATTAATGAAATGCTCCCTAGTCATCTAAGTTACCATTCCAGTCACTCCCTAACATATTTACCAGTCTCATTCTCTCCACCATAATGTTCATTATCAACAATCACCTTCTATGTATTTATTAGTTTATTGTTTATCTTCTCAGTAGAGAATTTTCAATGAGTCCAGAAAGTTTGCCTATATCACTAATTCCCAGAAGAGCACCCATTAAAAAGGAAATATTCAAGAAATATTTGTGGCATAGGTAATAAATTAACAAATGAATAATGTTAAATATAGTGAATAATAGTATTAACAATGACAAGATTTGAGAGATTAAGTGACTAAGTTAAAATGAAGAGTGATGCCATTAATAATACAAAACCCATAGAGCAGGTGAAATTTAAAAGAAACATCTTGAATTCACAGAAATGAGATGCCAGAATATTTAAGTAGTGACCTTCAGTAGTTGTAGCTCAAAGAAGAGATTGGCACAAGAAATATGGAACTGGATTCACTTAAATGTTTATTGTAGATATACCTCAAGTGGATGAACTGATGAAAAGAAACAATACCCAAGAGAATGATATGACCTGAATGTCAAGAAATGGAAAATGCAAGGAGCCAGGAAAGAAAGGAAAAGTAGAAATCGCAAGATTAATTTTTTGAATTCACATAAGCCAAGGATGTGGTGAGGAGAGCATCTCAGAGGAGCAAATAATCAAACATCAGAAGCCACAATAGTGAATGTTGAGCAGGATGGAAAGGAAAGCTTTTGAAATGGACTAGGAGTGAGAAATCTAAAGCCAGTTTATAAACATTGAGGAGTGAGAGTAAAATGAAGTAGATGAGACAGCGAACATTGACCACTCTTCCCAAATTGAACATGGTTTAGTAGGAAAAATCTGAAATAATAATTTGATGTATTTTTAAGATAATAGGGAAAAAACATGTTTGTAAGTCAAGGAAAAGTGATCAGAGAAGTGGGAGATTCATGATGAAAGTCAGAGGTAAGTTAAGGTGTGACTGACCAATATGCGTATCAATATACTGATTATGAAGTTATGGAGGGTACATTGTGACTCTAGTGATGGCCTTTATCATTTGAACATCATGGAGATAGATAACATATATTACTGAAGTACTGAGGACCATGTTAGACAAGAACAGGTAACAGGGCACTTGTCGCAGTGGTTAGACGCTTCTTGGACCATCTGCATTACATATTGGCGTGTCTTGGTTTGAGTCCCAGCTTTTTTCTGATTTCAGCTTCTTGCTAATGCCAACATATTGGTAAACGAAAGGAAAGTTTTGGAAGTTAAGGAAGTCAAGAGATTATGAACCAAGAAGTTCATTTAGAAAATATTGAAATAAAAATAAATTGACATATTAACAATTAGGAGGCAAAAGTAAAAAAGAAAGACAAATAATTCTTTTATTAAATTAGTTTTATGCAAATTTTATTTCTACATTTATTTTAATACAAACACACATAGTGATTTTAAATTCTTTGTTTTTTTTTATTAAAGATTTATTTATTTGTTTGAAAGTCAGATGGGGCCGGAGCCTTGGCACTAGTTTAATCCTCCTTCTGCGGCGCCGACATCCCATATGGGCACCAGGTTCTAGTCCCGGTTGCTTTTCTTCCAGTACAGCTCTCTGCTAAGGCCTGGGAAAGCAGTGGAGGATGGCCCAAGTGCTTGGACCCCTGCACCCGCATGGGAGACCAGGAGGAGGCTCCTGGCTCCTGGCTTTGGATAGGCACAGCTCCAGCCATTGCGGCTATTTTGGGAGTGAACCAACAGAAGGGAGACCTTTCTCTCTGTCTCTCTCTCTCTCACTGTCTGTAACTCTACCTGTCAAATAAATAAATAAAATCTTAAAAAAGGGAAAAAGAAAAAGAAAAAAGAAAATCAGAGTTATACAGAGAGAGGTGAGGCAGAGAAAGAGAGAGAGAAGTCCTCCATCCGATGGTTCACTCCCCAACTGGCTGCAACGGCCAGAGCTGCACCCATCCAAAGCCAGGAGCCAGGAGCTTCCTCAGGATCTCCCATGCAGGCGCAGGGGCCCAAGGACCTAGCCATATTCTACTGCTCTCCCAGGCCACAGCAGAGGGCTGGATCAGAAGTAGAGCAGCCGGGCTTCGAACCAACGCCCATGTAGGATGCTGGCACCTCAGCCCAGGGTGTTAACCCACTGCGCCACAGCAACTGCCCCAAATTCTTTGAATTTTAACACCAGGTATTGAAAAGAAAAAATTGGAAATGTAAAATTAGATGTTTAACAAGTGTATCTTTTTTGATGTTACTAATGTGTTCAGAATAATTTTGTCTCATTGTCAATCAGAATTTTAGAAACGTAGTTTGAGTGGCTGACATTGTGGCACAGCAAGTAAAGCCAAACCTTGTAACTCTGCCATCCCATACTCAAGTGCTGATTCAAGTCCTGGCTACTCTGCTTCTGACTCCACTCCCTGCTAATGCACCTGGGAACAAAGCATATAATCACACTACTTCTTGTGTCCCTGTCACCAGTGTAGGAGACTCAGAGGGAGTTCTAGATTCCTGGCTTTGTCCTGCTCTAGCCCCAGCCATTACAGACATTTAGGGGATAAAAGATCTCTCTCTCTCTCTCTCTCTCTCTCTCTCTCTCTCTCTCTTTCTCTCTACCTATCTCTATGTCTATCTCTTTTCCCCCCATCACTCTGCCATTCAAATAAATAAAAAAACTTTTAAAATGTAATTTGAACTTACTATCAATATAAAAAATTGTGTTTTCATTAGCTTAAAATGAATGTTCAGCAACAGTCAATGAATCCCAGAATCCATATAATCCCTCAAATAAAGAGCAAATCTCCCCTGACCTAATTATGTAATGAGAAGGAATTTGCTTTTCTTTTATTCAAAACTGTTTATTTCATCAGAAGTCCCTAGATAGAAACAGATTTTGTAACTTTAAAAGGATACTCGTTTAATCAACTGATATTGTTTATCCTTTTGTTTGTTACAACAATTGTTACATTTTTAACACCAAAGAAAAATTCCTGAGCCTGTCCTTAAAATACTCTTTTTCTCATATTAAAAGAGAAAGGATGGGAGTCACTGATGTGGTGTAGTGGGCTAAGCCCCTGCTTGTGGCACCGACATCCCATATGGGCACCGGTTCTAGTCCAGCGGCTCCTCTTCCAATCCAACTCTGTTAATGGCCTGGGAAAGAAATAAAAATGGCCCAACTGTTTGGCTCCTGCAACCACATGAGATACCTGGAAGAAGATCCTGGCTCTTGGCATTGGATAGGACCAGCTCTGGCCATTGCGGCCATTTGGGGAGTTAATCAACGATGAAAAACCTCTCTCTCTTTCTCTCTCTCTCTCTGTTTCTAACTCTACCTCTTAAATAAATAAATAAATATTTAAAAACTAATCCTTCAAAGCAGAAAGGATTATATCTATGCATAAGTTGAAACAATTTTTAGTCAGAAGAGAAACAGTGATAAACTCATGCCTCCATATATATAACAGCCTCACAAGGAGCAGCTCTTTAGTAGTTGGAGGATTTTTAAAAATCAATTTGATAATGTTCAATTTACTTCCCTCAGTGCAACAGGCAACACCATCATTTGTGAATAGTAAATGGGTATGGATGAAAAAATTCCACTAGGTATGAAATCTCTTTGCCAACCTTTTCCATTAGATTTATAAACGTACAATACATTACAATCCAACTTGCACTGTTTAGCCTGTTAAAATAAATCCCCCCATATTTAAAGTATTTTGCTGTTCTTCAGTAATCAAGGAGCCTAATTTTTATAACTTAGATTTATTGATGAAACAACTAAAATCCATTAAGAAGTATCTGAAAGAGAAAATACTGACAGTTGAGTGCTAAGATTCAGTAAATATCATTGGGTAAACTTATACATTCCTAACCCTTCTGTCCTTAAATGTCTCTACTTCTAATAGTGTGGAAACTTCCTTATTTGCATTGACTATTTTTTTAGACAGGAAAACTGTCTAGAAACTGTCAGTTTCCTGCAGTTTGGGGGACACCCTCAAATACTATAGACATTTTTTTAACCATGCTTGAAGTTTCAAGATTGCTTTTTTGGGCAGTTCCAAAATACCTATCACATTTCATATTGAAAGCTATTTACAAAATGGTAGTGCATTTTCCCAACACCCTTCAGAGGTCACTAAATGCATTTTATTTTCACTTTTAAACTGTGTCTACATTATGACAAGGCAATTCAACAAAAAGTGAAACATTCACCTAAAAATTATGGGTTTTTTTCTATGCCATAGTAAATACTTTCTTTGGAGGATTTTCTTATCCAACTTTAGTTTTGGAAATATTTATTTCTGGCAATAATAATCTTAACCTGTATGTGGTTAATCCAGAGAGAACATGGAGAACACAGAGAAATCTTAGCTCACAGAAACTTCCATTTTATTTGTTTCATGCTTTGTGTCATTCCATAGCAATATTAATTCCCAGTGCAATCCTGAACCCAAAGGGAAACCTGATGAAGTCTAAATTAGTCCCTTTAAGATTAAATATCATCTTCATTACTTGCATTACTCTCCTATCTGCTTCATTCATATCTTTTCCACCCGCATGAATGTATACATCTCAACATAAGCATTACAAAAAAATGGTCAGAAAAATTTGTTTTCTGAAGTATTTTAAATATTTCATGATTTTGTACTATATAATACTAATGGTATATACATCAAATATACTAAGTTATTAAAGAGTTTTTTCAACCATGTTTGTGAGCATATGTCTTCATACTGGTATGAATTGGACCCTCATTAAGGGATATAACCAATCCCATGTAAGGTTATCTGTGTTCTCTGTTCTTTGAAAGCTCTCTAGCAGAGCGACTAAGCATGTGAATATTGGAGCCATGTTGCCTGTGTCAGTCTGTAATATCTAAATATCTATGTGTTCTTGAATAAGTTATTTAATCTTATTCTATTCTCTTTTAGCATAATATTGGAAATGGTTATAGATCATATCCAATAATGTTAGTCTGAAGACAAAATAAGATAAAGTACACATTTGTTTTTCTTATCAGAATCCCAGATTTCCAGCTCAAAGCCAGAACTCGGGCTTAGTCAATCTTGCCCAGTTGTCTGTAATTTCACGGCTGCTCCACATTGAAGAAAAGATTTTATTCAGAAGTGTCTGTATATAACAGAAAGTGGATATGTAAACTACTTCTATAGGTTTTCTTAAAAGCTCCCAAATGTCACCTACTAATATCTAGTCTGTGAAGGCTGCAGTAAATACTGTGGACTGGGTACCTAAATAGCCATCATTTATTTCTTGTAATTCTGGAGACTGAGAAATCCAGGATCAAGGTTCTGGTGGATTCAGTCTGGTGAGGGCCATTTCCTGGTTCATTTACAACTGGCATCTCCTTGTACACTCAGGTGGCAGACAGCAGAGAGAGCAAATTCTTTCTGGGTTCTCTGGACGGCTATAAGGCAGCAAATCTCAATATATTTTTATTAGGGTAGAGCCTTGCACCTTCATCTGACCTTCATTATCTTCCAAAGGCCTCTAATGCCATCACAGTTAGAGGAAGGGTTTTAATAGATGAATTTGAGAAAAATACAAACATCAATCTATAGTAATAGACTCACAGAGTTACCAAGTTATTTTATTTCATTAATCTCCACCATATCAAAATATTCTTTTTTTTTTTTTTTTGACAGGCAGAGTGGACAGTGAGAGAGAGAGACAGAGAGAAAGGTCTTCCTTTGCCGTTGGTTCACCCTCCAATGGTCACCGCGGCCAGCACGCTGTAGCCGGCGCACCGCGCTGATCCGATGGCAGGAGCCATGTGCTTATCCTGGTCTCCCAAGATTGGAATCTCAGTCTAAAAGTGCTTCCTCATTGAACATCACTACAAAAGTCACTGTTTAGGTAGAAAACAGTCTAAATGAAACAATAATGTTAACACAACAGTGAAGCTAATCTTTCAGGAGTTTTAAGGATAGTTGTGGCTTTGTTTCATGCTGTTTTGATAATTATAAATGTATATTTATAAAACATAAACATTGAAAATGCCCAAGAGTATCACATCCTCTGTTTTTATATAAAGGCACAATGTTAATTACATATCCTTATAAATTTCATTAGGATATTTTTTCAATGTATATTCAGAATAAAATGGCACAAGGATTTCTCCCCATTACTCTAATTTAGATCCTATCACTGCAGAGTGATCTTCATTTACTTCCACATCATAACACAGTGTTCATCAGTTTATTGACTTCTCTCATTATCTTATTAAAGCAGGCAAATTTTTTTTTTTGGACAGGCATAGTGGACAGGCATAGTGGACAGTGAGAGAAAGGTCTTCCTTTGCCATTGGTTTACCCTCCAATGGCCGCCGCGGCCAGCATGCTGCGGCCGGCGCACCACGCTGATCCAATGGCAGGAGCCACGTGCTTCTCCTGGTCTCCCATGGGGTGCAGGGCCCAAGGACCTGGGCCATCCTCCACTGCACTCCCGGGCCACAGCAGAGAGCTGGCCTGGAAGAGGGGCAACCGGGACAGAATCCAGCACCCCGACCTGGACTAGAACCCCGTGTGCCGGCGCCGCAAGGTGGAGGATTAGCCTAGTGAGCCGCGGCACCGGCCAAAGCAGGCAAAATTTTAAGATGACCCACAGGATCTCCACTCCCTAGTACTATACCTAGAATAATCCCCTCTTCTTTTTAACAAAGATTTATTTATTTATTTTTTTGAAATACAAGTTACAGGGAGAGGGAGAGACAGAGAGAAAAATAGATCCTTCACCCACTGTTTTGCTCCCTAAGTGAGAGCAATGTACAGGGCTGGCCCTCGTACATAAGTATCAAGGGCCTGAGGATGTGGACCTCGTCCCTCTGCTTTCCCAGGCCCATTAGCAGGCACTTGAACGGGAAATACAGTCGCGGGGACTCGAGCTGGTCCTCACATGGGATGCTGGTGTCTCGGGAAGCAGCATATCCTGTTCTCCACTTGCTTCTCATCAACAGAATATGGCTCAACTCCACGATTAGGTTACGATTTGCTTATAAGACTAAACACGTAGGCCGGCGCCGCGGCTCACTAAGCTAATCCTCTGCCTTGAGGCGCCGGCACACGGGGTTCTAGTCCCGGTCAGGGCGCCGGATTCTGTTCTGGTTGCCCCTCTTCCAGGCCAGCTCTCTGCTGTGGCCAGGGAGTGCAGTGGAGGATGGCCCAAGTGCTTGGGCCCTGCACCCCATGGGAGACCAGGAGAAGCACCTGGCTCCTGCCTTCGGATCAGCGCAGTGCGCCGGCCGCAGCGCGCCATCCACAGCGGCCATTGGAGGGTGAACCAGCAGCAAAAGGAAGATCTTTCTCTCTCTCTCTCTCTCTCACTGTCCACTCTGCCTGTCAAAAAAAAAAAAAAAAGACTAAACAAGTTTAAAAATTGTTTAGAAGGCTATCTTGTTAGCACAGGAAAGAGGGACTGTCCTTTTTAAGCCTGTTAAATTCTTAAGGCCAAGTGGCAAGGAGCTGCAAGCAACCTAATGTACCTAAAGACAGCCTCCACTGGGAGCCAGCAAGAAGCCAAGGGCCCCAGTCACTGAGCTACAGGGATATTAATTCTCCTCACATTGACAATGAGTTTGGAAATGAAATCTTCCCCGGTAAAGACTCCAGATGAGAGTACAGTCCTGATTAATAATTTACTCTAGCCCTGTGAAGTCCTTTACAGAGGGCTCAAGCAAACCATGCCCAGAATCTCGGCCCACAGAATTCAAGTGATAATAAATACGTATTCCTTTAACTTCTTTTAAGCTACTATGTTTGCTGATGCTAACGGAAAGCTATTACACTCATTTTTCCATGTCACATTTTGAAAAATCAGGAAATTACTAGAGGAAGCCATCTGATCGTTTCAGTTACACTAAACCTCCATAGTTTGATTTCCCCTCTTTTGTTAAATTTCTACTGAATCTAGGAGTTTAGAGTCTCCTCTCTTTCTCTGCAGCTATCCCTTGGTGGGAGTGTGAACAGCGATTTAGGAAATGAAAATAGAACATCGCATTCCATGTCCCAAGCTTCTGCTACCTATCATTTCCCCATCTCAGCTGTATCCAGTTGGAAGTAATTTTAGTAAAAGGTTGACAATAGGAAACAGTTTGATCATGTCAAAGAACAAGAAGCTTATCAATGTGAAATGCTCTAGCTTCTTCAAACTAAAATTTCAGCTGTTTCTCCATAACTCTTTTTAATAATTTCCTACATTAAGTTGGTTTCATCTTATAGCAAATCAAGGAATAACAACATCTAGCCATGAGATCTCTCTCCCCACCCCACTCTCTACCTCTCTCTTGTTTGCACGTGAAAGTGCCAGCAGATATCTCTTGTTGTCTTATTGATCTCAACTAAGTGACACATGTGTCATGTCTCCTAAAATGATCATTCACAAGGCTTTGCCAATTCCACATCAAGAGAAGGATCATCAGTGGAAATATATAGAAATAAAGTTTAGGAAGAGATACTTGAATAAGTGTGATATGTTTGGACACTAAAAGCCAAGCAAGAAATAATCAGGAAAAAATTGGCAGCAGAAGCAGAAAGCAAAGGATTAGATATGTGAAAGATGATCAAGCAAGAATTAGGATAATTGTAGTCTGGGTAAAGAGAGTGTGAGGGGAGGCAAGTGATTTGCTGAACTATTTAGATGATAAAATTACAAGGACTTTTTATCCACTATAAAATATTCATGCCCCCCAAATATCATACAATCCAACTTTCTGCAACTGGCTCACTTACAAAATTGAAATACTTTCAAAGATAATCTATGAAATCTTGAAGTACACATTATTCATGATAAAGGTCACAAATGAGTTAATTTCTTCTACCTAATCTGAACATTTCAGACTTGAGAGCAACTAAAAAGTGACCAGCACACTAATTGCAAATACCAGAGATAATTGATTCAAAATATGGGAGCCACTTAAGCATGAACAGACTTCATTTCAAGATAGAAAACCAAAAGTAGCAAATGTTAAAGTAAATTGCACTCTTATGAAAGTTCTCTTATATGATTTTAAACTGTCCATTCCTTTAGAAAAACCTTCAGCTGGCTTTGTGAAAAGATTCATATCCTTTAAAAATATACTGTACATATTTAAACTATTGTATACGTGAATAATTTTGTAAAGTTCAAAATAATTATATGCCTTCCTACAATTAAAAGTGTTAAATTTAAAAAGACAATTAAAGCTAGAGTAAAATGATCTGTGTTAAAATACTAAAATTGACATTACTTTAATTATTAGCACAATCCATTTTTAATCTATGACATTTATAAAGCAAGAGATTTTAGCTATCCAGTCTTATTAGCATAATAATCATTGCACTTTACATGGCTTTAACAATAAATTACTTCCGTTATATTTAAGTTTTACTAAGACAAACAGAATCAAATCTGTATTGAACTTAAAGGTTAAAGCCCCTTCATTAAATCTGTGATTGTTTTTCATAAGCCAGATTCACCAATTGGATACCTCTTGACTTTGTAGCGTTGATTCTAATAATTTTCTAGTAATGAACCCCAATCTGACATGAGATAATGCCTTTGAGCATTTTTACTTGTAAGAAATTTCAACCTTTCACCCTTTTCACTTTATTTGCATAATTACTTGCACAGATCTTCCTATATTGGGGATGTCTGTGCTTTTCTGAATTCAACTTCAATTTTATTGTCTCGCAAGCATCTCTTTCTCGATTTCCATTTTCTCAACATTTTTTCCTTTGCCTCACAGCCCTAACATTTCTTGCCGGTGGTTGGCTTTCTTGCTCCCACTTATTTGGTCATTACTAAGAAGAGACTGCTGATGGTTTTGATGGCCTTTCTGAAGTACATGAGCAAATCTCTATTCAATCCTTATGTTTAGGCCACTCAATCCATGATAAACACTATAGAATTAGTTTAAAGAGAAGTTTCTGCAGTTCACTCAATCCTACTCTCCATGGGTTCTAGCTACAATCTGGGGAATGATGCATGAAACCTACTTGTGTTCCCCATGTTATACTTTCAGTTACACAATTTACTTGAGATAACTATTTTAAGCAACATACGCATTCTCAAACTGCAAATTATTTGGGATATATACTACGTACTCATCTTTTTCCTTTTTTTAGGTACCCATGGCTTGATTTCTTCGAATCACCTTACTTCACTCATGGGCCAACTGGTAGTGTTATCTCCCTGTAGCTGTTGCCTCTCTTTATTTTATTTTATTTTTTTTTTGAAGTATATGTTACCTTGCTTTCCCCAGTAATTAATTTTCTTTGTCTCACACATAGAATTTATCGTATTTATCTTTTCCTAATGTAATTAAACTTTGATTCCTTTCTTCAGTGATGGGATTTGAACAGCACAGCATCCTCTGTAGTGCTTCCCTGAAACGCGCCTCTTCTTCTGACTGCTTTTGTGTCCTCAGGCCTAGAACATCATGGTCCCAAACAGTTCCACTGCTCCCTGATCTCTCTGCTCCTGGTGAAATGTGAATCCAATACACCAGTGCTCTCACAGGTTATGTTTTCTTCACTCATACTGTCTCAAGAAACATTTACAGTGAGCTGAGGTTGCATGTATTTTAGAGCTTATTTAGAAATGTATGAAACTAATTATATTTTCCTATTCACTTAAATTCTGTTCCAGATCTTTATGTGCTGAAAATTATAATCTGTTTTCTTCATATAGATTTTTAAAAAATGATGAAAAACCCATTAATTGATTTCCCAGTAAATGTATAGTAAAATGGAAACTCCATGCATAATTGTCCTCTGCTTCCGTCTCCAGCATCACTTTTTTTTTTTTTTTTTTTGACCGGTAGTGTTAGAGTTAGACAGTGAGAGAGAGAGAGAGAGACAGAGAGAAAGGTCGTCCTTTTTCTGTTGATTCACCCCCAAGTGGCCTCTACGGCCAGCACGTTGCAACCAGCATGCTGCGCTGATCCGAAGCCAGGAGCCAGGTGCAGGGCCCAAAGACCTGGGCCATCCTCAATGTACTCCCGGGCCACAGCAGAGAGCTGGACTGGAAGAGGGGCAACTGGGACAGAATCCGGTGTCCCAACCGGGACTAGAACCCGGTGTGCCGGCTCTGCAGGCAGAGGATTAGCCTAGTGAGCCGTGGCGCCGGCCACAGTATCACTTCTTAACATCTGCCCCACCCTCTGTAGTGCAGCCTGAAGAGGTCCTAGGAATCATGCACAGATTATCTGCCCTTCCTAGAATGTTTCCTCAGGATTTGGGTCCATTGCTCTTGGTTACCTGTTTTTCAGCTTAAATATAACCTCTCAAGAAATTTTTTTTGACTGATGTTAAAAATATAACCATACTTAACACATCAACTTTTTATTTACTCTACAGAACTTAGAATTGCAATTATATTCCATACTTGCTTGTTTATTTTCCATTATTTTCTGCCAATAGGATATAACCTCTACAAAAGCAGGGACCACCTTTTTTTGTTTACTGTTGTATCCGGGCATCTGGCACAATATCTGGTCCACATTAGAAACTCTTTAAATGTTTGCTAAAAACACAAATGGACACATTGCATAAACCATGTTAATGTAAGGAATTAATTTATATTTGTGAGTTGATTGTTGTAAACCTTATTTCCCAAAAATAAACAATGTAGAAATCTTCAAGCAATGAGAATCTACAAAATCTACCTGAAATTAGCAGACATTTCATCCCTCAGAAAACTCTAAATATCTATCTTTTCACATGCTACAAAATCTGAATTTCCAAATTTTCCAAAATATCTTACTTATTTTCTTTTCTTAATGTCTTTTAAACCTAAATTATATAGGGATAATACAAATCAAAGTACCTGGTGTTTCCAGACAATTGAAAAAGGCAATTTTATAGGCAGTAAACTCCTTCATGAGACTATGTGCTCCTTGAGGGCGTGTCTAACGAAATCACTGAAGCCCTGATAGTGCCTATAAAATGTCTTCTTAGAATACACAGGGAGAGTTTGAAGATAGATGATAAACAGTTACACTAATTCACTATGGGGTCCAAATTATTTATAAGAGCCAGAATTAACAAAATAATTGTAGATTTTTTATGTCTTTTTCATTGCAAAAAAAATGGAATCCATATTAAGAACACAGTTGCTCAGTGTTTCAAGAATAATGAGTGCCAATGCATCTCAGGTAAGCGCTCTGCAAGGCACAGTCATGCTTTTGTCTCAGGAAACTATTTAAAGCAGTAATGTGCAGTGCACTCAATGGCCTGATAATGTCTTAAGGGAAGACTTGTCTAAAGTTTTCACTTAGTGGTTACAAATGATCCAGAAACCAGAGGAAATCAAGTCTACTAGGAGGCAAATATGCTAAGAGATTCTGGGACACTTTACATGACATCAGGCGATTTAAATGAGAGACAAGTAAAACCTAGAAAGAACAGGGAGCTGAGTAACATTTTACATATCAACGTTAAAGTAAATATCATGCCAGCCTAATTTAGAATAAATAATCCCTTGAATTTTGATGTAGAAAGATCCAAAATGTAAAACCCTTTTCCCATAAACTTTTATGAGAATTTCCATTAAACCTTTGGTTAACATTCTGTGGATTTTCTATATTTAGGGCATTTGGGTGTACTTACTGAAGGTATGTGGGCCTCCAGGAATCTTTTCCCATAGGAGGTAAGTTCAGGAAAAAAGACCTTTTAGTTAGGGCACCATGATGCCTGCCTAAAAGACAATTCTCAAAGTGATTCTTTTTGAAGCAAACCAAGAAATCAATAAGCGATATTTAGTCAACAATGCCCTCCTTAAATCAGAGCATTCTGAAAGATCTGTCCAGAGCAAAAGGTGGATCCAAGTAGTAATGGCAGTCAGGAAGTAGTCAGAAAGGCTATCATCATCAAGACGATTACTGCCCTCAGACAAGCACATCCCCCTTCTGACGGGGCAACATTTCTCCAGCGGCCCCTTTCACTTGGTGTTCTCTGTTCCGCCCCAGAACTTGCTAATGACCTTGAATCTGCCAGTTGCACAAATCTAGACCCTAAGTGTCACAAGCCTGAGATAGGGTTGCCCCTGCAGAAACTTGTCAGAACTCACATGGAACAAGTGGCTGCAAAGGCACCTTAAATATATCTGTTCAGGAGACAGATGTGGCCCAGAGGATCCACAGCATTACACAATGGTAACCAATACACCCTCTCAGTAAACTGTGGATTCTGATCAACTTAGATTCCAAAAATCGCTTTTCAATATACTTATTTTTGTGCATGTATATCAGCCCTGTTAAGACTTCCTTTTGTGTCATTGTTATCCTGTTAAAAAAATCAGTCTCTTTCAATCCAGAAATAAAAGTACTTCTCATAGGTAGATATATAATTTTCTTTAACAGTCTAATATAACCCGATTCCTCACATACACAGATGCACACATGCACACAAAGATAACTGTCAGATGAAATCAAACACAGCCAAATGCAATCTGAAAAGAATATATATAGCTGTAGAGCATTTGTATGCATAGGTCCATTTCCACTTTTTCTTCAGAAATAATAGTCATTGCATCAACAAATTAAGGGAGAAAATCTATAAATCCATGTGCCCTGTTAATAGATGCTGAATATTCATTTGATAGATTTCAGCAGGAACATCTGGTTAAAATTCCTTTTACAATGGGAACTGAGAAAAATCTAGATCAATACAGTTATTTATTTGTCAGGTATAATACCAAATATACAAAATGTTAAAGCACTGAGATAATTTCAATAAAACCCCAAGCTACCTGGGGTGCTTGTTCAGCAATTATTAGTTAGCATCATCTAAAAAAATAGACTGTCACATTTTGCTGATGATATGCTTGCATAGCTTGTCAAGATCAGATATGCTAATTTTAAAGCACATGCATGCATCTATATGTATATTGTGTATATGTGTTCATGTGAGTATGTGTGTTCATGTGTATGTGTGTTCATGTGTTCACAAGTTTTCAGAAAGATCATGAAAATGCATATAACCTTTTAATTCCATTTTTCCACAAAATTTTCACCATCCTGGCATGTGTATGTGTGTGTGAGTGTATTCAGTAGTTTTCATCTACTCTTGCAAAATGTTCCCAGAAATTAAAAATTAGAAAGTAGGTCCTGTTTGCAATATTAGCACCATTTGAAACATTATTATAGGAGGAAAAGCTAAAATAAAATTCAGAAGAAGACAAAGAGAATCAGTAAGGAGAAAACTGATGTATAATCAAAAGAAATAAAATATGAACTATTCCTGAACACAAAGATTATACTATATCCTAGGATCACAAAGCATACATTTATATAATATAAGAACATTAAATTTGTAGAATTTATTTAGTTGCAATTCTAAAACTACAATTGTTCTTAGAGCTTAATGAAGCATTCTTAAAGTACAAATGAAAGAATAGGTTTTATGTTATAGGAAGCAAAGCATGGAAAGGAACAGTGACTGTACAGGTCAGGCACTGACCACACGAAGTATCAGAAAGTGACTCAGCCATTGCTGATAGGCAGAGTAACGGCCCTCGATGCAGCTGTGAATTCCAACTCTGATCAATACAGTCTGTGAATATGGCAAAGGAGACTCTGAAAGTATGATTGACAAAATATCCTGCAATACCAAAAGTGAGTCAAAACTAATTGCACCTTTAAGAAGCACAGAAACTTTCAAGCTGCGGAAAACCATAGAGAGGTTGAAGTGTGCGAATAATCTGACTCACTTGCATAGACTTAGGAAATAGAGGAAGGGGTTTATGAGCCAAGGAATATGAGCAGCTTTTTGAAGATATAAAAGATAAACATGAATTTTCTTCTAAACCCTCCAGAAATGAACACAATCTTGCCAACACCTTGGTCTTATCCTAATGAGACCAATATCAGATTTTGCCCTACAAACCATAATAAATGTGTATTTTTTAATTCACTAAGTCTGTGGTAACTTGTTACAGCAGCAATAGAAAGTTTATGCACTGTTATAATCAATTAAGTGTGACACTGAAGAAGGAATAGCATGCAGGTTAGTGGCACATAGGATAATTAGAAATAGAGCCCAGTCTACATAAAAATTGAGTATTTGTCAAAGTGGCCATTAGATTCATTGCTAAAGGGGAAATGAGGAATAGATTATGTAATTAAGCTGGCACAAATTCTACCTAGAAAAGAAAACAAAACTGAGTCCTTAACTTAGACCATGAATAAAGAAAACTCCTGAGGGATATCAGCTGAAATGGAAATATATTACAAAAAAAACCTAGGATATTATAAATGTATCAAATATTATAAATACATGGTAGATTGTTGACATGGCTGTGGGGAGAGATGGCATAAGTGAGAGGGAAGCAGATGGGAGCCAATGAAAAGAGGAAAATAAATAAAGATATCTGAAAAGTGTGACAGGGGCACTGGCATTATTCTGCAATGGGCCAAGCTGCCCCTAAGGGCACTACAGACCCAGCTGCTCCACTTCCAGTCCAGCTCCCTGCTAATGCAGCTGTGCAAGCAGTGGAGGATAGTCCAACTCTATGGGCCTGCCACCAACATGGAAGACCCAGTGAAGTTCCAAGCTTCTGGCCTAGTCCAGACCCGGCTGCTGCAACAATCTGGGGAGTAGACGAGTGGATGGAAAATTCTCTCTCTCTCCCTCTCTCTCTCCCTCTCTTTCTATAACTCTGTTTTTCAAATAAGTAAATAAATCTTTAAAATAAAATAAAAAGTATATATGACATACATCACCTATATGTATAGTTATACATGATTTTATGTAAATTTCTGTATAATAATTCTTTGCATACATGAGTCCTTTTCCTATAATTTGGTCTATTTCAAAGTTCTGTAATATTTTAGTGATAAAAGAAGAATATTTGAGCTTCCATGTTTATTACTGTGAATTAGTAACTTACTAATTGTATAGAGCACAAGCTATAGACACAGACTTCTTGATGGTCTCAAAACGTCCACTGGTTATTCAGGATTTGACTTTTGACTTTCATTGAAAGCTCTCACTTTCTAGGAATATCTCTGATGCCTGTTTTGTCTGCCTGCTTCTGTTTCCTGCTGACGGCTCTCAAGCTGAAATTATCTTCTCCTTGCATTCAAAATTGAACAATCCAGTTATCTTTTTTCTTCTTATTATTTATCTGTCTTAAACCCAATGAGAGGATTTTCCTTCCCTGTGGGACTTACTTCTCACTCTTTGTAAAACTGAAAGTAACCTTATTATAGAATTGAATTCAAATCAAAAACAGGTCTGAATCCCATTTAAAAGACGGTTTTGCAACAGAAGAATTTAAAGTTTTTCTTGTGAAATAGCATCACTGTAAGATAGGGAATAGGGTCCCCAAGGAAACACACAGTGAGTCTCAGAGGTGCTCTCCTAAATGTTGCTAATAAGAAGCACGGGATACCCAGGGAATGGAAAGGCAGATGCCAGGAGAAAGTGCTCCAGTGGTTTTCCCAATGACAGTGCTCTGTAAAACAGCAGAATGAGAGACAACACACCATGGAGAGATTGTGAGAAGAAATATTGAAATGAAAAGTAGGAGTAGACATGAAAGAAGAAAACATGATCATGTAAAATAATGCCTTGCACAATTTTTCAAAAAATTATTTATTTGAGAGTCAAAGAAACAGAGGTAGAAAGACAGACAGAGCTCCCTTGTGCTGACTCCCTCCCAAAATATATTCACTAAGCAGAAGCCAGGGCTGGGAACTCAACCTCGATTACCACGTGGGTGCCAGGAAGCAATTCCTTGAGTCACGGCAGCCTCCCCGGGGTCTGCAATAGCAGAAAGCTACAGTTCAGGAGTCATAGCCAATATCCTACTATGAGTTGGAGGTGCCCCAGCTGTAATCTTAACTGCTAAACCAAATGCCTGCCCCTCCTACAATTTTACATGAAATAGGGTAATTTGTAATCCATAACCTGGTTCACGACATACTATTTAATAAGTCCACATCATGAAGATGAATTTTGAAAATCAGAACTCTCTATGAGCAGACCAGGGATAATCTGGGTTAGGTCTCTCTCCATCCATGCATTTCGAGTGGCCTTCCTATCATGTCCAGGAGGACAGTGTACCTCTGAGAAGTGGCTTTATCAGGCATCATGATTGGGAAGCTTCCTGTAACTTCATCCCCTGCTGACCCAGTGGTACACAGGGTATTTCATCTGGTTATTAATCAGAGGATCTCTGATATAAGCCAGTGGCTGAAATAGGAGGTAGCAAGGAGATGGTTGACATTGTCCAGGAAGCCGTGACTCTCAGAAGATGATTGGCATCTTGAACGTCTGGAAAATGTATGGCCCTCTCAGCTGTGAAGGTCTGTTTGAAACTCAGAACAAAATAAGGTGAACACAAAAATCACTGACATATTTAGAAGCTTGTTTACATACCCTGTAGAAAATATCCTGGGCTTCTAAGAGTCTACTTTAAATAGCTACAGATTATATTTCCAGTTTAATACCAGGGGCATTAACTCTATTCATTTTACCAGCTTCAGTGAATTTCACTTTCAGGGCATAACATTGCATTGAAAATATGTCCTCTACCTGCTGATATTTATGTGTCATTTAATATGAAATTTATGAGGGATTCCATTTCTGATTTCCAAGTGGATGCAAATTAGAACATAGAGTATTTAATTCTATCATTTTCAACCCACATACATAAAGTTTGAATTTAAAATGCCAGTTTTGCCTATTTCATAGAAATTGTATGTATTTTTATATCCATTGTGTCTCAAGTACACTCTGAATTTTTATTTTTATTTTGATGTTGGGTGATAATTGTATGAAACTATTATGATATTGAAATAGAGATGCATCATTAATTTTTAAAGATATATCCAGGTATTTTATTTTGAAATGCAAAGTGATAGGGACAGAGGAAGGGGAGAGAAAGAGATACAGAGAGATATGCCATCTTCTAGCTCACCCCCCAAATGTGTGCAACAGCCAGAGTTGGGCCAGGCTGAAGCCAGGAACTAGGAAGTCCATCCCCCATGTGGTGGTGGGAACCCAAGCATTTGGCCCATCATCTGCTGCCTCCCGGGCAGACTAGTGGGAAGCTGGATCTGAAGCAGACTTGGGATTATAAGCCAGGAAATACTGCACCTGCTATGGGCATCCCCAAAGTGACAGCACAAACTTCTGTGTCACAATACTCACCCTGTGTTACTTTTAATCCTTGAAATAGTTACACATTCTCATATAAGTAAAATCTATAATCCTATCATCATCTAACATTTTTCAGGTCTTTGTTGGAGAATGACAATGAAAATCGACAAGCTCCTGTTGCTACTTAGATCACATCCTAAGGAGAAGAAATATTTTGTTCAGCTCTCTTTTACATTGTTCAAACAGTATGAATCTTTAGAAAATGAGTGTCCTATTCGTTGAGGGTATAGAAATGCTTTCAGAAAAAAAAAACTTTTTGTTTTTTTAAACAAATATTTTATTTTGGTTAAGTACAGTGAATCCACACAATCATTTCTGCAGGTGATTTGAGTGGTGAAATGCAAATATAAGACATAAAATCATCAACAATTTGTAAAAATTTCATTCAAAGGTGTTATATGGTAGTAGCTGGAAAATTCTACTTGCATATAGTCACTGACTTTGCGATGATAATTTCACTAGGAAAATATATGCTGTAAAGGGACCAGTTTTCTTGTGTGATTTTGGAAAAATGTTTCTATATCAATTATTTTGGCACATACTTTTTGTTGGCAAAATATTGACACATAAGTAATTCTGTTTCAGGAATTGAAATACAGGAGAATAACATAAATGTTTCAAGAAAGACATTCTGATAGTATGCCTTCTGTAGTGTTGTCACTTTCTTCCGTTCATTTCATCATGCTAAGTTATTTATACTTATAATTTCCCTTTTTTTGTCTTGTAAAAAATGTGTAATGCATAACCTGTGTTTTACTCACAAAACAAAAAACCCATTCATCCAAACAACAAAATATCCATACCATTTTATTGGCCTTGAACTTATGTAAAAAGATATAAAAAGGTTTTAAAAATTAAGATATAGAAATGGTAAAAAAAAACAAATTTTTAAATGGGAGATGAACATTTAAAAATATGTTTGCATACAATCTGAATATAAAGTCATATTAGCAGTGTGAAAAATATTTGATCTCCTTCAAAATAATTCAAAATAAAATCCAATTAATGGAGTCTTAAATTTTTAAAATTTTACTTTACTCTTAGTTTTGGTGTGGACTCTACTATCCTTATTGCCTCTGTCAGTAGATTTTATTCAGGTGGATATGTCATTTAGCAGCTATGATCTGATGAATCAATGTCCAATTTAGATAGGTTCTAACTCATCAGGTGAAACTTGTGGCACTCATATCTTCTAGTTGTTCCCAAGCAACAGTAGTCTTATAGGTGCTGGGAGACAAAACTATCTCTTCCCTTACTGAACATTAGTGTGTAAAAAGGCAGGCTATTAGGCCTTGCTGAAACTAACTCCCAAACCCATCTCTTTGTGCTCTTTAAATTATATCTGCCTTCAATCTGTGGAGCTCGCTTCATGCCTGGGGAAACCAGAATTCAGATATCCTGGTCAACAATACTTCTACAATTCTCTGAGAACCCAGTAACATTTCAGTCTGTGCCATGTTATATACCAGTCTCAAGTCCTGTTCTCTCCATGTAACTCCAGGGAAATCCAGGCCTCACTTAAATAACTTATCTACAAAAGGCACAAACTGCCATGAGGCTCAAAGAAACAGGTAGGTTGAGGCTAGGAGGACACAAACAAACGAACGAGTATATGTTCACGTTGCTTGTGCCCTATTTGTGTCCACAATTCTCCCAGTGTTAAAAATTAATTGTACAACTTTTATTAGTGTTACACTACATGAAATTAGATAATAGCGTTCTGTATGTGTGTGTGTATATAAATGTGTTTATATGCTTTAAAATATTCATGGAAAATAGAAGTAAGTTTATTTTAGTGAAAAACATTTTGAAAATCATGTACAGTTTTTTTTCCATAGTATGCATTTTCTGTGGACTTTATGAAGACCATCTATATGAATGACTTTCAAAATGTTTTCTACCAAAATAAGTCCATCTTTTAATTCCATTTTCCCTAAACTTTTTGAAGTGTATCTGTAATGACTTCTTTTTGTTGACCCATTCAAAATGGAAGATTAGTGTGGGTATTTGATATAGCAATAAGGTGCTGTTTGAGACATCTCCATCCCCTATCATAATGCCTAATTTTGAGTGAACCAGCAGATGGAATATCTCTTGCTCTTTCTGTAATATACACACTCTCTCTCTCTTTCTCTCTCTCTGTCTTGCTCTCACTGTCTCCCATAAATAAATTTTCTTTTGAAATGGAAGATTGTTCATATAATTTCCAGGTCATAGAAAATAACTAATCATTTGTTTTTATATATGCATATTGCATATATAATCATAAAAATTTATAACATTTTATATGTCCAGAGTATACTTTAAGATTTATTATTTTCTCTAAAATGTTTTAGATTGAACATCAGTGGATCACATTATTTGAATTACATTTAGATATTTCATGCATCTGAAAGTGTGAAATTATGAATGGTTTGCTTTTAAAAGATATGAGGGTAGTAGTTGTTAAAACTTTATCTGATAAAGAGTGCATCCTCTATCTGTTTTGAAGCCTGCACTATTCTGCTCTCTTATCAAATACAGCCTTGCTTCCTTCTTAAAATCATACATACATGAAATTATACTTTTAAGCAGTCTGCTACAGAACCCTGTTGAGAAAGAAATATGTTATCTCAGTTGTACACAACATTACTAAAATAATGAATGAATGGCAGGGACACTAAATGTAAAATTTGAGTGTAATCAACTACTCCCTCAGGAACAGTGATTTCCAAGCTAATTTCACCTTCTGGCATCTGTAAAATAAAGGATTTTCCCAAGGATATGCTTGCTTCCAACATTCACGGGCCCTCCTCCAATTCTTGAAGTAAAGCAGCCTTTTTTTGAAAACATAAAGCTTAATTTTTTAACCTAAATTATATCCACAGATTCTGTGTTGGAGCAAAAGTTTGTAGATTCAACATATCTCTAATTAATAAAAGTAGCAAAGTAATCAACTAGGCTAAAGTGTTTTGGAATCGAGAACTCTTCAAGGCATTTGTCAGAGAAGATGTTGCCAGTTCTCCTAATTGTTGTAGGATGTCGAGCAGCCATTTTCCTTAGTAAATGTTGAAACTTACCATGAAGTTCCCATATATTTTGGCTTATTTCAGGGTGTATTTCAAATTAAATTCTTATAAATCCATTCTCTCATTAAGCTATGACTCATTTAAGAGAAGATACTGTATTTTGTATGTGTGTGTATCTGTGTGTATATTTGACTCACTGTTTAGAAGAATGAATAAATACTATTCTGTAATCAGTTACAAGCAAAGATGACAACTAAGCACAAAAAGTATATAAAATAAAAACCCCAGTCGTTTGTAGAGAGTAAGCAAAAGCAACAACTGGTGAGAGTTTAAAAGCTATTCTAACAAAACGCAGTGGGGTTTTGCTTATTCTGTGAAAGAACTTTCCTTTGCTTTATGTTACCATAGAAATGCTTTAAAATAACATACAAGAGTAGGAGCCAGTTAAATACTCATTTTTTTTATTTTAAATTTATTTGAAAGGCAGAGACAGACAGACAGAAGAGATATTACATCAACTGGTTCACTTCCTAAATGCTTACAACAGCTGGGACTGGACCAGGTTGAAGCCAGGAAACAAGCGTTCATTCCATGTCTCCCACATGGTTGCCCTGGACTCAAGTATTTGAACCTTCACTGCTGCCTCCTAGTGTGCACATGAAAAGGAAACTGGAATCAGAATAAGAGTTAAGGCACTCCAATATGCGGATATCTGAGTGTGTCCTAACCACTGCCCCAAAACACAAATTAAAAAAAAAAAAATGAAAAAGGAAACAGTTCATCTCCTGTATCCATCAAAATTGTGCTGCAATGAATAAGCTGAATTGCAAGGATTTAAACCAATTACATGATTATTCATTCATAAATGCAATCTGGGCTAGTTTAGAATCCCCTTAAACTAATCCAGGAAGCATGGTAACTTGCCTGTCTGTTCTACTATAAATTGTATGAGTCTACCATCCTCAAGGTAAAAAGAAGACTGTCAAAGCTTCAACCTTCACAGATATTGCAGATAGAAATGGAATAGCAACAAGCTTTACTTCAAATGTGTTGGCCTCACTTCTCTTCAAGGAGAATGTAAATGCAGTGTATGAGAAAAGAACCTTGAGAGTATTCTTTTGCCAATAAAGAAAGAGTAATGCAATAAACAGCCAAGATATCACGCCACAGTGCAATGCCAAAAAAAAAAAAAAAAAAGGAATCACCTTTAATGGGCTCTTGATTCAGAATAGAAAGAGTGAAAATTCAAAATTGGTGCTTCACTAGAATAATATATACTCTTGGATCAAATACTTAATCAAAATGTAATTTATCTTTTTCAAAGGATGTTCTGGTTATAACATAAATCTTTCTCACATTTACTGAAAGTCAAAGAGAGCATAAAAATTCTGCCTTTATAAATAATAATCTGATCTCTGGTTACCCTTATAATTTAGCCATAATTGTACCAAGAACATAATTTGTATATATCAGATATTATTTTGGTTTAGAAAATATCATGGGGTAGGCACTGTGGCACTGCAGTTTAATGCAACACCAGCATCCTGTATCAGAGCTCTCATTTGAGTCCCAGGTCATCTGCTCTGAATTAGCTTTCCACTAAAGCACTATAAAAAAGAGGAGATGGTCCAAGTACTTGGGCTTCTGCCACCCATGTGGGAGCCAGGTTGGAGTTCCTGGCCCCTGGCTTTGTCCTAGCTCAGCCCTGGCTGTTGCAGCTATTTTGGAAAGTGAATCAGAAGATAGAGGATCTCTATCTCTCTTGCCTTCTCTCTCTCTCTCTTTCAATCAATCAGTACTTAAAAAGAAGGATAGCTTACATTTCCATGCAGGTCTCAATTCATAACTGTGACCTGTGCCTCCTGTAAAACAGCACTGTTCCAATTCTACTACTGCTGTCTTAAAAATTCTTTTTTTTAATTTATTTTTATTTATTTGAGAGTTACAGAGACAGAGACAAGAGAGAGAGAAGGCTCTTCCATCCACTAGTTCACTCCCCAGATTGCCTCAATGGTGAGAGCTGATCTGATCTGGAGCAAGGAGCCAGAAGCTTCTTCTGGGTCTCCCACATCAGTGCAGGGGCCCAAGGACTTTGGCCATGCTTCACTGCTTTCCCAGGCACATTAGCAGGGAGCTGGATTAAAAGTGAAGCAGCAGTACTTGAACCCTATGAGATGCTGGCGCTTCAAGACAGGGATTTAACCTACTATGCACAGCACTGGTCCCAATATTAAAAGTTCTTAGTAACATTTTAACAATAGCCCAACATTTTCATTTTACATGAAGAAACAAATTATACAGCCAGTGTTATTCCCATATAACATAGCAGAGGAGTTCAGAAACTATCTGAAACAGAAGTTCTGAATGTGTGAAATCCAAGGAATGAAAAATAATTGTCTACTAGTGGTGGTAGATTAAATATATTTATGTTGCCACAGGTAACATTTACTAGATGTTGTAAATAGCATACAACTTAAAATAACATAAATTGCGACCCTGGAGCTAATTAAATTCAGCATCTAATGGAGAAAAATTTATTGACAGCTCACTAAAATGAATTAAGAGAAGCAGTAGCTGCAGTGTGTTAAACATAATAAAGTGCTGATTTTTTTCCTAAGCTTTTAGAAGATTATTATAAAATTGCTCTAGGCCACTCAGTTAATGTGCTACACCCAATTACTATTCTTAAATCAGCCAGGACATGTCTATTTATTGAAAAGTAACTTACTTACTTGTTATTGTTTCTGATTTTTATTCATACTTAAGAAATTGGACACTTATTAAATATTGAAATTGAGTAAAGCACATCATAGATGTCAGGTTAATGACATGCAAAGACCAATTTGCATTGTATTATCTTTGTTTTCAGGCACTTTTCATTTCTAACATAATTTTAATGCAGGGAGCATGAATCTATACAACCTTCCCCAGATTTAATTTTTGAAAGTGGAAGTTTTTCATAAAGAGTTTTATGAGCAAATGTAGACTCTTATTCACTTTACACGGATTGAAATCCATTTGAAAACTCTTTGTCAGGGATAGTGAAGATTATATCCAAGCCCCAACTGTTCAAGGAAATGAAAAATTATTTATAGCTGTTATCCATAATCGATTTATATCATCATGCTGTGTATTATAGAAAAGGTATCGCTCCAGTCCTCTTTTATCCTACAAACAACAGAAATTCAAAACAACAAAACAGGATATAAAATGTACAGATGATAGCACATAGAACTAAAACATCAATGAAATCAGTCCTATTTTAAGAAAGCAAAATCTAAATACTAAGGTGAAGAAATTAAGGCAAATATTTCAATTGTGTAAATTAGAAATGATTATGCCCATGAAAAGATTAGGTTCAAATGTTTTGTTTCAGGTTTTCTTAGTTTTGTTAATATGTAGACTATATGTAGACTGCAGAGAACCCTTTAAATCATTACATGCATAAGATTATAAAGTGCTTTAACAAAGCCATAAGCCATTTGTTTATAGTTTTAATGTGTCATCAGAATTCAGCTGAGAACACCAATTCATTAAATAGCTTGAATGTAGTGATCACTTCAACAAGGCATACATTTAATCAAAAATTCCAGTTGTACACCTTAAATATATATCATTTTTAGTTTTCAATTATACCTCAATGAGCTGAAAATAAACAGAAAATCTAGTCTTTGCTTCACTTATCTAATTGACATGACCCTCTGCTTTTATTATTGAAGATGAATCCTTTAAAAGTTGATGATCTGGCAAAAGAATGTTACTCTCACCTTATTTTAAAGTAAATAGGTCAATGGAAAACTAAATGAATTCTGAAAAAAATAGAGCAGCAGGAATCACAAAACAGGAAAACTATAAAAGTGATTAAAAGCAATCCATCAGAATTTCTTT
Source organism: Oryctolagus cuniculus (assembly GCF_051225735.1). Taxonomy (NCBI): domain Eukaryota; kingdom Metazoa; phylum Chordata; class Mammalia; order Lagomorpha; family Leporidae; genus Oryctolagus; species Oryctolagus cuniculus. The sequence continues at coordinate 64,374,266 of NC_142874.1, forward strand.
TGAAATTGTGCTGTCCACATAATTTTAAAAGGAACTACTCCTTCTAAAGAAACTATTTTGCCATCAAATCCAAGTACAAGTTACCATTTTATCAAAGATAATATTTTAAGTGGGAAAACTATAACTTTTCAAAGCACTATATTAAAACACTAGCAAGTGTTCCCTTTGAAATTCCCTGGCAAAGAGGGCCTACCCATGTGCACCCACTGAGCTGAGAAAGAACAATAAACTAAAATATGCAAACTTTTATATCCTAATATATTATGAAAACTAAAACCAAAAACTTAAACATATTAGTATACCAATTTTTAGGAAAATAAGAAATTCAACTACTCTAGAAGTGATGTTTTCTATATTTTTGTATGAGAAGACACTAGAAGCAGCCAGGCAGTCAAGAACAGTCAAGAGTTTGTTAGATCAGAGGAAAATCATTGTCTTTATCCTAAGATCAATTGAAAGATATTAAGTCCATAAGGGTATGATTGGTGAGTTAATCCTCTCCCTTTTCACCCAGCGCTTGGAATAATCATCAACAGTCAGCCTATGATATAACCTTCTATAATTTTTTTTTTTCACAGGCAGAGTGGACAGTGAGGGAGAGAGAGACAGAGAGAAGCCAGGAGCCACGTGCTTCTCCTGGTCTCCCATGCGGGTGCAGGGCCCAAGCACTTGGGCCATCCTCCACTGCACTCCCTGGCCACAGCTGAGAGCTGGCCTGGAAGAGGGGCAACCGGGACAGAATCTGGCACCCTGACCGGGACTAGAACCTGGTGTGCTGGCACTGGCAGGCGGAGGATTAGCCTATTGAGCCACAGCGCCGGCCATAACCTTCTATAATCTTAGCCTAGCGTCTGTGTAGTCCTTTGATTAAATAATTTGTGAACAGCTGTATTATAAATGTAATATTGGAAAGATTCTGATGCCCCCTGTTGAACATGCTAACAGATGTGAAGACCACATATATAATCTGAAAGATCAGATCAAAGAATATGCAAATGTTAAAGAAAGAAAGAAGGAAGGGGGCAAGGGAGAAGTGAGGAAGGGGGAGGGAGGAGGGGAAGAGGTGGGGCAGGGCAAACTGCTCAGTGATTTCCTTTGGAAATGTGGAAAACTTTTTTGTTCTATCCTAAAATCTTATTACTCTTTTTAAAATAGTATTCTTATAGGAAAATGCCACATTTTCTGTCTTTTACCAATGAAAACAAGATAGGGTCATATTATCTGAAAACAGAGCCTATAGACCACTTGTTTTAAAAAAAAAAGCAGTGGGAGTGGATTCAGAAGGATACACTGTAACTATAGTTGTCAATAACCATAGTCAACAAATATTCCTCATATTTAAGTGAAGAAATATTCCTTTACCTTACATTCCTGAATTGACTAAGCTAAAAGCATTTATAGTGTAGAGACTTTAGGAACAAATAAGTCCCATCTTTCACACAAGGCTGCAGTTCCTTCCACTAAGTACCTCAAGTGACAGGTAGTTGTATTCATGGCTGGACAGTTCATGACTCGCAAGATCTTTCCTCTCTTAACAACCAACTATTATGCCTAATTTGGATGACTGCAGTACTTCAGAATTAGCTTTAATTCCCTTTTTGAAGCAGCACATATTTGACCATACTATATTCAATTGTTTTCTCTTGTACAAATCCATTCATCCCATGCTTCCAACCAACCCTACAAAGCCTAGCTCTTTCAGTTCCCATTGTTCCACTTTCTCTTTCACATACATTTTGCATGCTCCAATCAGACTCACCTTTTTGTGCATTTAACCCAAAATATTACTGCCTACCCTTTCATGTTTGCTGTTTCCAATATTCTGTGTTCCATATATTTGCATGTATACCTACTTTGGATCTTTCAAATTGATGTAGAAGTGTGACCTCATTTTGTTCATATACTTCTCAGCTTTTGAAACTATTTTTAAATTGCGATAAATTATTTTTTCTCTCAAAAACAGAATCAAGTTTTATAAATATGGGGACCTACACTATCTTACTATTGAATTCTACAATAAGTAGGACAGTGTTCCTGGCACATAATATATATGTATGAAGTATTTATTTGTGAGTGAATAAACATGTGTCTATATGGAGATATAGATAGAGACATAGATATAGATTTGTGTTCTACAATCTGTATTCCACATAGCAGCCAGAGTGCTATTAGACAATGTGAACCCAAACCCAACTCTGTTAATTTCCCTCCTGAGATTTTTTCTCGATAGCTGCACAGGTTATGCACCTGGCATCTCTGTAGGTTTCTCTTTAGGTTGATGACAGTGAGCAGCATGCCATGGAGTCATATAGTGCCTAGGCCCTGTTCAGTTATTCCTAGGCCTGCATGTCAGCTCCAACACGAGGCATATGGAACTCTCAGAATAAGATCCCACAACTATCTCTGCTTTACTTTTCTCCAGTGCTCATTGGAACTACTCACAAAACCTCCTGACTTACTTTCAGGTCCTCCTAGCACCTTGCTTTCTCTGATCCACTAAGCCTTCTGCACAGAATAATTGATGCTTCCCTGGCATAAATAATTCATTTTCCTCTGTGGTCATCTATATACCTTCACTTCTGATTTCTAACCTTGATTAGTATCTTTCTAAAATGTTCTATTTTCACTACTTTTGTTCCCATAACATTTACCACCTCATTGTGATTTATAATCGTGTGTCTTCATTTCTTCTTCATAAGGTAAGGCCAGGTTAGTCATATGGAAGGTCTTCCAATTATTCACTAATATGCCTATTACAATGAAATAATGTAATAAAAATGTTGCCCCAAATAAAATTACCTTTTAATTCTATTTGGCTATGAGCTTCCTAAATTACCCTCATATTTATCATTTTATCTCCAGAATCTGGCAGGAAACCAGATGAATTTATCATATGAGTGAATAAATTATTAGAATACGATATCCAAATTTGGTATCATCTTGGCCATTTATTTTTGTTCTCTATTTCATCATTGTCTAATTCTGTAATCTAGAATTCACATTTGATTTGCATTTGGGATAGAATTTTACCTTGTGCTGACTAAAAGAGAAGAAAGAGACAATGTTCCTATATTAATAAATTCTATAATATAATTCTTACCATCTTTCCACTTAAAATTCCACAAATATTAATCTGCTGAAATTGTGTTGACCGAAGTCACATTTAACAAAAATCATCATCTTGATTTAATTTGGTCAGTGCCTTCTATTTCACAAATATCCCTAGCAAATATTCTTATTTTCTCTGAGTACAAGTTTATATAGAAATAGTAAGCAAAATATATTCACGTACATAGTCTCATGCTCAGTAGCCCTAAACTGAATCCATTTTTGATCTGGTTTCTTGCCAAGTAAGTGTTAAATTCTATATGATAATTCAACTGGATTTATTTCTGTGGCTTTAATAGGACGTCACCATATTTTCGAGTGTCCCTTATTGTGACTCTGACTTATCCATTGTAAACAACCCATTCCTATGAGAACAGGCATTACTATGAGAACAGGCATTATAAACAACCCATTCCTATGAGAACAGGCATCAGAGCACCTGGGCACATCCATTAGGGTCATTCTGCAATCTCTCCTGTTTCCTGAGCAGTTCACTCAAGGCAAATACATCTTACTTCTTGCCACAAAATCTTTTGAAAACAAACCACTTACTCCATGGAACTACATGTTCATTTGAAAGAACTTTTTCTCATGTTCACATCCTTTAATTTTTAGAAACAGTGTCATTATTACACAAGTGCCAGTAGCAGCCCTATACACTCAAAGTGATATTATTTGGGTTGACCTATTATTTAAGCAAATGGCTCTCTCCAGATTTTTAAAGTTAGGTGGATTCATGCTGCTACTGTAATCTGATTATAAGCTAAGACAAAATTTTAATTTATTTTAAATGGCAGAAAATTCAAAATGCAAATCAATGCCACTGTGATAGGATCAAATGCCTTTCAAACACAGAGCAAAGAAGGTAAGAATGATTTTCTTTGAGTATTATCTTTTAGGTATAAAATTTAAGAACTAGATATTAAATCACAGAAATGAGCTGATCTTCTTAAGAAGCCCAATGAGAGCAAAATGAATGACATGAGAGGTATTAGACCTCCGTGAACCTGAGCAAAGAGTGGGGCAGGCTGAGTGTTTGAGATAAACAGCCTACAGAAGGAAGATGGAAAAGGGGACAGTGACTGGGAGCTGCAGAAAAGATACCGCTGAGCCTAGCAACAGAAGTGGAAGGGAGAAAGTGTGATAAAGAGCTTAAAAAGGTAAAAATGTCCATCAAGTCTCAGATGCCAGATGCCACTGCATGTGAGTCCAAGGTAGGATCATAGTATAAGACAGAAAAGGGGCCAAATAGAAATAAATAATCACAGACTACAGAAAAGTCAAGAAAGATCTTTGTTAGTTACCATTTTATTGAAAGCAACTGCATTAACAAGACAATGATGAATATTCTAGGACAAACATAAAGGGCATTATCGAAATGGTAGATATCAGTCAGGGGAATTGGAAATGAGCTTTCTTTAATTAGGAACCAGAGTGGAATAACAAATGTTAAAGCGACATTTGGAAATACTAAAGATGAGACAATATGTTTTCATATGTTACTATTTGCTGATGGACCTGATGATGCATTGCTGCAGAGGAACTTAAGGAGTGAATAATAGTTGGCCATCTGCTTGCAAACTTTGGCAGCTTTTGAAGATAGTAGTTCACAGGGAGCAAGGAGTAAAGAAAATAGAGTTTTACTGACTGCATCAAAGTTATATGAGAGTAAAGGGGTTGCCTACTAATGAAGATAATTACCTCTTCCTGATAAGAGATAAAGGCACAAAGCTACAGCTGGATAATAAAAAATTCTTCTAGAGCAGAATGGCATAAAATTATATTCAATTCAGGTCCCATGCATTATTAACTCACTCAAAATTAAAGTATTTCTTTAGTCTCTTGCAAGGCAGAGGCATGTAATGGAAAGATCACAAGCTTTGAAGTCAGATAAACATGGATTCAAAATCTACAAGTCTGATTCAGAGCAAATCTTTTCACAGTCCTCATTTTGAAAATGAAGACATAGCTACCTACCCCATAGGATTTTGAATGGTTAAAAAGATGGCAATGCCAAGTGACTAACACTGCGACTTGTATTCTTTACTCTTTAACAAATATCTGTAGTGTGCTACCATGGGTTAGACCTTGTCTTAGTGTTTGGATATGGGGATGTAAATAAGACCAGGTTACACCCTCCTCTCCCACAGAAGCTATAGATTTATGACAGAGAAGTTCACAAATCAGACAATTGTAAAAATTATCATTTCTATTTGTAATTTTAGATGTAAAAATTCCAACCATAGGAAAGGCTGCAAAGCAAAGGTACATAACATTATGAGCATTGATAAAAGGATTTTATAGCATATCAGAGAGGTCAAGGAAACCACTTGAACAGTAACAAAGCTGGCATTTGAAGGAACAGTAAAGAGTCCACTGGAGAAAAAAAAAAGCATAATATGGAAACAAAAAGAACACCACGTAGATGTGGTTAGACAGGCAATGAGGCTCTGGTAATGCAGAATCGGAAGGTCTTGAATGTACACCTAAAAAGATCACGGTGGCAGGCATTTGGCACAGTGGTTATTTCACTGCTTAGGATGCCCACATCCTGTATCACAGTGCCTGGGCCTGAGTCCCAGCTACATTTCCAATTCTAGCTTCCTGATAATGCTCACCCTGGCATGCAGCAAATGATGGCTCAATTACTTTGATCTCTACCACTCTTTTGGTGAATGAAATGGAGTTCTATGCTCCTAGCTTCAGCCTGGACCAGCCCTTACTGTTGCAGGCACTTAGGGAATGAACTAGCAGATGGAAGATTTTTTTCTGTCTCTCTCTCTCTCTTCTCTCTGTGTGTGTATGTGTGTGTGTGTCTCACTCTGCCTTTAAATAAATTAATAAGTAAATTGATTAAATAATTAATTTAATAGTTAATTAATGGAAACTATCTCTTCTCCTTTGCAGGCATTACTGCTATGATGATCTTGTCTAACCAGTATGAAAACACCTAAGGACAACTTTTCTGTATTCCTTAATCTATTCTTAGCATTGTAATAAACGAGGTCTTTAAATGACTGCAAAATTTCTCTTGAGCATTAATATATGTAATGATTCCTCTTCACTACATGTAATGGAACAAAAGTTGGGCATTAGCAGCACAGAGGCCACTGGGCAGTGATCAGAACCTGGCTATCAGAGACCTGTGCCTGCTGGATGTGTCACTGCACAAGGTCCCTGGCACTGTCATGGAAGAGGTTGATTCCCTCTCACATCCACACTCCAAGATTAACATCCATCCCAACCCAGACTTCTGGCTTCCCACTTGAAAGAAAGAACAGACATTCTCATAAATCTCTGGGTGAGTTAATTGCTATTTTATATGTCAGGAGAATCCAATTTAACAAAAATATCTTAAGACAACACATAGTTATCCCTTGTTTGTCATAGCTTTCTTCATCACCTGGGGCCTTTGTTCCATATTACCCTCATTGGAATTTGGGGTAGCTGAAGGAATGATCACCCTTTGCTCATAAATGCATTTCACATCCATATATGCCCTATTGGCTACAGCAAGTCACAAGGACACATCTAATTTTAAAGTAAGAATCTATCACATTTTTGGAATGTGAACAAAAGTATTGTTAAATAAACATATTGATCACACATTTACCATCATTAGGGAGGAAGAGGACTAAAAATGAAACACATTTATTTTCAGGACTCCCACTTCTTTTTATCCAATGTTTTTATTTATTTTCCATCACACTAAATCCAGGGTATTTGTTATTTTATCTTTTTTTTTTTTTTTTACATGCAGAAAGACAAAGACAGACAGATGGCGAGCTCCCATCTACTAGTTCACCTGCTATATTCCCTCAGTAGCCTGCACTGGGCTGATCCAGGTGAAATCCATGATCCAAGAGCCCAATCCAGGTCTCCAATATGCATTGCAGTGATCCAACCACTGGAAACATCACTGCTGCTTCACAGTGTGTGAACCGGTAGGAAGTTGGAATTGGGAGCAGAGATGGGACCAGAACCCAGGCACACTGATATGAAATACAAGCAGCCCAAGCAGCACCTTAAAACTTGCTAACAGATGCCAAATGTTAACAGAACACTTATTCTAACAAACTTATAGCTACTGCTGTTCATTTACAGTGGTTCTCCTATAACATAGGAGCAAACTTCAAAAAGCTCATAGAAAATGTAATTAAAAGATAATGCAGGGTTTCCATGAACATTTTGAAGCCCTCTTATGCATATTCATCACCCTTTGGCTTATAACATTTTTCAAACTAATGTTGCCTAGAATTGATAGATAGCAATCAAGTACTCTCACTAATCAAAATAATGCATTTCATTGCTTTAGAGAAATATTTATAAGGCACTTGAGCAAATAATTTCTATTTTAATGTCACAATCAACTTGCAAATCAATAGTATCCTCATTTTATAAAGAAATTAACTGAAATTCAGATGAATATAGTGACTGGTTAGGATCACATGCAAGTAAATGCTAAAATCTGCATTTGAATCTATATCTGATCACAGAATATAAATTCTTTACAAAGCACTACATACTCCCAAATATGACATCTACTTTTATTTATTAAATTTATGTGCACATAAACTGTTATTCTACAGATTACACTAGTAGAGAGCCAACAAAAACCTAGGGACTGGTAAGGAACTGGTTAATATGCAAATTCTTGAGACTGCTTCAAAATTTATTAACTGAACATAAGCACTTACAGTACCAGTGCATTAACTTCATCAGACATTGCTGATAATACCTGACCCCACCCAAATAACAGGATATGGGAAGTATTGACATAAAATAATGGAGTCACATCTTCCAAGTAGTAAAAGGATTAAAATACATTCAGAGATAAAAGAAGTAAAACACCCTTTCAAAATGTAAATTACTTCTTCCATAGCAACAATGATAATGTACTAATTCTAAGAGTCAAATAAATTATTCAAGGACATGGCCATTTAGTTTGTTTCTTGACTCCATAGGGAAAAAGTAATTATGTTTAGCCTAGCCAAGCCTATGATAACAGCTGGCTATAGGGGAACAAAGCAAAGGTAATGTCTTCAGAAATCCACCATGATGTCTCATATTTTAGTTTAAGATGTCCTTGGAGGGACCTCACAATCAGTCAGTCCAAGGTTCCCATCTTACAGTCAAAGCTGTTGAGGCCCAAAGAGGACAAGCACTTTGTGGGAAGGGAGTGTCACATGCTCTGGAATTACTGAAGGGCAGACAGCTCCCCTCATGAAAAGGTTAGGAAGCAGACCGCCAATTATGAAAGCACATTCCTGGTTGCTTTATGTACATTGTTTCACCTCATGCTCACATGAACACAACGAAAAGGATATTTGCTCTTCCATTGTAAATGTATCTGAAAGTAGAAGGTAAACTAACTCGCCTACATTCACAGTGAAGTGTAGAGTTGGGACACAAAGTCCTTTTTGCCTCCTACATCAAAATGCCTTGTGAGCATATGCACTCCCAGCTAATGCAGGGGTTCAAGTCTGGATAACATTGTGCTAACACTGCTATTTTCGGGGGATTATTCGCTTTAGATGATACTTAACTAAAGTCTCTTTCAATGCTATCATTCTGAGATGTCTGATTAATGTATCTGTACCATCTTGAAGCACTGTCTTATTTGAGGGGTTGGTTAGATAATTGAAATAATTCAGGCATCATTAAGATGATTGAAATTGTCTTTCTGGATTATTGTCTCAGACTTTTTGAATATCATCTAAGTGCAGGGCCCTGCTGTAGAGGAGTACTCTGAAGACTAGGAAAGTATTATCTTCAGATTTAAAGCAGCTTCCGTACAAGAGTGCTGCAGTTGTACTTCTGGAAAGGGGATAATTAAGTCCTGTCCACCCTGCCACTCTCACCGTATACACTCAATCAATGTGATTCAGGTGTGTAGAATGGAAGACTAAATGACCCAACATTGAGGTGAATGTTTCAGTCCCAGCCTAGGATTATCCCTTGTCCCACTGTGGCTTTTTCTCTCCTGTTTTGAGGTATACACTTAAGGTCTATATGGAAGCAGACCTTAAGGGTAGAATTACTCAGGTGACTGCTAGCAAGAATAGCCAACTTGCCTGACACCTGACACCTGTCTGTCTTATAGATACTGTGCCTGGACTTCCCAGTTTCTTGAGAGGTTTCCTCAACATACCTGAGAAACTACAAGCTACCATCCATATCCACAACAAAAATACCACTCCCACAAGCAGAGATTCCAAGTAAAGTTTAAAAGAATAAACGACTCAGCCCGGGCATGCCTTCTAAATAGAAACATGCCCACAGTGCTCCTGATCTCATCCACACATCTTCTAGAGAAGAGATAATGACTGGAAAGCAGATAGAATTGTTTAAGAATCGTTGTTCTTAAGATCAGCCTTGGATAGTGAACCAGTAGATGGAAGACCTCTCTCTCTGTCTCTACCTCTCTCTGTAACTCTGTCTTTCAATAAATAAAATAAATATTTTAAAAAATGATCAGCCTTTATGCTGGGTCCCCTGTCAAGGTAAGTTCTCCATAGTACAAGAAGAGGAAAAATCTACTGTACAGTCAGCATAAAGGATTCACTATATTCTTGCCTTCCCCTCATTCTTCACCCCATGGCATTGATGGCCAATTTGAGGTTAACTCAAATCTCTGCACTGCACACTTAATTGGAAGACAGAATGTCCCTTATGTCCAGCATATTGTCTCTGCTTGCAATGATTTTAGCTACAACTTAGAAAAACTAGGGAAGGGTGTTAATCTGACAGTGTGACCAGAGATCAATTATAATAAGCAAGAATCACATAGATCCTCCCACAAGTTCCCATTCAAGATTCTATTGGGGACCGGGGTTGTAGGGCAATGTGTTAAGCCACTGCCTGCAATGCAAGCATCCCATATCAATCAGGACACAGGTTGGAGATTTGGCTGATCTGCTTCTGATTCAGCTCCTGACTTTAGTCTGGCTGCAAGATTCTCTCTTTCTCTCTCTCTTTCTCTCTCTCTCTCTCTCTCTCTCTCTCTCTCTTCCTTTTCTTCTCCCTCTTCCTCTCCCTTTCCCTCTCCTTCTGTCACTCAGCCTTTTAAATAAATAAATAGATCATTAAGGGAAAAATTCCAAATCCCATGAAACTTCTAATGATTATTTTCAAATTAAGGGGAATGACTAAGCTAATACATAAAGTTAATTAAAGTTAATTTCAAAATAGTCTTCCTATTCCCCACAGCATCTTCCTCTATCAAGTTATATTTCATCTATGAAGTTGTCACAAGCTGAATTTTTCTTTTTATTTATTATTCTATTATTCTTTTTTCTTGAGAAGAGTAGATTGCTCTGCATTTTCCTAAGAAACCCTAGGATGTGTGAGGGTTTTTTTTTTTTTTCTGTTCTTGTATTCTTCCAAAATGAAAAAAAAGTAGTCCATATTTTTAATTATGTGTGCAGTCTCATTATTTAAAAAGTCAAATGCAAAGTGCCTGAAGTCCTCAAATTTTTTAAAAGCTAGAATTTGTGTTGTATTTAGAAAGCTGACTCTGACATTTTAGTTACAGAAAAAAAAAATGTTGATAAATCTGTTATATTTGTCACCTTACCAAAACCAAGAAAGGTAGGGGATGGAACAGCTGGTAGATATTTCTAATCTAAACTGTCAGACAGAGAGAGCATGAAGAGAAATCTGTTGATGTTGGTGCTTTTGATCTAACCCTCCAGGCAGGAGGTAGCTCTGGCAGAGCATCACTCCAGAGAACCACAGTTAGGGAAGAAGCTCTAGTGAGTGCCCACATCCAAAATGCCTGCAAGATGAAAGGATTTATCTTAAAAAAAGTTCATTTTTTCATATAATATGGCTACTTTGAATTAATGCTTAAAAACCCTGTGGTATGATACTAACATTAAAGAAAGAGACATAAATCTTTGTGTTGTCTCTTCAGAGGTAGCCATTCCAGAAACAGAAACTAAAACGATTGATTAAAAGAAGGCATCTCATGGTGTTTGTTTATTGTGCTATAGATGACTACACTTCATATAGCTTTGACAAATATAACTTTAAAAAGGCCTATTCTTGTGTTAAAAAAAATCACATTGTCTTTTTGAAGTTGATGAAACTTATGGGAAAACAACAAAAATTTAACCGAATATTTATCCCAATATAAGTTGCATGACAAATATCAGATCAAATCTTGTGGATTGAATTTCCTCTGTTATTTTTTCCCCAAAATTTAATACACATTCCTAAGAAATCAGTTTTTAATTTTTATACTTGAATGCATTTTTAATATCTGCTCAAGTGATCCAACAGAAACCATTAACTTGATTAATTGATTCATGGCCTTTTTATGTTTCGTGATTCTTTGTTTTCTGTTTTCTTTTTCATGTAGAAGTACAGAAACACTGGAAGCTATTTAACAAGTTAGTTTCCTCAAAGTATTTTAGGAAATTATTTCCTTTTTGGATACCTGTGCTGATTTGCTTTAACTGTTTCAGAGAGCACACAAAGCAATTCACAATTATGCAGATACTGTGTTTTCTTAACACTAAAAAGAATAAAAATATGTCCTATTGAACATACTGCTCATTTTATTTTTTAAGAAAAAAATGATAGCCCCTTTGGAAATTGCTAAATAAATAATTGGGTATAATTGGAATTTTCCAAGAAGGAAAAAAAATCATATCCAATCAATCTTCAATGGAAACTAAGCATTTAGAACAGTGTTATTAAATAAGGAAACATGTCCAAAATTTGTACCCTTTTTAAGAGATTTATTTGAGAGTGAGAGTGACAGAGAGGAACAAAGACATTTCCCATGGTGTGGCTCACTCCTTAAATGGCCTTACAACAATAGGGGCTGTGCCAGGCCTAAGCTAGGAGGCCAGACCTCCATCCCCATCTCCCAGGTGGGTGGCAGGGATCCAAGCACCTGGGCCATCTTTTGTTGCTTTCCCAGGTACACTAGTAGGGAGTTGGATCAAAAGCTCAGGAATGCAAACCAGTTCTCATATCTGGAATGGTGACATTTCAAGTGTTGACTTAATCCATTGTTTCACAATATCTTTGGAATTCCGGTTTCCTCTGTTGAATGTTTCTTACCTTCTATAAGTTTATGCCATCCTTATGGTTAGAGGTTTCCCAGCCACTATCCCCTAATAATGTTAATATACAGATGTATTTTCAGATCTTAACTTTCACAACCATTTTAAAGAAATATAATACCATGAGCTCACAACTAAAACTAGGGTAAATTTACTTTGTTCTCCAGAAAAGTTTGAAACCAAGCCTCTCTACAATATTTTGGATGCATATGTAAATACTAGCCTTCCACTGTCTCCCAGCCTCCTACTTTTAGCTTAAAGTTTAGCTTATGATTAGCATAAGTTTAGCTTATGATTGCAAATCAACCTGTTACTATAAAATTACCCAAAATCATAGGAGCAGTACAGCCAGCCCAACAGGTTACCTGAACACAGAATTCATGAGGTCATGTATCTCCCCTATAAATAACAGTAGGATGTTCCATCTTATCTTGAGGGGTTTTCTTTTCCAGGAATCTCAAGCACTAAGCAAAGCATAACAATCACACACACATAATCCCAAGATTGGTCATTTGGGGAATGAACCAGTAGATGGAAGATTTTGTCTCTCTCTTTCTACGTGTGTGTGTGTGTGTGTGTGTGTGTCTTGCTCTAACTCTGCCTTTCAAATAAATTTATTTTCTTTAGTTTTTTTTTTTTAAATAATAGAACCTGATAGATAAAAGGTGTGTTATGAGAATGCACTTTCCTATTGTTTTAGTCAAAGAAGAATTGCAAGTAGCATTGCATATCAGTGCCCTTTTCACCTTTGGCACCATGCAATTCTGAATCAGCTTTTTCAGGATGGTGACCAGTATTTTCAAATCTTTTATTTTCCCTAGATGTCATATTTATTCATGCATGAATTCAATAATAAAGTCATACATCTCTCTCAACTGAAATCAGCAGGCTGAAAGTTAAGATCAAGGTTGGAACCCAGTCCCTGTACTTTGCTTTGAACGCGGAGAATATAGACACCAGATATTGGCATATCTAGTCTCCCATGTTCTCTTGGTCTTCCTCTGTTAGCTTAGAGTTCTCCTGATCCTGCTTCCACTATAGTAACTTATTGAATTGAGCGAGTGTTATTATAAAGTCCCAAATCACCTGTCTCATGAGGTTATTTATTTCTCCTATAGATAACATTTTGATGTTCAGTCTTCTCTCTTTTTTTTTTTAAGATTTATTTATTTATTTTGAAAGTCAGAGTTACACAGAGAGAGGAGAGGAAGAGAGAGAGGGGAGAGAGAGAAAGAGGTCTTCCATCTGATGATTCACTCCCTAGATGGCTGCAACGGTTGGAACTGCGCCAATCTGAAGCCAGGAGCCAGGAGTTTCTTCCAGGTCCCCGCACAGGTGTAGGGGCCCAAGGACTTGGGCCATCTTCTACCGCTTTCCCATGCCATAGCAGAGAACTGGATTGAAAGTGGAGCAGCCAGGACTCGAACCAACACCCATATAGGATGCCAGCACTGCAGGCGGTGGCTTTACCTGCTAGGCCACAGCACCCGTCCTGTTCAGTCTTCTTTTCAGGGATTTCTTTTCCAAGAATCCCAAGGCCCCAAGCCAAATATAACTGCCACCTACTAAATACTACAAGGCTGACTACAGCTTACTTTGTCATTTTCAGTATTCCATGAACAACACAATCTCCTCAACCAATAGAAGAAGGGTCATGAGCCCCCAGCAACCAGGGACTTGGGCATGATCTGAACATATGCCTCTCCACCCCAACTTCAGTCCATAAGAACCCTAACCCGTAATGTCTCACTGAGCCCAGGAATTTAGCAGTATCTACCCACTCCTTGCTCTGAACTTTGCAACAAACCACCAGCTTTGTTCTTCCACACCAGTGTCAGTGATTGGCCTGCTTGCTGTGTGTCAATCAAGTGGAACCAGATTTGAGAATTCGACAGCAAGTAGCTTTGGGGATTTTCTATAATAAAGTCCATGTAATAACACAAACAAGAATCATGTTGTTGACATGGGATCTGGAATAATAGCTATAAGGGAGCACTTGGTACCATCCAGATACCAACAAGTCATCACAGACTCACCAATATAGAGTTTTTTGCTACTTCAATGTTAAAAATTAGATAGCTTACTGCTGTTTTAATGAGAATGTATTTAATTATTAATGAGGTTGAATACTTACTAACTTCATGTGCCATCTGTATCTACTCCTTCAATTGTTCCAACATTGTAGCCAATGATGGTCCTAGATTATAAAAGTTTTCATACCCATTAAATACTATGTTTCTCTAGAACGATATTTGCCCCTTTTCTTGTTATATCTGATGCAAGTTTTTCTTAAATGAGAGCTGGTTGATAATCTTTGCTCATGTTTTTGACAAGACCAAATTTAAAATTTTTGAGCTAAATGTATAAACCATATTTCTACCATTTCTTCCAGCACAGAGTATTCTATACTGAGGACAAATAAATATTCACAGGAATGGTAACAAAAAAAAAAAAATTGAAAAAGGTATTCCAAAAACTCAAGTGAATTTTTGCCTAAGAAATTTATGATATCTTCGACTTCTTCCTGTTACTTATTTCCTAAGTTTCTGATATGGATGGATAAATATTATGCATTGAAAGTAAAATAACTTTTAGATTTTGAATTTTAGTTCCAACAGTTGCTACCTTTGTTCTCTTAAGCATGTAACATGACCTTTCTAAACATTAGTTTGATCCTATATCCTTTAATTTTTAAAGAGTAAAAAAATTAATACATTTCAGAACATTTAGCACCATATTATAGGTCAACTGAATGCTATTTATCTTTTGGTTAAGTTCTCCTCTGCCCTTTTATTTTTATATAAATTTCACAAAAGTAGTTCATGTATTCATTCATTCCTTCACGTGGTTAAGTGTTGTGCCATCTCAGTGCAAGATACTGAGTGCAGGGTCTTAGTCCACCTGTACAAGGATGGACTGGGTCCGAGGAAAGGTAAGTGCACCGCTCGCCCTTTCCCCAGCCTCCTGATCCCGGAGACAATCAGACGCAGCGGGGAGTCAAGTCTAGCAAGAACTCCTTTATTTCATGCATGACAGAGCCTTTTATAGCACAAAACTGCAGAGTCATTGGGGGCAGGGCTAAGGACCAACCAATCACTTAAATAGTCATTTTATGGGGTGATTTCTATAGGACTAGGCACATGTCTATACATTTGTTACTAGTTTTGTGTTACCTCCCCTGATGTTGCATGGCCAATTAGCTTTAGTGGTAAACTGTCGCTCCCCTTCTTCGTGGAGGAACGACACAGGACCCTGCGCTGTTCTTTTGTCTGCTCGGCCCTCCCCGGGTTTGCTGCTGGTTCTTCCCGGGTTGGCTACCATCCCTTCCACCTCCGTGGAAGGGTGGTTCCCCCTGCCACTTTCCCCACTTCCGCGGGGGAGCGGCACACCGCCCGGCTCTTCTCGGGGGCTGCACAGGTATTCCTTCAGATAGATGTTCCCCTTAGATGTTCCTGGTGCATGCCGTCTCTCTCCTCCTTTATAGTCCTCTTCCACCAATCCCAACTCTGCTACCCACACGCCGAGTACGCTGCTCTCCTCCAATCAGGAGCAGGTCCTACAGTTTATTGGTTGAACTGGAGGCAGCTGTGTAGAAGCTGTTTCTCCCTTCTCAGCGCCATATTGTGGGAGAGCAGATGCATAGAATAAGTCTTAATTCCAGTAACTTAGTCTAGTCCGGGTTGCTCCCCACAGTAAACAACTTTGGATTTTACCCACCTTACTTCCTCTGGGCACCATCTTTGAATTGCTTCGTGTAACTAATTTCCCCACACTGAGAATACAAGGGAGTGGCAGCAGAATATTCAAAATATGCTAAGCAAGGTATTTTTCTTAAAAAATGGCAACACTATACAACATAAAATAGAACTGAGGTTAATTGCAAGAAAGATGAACATTTTACATTGTGGGACCAGCGCTGTGGCAGAGTAGGCTAAGACTCCACCTGCAGTGCTGCCATCCTACATGGGTGCCAGTTTGTGTCCAGCTATTCCTCTTCCAATCTAGCTCTATGCTGATGGCCTGGGAAGGCAGTGGAAGATTTCCCCAGTGCGTGGGCCCCTGCAGCTGCATGGGAGACATCCAGAGGAACCTCTTGGCTCCTGGCTTTGGATTGGCTCAGCTCTGGCCATTTCAGCCATTTGGGGAGTGAACCAGCAATGGAAGATCTCTCTCCCTGTCTCTAATTTTATTTCTCAAAAAATTTTTATATTCTTAAAAATTAAAAGTCTTAGGGTGGACATTGAGGCACAGTGGATTAAGTTGCCACTTGGGATGCCTACATGCCATCTCAGAGTGCCTAGGATCAAGTCCCACCTCTGCTTCCAATGCAGCTTCCTGTTAATGTGTGCCCTAGGTGTCAGTGGTGATGGCTCAAGGACTTGGGTCACTGCCACACACCTGGGAGACAAAATTGGAGTTCTTGGCTCCTGGTTGTGACCTGGCCCAATCCCTGATGTTGCGGACATTTGGAAAATGAACCAATGAATGAAAGATATCTATATCTATATCTGTATTTCTATCCCTCTATCACTCTGCAGCTTTGCCTTTGAAATAAATAAATAAAATTAAAAAGTTATGAAGATACAATTATTATAAAAATTGTACACACTTTTGAGGGAGCAAATGCTGACAAAGAGTATATGTTTATTTCTAACAGAAAAATCCCAAGGGGTAAAGGTTAATATAGGCAGAGTGACTGTCGCCAAATCCATCCTTTCTCCCCTCCCTCAGGAAAAACCTTGAAAGGTTTTTCAGTCATTTAAAATAGACTCAATATATTCTGAGTGGAAAAGAGGAAATATGTACAAAGTTGTATAGAATAATATGTATAAAGTTGTCTTCCTCTGACAAAAGGCTGATAAATTTTATAAATAAATATCTTTTGTACTTCAAAAAATAAGTATAGTCAGATGGGACCTCGCAGATCTAGGGATGAGATTCAGAGAATAAATTGTTGCAATGCAAAAATAAAATTTTAGAGACAAGCAGATCTGATTTTGAATCTTAGCTCTGCCACTTAGTGGCTATTTGACATTGGGCAAGTTTTTTAATCTCACTAAATCTCAGTAATTGCATGCATAAAATAAAGGCCATAATAGTCCTTTGGCAATTGAGAGATTAAAGATAACATCAACATACGCATTAAAGATAACATAAGTATATAGCTTAAATATATGGTGTAAATATATAATATAGTGAAAGCAGCTAGCATGATGACTTGGACTCAATAAACAGAAGCTTTTCTTTTACTATCTATAAATCACAGCACACACATTATATTTATAAAATAGTCATAAAATTAAAGAATAATATTGCATGTCTTGCATTTTGAAGGAAATAGAGATGGGAAGATGCTGATGAGGTTCTGCCTCTACGAACTTATATTCTGGTGTACTCACCCAAATCTTCACTTCACTCCCTAGTTCCAAGTAACTGAACATCAAGAGACATCGACTATATTATAAAGACCAAACTTAGCTCTTATCTCAAAGGTCCTGGAAATCCACCCAAAATTTTCAAGTCACATAGTAACAGATAAAGTTTGTATGTTAGTAAGATTTTGGGGGGCTGGGCTTGTGGTGTAATAGGTTAAACTGCTGCCTGTGTTGCTGTCATCTGATGTGGATGCTGGTTTGAGTCCTGGCACTTCCACTTTCCATCTAACTCCCTGCAAATGCACCTGGGAAAGCGGCAGAAGATGGCCCAAGAACCTGGACCCCTGCTGCCCATATAGGTGACCCAAATAAAGCTCCTGGCTCCTGGCTCCTGGCTCCTGGCTTCAGTATGCCCCTGCTGTGGACATTGCAGCTATTTGGGGAGTGATACAGCAGATGGAAGATCTCTCCCCATAACTCTGCCTTTAAAATAAATAAATAAATAAATCTTTAAAAATATTTTATTAGTGTTCATGGGCAGTAGAAGAGCTCACGCACAATTGTAATTATTTGGCTGAGAGGTCATATCGCCAGAGGAATGGGGAGAAGGCCTTGATGTAAGAATGTGTCAGAGAGAGAATAAGGAGGGCTGGCTTCTGTTTTAAATATTGGATAGTCAATTTTATAAATAACTGACATATTGGATATACAAGTAGAAGCTAGTTAGACAAGAAACTAGGAAAAAATGTTTTCTATGTGAATTTTACTTGCTTTTACTTTCATCAACAAAGGCAATCTTGAAGATTTCAGATCATACATAATGGGAAAATAAGGTTCTTCAAATTCCAGTTCAGACATTACATCCTCCAAGCACATGCTCAATACATGAACAGTCAAATACTTTCTCTGGGTTTTTTTCATGGCCCTTACTTGTCAGCTATATCATGACATCAAACATGCACCTGTCTTTCCAATTGTGTGCTTCTTAAGATTAGAGTTAAAGTTTCAACCACATCTGGTTATCCAAGAACAGCAAAGTGCCAGGTACAACCCTTCAATCTATAAATAATATTGGATCAAATTTCTTAAGATAGCTCCAAGATCCATTACACTGCCACATTTCTCATCT
Source organism: Oryctolagus cuniculus (assembly GCF_051225735.1). NCBI lineage: Eukaryota > Metazoa > Chordata > Mammalia > Lagomorpha > Leporidae > Oryctolagus > Oryctolagus cuniculus. The sequence continues at coordinate 64,392,952 of NC_142874.1, forward strand.
TTCAATAACACAAGTTCACCAATTTGAGGTGTCTTTAAAACTGTAAAAATTATTTTTCTGGTCAAGAAATCTGTTTCAATCTTTGGGCCATGTATTACTAGCTAAATATATAAATACACACACACAAACACACTCACACATGTTTAACATTCCAAGTCTGATTTCTATTTCTCATGCACCAAATAGGTATAGTGATATTTGCTCAATCCATCAGACATATTGTACTAGTATGAAGCAGATTAGATAAAATCCTTAAAAGCAGTCTTCAAGACCATAAAAGGAGATAGGAATGAAAGTTATACATTATTTTGAAGAATAGTTTTTAAAATCATGTTGGGCAATCTTTTTATACTTTCTAAGAGACATGCAATATGTACATATGTTTTTATATTTTTAGTATATCTTTTACAATTAAAAATAGGAATAACAGGAACTGGGAACCAATAATTTGAAGATCCTACATCCTTCTGTTCTGTATATCTACAGTGAATCAATCTTTTATCTTTAAACCTTCCACTATTTACATGCTTCTATAAAATATGAATTTCTTCCTCAGCAGGATTGGGATGAAAAGCAATTAATTACTGCTGAAATTTACACTTGCAAATCATAAAACATTCATTAAAACAATGCTTTTAGAAGCTGGTTTTATTCATTCTTTAATTCTGGAGTTTGGCATCTAAAAAGATTATTTAAAATGTTCAATAAAATGATGTTCAGCAGTCTCTAGTCCCCAGTGAAATGAGAACTCATGCCAGATCATTCTAGTTACATTGTGAATAAAGCTATTTCATTTTATCATCAAATACAAAAATGAAACCTATTAGCAACATCTGATTAAAATAATGGTGTGGCATACTTGATTATATCCATCCTTACTTTTCGTTATATTTTTATGTTGTTATGAAATGAAATAATAACCAGGCCTGCATCTGAGAGCTGCAGTTAAAGGTCAAGGCTTCCTGAAACACAGTCAGTAAACATTCTCGAAGTTGAAAACCATTCTTCCATGTTCCAGAGATTTCAAAGGGTAGCTGGAATTGAGAAATAACCATCGTGATGACTTCCCTTAAGAGATACAGAGTGGTTTGAAATTGTTAGAAAATGTGATTGAAAATAAGCTTGAAGAGATTATTTTTAACCTATAAATGTGTAGCTTCTAATTCCAGTTTCATATCTCCAAGAAAAAAATATTTGCTAGATCATTATTTTTGCAATGTGCCTAAGGTCCCCCAAGTAATAATTTTTCAGAATATTTTTGATATGGGAGATAAAATCCTGACCTTGATATTAAAAAAATATTATCAAGACAGATAACACTACTCATCTAAATTGAAGGATTATCACTATGTATTAAATTGCACATGTATAGTTCTGTAGGAAATCTATAATCCCCAGTTTTTGGAACAATAATTTTCATTTTTATTTCCTGTCAAATATCTATGATTCAGATTAACTTGACAGTTTTATGGGACATGATAACTCTGTCTAGTTGAATGCAACAGGATACGGATTATCTACTTACAAACCATAAAAAAAATTAGAAATATCACTGGAATATTCAGCTATCCCATTAATGACATTTTGTTCCTAGATTAAAGTATCCTTCTTTATGTATTAAAAATAATAATCCCCAGTAAGCAAATGAACTCTGACTTTAAATAACTCTTCCTAGTCTTAGTAGCCATTTGATCAGAAATGCAAACTAGACTCCTCATGTACAGTAAAATGCAAGTGCTAAAAGAGAAAGGCTGTACAGAAATTTGGGCTCAGTTATGGACCAAAAGTGGAGCTGTTTCAAACCACAAGGGTGCAAAATAGCCTTCACTCTGATACAGAGATTTTGATTGTTCTCCTGTAATTTTGTTTATAGGTAACTTCAAAGGGACTTCTCCAGGTGTCACTAATTCTCTTCTGTATCAAAATTTTTACTCATTTAGGAGACAAGAAAGGAAGATCTAAAAAAGAAATAAATGGTTTGTGTCCTGTTTGTGAAAAAACACAATTGTCTCAGTAAAGATTGGCTTTGTATAGAGCTTTGCCTCAAATTTGATGAGCAGTGTGCAGAAGCCAGATGGATGGATTCTGGCTAACAGGCATGCAGGACAGGGCCCATGAGGCCAGGTCTTTGAACTGAAGAACTGTTGAACTCTGGAGAGATGGCCACATAGTGAATGGAAGTGGCAAGGAGCAGGGGTGGCAGGGTCACACAATGGCTTGTATTCATCCTGAAAATTCTTTAGCAGCCGGAGAAGATAGCCACAAAAGGCAAACACAACATGCACTGAGATCTAACCGGGGGCAGGCAAGATTCTTGGGGGCAAATAGTGCCATCTGAAGAGATATCACCCTATAATGGGAAACAACACAGCAAGCTTTTAGGGAGCATGTGGCTTGGTTTCTTTTTAACTGTCTGTCTTTTAAATACTAAGAGGCAAAGAGCATACAATTGTACATTGTAAACTGAATGAATAACACTAGCACCTAAAAGCATTGCTTTAATTAATGCTTTTATGATTTGCAAATGTAAATTTCAATGATAACTAACTTTTCATCCCAGTACAGCTCAGGATGAAATATATATTTTGTAGAAATAAGTGGAAGATTTAAGGATGGAAAATCGACTCTCTGCAGCTAAACAGAAGAGAAGTATGGAGGATCTAACAGACACACAGAGTTTAAGATTGTTAAAGAAAACCTTCCAGATAGCATGTTGAGGTGTTTCACTTAGATAAGATGTATGCTTCTAGAATCTTAAGGTAATAAATTTTTCTGTGTGTTTTTTTTTTTGAAAGAGGGCACATTTTAGATATAATTATTGCTGTTATTATCACCAATATCTTGTAAGTTTATCTTACAATATATGCATTTTTAAACTTTAGTACATTGCTTGAAACAAAATAAAATTTTACATAGCTATTATTTCTCAATATAAATTTTGGCACATTTTGAAAAAAGTAGGATAAAACATGCATCAGTGACTGCAAGTTTGTACGAGTACAAGAAAAAAAATAAACATTTTTTTGAAAATTTAACTGGAGTCCACTTTAAATGTATGTATTTTTATTTTATTGGAAAGGCTAAAGGACAGAGAAAAATTTTCCACATGCTGGTTCATTCCCTAAATGCTTGCAGCAGCCCATACTTGGCCAGGCTGAAACCAGGAGCCTGAAACTCCATCCAGATCTCCCAGGTATGTGGCAGATTCTCAAGTACTTGAGCAATCCTCTGCTGCCTCCTAGGATGCTATTTCCAAGAATTTGGATGGGAAGCATGGGAGTTGAACAAGGCGCTCTGATTGGGATGTGAGCTCCCAAGCAGCTACAAAAGATCTTCTGCACCAAACACCTGCCTCTGCGGTCTTTTTAAAATAAGCTTTCTTTATTTCAAACATTCCCCATAATCCAAATAAAATAAAATAAAATAAAATAGACAAGGCAATTATATCATTTAGGGAATAGTGGATCTGTATTTTAAAATCTCAAATGCCGGCCGGCGCCGTGGCTCAATAGGCTAATCCTCCACCTAGCAGCGCCGGCACACCGGGTTCTAGTCCCGGTCAGGGCGCCGGATTCTGTCCCGGTTGCCCCTCTTCCAGGCCAGCCCTCTGCTGTGGCCAGGGAGTGCAGTGGAGGATGGTCCAGGTGCTTGGGCCCTGCACCCCATGGGAGACCAGGAAAAGCACCTGGATCCCGGCTCCTGCCATCGGATCAGCGCGGTGCGCCGGCTGCAGCGGCGGCCATTGGAGGGTGAACCAACGGCAAAAGGAAGACCTTTCTCTCTCTGTCTCTCTCTCACTGTCCACTCTGCCTGTCAAAAAAAAAAAAAAAATCTCAAATGCCAATTAGATTATTAATTAAATGAAATCAATAACCAAATTATCTAATAAGGTAGCTAACATTACTCCATTTTTATTTTCATCATATAAAGACTTCAAAAAATCTAGGTTTAAAGAAGCGATGAGGTACTAATAGCTAATTAGCTTCAGTTTTCTACAATTCTGAATGATATAAATACTTCCTTACAAGCTTTGAAATACAAGTTTAAAATGAAAACATAGTAAACTTTCTTGGTGATAAATTCCAGGAATAACAAAAAAATGGGAAAAATAAACTAACAAAAATTGAAAATGAATTTTGGTAAAAAATGAGAGATGAGTCAATTAAAGGAAGACAAAATAAAATATGCATATCTGCCTAATAAAATATTATTGAAAATAGTATTCAGATGACCACACTTTGCTCTTAGTTGGAAAATCTTAAAACTACTTTAGTACCTGATATTAAGTGACTGTGAGTGGATGGGTGTGTGGCACAGGGGTGAAGCTACTGCTGGGATGCCCACATCCTGTATCAGAGTGTCTGGGATTGAGTCTTTCCTCTATCTTCTGATCCAGCTTCCTGCCGATACACCTGTGAGGCATAGATGATGGCTCACATAGTTTATTTCCATTTTCCAAGAATGTTTTGAAGTCCACTGAAATGTGAACAGTAACTGTCCAACTAGTGGGCTTTTCAGTTTTTTATAACATTTTCCCATGACTTTTCTATATTTTCCAGCTTTTTGTGCAGATTACTATATCAGTGAAATAAGGAAAGGTATACCGGAAATAATTAGAAGGGGTGAGCATTTTCCTAGCAGTTAACATAATGCTCAGGATGGTCATATCTCATATCAGAGTGTCTTGGTTTGGGTCCCAGCTTCCTGCAGAGAGCTGAATCAGAAGAGCCAGGATTAGAACTGGTGCCCATATGAGATGCCGGCACTTCAGGCCAGGGTTTTAACCCGCTGCGCCACAGCGCCAGCCCCAGCAAATGATAATTTAAATCCTTTTTTTTTTTTTTTTTTTTTGACAGGCAGAGTGGACAGTGAGAGAGAGAGAAAGAGAGAAACGTCTTCCTTTGCCGTTGGTTCACCCTCCAATGGCCGCCACGGCCGGCATGCTGCAGCCGGTGCACCGCACTGCTCCGAAGGCAGGAGCCAGGTGCTTCTCCTGGTCTCCCATGGGGTGCAGGGCCCAAGTACTTGGGCCATCCTCCACTGCACTCCCTGGCCATAGCAGAGAGCTGACCTGGAAGAGGGGCAACCGGGAAAGAATCCGGTGCCCTGACCGGGACTAGAACCGGGTGTGCTGGCACCGCCAGGTGGAGGATTAGCCTAGTGAGCCGCGGCGCCGGCCCTTAAATCCTTGGTTCTTAATGTGACTTGAGAACATTCTTTATAGAACTATGTCCTAGAAGATTTACTTATTTCTGAGAACTATTCTTACTTTGAAGGTGTCATTCTGTTACTCTTGCTTTCTGTCCTCTGAGACCATTTGAGTTAGGAATCCCTGCTTTATAGTCAAACCAACCCAAGTTAAATCCTAGCTCTGTCTCATGGAAGTCATGAATTTCTGGACAAATCAATCAATTTCTTCAAGCATCAGATATAGAGTGTCCACCAGTCACTTTGCATAGAAAACAGAGGCACTTTGAGCTTTGTGAACTTTTTTAAGAACTTCCACAAAGATGAGTTAGATTCACCTGGAGGAAACTTTAGACTAAAGAACTAACGATATCTGGCAAAAAAAAAAAAAAAAAAATTGATCATCTTTACCATGTAATGAAGTTAAATAAGGTAGTGATTTACCATCATTTTTCTTCTGTTAAGTTGACTGCAATAAGTCAGGGATTTAAACTGTTTGAGAGGATTATGTCAGGGTGTGAGTTACTGTAGGTCAGCATGCAGAGAGCTTCCTTCATTCAAATGTTAAGTGACTCATCAGAGATCATGATCAAACTCATTGATCCCAAAATTCTCTTTCTAAAAATATATCTAAAAGAAATAATTATGTTTATCACATGGATCAACATTTCATGATATGAAAATTTGAATGCTATGAAAACTTTGAATGTTTGAATTATGGATATTCTAAAGTAGAAAATGGCTAATGTGCTTTATATGTACTATGACAAATATGACATAATCATTATATCATTATCTCATGTTACAGAAGACTTTGAGAAGACGATTTAGCATAGTATAGAAAAATACTGAGAAGTACTTCTTAGTAGTGGAAGTTCTTTTTTTTTTTTTTTTTTTTTTTTTTTTTTTTTTTTTTTAAACTTTTATTTAATGCATATAAATTTCCAAAGTACGACTTATGGATTACAATGGCTTTCCCCCCATACCGTCCCTCCCACCCACAACCCTCCCCTTTCCCACTCCCTCTCCCCTTCCATTCACATCAAGATTCATTTTCGATTATCTTAATATACAGAAGATCAGCTTAGTATACATTAAGTATGGATTTCAACAGTTTGCTCCCACACAGAAGTTCTTTAAGACAGCATGTATTGTATGTTACCATTTTTTTTCTAGATGCATAAAACACATAGCTTATAGCTATATCTATGTTTACAGATGTGCACACGTATGCATGCTGTGCAACAAACACATTTCTTTAATTGGACCATTTGCACATAGCTTTTCCCCTGCAGATGTGAGAGAAGAATGAAGAGCTCCATTCTAGAGTCACACTGCCTTAGTCCCAACCTGTTCTACAACCTCCCAGGTTAGCATATCAGGTTAAGTTGCTTAATGTAATAATGGCTCAATTTAGCATTGGTGATGAGGAAAACCTTATAGAACTGTTATGAGAATCCAGTGTGGCAATGCATGAAAACAGTACAAGGTTTGAGAGAAAATTATGATCAATATATTTTGACTATTAATTCACTAAGTGACTAAAACTATATGGAAGAATTAAATTAGTAGCATGGATAATAGAATATCTGAGAGGGATTTCTCGAAATCTGTTCATATATTGGTTGACAACTCAATATCATTTCAATTTAACCAATCCATACTGAATAACATTGACCTACTCTTTCAACACAAAACAAAACCAATTATTTAAATAATTACCTGGCTAGAGAGAAAAATTAATCTGAACCAATGACATGGAGAATAAGAAAAAAATGGCATGTGGAGTAATTATTTTTGGTAGGCATAATCAGTACAAAATAAAACTGACACTTTCTAAACATATGCTAATGAAATTTGATGCACATTTTAAATAGCAGAATCAAATTTTCTTTAGAAAATGTTTATTTGTAACTACCATCATAGAACATAAACGAAGGAGCAAAATGATTTCAAAAGAAAACTCCTAACCATGGGATCTAGAAGGAATTAATTTTGATTAGGAGAAAAACAGATTCAAATTTAATTTTATTGCTTCACCCATTATAACTCATCATCTCCAGCAGAATAAAACAAATTTTAAAAGACTATATTGATGTCTTCATGACCTAAATTTTTACCTTAATGTAGAATATTAGCTACAGACTGGCAAGAGAAAAGAGTAAAAACTAAGTCTGGAATTTCCCATGGAGTAAGAGCATGAGAAATGGTTCAGTCATTTCCCAGTTGGGCAACAAATGTTCCTTAAAGTATTTCAATGTTACAAGATGAAAAGAATTAAGGGAAATCTGGTAACACTTTTCCTTTCACTTGTAGCTGCTAAAGAAAAAATACTCTTACACCTGGAAAATTGTAACAGAGAATTGTTAAGAGTACCAAACAGGTATGGACACTACTGTAGTAGTTTTTCTTTTTCTTTCTTTTTTTTTTTTCATTACAGGAGAGAGATCTTTTTCAACACCAGATTGAACAAAGAATAATTGGAGTTTACAGCCAAAAAGCAGGAGGGAGTCAGACCGAGAAGTGAGTGGACAGTAAATTACTAAGCTAACCACATAGGATTTCTGCTGAAGGCAAGCTAGGGTGATCAGATATTACCTGGGGGGCGGGGGTGGCAGGAGGTAGTATGGAATGAAGAATTTGGTCAGATACTGAGAGTGATCAGGTAACAAGAGTGGTGGATTCTGGCTGTATCAGCTTAACAAATTCTAGGTAAAATTAGGTCTTCAGAATATACTCAAGATTGGCGCCTAGTTTAGTTTAGAGAAACCTCTGTGGGAAAAGAATATTAGTCAAAGTATTATTAAATGACTGAATATAACAACTGTGAATAAAGAACCCGGTTACAGGAATCTACTTTAACACTTCTGAAAATTCAATGGAGAATGTCCTTGGGGCAGAAAAGTATATGACCTCTGAAAAGAACCACACGTTAGGTCTCAAAAGAATATAAATATTAAGGCATCCCAGTATTCTCAGTGCCACCTCTCCTTGGTAAGTTTTTATCATCTTAGACAGGCACCTACCTCAGCATGCAACACACTATTATAATCATATTTATTTAAAAATTTGGTGCCCCAGCCCCTGGTATTCTAGAAGTATCTAAAAACAGAGCCATGCATTCACACTGTTGCAGAGACAGCCCTTAGCAATGAATGTATAATATACAGTCAATACATGATATGTAGATGAATAAATGAATTAATTATTTATTCACAACTAACACAATAAATAGCTACACAGAAACTCTCCCATCCCCTTTTTCCTTTTTTGGAAAATAGAAAGCTATTTTTTTTTCTTCCTTCCAGGCAAGATGGCGGAATAGGAAGGGAGCACACTGATAGTCCGGGGAGAGACAGTTTAATAACAGTGGAGATACTGCAGGTTCAAGGAAGAGTAGGGGAGGAAACAGCAGAAGAAACTCTTCCGGAACGCGTGATTCACAGTGGACCTGCTTGGAGAGCGTGGGAGCCCACAGTTCGGGACACCAGCAGCAGACTCAACACACCAGCGCTGGAACACGAGGTGAGGTGAACCTCAATAGCCCGAGACACTGGCAGGCAAGCAGAGAGAGGAGACTAGAGGGAACGACCCCCTGGTGGGGGGGAGTTCACCAGGCTAACTGGAAGAGAGAGAGAGAGAAAAAAAAAGGTGACTGGTACGGACACGGGTTTCTCTCTCTCCGCTCACCTCTCAAGGGCGAGCAAGACAAAGAGCAGGCGCCATCTTGGACATACATCATAAGCAGAGCGACCTCAGGTCTGCACCAGCCCTGAGCCTAGCAGAAAAACCTGACTCTGGGCGGGGCGAATTAACAGGAGATTAGGACCTAGTAAATTTGTGGTGCTACTGAACTGAGACTGTGAAAAAAGAGACGGTGGGGGAGAGAACTCACGGAATTCACGTGAGTACTCTCCAGAGACGCTACAATTCCGTAACTTTGGCAACCCTGTGGGAGACTGAAGGAGAATCTGAGCCCACCCTGAGGGCAGAACAGATTCCCTGTGTGGTCCTTGGGAAAGAGCTTCCGATCTCTGGCTCCTGTGGGTATATCATTTGCCTGCTAACTACCTCCAACTTCGTTCAGCTGTGCAGAATTACTTCCCTTTTGAATCAAAAAAAGAAAGAGAGAGAGAGAGAGAGAGAGAGATCTACCACGCCTAACCTGGGAGTGTCACCTTTGGCACACCAAACAGAGCTCTCAGGCCACACCCATCTCAAGCCTCTAAGGCTCCATCAAAAACAGACAGTACACTTAATCTAGAGTCATAGTATAACAAGAAAAAGCACCACAGTGAAGAAACCAAATATGTCCAATATGCCAAATAACAAACACAAAAACCGAGATAATAAAAACAAGGAAGTCACCATGATGCCCCCAAATGAAAAAGACACCCCAATTCAAGATTATGAAGATGATGAGTTAGAAGAAATGCAAGAAGCAGATCTCAAAAAATTGATAAGAACATTAAGAAGTTCTCAAAAACAAATTCTTGAACTACAGAAATCCTTAATGGACAAGGTAGAAAATCTCTCTCATGAAAATGAAATATTAAGGAGGAATCAAAATGAAACAAAACAACTAGTACAACAGGAAACTGTGATAGTGACGAAAAATCATAATGAAGTGAAGAATTCAATAGATCAAATGAAAAACACAATAGAGAGCCTTACAAACAGAATGGGTGAAGCAGAAGAGAGAATATCGGACTTAGAAGACAGAGAACAGGAAAGGATACAGTCAGACCAAAGAAAAGAAGAGGAAATTAGAAATCTAAAACATATTGTCAGGAATCTGCAGGATACTATTAAAAAAACCAACATTCGGGTTCTAGGAGTTCCTGAAGGCATGGAGAGGGAGAAAGGATTAGAAGGCCTTTTTAGTGAGATATTAGCAGAAAATTTCCCAGGTTTGGAGAAGGACAGAGAAATCCTAGTACAGGAAGCTCACAGAACCCCTAATAAACATGACCAAAAGAGATCCTCACCATGACATGTTGTAATTAAACTCTCCACAGTGAAATATAAAGAAAATATCCTAAAATGTGCAAGAGAGAAACGTCAAATTACTCTCAGAGGATCTCCAATCAGACTCACAGCTGACTTCTCATCAGAAACCCTACAAGCTAGGAGGGGATGGCGAGATATAGCTCAGGTACTAAGAGAGAACAACTGTCAGCCCAGAATATTATATCCTGCAAAGCTATCATTTGTGAATGAAGGTGAAATAAAGACTTTTCATAGCAAACAGAAATTGAAAGAATTTGTTGCCACTCGTCCAGCCCTGCAAAAGATGCTTAAAGATGTGTTACACACAGAAACACAGAAACACGGTCATCAATATGAAAGAAGGTAAAGGAAGGAAAGCTCACAGCAAAAGATCACAGGGAATTCAAAGCATATATTAGAACTTATCTTTGGCAAACGGCAGGGCAAAGTTACCACTTATCATTAGTCACATTGAATGTTAATAGCCTGAACTGTCCAGTTAAAAGACACCAATTGGCTGATTGGGTTAAGGAACAAAACCATCTATTTGCTGCTTACAAGAAACACATCTTTCCAACAAAGATCCATACAGACTGAAAGTGAAAGGCTGGAAAAAGATATACCATGCCAACAGAAATGAAAAAAGAGCGGGTGTAGCCATCTTAATATCGGACAACATAAACTTTACCACAAAAACTGTTAAGAGTGACAAAGAGGGACACTATATAATGATTAAGGGATCAATACAACAAGAAGATATAACAATTATCAAAACCTAACTACAGGGCACCGGTTTATCTAAAAGATTTGTTAAGGGACTCAAAGGGAGACTTAGACCCCAATACAATAGTACTAGGGGACTTCAATACTCCACTCTCAGAAATAGACAGATCAACAAGGATACAGTAGATTTAAACGACACTATAGCCCAAATGGATCTAACAGATATATACAGAACTTTCAATCCTATATCTAAAGAATTTACATTCTTCTCAGCAGTACATGGAACCTTCTCTAGGATTGACCACATGCTAGGCCATACAGCAAGTCTCAGCAAATTCAGAAGAATTGGAATCATACCATGCAGCTTCTCAGACCATAAAGGAATGAAGTTGGAAATTAGCAACTCAGGAATCCCTAGAGCATACGCAAACACATGGAGATTGAACAACATGCTCCTGAATGAACAATGGGCCATAGAAGAAATTAGAAGAGAAATCAAAAATTTTCTGGAAGTAAATGAGGATAACAGCACAACATACCAAAACTTATGGGACGCAGCAAAAGCAGTGTTAAGAGGAAAGTTTATATCAATAGGTGCCTACATCAAGAAATTGGAAAGGCACCAAATAGATGAGCTCTCGATTCACCTCAAGGATCTAGAAAACCTACAGCAAACCAGACCCAAATCTAGTAGGAGAAGAGAAATAATTAAAATCAGAGAAGAAATCAACAGGATTGAATCCAAAAAAACATTACAAAAAATCAGCCAAACGAGGAGCTGGTTTTTTGAAAAAATAAACAAAATTGACACCCCATTGGCCCAACTAACTAAAAAAAGAAGAGAAAAGGCCCAAATCAATAAAATCAGAGATGAAAAAGGAAATGTAACAACAGATACCACAGAAATAAAAAGAATCATCAGAAACTACTACAAGGACTTGTATGCCAGCAAACAGGGAAACCTATCATAAATGGATAGATTCCTGGACACATGCAACCTACCTAAATTGAACCAGGAAGACATCGAAAACCTAAACAGATCCATAACTGAGACAGAAATTGAAACAGTAATAAAGGCCCTCCCAACAAAGAAAAGCCCAGGACCAGATGGATTCACTGCTGAATTCTACCAGACATTTAAAGAAGAACTAACTCCAATTCTTCTCAAACTATTCAGAACAATCGAAGAAGAGGGAGTCCTCCCAAATTCTTTCTATGAAGCCAGCATCACCTTAATTCCTAAGCCGGAAAAAGATGCAGCATTGAAAGAGAATTACAGACCAATATCCCTGATGAACATAGATGCAAAAATCCTCAATAAAATTCTCGCCAATAGAATACAACAACACATCAGAAAGATCATCCACCCAGGCCAAGTGGGATTTATCCCTGGTATGCAGGGATGGTTTAATGTGCGCAAAACAATCAATGTGATACACCACATTAACAGACTGCAGAAGAAAAACCATATGATTATCTCAATAGACGCCGAGAAAGCATTTGATAAAATACAACACCCGTTCATGATGAAAACTCTAAGCAAACTGGGTTTGGAAGGAACATTCCTCAATACAATCAAAGCAATCTATGAAAAACCCACAGCCAACATCCTATTGAATGGGGAAAAGTTGGAAGCATTTCCACTGAGATCTGGTACCAGACTGGGATGGCCACTCTCACCACTGCTATTCAATATAGTTCTGGAAGTTCTAGCCAGAGCTATTAGGCAATAAAAAGAAATTAAAGGGATACAAATTGGGGAGGAAGAACTCAAACTATCCCTCTTGGCAGATGATATGATTCTTTATTTAGGGGACCCAAAGAACTCTACTAAGAGACTATTGGAACTCATAGAAGACTTTGGCAAAGTAGCAGGATATAAAATCAATGCACAAAAATCAACAGCCTTTGTATACACAGGCAATGCCATGGCTGAGGAAGAACTTCTAAGATCAATCCCATTCACAGTAGCTACAAAAACAATCAAATACCTTGAAATAAACTTAACCAAGGACGTTAAAGATCTCTAAGATGAAAATTACAAAACCTTAAAGAAAGAAATAGAAGAGGATACCAAGAAATGGAAAAGTCTTCCATGCTCATGGATTGGAAGAATCAATATCATCAAAATGTCCATTCTCCCAAAAGCAATTTATAGATTCAATGCAATACCAATCAAGATACCAAAACCTTCTTCTCAGATCTGGAAAAAATGGTGCTGAAATTTATATGGAGGCACAAGAGACCTCGAATAGCAAAAGCAATCTTGTACAACAAAAACAAAGCCGGAGGCATCACAATACCAGATTTCAGGACATACTACAGGGCAGTTGTAATCAAAACAGCATGGTACTGGTACAGAAACAGATGGATAGACCAATGGAACAGAATTGAAACACCAGAAATCAACCCGAACTTCTACAGCCAACTTATATTTGATCAAGGATCTAAAACCAATTCCTGGAGCAAGGACAGTCTATTCAATAAATGGTGCTGGGAAAACTGGATTTCCATGTGCAGAAGCATGAAGCAAGACCCCTACCTTACACCTTACACAAAAATCCACTCAACATGGATTAAAGACCTAAATCTACGACCTGACACCATCAAGTTATTAGAGAACATTGGAGAAACCCTTCAAGATATTGGCACAGGCAAAGAATTTCTGGAAAAGACCCGGGAGGCACAAGCAGTCAAAGCCAAAATCAACTATTGGGATTGCATCAAATTGAGAAGTTTCTGTACTGCAAAAGAAACAGTCAGGAGAGTGAAGATACAACCGAGAGAATGGGAAAATATATTTGCAAACTATGCAACAGATAAAGGGTTAATAACCAGAATCTACAAAGAGATCAAGAAACTCCACGAAAACAAAACCAACAACCCACTTAGGAGATGGGCCAAGGACCTCAATAGACATTTTTCAAAAGAGGAAATCCAAATGGCCAACAGACACATGAAAAAATGTTCAAGATCACTAGCAATCAGGGAAATGCAAATCAAAACCACAATGAGGTTTCACCTCATCCAGGTTAGAATGGCTCGCATACAGAAATCTACCAACAACAGACGGTGGCGAGGATGTGGGGAAAAAGGGACACTAACCCACTTTTGGTGGGAATGCAAACTGGTCAAGCCACTATGGAAGTCAGTCTGGAGATTCCTCAGAAACCTGAATATAACCCTACCGCTCGACCCAGCCATCCCACTCCTTGGAATTTACCCAAAGGAAATGAAATTGGCAACCAAAAAAGCGTTTTGCACCCTAATGTTTATTGCAGCACAATTCACAATAGCTAAGACCTGGAACCAACCCAAATGCCCATCAACAGTAGACTGGATAAAGAAAGTATGGGATATGTACGCTTTAGAATACTATACCACATTAAGAAACAACGAAATCCAGTAATTTGCAACAAAATGGAGGAATCTGGAACACATCATGCTGAGTGAAGTAAGCCAGTCCCAAAGGGACAAATACCATATGTTCGCCCTGATTGGTGACAACTGACTGAACACCAAAAAGGAAACCTGTTGAAGTGAAATGGACACTATGAGAAATGGTGACTTGATCAGCATAGCCCTGACTGTTAATGAACAACTTAATACATTATCCCTCTTAGTAGGTTTTTTTTTTTTCTGTTCTACTTAATATGACTGGTTTAATTCTGTAATTTATACACAGTTATTCTTAAGTGTTGAAAATTAACTGAAATGTGATCCCTGTTAAACATAAGAGTGGGGATAAGAGAGGGAAGAGATGTACAATTTGGGACATGCTCAAGCTGACTTGCCCCAAATGGTAGAGTTAGAAACATACCAGGGGATTCCAATTCAATCCCATCAAGGTGGCATGTACCAATGCCATCTCACTAGTCCAAGTGATCAATTTCAGTTCACAATTGATCATAATAAAAGGACTAAGAGTCAAAGGGAGCACATAAACAAGTCTAGTACCTGCTAATACTAACCGATAGAATAAATAAAGGGGAGAGTGATCCAACATGGGAAGTGAGATACTCAGCAGACTCATAGAATGGCAGATGTCCTAAATAGCACTCTGGCCTCAGAATCAGCCCTAAAGGCATTCGGATCTGGCTGAAAAGCCCATGAGAGTATTTCAGACATGGAAAGCCAAGACACTCTGGAAAAAAAAAAACAACAACAACAACAACAACAACACACCTAAATGAAAGATCTCTCTGAGTGAGATCCCAGTGGAAAGAACAGGTCTTCAAAGTAGGAGGTACCTTTCTCTGAAGGGAGGAGAGAACCTCCACTTTGACTATGACCTTGTCTAAATAAGATAAGAGTCGGAGAACTCAAGGGGCTTCCATAGCCTTGGAAACTCATGACTGGTGCATAGGGAGATTACTGATGCCATATACAGGAGTGTCAATTTGTAAAGTCAACAACAGGAGTCACTGTGCACTTACTCTTCATGTAGGATCTCTGTCCTTAATGTGCTGTACATTGAGGTAATGCTATAACGAGTACTCAAACAGTATATTTCACTTTGTGTTTCTATGGGGGTGCAAACTGTTGAAATCCTTACTTAATGTATACTAAACTGATCTTCTGTAATAAAAAAAATGAAGAAATTATCAATTCCCAACTTGACTCTCGCTGGGATTAAACATGGCAATAGGTCTGATCTGATTTCATCATCATTTAAAAAATCATCTATTATTTTTCACTTTATGTTTCTGTGTGGCAGCAAACTGTTGAAATCTTTACTTAATGTATGCTAAACTGATCTTCTGTATATAAAGAGAAACGAAAATGAATCTTGATGTGAATGGAAGGGGAGAGGGAGTGGGGAAGGGGAGGGTTGCGGGTGGGAGGGACGTTATGGGGGGGAAGCCATTGTAATCCATAAGCTGTACTTTGGAAATTTATATTCATTAAATAAAAGTTAAAAAAAGAAAGCTATTTTTTCAGTAGAATTTATATATTTATTGATAAAATATGTATATAAAGCATATATTCCTTTGATAAATTATGTATATAAAACATATACTCCTTTGAGGAAACATTTATTTATATATTGATTAAACTAATAAGAAATCATCACTGATCAAACTTTTTCTAAGTTTTATTTATTTTCATTTACTTGAAAGGCAGATCAACAGAAATGGAGAGAGATAGAAAGAGAGACCAAAACCTTCCAAGCTACTGATTCACTCCTCAATGCTTGCAATAGCCAACACTGGGCTATTACAAAGCCAGGAACCCAAAACTCTATCAGAGCCTCCCACTTGGGTAGCAGAAGCCTGAGCATTGGAGTTATCATCCACTGCCTCTTAGGTTACATTAACAGGAAGCTAGATTGGAAATGATGAATGGCAAGGTCTCCAACAAGCAATCCAACATGAGATGCGGCCACCCTAAGCAGTCCTTAACCGGCTGCGCTACAACACCTGCCCCTGATAAAAAAATTTATCTAAATTAGGATTTTCTCTTTATATTTTTCTGAGAGACCATTTCCCACATTTTATTGTAAAGAGAAACCCTTGATGCAAGCCAGATGAAATTTTAAAGAAAAAAATGTATATACAGTCCATGATTAACTTGGAAACAAATCTGGAATTATCTTCATCATGTAAAATGTAGATGTAAAGAATTTGAATTTAATAAATTTGAATTCATAGAGGAGAAAAAACTAATAGACAATAAAAATTGCCATCTATTATATAAAATCATTTATACTTTATAAGGGAATTTAATATATTGTCTTAAACTGTACAAAAATTCAGCATATTATTTCCATTTTGCCAAGGCATAAACTGAGCCTCAGTAAATTAAATGATTTGCTAACTGGCATTCATGAAAATTATAAGTGGCAGAGTTGAAACCACAGCTGAGGGCTTCTATTGTTTTTGTTTTTAAGATTTATTTATTTAAAAGGAAGAGTAACACACACACACACACACACAGAGAGAGAGAGAGAGAGAGAGAGGACAAGAGAGAGAGAGAAGACAGAGATCTTTCATCTGCTGAGTTAGTCCTCAATCAGCCACAACAGCCAGAATGAAGCCAAGATCTATCAAGTCCTTCCATGTCTCCCATGTGGGTGGAAGTGGAATAGTCAGACTTGAATTAGCATTATGGTATGCCAGCATTACAGGCAATAATGTATCCTGCTGTACCCACAACACCAACCCGAGTAGAGGCTCTTAATTCACAATTCTCTTCACAACCTCAGTGTATCTTTGTTATAAATCAATTTTGGTAAATCAATATATTTGAAGCTTATATATTTCACATATATTTGTATTAATAATTGTCTTATTTTAGCACTTTCTGTAGAAATATTAGAATGCATAAGTGTAAAGTTCTAAAGTATAAACCAATATAATATAAACTAATATTAATAAAACTCACATTATGGCATTTAAAAATTGACTTGCCTTAATTGATGGGGAATTCAATTTGGGTTAAATAACTATGTTTGTGAAATTACTTCTAGATGTATTGATGTGGCGTGATCACTCATCAACTATAGTTGAGTTTGCAGGAATTTGAGCTGAAAAGTTAATTAACAATAATTTTAAGGCTGCCAACAGCTGATGCAAGTTCTTTCTGCACGCTGCATACATAGTAACATGTGTTGGGCATCAAAAAGAAAATAATTTCCTAAAACTGAGTACTTTTATGCCATTGAAGTCATTATTAAAAATAAGTGAGTAGCATTGATTTGGATGGCTTAATAATTCAAAATGGTTAAAGGCAATAACAACAAGTATTTCCTATTACTGTTTATTGCCAACTTTAACTGTAATGACTCTATTAATCCAGGTATGGCTTCCCAAAGCAAATTGGAATGCAATTATCAAACCAGTAAGATGCTAGAATCAGTAACTTAAACCTCAGGCAGAAGATTTCACAAAGTTGTATAATCAATATTGCATTTATTTGTTATATGGTGTTGTTAATGTGCCACAGAAAATACAGAAATTCTATTACCTTTAAATGTCAAAGTAAAATATCTCAAAATCTAATGATGTGATACTGGTTGCACTTTGAATAACTGCTTTGTGGCAAATATAAGTTCATGACTTTAAAAAATATATTCATATGCTTTGAATGAGAACATCTGCCACTATTAGATGAAACAAGATCATGACTAATAATCGCTTGGCTTTAGTAATATAAATTAGAATGTATATTGCTTATTAACAAATAATTTTTATATATTGCTTCTATTAGACAAATATAACTGTACATAATTCTTGTTTATGAATCCACACATACATGACATTCATTCCCTTATCAACTTTCCCTTTAAAATAATAAAACATTGGTTCTAACATGAAAATTGTTTCCATATTTGCCCATGATAGCTGCTTTTAAGTTGAAGGAACCAGAAATATATTAGCATACCTTTGATAGAGTCAGGCTGTCTCCTTGGCATCCGTATCAATTGTCCACCAGGGACTATAACCAGCTTTTTCCATGAGCCTTTATAATCCTTCATTTCAGAATTAATGATTTTTTTAAATGAAATGCACAAAGCTATAAATTTAATGCAACCAAGGACTTAAGCTAATCAGGAGCTACCTTGAACCAAGGGAAAATCTATTATTGGTAATGGTCCCCTAAGCTTTCTCCCTTTCTTGTTTTTCAATATGAAAGCACTTTTACGTCCAATTGTAGCATAAAAATAAGTACTAATTGGTTTTCTTCTCAGAGACTTATCCTTGGTTGGCAACCAGGGTAGCAAGAATAGTATTTTCTCCTACTCACAGCTTTAAAATAAGAGAAAAAATGTTATGTACTGAGTATAGA
The DNA here is from genome assembly GCF_051225735.1 of Oryctolagus cuniculus. NCBI lineage: Eukaryota > Metazoa > Chordata > Mammalia > Lagomorpha > Leporidae > Oryctolagus > Oryctolagus cuniculus. Next base: position 64,411,639 of record NC_142874.1, read on the forward strand.
TAAGAAATTCTCAAATTTAGTAAGCCTGCAGAAGCTATGTTCTCATTTTCCTTCAAATTCTGATTAGTATGATGAAGATTATCTTCAAAGAAATACAATAATCATCAAATGCAAAAGAATGCTGAAATTACTATTTTGTGATTCTTTAAAAAATTAAGGAATATTGTCAGAAGTTACACTAGTAAAATATGAAATAATAGTAATGCAAAAACAAAATTAATGTTTCCATGCATATACCCTGAAGTCCAGCCTCCTGAGGTAAGCAACAGTAAGATTCAGAGTATGTATTTTCACTACTTCCTCCCTGTCTACCAACACATTCTTCCTCACTTTAGGGGATTTTTTTGGTACCACCTTGATCCCCTTCAGAAATGAAGAGCTCATCACCCAACTGTAGGTAATCATTGGGATTACCTTAGCTGAAAACAGCCCCCTCTGCAGGGCTCAGGTCTACCTCCAGGTGTAGTCAATGTTTAATAACTGCTCATCACATCTGGCGGGGAGAAGGCCAGCTTCTTCAGCTCAACTCACAGCTGCAAAGTACCCATAGGGTGGATAAGGGGTTTTATTTTTCTCCTCCCCATTAATCTCCTTCTTTCTAATCATGTCCCAGACCTCTCTCTCTCACCAACGGAGATGTAAAGGGAATACCTAATAAATGTCTGGTGCACCAATATCCCTCTCAGAGAGTTACTGGAAACTTTTAAATATCATTATACTACCTTACAAACAACATTTCTCAAACAGTCTAATTCTTAATTATCTGTCCTCTGTCTTTATGTTTCTTTGGTCTTATATTTTACCACTACATAAACTGTAAGCTTCATATATTATTAGTAGTTTTGATTTAAATAGTCAATAGTATTCTAAAGAAATATAACAGCCCACAAAACAAACACACAAAGATAGAAGGAGAGAGAAAGAGAGAGAGGGAGGGAGAGGGGGAGAGAGAGAATGCAATGCTGTTGAAGATTTATTTTACATTGACCTACTCAGACATTTACTTTGATGTTCTTCATTCCTTGTTATAGACCTGGAATCCCATCTGGTATCATTATCTTTTTATTTTTAAATACTTTAAAGGATTTTTAGTTGGCATAATAATTGTATATATTTCTGAAGTAAGGTGTAATGTCTTGATAAATGCATAAAATATGTAATGATCAGATCAGGATAATTGGTATATCCCTTACCTCAGGCATTTGTCATTTCTTGGTATTGAAACATCCAAAATTATTTCTACTAGCTATTTGGAAATACACACTTAATAATTGTGTATTAATAGCAATTCTATGCTACAGAAAATTAGAAGTTAGTGCTCCTTCCAACCCAAAAGCTATATCTCCCTCATCACACCCCTCACCCTTTTCCATCTCGAATAATTACCGTGATATTCTCAGCTTCTATGAGATCAACTGTTTCAGACTCCACATGTAAGTGGGAACACAGGTGTTTGTCTTTCTGTGCCTGACTAATTTCATTTAACATAACATCTTACAGGTTAGCATTTGTGCCTTTTTTTACAATGAGCAGAGGAACATTCAGCTACATTGTCTTTTAGAGGGTCTTAATTTTTCCTGCATTTTGGAATAATATTTTTACTAAATGTATAATTCAGAATGATAGTGTTGGGAAATTAGAATGATTAGGCTCCCACACCTCCATGACCACCAACAGATCTGGAACTGACACAGCTTTGTAACAGGACCACACTATTACATAACTGTTTGGCTGCTTGCCACTGTTGTTTGTAAGCTTATATAAGAATCTGGACATGGCTGGGTATGGATCTCTTGTAGTTTTTCTGCTGCCATAGGCATAGCCAATGCTCCCTGTGTATACTCACACACTACTATAAGAACAAAGAGATATGAATTCTCAGAGGCCTCCAAAGTTATTATTTGGTCTGTCTGAATCCAAACCCAATCTTCCTGGAGCTAAGCTCCTCTGTTAGACTTGCTGTACTCAGCAGGGTTTGATTCAGGCCTGGTACATGAATAGATCCACCAGAAGACATCTCACATGGTGGACGGTGGTAACCTTCCAGCTTTCCACAGAGATGATTTGGTGTGTCAGGTAATCACCAAAACAGTCAATGGGCTAATGTATGAACAATTTAGCTGGTCATTGACAATGAGTAATCACCTACTGTTATCACCTGGACTATTTATCAGGGCCTGTCTGAATAGTGACATTGCATCCAGAAAGTTTACTGGTTATACACTGACCTTTATTTGCCAAGTGATGTGGCAAAACTATGGGAAATGGGACACCAAAAGAAAATCACCATACACCATGTAGTGGGCCACATGCCCATCATGAGGCTGGTACCCTACTTAAGGTACATTGGTTGGAAAAGGCCCCAGAAAAGGATGTTACATAGTGGTTACAATGCCTGCTGCTACAAGCAGGACAAAAGATGATATGCACCACAGTGAATTACCTGCAACCTATCAAGAGGTTCTAGATGCCTGCAAAAGCTGTATTGCCGGTTTCCAAGAGCATGTCCATCAGTACCAATGGCCACCAAAATTTTGATGCAAATAGAAATGTCCTTTGAAGGTGGCAGATAAGACTTCACTGAACTCTTGTCCTGAAGTGATGAATGCAAGTTCACTGTTACCTGTTACCTGCATAGTCACTGTTACAGGACTTGTTTTTTTTTTTTCCCCCACTCTCATTAGGTGGCCTAACCAGTGAGTTGTCCTACATGCCTTGCAAAGATTATGTGCCAGTAATCTGGGTCACCACAGATTACTGAGAATGACCATAGGACCCATTTTACAGACTCTAGAGTGCATCTTTGAGCTAACTGCATAGGTATTAACTGGAAACTAAATGCACCATACCATCCCCAATAGGGCAGAATGATTGAATGGTATAATGGTCTATTACACCAATGTCTCATAAAGGAAACCAACTCAGGCTTCCTGATAGGATAGACCAACAAACTGTGGACCATGTTACAGTTGTTGAACAAATGGCCCTGGTCAGGGGCACTATCACCTATGGAGACTTTGCTGCATTATTCAACAGTGCCTGTTTAACTGCAGGTTCAAACCACTAGTCTCTTGTTGAAACCAGGTTTTGGAAGACAATGTGTTGTTGAGTGCTCCAATGACCTTTGAGCCAGAGGAACATGCCATCTGGCAGTGGCCATGGGAAATATAAATATCCAGCAATAACCAGTTTGCTTTGCCATCACCATAGGGAGCAGGACTAGAACATCACCAGGAAGTGACACATAGGTAACAGCCATTTGCCCCATAGGGTCAAAATGCATATCTCACATACTCAGCCTGAATTTTAGAGCTGTCATTTGGAGTCATATTCTTTGAATTATTTTTTTAACTCACCAAACTAGATTGTATCATTTTAATGTTGTAATATACATCAGAGGAGAGGAGAAAATGATCCTGGTACTGATTATCACTTGGGAAGAAGTTCATAGAGGTATGTGTTTAACAGTTTTTGGTGTACTTAGGAAACATTTGTCCAGCAAAGATCATTGAAGTAGCTGACCTGACTTACATTGGTTTTTTGATACTATCTGATTAGAATTCTGTGGGAATTTCTTCAAGTAAAAGGTAATTTGTAGAACTTACTGATAAGACTACTTATATTTTGGAAAGCATCCTATTGCTTTTAGATATATGGGGGAAAGATCAGGATGTCCAGGCTCCCAGGGTTAATTTTGCTCTTCCATGAAGTCAGTGGTGACAGTGCAGCAGAGTGAATTCTAAACGACAGTAAACCCAGGACTACTCAGCACTATTGGTGGCTGCTACTTTAGTCTGTGATCATCGACACATAAGAAAGACCATAAAAGAGGTCATAAAAAGATGGAATTTTAAAGGTTGATGAGAGAGTGTGATTTTATCATCTTCATATTCCTGGTTTTTTTTGAAGGAAAGAGATTTTCTTTCATCTGAATGTCATATCGAAAGTAGTTAGTGTTCATCAGACCACCCTCTGTCTTCTAATGTCTAAGAATTTTTTTTCTTTCTTTTTTTATTTAGTAAATATAAATTTCCAAAGTACAGTTAATGGATTACAATGGCTTTCCGGATCCCCCATAATTTCCCTCCCACTTGCACCCCTCCCATCTCCCACTCCCTCTCCCATTCCATTCACATCAAGATTCATTTTCAATTATCTTTATATACAGAAAATCAATTTAGTGTATATTAAGTAAAGATTTCATCAGTTTGCACCCACACAGAAACACAAAGTGTAAAATACTGTTTCAGTACTAGTTATAGCATTACTTCACGTTGGACAACACATTAAGGACAGATCCCACATGAGGAGTAAATACACAGTGACTCCTGTTGTTGACTTAACAATTTGACACTCTTGTTTGTGGCGTCAGTAATCTCCCTAGGCTCTAGTCATGAGTTGCCAAGGCTATGGAAGCCTTTTGAGTTTGCTGACTTCGATCTCATTCTGACAGGGTCATAGTCAAAGTGGAAGTTCTCACCTCCCTTCAGAGAAAGGTACCTCCTTCTTTGATGACCTTGTTCTTTCCACTGGGATCTCACTCGCAGAGATCTTTCATTTAGGGCTTCTTCTTCTTTTTTTTCCAGAGTGTCTTGGCTTTTGATGCCTAAAATACTCTCATGGGCTCTTCAGCCAGATCCACATGCCTTAAGGGCTGATTCTGAGGCCAGAGTGCTATTTAGGACATCTGCCATTCTATGAGTCAGCTGTGTATCCTGCTTCCCATGATGGATTGTCCTCTCCCTTTTTGATTATATCAGGTAGTATTAGCAGACACTGGTATTGTTTGTGTGATCCCTTTGACTCTTAGACCTATCAGTGTGATCAATTGTGAACTGAAATTGATCACTTGAACTAGTGAGATGGCATTGGTACATGCAACCTTGATGGGATTGAATTGGAATCCCCTGGCATGATTCTAACTCCACCATTTGAGGCAAGTATGACTGAGCATGTCCTAAATTGTTTATCTCCTCCCTCTCTTATTGCCACTCTTATATTTAAGAGGGATCACTTTTCAGTGAAAATTTAAACACCTAAGAATAATTGTGTGTTAATTACAAAGTTCAACCAATAGTACTAGAACAAAAAATACTAAAATGGATAAAGTATTACATTGTACATCAACAGTCAGGACAAGTGCTGATCAAGTCACTGTTTCTCATAGTGTCTATTTCACTTCAACAGGTTTCCTTTTTTGTGGTTGGTTAGTTGTCACCAATCAGGGAGAACATATGATATTTGTCCATCTGGGACTGGCTTAATTCACTCAGCATGATGTGTTCCAGATTCCTCCATCTTGTTGCAAATGACCCGATTTCGTTGTTTTTGACTGCTGTATAGTATTCTATAGAGTACATGTCCCATAATTTCTTTATCCAGTCTACTGTTGATGGGCATTTGGGTTGATTCCAGGTCTTAGCTATTGTGAATTGAGCTGCAATAAACATTAATGTGCAGACAGTTTTTGTTTGCCAATTTAATTACCTTTGGGAAATCCAAGGAGTGGTATGGCTGGGTTGTATGGTAGGCTTATATTCAGGTTTCTGAGGAATCTCCAGACTGACTTCCATAGTGACTTTACCAGTTTGCATTCCCACCAACAGTGGGTTAGTGTCCCTTTTTCCCCACATCCTCTCCAGCATCTATTGTTGGTAGATTTCTGAATGTGAGCCATTCTAACCGGGGTGAGGTGAAACCTCATTGTGGTTTTGATTTGCATTTCCCTGATTGCTAGTGATCTTGAACATTTTTTCATGTGTCTGTTGGCTATTTGGATTTCCTCTTTTGAAAAATGTCTATTGAGGTCCTTGGCCCATCTCTTAAGTGGGTTGTTTGTTTTGATGTTGTGGAGTTTCTTGATTTCTTTGTAGATTCTGGTTATCAACCCTTTATTTGTTGCATAGTTTACAAATATTTTTTCCCATTCTGTTGGTTTCCTCTTCAGTCTCCTGATTGTTTCTTTTGCAGTGCATAAACTTCTCAATTGGATGCAATCCCAAATGTTAATTTTTATTTGACTGCCTGGGTTTCTGGGGTCTTTTCCAAGAAGTCTTTGCCAGTACCTATATCTCACTAAAAAAGGCCTTCTAATCCTCTCTCTCTCTCGATGCCTTCAGGAACTCCTAGAACCCGAATGTTGGTTTTTTTAATAATTTCCTGTAGATTCCCAACAATATTTTTTAGATTTCTAATTTCCTCTTCTTTTCTTTGTTTTGACTGTATACTTTCCTGTGCACTGTCTTCTAAGTCTGATATTCTCTCTTCTGTTTCACTGACTCTGTTTTTAAGGCTCTCCAATGTGTTTGTCATTTGATCTATTGAGTTCTTCATTTCATTTTGATTTCTCTTCACTATCACACTTTCCTGTTCTACTAGTTTCTGTGTTTCATTTTGATTCCTCCTTAAGATTTCATTTTCTTGAAGGAGATTTTCTATCCTGTCCAGTGTCGCTCCCCCATTCGCGGAGGAACAACACTGGACCCTGCGCTGTTCTTTTGTCTGCTCGGCCCTTCCCGGGTTTGCTGCTGGTTCTTCCCAGGTTGGCTACCGACCCTTCCACCTCCGTGGGAGGGCGGTGCCCCCTGCCACTTTCCCCACTTCCACGGGGGAGCAGCACACCACCGGCCGATTCTCTTGGGGGCTGCTCAGGTGTTCCTTCAGATAGATGTTCCTGGTGCATGTTGTCTCTCTCCTCCTTTATAGTCCTCTTCCACCAATCCCAACTCTGCTACCCACACGCTGAGTACACTGCTCTCCTCCAATCAGGAGCAAGATCAGCTCCTGCAGCTCAGTCAATCAAATTGGCGAGAGGCAGCTGTGTAGAAGCTATTTACTCCTCTCCCAGTGCCATATTATGGGAGAGCAGATGTATAGAATAAGTCTTAATTCGAGTAACTTAGTCTAGTCTGAGTTGCTCCCCACAGTTCCCCCTTTCTTTTTATATTTGGCGTTGATACGCGCCTGTCTTCAGTGCCCCATGGCACACACTCTGCTTTGCTTGCTAGAGTTGCCCACAGGTGCTTACAAGCCCTACCAATCAGGCAAACCGAATCCGGGTCCTCTCTTCACCATGTTGTGAGGAGGTTTTTAGGCGCTGATGCGTGCCTGTGTTCAGTGCCCTGCAGCGCATGCTCTGCTCTGCTAGAACTGCCTGCAGGTGCTTACAAGCCCTACCAATCAGGCAAACCGAATCCAAGCCTTCTCATTGCTGTTTTGTGGGGAGACTTATTGATGTTGATTCGTGCCTATCTTCGGTGACCTGCAGCGGATATTCTGCCTGCAGGTGCTCATCACCTTACTAATCAGGCAGACCGAATCCAAGCCCTCTCATTGCCATGTTGTGGGGAGGCCTTATTTTTCTCTATTTCTCTATCTCCGAGCATTCCTATTTCTCCTATTTTACTTCTATTTGCCAGCATTACTATTTCTCTCATTTTACTTCTAAACTTCTGTTTCTCTTATCCCCACAGCTTCCCGGCGCCCGCCCCGAGGCTGCTTCTCGGCGCCTCACCCCGCGGCGGCTTCCCGGCTCTGTGCCACTTCAGCCCGCACTTCTCTTATCTGCGCGGCTTCCCGGCTTCGCGTGTGCTCCGCGGTCTCTGCGCCCTTCACACCCGCACCATGGCCCTGCGCCAGACCCGCACTTCCTATCTACTTGCACCCCGCACGCTCTCTGCGCGCTGTGGCTTCCGTGAATCACACAGCCTAGCTCACGGTTCCACTTCTTGGTTTTCAGTCTAAGTTCCCCGGGCTAACCTGGTGAAATGCAACCTAGCTCACGTCTCCGCTTCAGTTTGGCTTCCCATCTTTTGCTCCCCGGGCTAATCTGACAGATTCCAACCTAGCTTATGCGTCTCCGCCTCTGGTTTTAGCTTTTCGCCTTTTGCTCCCCTGGCTGACTTGAGGAATCCCAAGCTAGCTTATGTCTCCGCCTCAGCCTGCCCCTGCGGCTTCATCCTCCCTAACATTTTTCTCTACCCGGTATGTTTCCTAACTTTTCTTCCAACAATATTCCCCTCTCATTTCTCCTGGCTTCTCCCCACAGTCCGTATCCGAGTCTAAGTTTCTTCTAGGTTTCACTTTCGCTTTCAACCATAGATTTCTCCTAACTTCCCCGCCATAGTCCGTATCTGAGTCTATGTTTCTTCCAGGTTTCACTTTCGCTTTCAATCCTAACTTCTTCCGGCACTTTTTCTGTCTGGCTTTTCCCTAGGCTCTGCTAGTCTCTCTCTCCGGTATTTTCCCACTTCTTCCCGTTTATTCCCTCCTAGGTTTCCTATCCGAGTCACGGCACCATTATGTCGCTCCCCCATTCACGGAGGAACGACACTGGACCCTGCGCTGTTCTTTTGTCTGCTCGACCCTTCCCGGGTTTGCTGCTGGTTCTTCCCGGGTTGGCTACCGACCCTTCCACCTCCGTGGAAGGGCGGTTCCCCCTGCCACTTTCCCCACTTCCACGGGGGAGTGGCACACCACCGGCCGATTCTCTCGGGGGCTGCTCAGGTGTTCCTTCAGATAGATGTTCCTGGTGCATGTTGTCTCTCTCCTCCTTTATAGTCCTCTTCCACCAATCCCAACTCTGCTACCCACACGCCGAGTACACTGCTCTCCTCCAATCAAGAGCAAGATCAGCTCCTGCAGCTCAGTCAATCAAATTGGCGAGAGGCAGCTGTGTAGAAGCTATTTACTCCTCTCCCAGTGCCATATTATGGGAGAGCAGATGCATAGAATAAGTCTTAATTCCAGTAACTTAGTCTAGTCCGAGTTGCTCCCCACAGTCCAGTAAGGAATTCCATAGCTCAAGCATTTGTTTTTGAAAAATTCTAATAGTTCTTATCATAAATTTTTTGAAATCTGTATCTTGCATTTATTCCATCACATCATTTTCATAATCTTGTCTTGGGGTGTCTTGTTCATTTGGGGGTGTCATAATGTCTTCCTTTTTCTTGTTTCCTCGGTTTCTGCATTTGTTGCTTGGCATTGTGGAGATATTCTTTGGATTCTTCTTCCCTCTCTGTGGTGTTTTTTCTTGTTATACTATGACTGTATTTTTTTTTTTTTTTGACAGGCAGAGTGGACAGTGAGAGAGAGAGACAGAGAGAGAAAGGTCTTCCTTTGCCGTTGGTTCACCCTCCAATGGCCGCCGCTGCAGCCGGCGCACCGCGCTGATCCGATGGCAGGAGCCAGGATCCAGGTGCTTTTCCTGGTCTCCCATGGGGTGCAGGGCCCAAGCACCTGGGCCATCCTCCACTGCACTCCCTGGCCATAGCAGAGAGCTGGCCTGGAAGAGGGGCAACCGGGACAGAATCCGGCGCCCCAACCGGGACTAGAACCCGGTGTGCCGGCGCCGCAAGGTGGAGGATTAGCCTATTGAGCCACGGCGCCGGCCCTATACTATGACTGTATTAAGTGGACTGTCTGCTTTTGATGGAGCCTTAGAGGCTTGAGATGGGTGTGGCCTGAGAGCTCTGTTTGGTTCCTCAGTGTTAATGGCGTGCCAAAGGTGACACTCCCAGGTTAGTTATGATAAATATCTCTTTCTTTCTTTCTTTTTTTTCTTTTTTTGATTCAAAAGGGAAGTAATTCCGAACAGCTGAGCGGAATTGGAGGTAGTTAGCAGGCGAATGATATACCCATGGAGCCAGAGATTGGAAGCTCTTTCACAAGGACCACACAGGGAATCTATGCTGCCCTCAGTGTGGGCCCAAATTCTCCTGCAGTCTCCCACTGGGTTGCCAAGGTTACTGAATTGTAGCATCATCTTTGTTTTAATCTTAAAAGTTAAGTTTTTAATCTTAAAACTTAAGTTTTTAATCTTAATTACTTTCTTTCCTTCTTTTACTTATCAAAGATATAGATGAAAGAATTAATCCTTAAGTCTTGCATGATTTCATCACTCAAGGAAATTTCACCCTCAATAATAACTGTCACTAAACCACACTTATAATGAATTGATCAAAATGCATACATGGATTGTTTATATTTATACCAGATCACAAGATACTATTTTGGGATATATTATGCAGAAATGCTTCCTGGGATAGAATAAATTTACAAATTAACAAAACCCTTGATCTAAGTATAATATATTCTGAAATATAAAAGTGTTAGATCATGTGCATATCCATACAAGATAATCACTTATCAAGGACATAATTTACACCAACATTATACAACCTAAGATCTTTAGTAACTGACTCACTTGTATTTATTTAATTCTCCCCCAAAAATCTCCTAAGCCAAATTTCCTAGTAAGTCTAGGCTGTTCATATCACAGATTGTGTTCTCTAGTTATGGAATTTAGCATGGAATTCAGAGACCAAAGTGAAACATGCTGTCAAAGAAAAAACCTCAACACCATGAGAAAAGTCATTTCTTCATTATCTTATTCAACATGAACATACAGCAATGCCCCTACACCTGCCTGCCAGATGAAGCTTTCTGCTCCATGTATAGATTTAGTCTCACTATGGAGATACACAAAAACATGCATGGAAAAATTTTGTCATTTTTTACCATCATAAATTGAAAGATAATTGTATTTCAGAATCCAATGATGAGCCCATGACCCATTAATATGATTTTTCAAAGTACTAATACCTGATGACAAAATTCTCATGCACTGTTCTTGAACAATTTTGATATATTTCCTTTGATAGTTATTTACTCATTTTTTCTCATGCATTATTCATGTGCAAACAATATTTTATCACTTCATCTTTTCCTTTCAGGCACGAAATAATTCTACAAAGTTTCTGGATTCAGTTCTGTTGCTTTCCCTCTATGCATCTAGGAAATCAAAACCTGCTACAGCACCTCTCTGAGAGGTTTCAAAACAGTATATTTAAAATGTAAATTGTGACCAGCTTCTATACCCAACATAGATGCACTTCTCTAAGCACTAGGAAGTGTGTCAGATATGGACTGCAAAAGCTTTGGAAATTACAATTAACTGAGGCTAATGTTTTTTTTTTTTAATTATCCTTGCATTTTCACAATCACAATTCTTTTTTATCATTCTAATTAAATTTATTTATTTGGGAGAGAGACAGAATGAGAGAGAGAGAGAGAGAGAGATCTCCCATTCACTAATTCAGTCCCCAAATGGCCTCTATAGCTGGACATGGGCCATGTTCTATGTAGGGGCTGGGGACTCAAACTAAGTCTATCACATGGTGGGGCAGGGACCTGATCACTTGAGGCATCAGTGCTGGTTCCCAGGTTCTGTATTAGCAAGAAGTAGCCAGAGCTAGGTATCAAATGCAGGTGCTCAAATGTGGGATCCAAGACTCTTAAACTCTAGACCAAGTGCCCACCTACACATTCACATGTTTGATGTTCCCAATGAATATATAAAAGGAACATATTGCATTGTTAACATTTGTCAAAATTGTTTCATGAAATACTATAATAATTTCTTGACATATCCCATCTTGATTTTAGTTTTGGACAGAAGAAATGGTCTCCTTGATGGATACCATCATGTGATGATCATTTCCTTTATTTCTCTCTCTCTTTTTTTTTTTTTTTGACAGGCAGAGTGGACAGTGAGAGAGAGAGACAGAGAGAAAGGTCTTCCTTTGCCGTTGGTTCACCCTCCAATGGCTGCCGCGGCTGGCGCACCACGCCTATCTGAAGGCAGAAGCCAGGTGCTTCTCCTGGTCTCCCATGGGGTGCAGGGCCCAAGCACTTGGGCCATGCTCCACTGCACTCCCTGGCCACAGCAGAGAGCTGGCCTGGAAGAGGGGCAACTAGGACAGAATCCGGTGCCCCGACTGGGACTAGAACCCGGTGTGCCGGCACCGCAAGGCGGAGGATTAGCCTACTGAGCCGTGGCGCTGGCCTCTCTTCTTTTTATGCTGAGTATCCTACATTCCCTTCTTGTTAGCCCTTTTATATCCATGTTGGAAGAAACAGTTCCCTGCCGCTATTGCAAGAAACAGGACCTTCATCTCATTGTGCTGGTGAAGATCAAGGGGTGTTTTAATGCAAAGAGTGTGGCACAATATTTGAGAATAGTTAGAGGTCAAACACATGGCCATCACTAGCACTAGCACACAAACCTGTAAGTTGATGTACTATTATAATATACTTTCTGTGATGTGTGTCACATAGCCCTTCAGAACTCCCATAATCCCTTTCTGTATTCAGCCTATTCTCAGGGCTTCTATGGCTCTATAAGACCCAATATCTTGTAAATCATTGTATTAAATTCTGAAATTAATATTTCCAGAGTTATCTTTCACTGTTTTGCAACTAAGACATGTGTGTTTGGGGAACTTCTATATCCACAGTAGAAGTCTATCTGACTTCAACTCAGATGTGGTTGACTAGAGCTCAAGACTTAATATAGGATCTAAATAATGACAACAACAATTGGCATCTTCTCTTATCTTCAGGAGCATAAAGTCAACACACTCCTATGTTCTAAGGATCGACTTGGTTAAAAATGTTATTTACCATGTGTTCGGCTTTTTGGCTTTCATGCTACTAAAGCACTGCTTAAAAGCACTTTGTAATAGATATTACTACTGTTGGTAATTAGCTATCTGACCTAGTTTATTTATTTAAAATTTTTTTCCAAAACGTCTATTAGGTTTCTCTATGCAGCAAACATCATGTTTAGACAGGGGGTGGGATGATCACATACAATGTTCATTCAATCCTGGATTTCTTGAAAGAAAATAAAAAAGGTTGAATACATGTTGGGGTCTAAAAAATACCTTAGGTATTTCATCTGCACAGTAAAACAACACATGGTCACTGTCTTAAGGAGTTCAGAATGTAATGCAAGAGAACAATTCATTTAAAGAGTTAGTCACAAATAGTGTTAAGTAGTTAGTGTTAAGACTAAGTAGTTAGGTCTGGCACCGTGGCTCACTAGGCTAATCTTCCACCTGCAGCACTGGCACCCCGGGTTCTAGTCCTCGTCGGGGTGCCGGATCCTGTCCCGGTTGCTCTTCTTCCAGTCCAGCTCTCTGCTGTGGCCCAGGAGTGCAGTGGAGGATGGTCCAAGCCCTTGGGCCCTGCACCCACATGAGAGACAAGGAGAAGAACCTGGCTCCTGGCTTCGGATCAGCACAGTGCGCTGGCTGCAGTGCACTGGCTGCAGCAGCCATTGGGGGGTGAACCAACGGAAAAGTAAGACCTTTGTCTCTGTCTCTCTCTCACTCACTGTCCACTCTGCCTGTCAAAATAAATAAATAAATAAATAATTTAAAAAAAGACTAAGTAGTTAGGATAGCAGAAGAGAATTAAAGATTAAACCATGCAAGAAATTACTGAAGAGGAGGTGACAAATCAAATCAGAAGCTAGATAAGACAAAAATAAAAATTACGTCATGCCAAGCAGTACATATGAGACAAAGGTGGAAAATGTGCTCATGAGCACAACTCTAGGTTTTACCTGCCCAGAGGTCCTGGTAAGGCTGATGAAGGATAAAGCAGAAAGGGTCTTTCACCTTGTGATTTATTCCTCAATCAAATGAGGCTTGCTACCTCTGAGGCAAGCATCCTTCCATGGACTCTACAAAACATCATAGCATTTCTTTCTATAATTAAAAGTCTCATATAATTTGGGTGACCTTTAAAAAATTTGCCTTTATACCATACCAAGTGCTTTAAAGAACCTAAAACATTTTAAATATACATGAACAAAATGTTGAAATTCTCTTTATCCCACACTCTTATTAGCAAAAGGTATGAATACTCTTATGTAGTTTCTGGCAATGTCAGGAATTAAAATTCATGTCACACTGAGATTTTTATGTGCAGTACCCTACTAGTACAGAAATCGCCTAATATGCTTGTCTTTAATACTTTTTACCATGTGAATTTTTTACTTACATACTTTACATTTTTAGAAGGGAAGAGGCTTATTTGTATATTTATAACATATATATCTACATCTATATCCATATATTTATATACTCCAGAGAGGGACAGTCAGATAGAGAAAAAGATACTTCCCATCCACTGGTTCACTTCCTAAATGCTGATGACAGCTTACGATTGGGCCAATGCCAAAGCTAGCATCTGGGAACTAAATTCAGGCCTCCCATGTGAACAGCAAGAACCAATCACATGAGCCTTACTACTGCCTCCCAGGATCTGCAACAATAGGAAGTTAGAATCAGAAGTTTTAGCCAGATATCAAACCCCTCACTGGGTTAATTGTATTTTGTGTCAATTTATATTAGCTCTTTATTAATTAATCCTTTATCATGTGCAAATGTTTTTCACATCTATCACATTTTAAAGATTATTTATTTGGAAGGCAGAGTTTGCCAAAGAGAGTGTGTGGGGGTCAGGAGAAAGAGAGATTCTTTTATCCACTAGTTTACTCCCCAAATGCCCATAACAGCTGGGGCTCCACCAGGCTGAAGCCTAGAGCCAGGAACTCCATACTAGTCTCCCACATTGGATGACAAGTGCCCAAGCACTTGAGCCATCATCTTTTCTCTTCCCAGGCACATTAGCATGAACCTGAACCAGAAGCAAAGAAGCCAGGACATGAATCAGTGCTTCTGATATGGACTGTCTTCACAGCAACTAGTAGCTTAACCTGTTGCACCACAACACCAATAACCATATCTATCATTTGGACTTGCCTATGTTACCTTTTGGGATTAAAGTTAATTATTTTAAAATGATTGTGGCTAAATATGCTTCTTTCCCTTATAGCATTTGGGCTTTTGGACTTAGTTAAGATTTTAATTTATTCAACCTTGCTTGAATAGAAAGTTTCCATTTTAATTTTCCTTCTGATTGTCAGTTGTATCAGCACCATTTATTAAGTAGCCAATTATCTTTCCTTTAAGAAGTCCTATATTTTGGCCAGCGCTGCAGCTCAATAGGCTAATCCTCTGCCTGCGGCGCCAGCACACAGAGTTCTAGTCCCAGTTGGGGTACCGGATTCTGTCCCGGTTACCCCTCTTCCAACCAGCTCTCTGCTGTGGCCCGGGAGTGCGGTGGAGGATGGCCCAAGTGCTTGGGCCCTGCACCCCATGGGAGACCAGGATAAGTACCTGGCTCCTGCCATCGGATCAGCGTGGTGTGCCGGCTGCAGTGCACTGCCACAGCTGCCATTGGAGGGTGAACCAACTGCAAAGAAGACCTTTCTCTCTCTCTCTCTCTCTCTCACTGTTTACTCTGCCTGTTTAAAAAAAAAAAAAAAAGGAGTCCTATATCTTAATACAATAAAATTCAATCTAACTCTAGAACCTCTATTATATAAAACTGTTTCTATGAATGTACTAAAATCAGTTCAATGAAATTAACTTAAGAGTGTGTCCAGTATTTAGTAAGGCTCTAGTTCTCAGTTCTCCTTTTTCAGTTTCTTATCTACTTTTTTTTTTTTTTACCATTCTTTTTTTTTTTTTTTTTTTTGACAGGCAGAGTGGACAGTGAGAGAGAGAGACAGAGAGAAAGGTCTTCCTTTGCTGTTGGTTCACCCTCCAATGGCTGCTGCGGCTGGCACGCCACGCTGATCTGAAGCAAGGAACCAGGTGCTTCTCCTGGTCTCCCATGCGGGTGCAGGGCCCAAGCACTTGGGCCATCTTCCACTGCACTCCCGGGCCACAGCAAAGAGCTGGCCTGGAAGAGGAGCAACAGGGACAGAATCCGGCGCCCCGACCGGGACTAGAACCCGGTGTGCTGGTGCCGCAGGCAGAGGATTAGCCTACTGAGCCGCAGCGCCGGCCAGTTTCTTATCTACTTGTGAGTATGTATTTATCCATATAAATGTCAAAAATTGCTATTGAATTCCAGAAGTAAAAATTGTTGTAATTAGAAGTGAAATTGATATTTGATGCATCTAGTGGTGTTTGCTTTATCTGGTTCTAGGAAAAGTTAGTTAAAATAGCCAAATATGATGATGGATTTGTCCAAATCTTCTTAATTTTGCCATGTTTTCTTTACATTTACAACTGCTATTATAAAGCTTTATTTATTTTCATTTCATTTTATTTGAAAGGCAGAGAAACAGACACACACACACACACACACACACACACACACACAGATCCTATATCTGCTGAATCATCCCCTAAATTCTCCCAGGGCTGGGCCAGGCCTACACCAGGAGACTGGAACTCAGACCAGGTCTCCAAAATGGGTGGCAGGGACCACCTACTTGAACATCACCTCTTGCTTCCCAGGGTGTGCATTAGCAGGAACCTGGATTGGAAGTGGAGGATTCAAGACTTGAAATAGGCACTTGGATATCTGAATTGTCTCAAGAGGCATTTTAATCACCAAGCAAAATGCCTAAATCTGAAGTTTTGTTATTAGGTACACTCACATTTAAAAGTATAATATTTTCCTGGTAGGTTGATTCTTTTTTAATAACACATACACACAAGTACATACACATAGATAGGTATAGATATAATAATGCTGTTTGTCTTAAAGTTTATTTTCATATAACTACCAAATTTTATGACTTTTACTGAGCTGGTCATATTTTTAATATTTGTATTTTGAATCTTTCATACTGCATCTCTTTATAGTAAATAACATAACCAATCTAATTTTAATCCATTTACCTTTTAACTGAAGCACTCAGTCTACTCATTTATAATTTCTGATATGATTTATTTGACCATCTTACATTATCCCTTTTGTTTGACTTCTTTTTCTCTTTTTGTCTCATGTTGGATGAATTATTTTTATTCTATTATACTTTTTCCCTGGAAATGTTAGAAGTCACTGTACAAGATTAACATGCATACTAATCCATATTTATGCCCCCTTTCACAAAAAATACCTACTACTCTTCATGTACCTTATTTTAATATTTCTTAAAAATCTGACTGAAAAGACATGGTCAATTATTCTGAAGCCAATGTTCTCACCATATTCTTTCCACTTCAAGTATAGACTAGATGAAGTAGATAGAGTTCAATCAACCCTCTCTTTTCTGGGATTGATCCAACTTTTTTTTTTCCCCCAGGCAGAGTAAGACAGAGAGAGAGAGATAGAGAAAAAGGTCTTTCTTTTGTTGGTTCACCCCCCCCAGATGGCTGCTACTGCTGGCATGCTGTGTCAATCCGAAGCCAGGAGCCAGGTGCTTCCTCCTGGTCTCCCATACAGGTGCAGGGCACAAGCACTTGGGCCATCTTCCACTGCCTTCCCAGGCCACAGCAGAGAGCTGGACTGGAAGAGGAACAACCGGGACAGAACCGGCACCCCAACAGGGACTAGAACCCAGAGTACCGGTGCCACAGGTGGAGGATTAGCCTAGTGAGCTGCGGCGCCAGCATGATCCAGCTTCTAGAACCATTTTATGTATTGCTCATTTTTTACCATATAAAAACTATTCTAGGGTCAGCGATGTGGCATTGTAGGTTAAGCCTCCACCTGTGTTGCCGGCATCCCATGTAAGTGTCAGCTCATGTTCCTGTTCTATTTCTCATCCAGCTCCCTGCTAATGGGCTGGGAAAGGAGTGGAAGATGGCCCACGTGCATGGGTCCCTGTACGTATGTGGAAGACCTGGAAGAAGCTCCTGGCTTCAGATTGTCCCAGCTCTGGCAGTTGCAGCCATTTGAGGAGTGAACCAGTGGATAGAAAAAAATCTCTGTCTCTCCTTCTGTCTGTAACTCTGTTTATCAAATAAATAAATAAACCTTTAAAAATATATATATAAAAAGCCACTGGCTTAAAAGAAAAATAAGTCATTATTTCTCCCGAGTTAAAGGAGAAATAGGTCCCCTGTGGTAAATGGAATTTCTGAACTTCTACATGTGTTTCTTCACCTTCAGGAGCTTGGGCAAAGTACACTCTATCCCCCTCTGTTTGATATTATGAATAATACAACACTGCAGATTGGGTGAGCATTAAAGAAGAGTAGCTTGTTGTGATTGTTCCGGAGGTGGAGTCCAACACTGAGAAGTCCTGTTGGTTCAGCCTCTGATGAGGGCCTTCTTGCTGGCAGACTCCTGGGCATCACATGGAAGAGACAAGGAGCACATGTGAATACAGTTCTCTGCTAGTCTCTCTTTCTTCTTATAATGTCACCAGGATTTGACCATGAAGGTCCCACCCTACTACCTTATCTCATCCTAAGCACTTCTCAAGACTACCTCTAAACACTATAATTTGATTGTTTCTGTGATCATTTGTTTATAATTTATTAATTTACTTAAGAGGCAAAGAAAGTGCCAGAGAGACAGTGATTGATATATAAAGAGATCTTCCATCTGCTGGCTCCTTCTACACATTTCCTCAACAGCCAGTGCTAGGCCAGGAACTCCATCCCAGGCTCCCTCATGGGTGGCAAGATACCAAGCACTTGGGCCAGAATATGCTGCCTCCCAGGTGATTCAGCTGGAATCTGGGTCAGAAGAAGGGAGTAGCCAGGACTTGAACCAGGAACTCCAATATGGGATGTGAGCTTCTGAAGCAGTAGCTAATATCCACCTGTTTCTGCTTTCATAACACCTCCACAGTAGGGAGGACACACTGAAACTATATCATAAAGCACCTTAACTAGTGGCAGGATTCCAAGACAGTAAGCAAAAGCACGTACCAAACCCACAGCTGTGTATTAGTTGCCAGTGTCCCACTCCTGCAAGTCACAGGCCAAGCACGGAGGTAATATGGAAAGAAACTATACAAAGGCATTGTGCAAGAAAGGGCTAATGCAGAGGTTTGCTTTTCATAAATTCTGAACATTTCCACAAAATATTTGTCTTTAGGATTAGTAAAATAATTTTGAGTCCTTAAAATACTCTGCCTCATATGAGTATTTGTATATGGTCTTGATTTTGGTAATACTTTTTTTCAGAATCAACACCAAAAACATAATATTTAAGAGTAAAATACTGATACATTAGTATTCAAATTAAAAACTTCACTGTTAAGAGTAAAAAGTCACAATGAGATTAAGAATTTGCAAAACAGTGTTCATATAAAAGACTTTTTACACAATATACAAAGTTTTAAACCTATACAATAAATAATAAAAATATTAAAAATGAGCAAAATATATGAAAAATAGCACACCAAAAAGCACATATATTACAGAAATAAGCATACTGAAAGATATTCAACATCATTCACTATTAGGAAATAAAACAAAATGATACATGATGCTATAGATCTACTAGAATGAATATATCATTCTAAATATATGAAATGCTGACAAATTAACATTATGAAAAATGTGTAATCTAGAATGTAATTTCTAGAAGTATCCCGAATGATCAGAATGCACATTGCTGAAGGATGAAGTGTAATGTACAACAAAGTGAAATACTTCATGATGTGTTCTCCGTGGAGACCCATCAAGTCAACGTTTTGACAAATCATACAGTAAAGAAAACTTTAATTAAATGTACATTTCCCAATCTTTGTAAAACATCACACTCCTTTCTAAATAAGAGATATTTTTCCAAATATTGACTAATATACCCTAGAACAGATTTTGGGGTAGGTTGGTCTATATCTACTTAACATATGCATTTGATTCCTTTTTACAAAGATGTCCCACCTTTATTTTGGTTCCTAGTATACATGACGGATAAGCCTTTTCAAAATGATCTTAAACTAATATATTAGGGTACAAATCATTTAACTCCTTAAATCTGCCTGTGTGATCCTGTTTCCTCGTCTGTAAAATGGAACATGATAACAGTGTACAACCCACTGAATTATTTATAACTTCTTGCTAATGTTTGTAGAAAATTGTATAAAGAAGAAAAATAATGATTGAATGTAAAAATTATTTGCACTCCCATGGCATATTTTGTGCCATGCCATATTTATTATATTTACTTACAAAAGACTGACCCTCGTAAGGTCAAAGAATCTCTATAACTAAAACATTAGTATTCGTTCAACTCAATCCCAGTTATTGTATAAATGTGGCCATATTTAAATTCTTTCTGTGAATAACAGACCTTTGAAATGCATGTTCGGTTTTGGAGGAATCTTGAACAACCTTCAGAAAAGAAATGAATGTAAGAATGGTGCCTTAGTGAACTTTAAAGGGGAATCTTTCAGCTGAAGTATTCTGACAGCAGCATATTCTGGCTAACCAGGCCATTCTGAATGTGTGTCTGACCATTATTTTAAATTAGAAGATATACCACTATCGAACCAGAACAGCCAAAAATCAGAAGTGACACCAAAATGTCAAAGAGAAAAAAAATCTATTCACAATTTTATCAGTATCCCTCATCCACTTTCATAATCATGCCATAAATAATTAGCCCTTACTAATAATAAAAGTGTCAAAATTCATGAGATTACTTACTTTACTATAAAACATGATTTTAGCACGGTTCAAGGTTATTCTTATACATCACCCTCCCTTGGTTGCATTCAATTTGCTTTCCTTAATGAGAAAAAAAGGGGCTGACAATACAGGTACTGCCCTGGAGAATTGCCCTCAATCCCAGTTTACAAATTCATCAGTCAGATATATTCTATGTCATGATAGAGAGCAGGTGAAAAACCGCTAGGCTACAGAATGACTCACGCACACAGTGGTTTCAGTGCAGACAATTAATGGAAGGAAGCAGAATGTTGGAAAATTCAAGCCATTTCTATTTATCTTCATCTTCTACTTCATAGTTCATAAAGTAATTATACCCTCACATAATTACTCTACAATAATACTAAAAGCTGAATAATGAAAGACACTGTTCCAGGTACAATCCATTTAAGGTAATTGAGAATGAATCTTAGTTTGAAATCAGCTATGTAAAACCTGATTAAGTACATCATATCTGAAGTTTTGCAAAAACAGATATTAATTGTAGAAAATTATTTGGTATTTTGGGAAAGTTTTCGATTATGTATTTTTTAATTTCTCATTTATAGAATCATAATGAGGGTTAATATAACTACCTACTATATTCACCTAACAATTAGGAGAGTTGTACATTGCCAAGTAGCTGTGGGTGTATTTGTTAAGTAATCATAAGAGTTCTAGACAACAACTTGAATCTTCAGTAGACCAAATAATTAAAAACAGAGCATTCAAAATAAAGGCAGTGCACCCTATTGAAAATATTCTTTCTGGGGCCTGCGCTGTGGCATAGCAGGTAAAGCTGCTGCCTGCAGTGCCCATATGGACGCTGGTTCAAGTTCCAGCTGCTCCTCTTCCAATCCAGCTCTCTGATATGGCCTGGGAAAGCAGTAGAAGATGGCCCAAGTCCTTGGGCCCCTGCACCCTTGTGGGAGTCCTGGAAGAAGCTCCTGGCTCCTGGCTTCAGATTGGCTCAACTCTGGCCATTGCAGCCATCTAGCGAGGTTCTAATCCTGGTTGGGGCGCCGGATTCTGTCCTGGTTGCTCCTCTTCCAGTCCAGCTCTCTGCTGTGGCCCAGGAAGGCAGTGGAGGATGGCCCAGGTGCTTGGGCCCTGCACCCACATGGGAGACCAGGAGGAAGCACCTGGCTCCTGGCTTCGGATCGGCGCAGCACTGGCTTTAGCGGCCATTTGGGGGGTGAACCAACGGAAGGAAGACCTTTCTTGCTGTCTCTCTCTCTCACTGTCTATAACTCTACCTGCAAATAAAAAAAAAAGATTTATTGGTGTATTTATTTATTATTTATTTGAAAGGCAGAATTACAGAGCAAGTGAGTGAGTGAGTGAGAGAGAGCTCTTCAATCCACTGGTTTGCTCTTCAGATGGCCACAGTGGTCAGAGTCGGGCCAGGCTAAATCCAGAAATCTGGAACACTAACCACAGCTCCCACAGTGGTGACAGAAGCCTAAGTACTTGGGCCATCTCCTGCTGCTTTCCTGGGTACATCAGCAGGGAGCTGAATTGGAAGTGGAGCTGTTGGGACTCAAACTGCTGCTCATGAGAGATGCCACTGTGCCACAATGCCAGCATCATAAAATATATTTCAAAATATGCTTAAAAACTCCCACACTCTCTTCCCTTCCACTACCCACCGTGAGTTCTTTATTCCAGATAAAGATTACTTTCTTCCCAAATATAAATTAAATGTTAATTTATATTGCTATAGTTTTTATTGTCAATTACAATAAATCAATGCAATGTCCACAAATGACATTTTTAAATAATATAAATAAAAGTAATCTAAATGCATAATTTCTTATTTTAAAAATTATTATTTACTGAAACTATAAATATCTCATCCAAAAAATTATGTTTTTAATTGTTTTATGATACCTACTTACTAAGAATATGTCTTTCTGTTAGCACCCTGGACTGATTTAAACACTTTTACTATTTTATGCTACTACCTGTGTCTCTGGCCAGGATAGCACAAAAAATAAATTGCCACTTCAAATGTGCCCAGCTGCTCTTTTGTATCTTGATAGGTCCAATCATTCTCAACAGGAATGCTTGATAGCTTTGGAAACCGCAATAATACAGTGTCACATTCTTGACTTTTTTCTATATTATTATTTTACACTAAGCCTAACAGGTACTTCATTTTCATTGGTAAAATCAAAGAATGAAATTTTCAAACCTTCAATTTTTATTTGTTAGGTTAGTTCTCCAATTTATTTGTAAAATCTATAATTTATAATTCTTCTGAGTATGTGAGTACATACACAAATATGTTTCTACTTATAAGCCATTAGATAAAAGAGAAGTTTTAGCCAGAAAGTGATAGAGTTGTTGTCTTGAAAGATTGACTGATAGCAGGGCTTAATTCCCAAAGCCATAGCTTCAGGAATTATCACTAGTAAGAGATCCTATTTTTATATATGTTTTGAGTAATTTTTTTCTTTTAAATGAAAAGTTTATCAGTTATTGTATCCTTAAAAAAGTAATATTCTAAAGGGGCTACTGCCTTTTGGGGCAGTAGCCAAGTTGCTGCTTGGGACATCCACATCCCATATCAAAATGTCTGAGTTCAAGTTCCAACTCTGCTTCTGATTCCATCTCCCTGCTAATTGTACCTTGGCTTAAGTTATTGAGTCCTTGCAACCCATCAGGGAGACCCAGAAGGATTTCTTGGGTCCTAACTTCAGCGGACCCAACCCCAGCTATTGCAGGCATTTGGCAAGTGACAGCCAATGGAAGATCTCTGTCTGCCTTTCAAATAAATTAAAATAAATAATGTCTGAGGTTTCAATGGGCTTCAATATTTAAGATTTTTCAGTTGAGAAAAAATATTGGGATCACAAAAATAGTGATTATTGCCTTTTTCTTATTTTATATTGAGGTATAGCTGTTTTCTGTTTATTAGTATAACTTTTTAAAAGTAGCATATGGATGATGCAAAAGATGAATATTGAGCTGAATTTTCTAAAGAAGATGCTATGGGAGAGAGACCAAGATGGTGGAATAGGGAGGGAACATACAGTTCTAGCCTAAGGGAAGATAGTGAAAAAAACATGGAGAGAGTGCAATCTCCAGGCAGAGTTAGGGAGAAAATGACAGAGGAAACTCCACACAAATTAGAGGGACACTGTGGACCTATGTGGAGAGTCTGGACACACAAACTTCAGGACCCCAGCAACTGAGGGCCTCGGCACCAGCTTTAGAGAGTGAGGTGACACCAGATTGCAGTAGCACAAGCCACTGGCAATAAAGCTGAGGGAAGAGCCTGCCTGGCATGAGTCCATCTTGGAACACTGTGGGGGTCAGTATATCTGCAATCCTAGAGAAAAAAGGGGGGACACACTTCTCCCTTCCCGAAAACCCTATGCCAGCGTTCTGTAACTGACCAAGAGGGGGCAGGCGGCATTTTGGACATACATAACAGCTGTGCCAGCTCATGTGCACATGACTAGCCACCAGCCGAGAGGAGATGCCTAAGTCTGTCTGGGAGAACTGACAAGGGCCTGTGAGGGAGGGTGCAGGATGTGACTGGCACTTTGGAGAGTCACTGTGGGTGGCTCCACACGCTCAAGGCTTCCTGATTCCCTGAGGGTCATTGCTGTGGGATCCGTGCTCACACTGAGGGTGGCATGGATCCTTTGGGTGGCTCTTGTGGCAGTGTGAACAAATATTATACCCACTGGTGCTATTGACCAGGCATTGGTCTCCTTGGAGGAGAAGAGGTTGAGCTTGAGATTATGCAAGCAGAGAAGAATAAAAAAAAAAAAAATCATGCTCAATTTAAGTGTCACCTTACACACTCTCCGAATCCCAGAGCACTGAACAGAGCTCCCTGATCACAGCCAGCACACACTTAAGGGAATTCACTGAAAGAGTAGACACTCCACTAAGTCACAGATACATAGTCCAAAGACAAAAGCCATTTCAGGGGGAAAAAAGAGTATCTTGACAAATGCTTAAAAATAAACCCAGCAATTCAAGAAATAAGAATAAGGAAGACAACATGTTGCAAGGAACATAACAACTCTTCAATACTAGGATGTGAAAATGAAGAGATTGAAGGAATGCAGGAAGTGTAATTCAAAAAATTGATCATAGGATTACTTAGAAGTAATCAGAAGCAAATCCACAAATTGAAGAAATCCATACTGATACGAATGAAAATTTACCCAATGAAATTGAGATTTTAAAGAGAAATCAAAACAAAATATTAAAAATGAAGAATTCAATAGATCAAATACAAAATGTGGTAGAAAGCCTTAACAAGAGACTCTGTGAGGCACAAGAAAGAATATCTGAGTTAGAAGACAAATCTCTGGAAATTTTATGGTCAGACCAAAAAAAAAAAAAAAAAAAAAAAAAAAAAAAGAAGAAGAAGAAGAAGAAAAAGAAATTAGAAAACTAAAAAAAACAGTGTTGAAGTTTATTGGGATACTATCAAATTAACCAACATATAGGCCTTAGGAGTTCCTGAAGGTGTGGTTAGAAAGAGTGGATTAGAAGGCCTTTTAGTGAAATAATTACAGAAAATTTCCCTGATTTCGAGAAAGAGGCATCCACATACAGGAAGCACATAAAACAACTAATAGACATGACCAGAAAAGATCCTCACCATGAAAAACTATTGTCAAACTCTCCACAGTAAAAAATAAAAAATGATTCTAAAATGTACATGCGAGAAAGCCCAAATTATTTTCAGAGGATCTCTAATAAGATTCTCAGCTGACTTCTCATCAGAAACTCTATAGGCTAAAAGAGAATGGTGAGATATATTCCAAATCTTAAGAGGAAAAAAACCTGTCTGTCAGGGTCTCAAGCCCGATGCTAGCCCCTGACCAGCAGGGGCAGCACAGGCACTCCTCAACAAGGTGAACAGGAAGGGTAAGGTCGACGGGTGATGAACATACCACAAGCACCCATGAGTTCTGTCGAAGCAGGAACCACTTTATTGAAGAAGTGTGCAGGCTTATAAAACTTACAGAAGACATGCACAGTTAAGGGAGCCAATCAGCTAAAAGGTCATGTAGGCATGGGTGGACCACACACAGGGGCACCTTAATAAAGTATAGTGATCATGCACTGTCTGGAACTAAAGCGGACCTATCCCTGCCAGTGGTCTGATGTAGCTTAACAGCAGCAGCCGCAGACACGCCCCTGGAACATCCACCAGGTGCCATACTGTAATGGAGATTTTAGGCAATGCCCAACATTTCCCCCTTTTTGTTTTATATTAAAAGAGAAAGAGGAACTGAGCAGAGAGTGTGCCTGTCTTAGATTGTCCCCTCTGACTGGGATCAGCCCTTTAGGGAGCATGTCTGTGTTAGGTTGTCCCCCTCTAGGGATCTTACCCATCTTTGACTACTACTCCAGTTGTTAAGGGCTGCCCCAGGGATCTTACCCATCATTGGCTACCACCTCAGCAACTCAGGGTATGAGGTATTATACCTCTATATCTTGGCAGTGGCCATGGGCGGATGTACAGGGTTCCCAATCTGGGGCTTAAAGAGCGGCATAACTCGGTTCTTGAAGAGTGGCATATTGTTGTTGACCACCATTAACTGGACTGCAGCAATGCGATCTTGGACAAATTTACAAGGACAATGGAGAGCAAGGGGCCCACAAGGGGGAGGAGATAAGGAAGCCATCTCCCAAGGCCCAACCACAGGTCAAGGTCTTTTTGGAGGGTCTTGATCTTGTCCTGGATGATGCCGGAGCGATTAGCATAAAACCAGCACTCCTGATGTACCATGATGATCCAGTCACAAAAAGGCAGAGAGTCCAATATGGTCTTTTTATCCCTGTAAGAGAATAGAAAAATGTAAATTGCCTCAATTCTCCAGCTAAAGATTACAGACTGGCTAAATGGATTAAAAAATAAAACCCATCTATTTGTTGTCTACAAGAAACACATCTCACCAACAAAGATACACACAGACTGAAAGGATGGGCAAAGATATTCCATGTTAGCAGAAACCAAAAAAGAGCTGGTGTAGCCATCCTTAGATTAGACAAAAATAGACTTTAACACAAAAACTGCTAAAAGAGACAAGGGCAATATGCAATGATTAAGAGATCAACTCAACAGGAAGATGTGACTCTAATAAATGTATATGCACCTAATTACAGGGTAGCTGGGAACCTGGCTATTTAAAAGAGATGTTAATGGATCTAAAGGGAGAGACACAGACTTCTCTACAGTAGTAATGGGGTACTTCAATACCCCACTTTCAGCAGTGGACAGATCAACCAGACAGAAAATCCGCAAGGGAACAACAGTTAATTGACACTAAAGACCAAATGGACCTAACGGATATCTACAGAACTTTTCATCCTACAGTTTTAGAATGTACAGTCTTCTCACCAGTGCATGGAACTTTTTCTAAGATAGTCCAGAGGCTAGACCATAAAGAAGTCTCAACAAATTCAAGAAAATTGAAATAATACCGTGCATCTTCTCTGATCACAATGGGAAGAAACTGGAAATCAATAACTCAAGAATCTCTAGATCATATGCAAACACATGGAGACTGAACAACACGCTCCTGAATTAACAGTGGGTCCTGGAAGAAATCAAAAGAAAAATCAAAAAACTGTTGTGGAACAGTTTTTTTATACTATTTGTTGAACACTTTATTTAGTGTAGAGTTAATCTTCTTGTATAAAGTTAATTGAAAGTATATTTTAGTAAAAAATAAGAATGGGAATAGGAGAGTGTGTATGGTGGGAAGAATCACTATGTTCATAAAGTTGTATTTATGAAAAGCATGAAGTTTATATACATTAAATAAAAGGTTTCTGGGGAGAAAAAAAGAAAATGCTATGTTAATAACCTCAAGCCACACCATTTCCCTCATGTATTTGCAGCAAACAATGTTAATGCAACAAAGCAAGGAGACATGCACTATAACCCAGATTTTTCCATTAGAAAAACAAACTGACAAGTGCACTTTATACAGGGATTGAGATTTATTTATGCCACTGTCTAAAACATGAGATCATGTACCCTTCAACATAATATGGGTCATGTTGATGCAGCTTATTTAAGCTATTGATTTTTCCTGTTATATCTATTCTAATATCCTTTATTGCACTAAGGAAGAGCTGTGCAACCCTAGGATTCTAGAAGAAGTCTAAAACTTTTATTATTTTACCCTTGACTCTATATTTGGAGCTAGAAAATGCTCACAGTTACACAAAATAATATTATGAAAGTCATTCAAATTCATAGAATATTAAGCAACATTTCTTATGTGGAACACATGTCTTCTATAAAGACTAGACTCAAGGAAATTATGAGATGTAGTTAACAACACAGGATTGCCCCTTAAGCACAAATAATCTTTATTCTCTTCTTTATCCCTATATCCACTCCCCCTGAACATTATCATTTAAACAATTTTTGCCTTGTAACTACATCTATCATAATACTAAAGTTCAGTAGGTCGTACACACTCAATGATGACCTTTCCAAAGAACATTCGAATTTGACATAAAAATATGGTATAGTCTAATTGCCACACACATCCTATTCTTAGGAAAATATCAATGCTCAGCAAACCTTAACATTGAATAGAACAGATTTGTGATGCTCAGAACAACAGATGTTAGTTTGCTATTACATTAAAAACGGAACATAAAAGAGAATGATATCCACTTGTATCATATGCTGTGAGCTGATCATCTGCATCTGCTTGGCATGTTTGAGTCTAAATGAAGCAAGTTGAGTTTCCAAAGGGAATATCCATTTACTGCCGCACAATCAAAGCAATTACATTTCTTTCCTGTGGTACTCATCAATCATAAAACAAGTCAAATATTCACATTGCAGCTTAAGCAAGAGGACTAAAAGGAACCAGGATCCACACCAGTTATTCAGTATGTTAGTGTGATGCTAACCAGGCTGAGCAATGCTGAAAATAGAGGGTAAAGGGAAAGTCTTTGGAGCACTTGGATCGCACCTGGTCATTCTGTCACTTTTCCACATGATTAATTTAATTACCTCTCCCTAGTTTGGGGTATCACTTCTAAACTTTGAGTAGTTGCTGAGAGAAGGTACCTGTGAAAGATGCCCTACTGCTTGAGCACTCTTGTGCTCTATAATGGTGATTTGATGCAGGTGAAAAATAGGATCACTCTTTTTCCCTATTGATTTCTGGAAAAGAAAATGCTTCCTTCCAACGCACAATGCACTATTATTTTTGTTATCGTTTTTCATGGAGCTGTACTTCCTCTACAGAAATGTGAAAAAATAAAAGCATCATACCCTTGCCCATGCCCAGAGGTACAAGCTAAAATCCAATTATCTAACTGATAGAAATACTTGTATTACATCTTTAAAAGGAAAGGAATTATTATTTTTAAAATAGAATGGTATCTCCAATGTCTAGTGTGCAATTCAAGTTTCACAAAGAAATGTGAAATCCCTGAGTTGCAAAATGAAGTGAAATGTAATGTTTACATCTAAACTTAACTTTGTATTGTTAAAATACATTTTTAAATGTCCTTCCATTCAGTTCATTAACAGATGGAATTGATCAATGAACCTTACAAAAGAATCTTTGAGACTAATGCAATTCCTAGAATCTAGATTACTCGGTCTTCCAGCATTCCTGAGACAAAAATGTTATTTCCAAGATTATAAAAATACTATTACTTCGGAAATTTATTTAGAAAATAAATCATTAAAAGTTTTCTGCATCTTTAAACGCAGTGTCTTACCTAAGAATTCATTACAAATTTACAAACTGATAAATTATAAAATTCATCTGCAATACCATTGAATTCTCTTCTAAGAACTATAGAATCACAAATAATTTAATTGTAATGGAAGGAAAGCTGCATTAAAACAAGCTAAGTTGGGGTTGAGTTCAAGATGGAAGACTGGTAACTATGGTTACCTCTTTCATTCCCCCAATTTATTTAAATGATAGAAAATAATATAAATTAAATGAGTAGAGAACAGCTTAGAAAAATCTGTAGGAAGACTAGAGTGAAAGTAGAAGTCATTCACTTACTAGAGCTGGCAAAAGGAAGGAGCAAATGGAGCAGAAAGTAAAGTTAATAAAGAACTTCTTTGAGCCGGCATTGTGGCGGAGCCGACTAAGCTGTTGCTTGCAACCATCATCATCCCATGTGAGAGCAGTTGCTTGAGTATAAGTAATGTGCCTGGGAAGGTAATGGTTATGGGTCCAAGCACGTGGGCCTCTGCCACCCACATGGGAGACCAGGATGGGGTGCTGGGCTCCTGGCTTCAGATTGCCTCAGTCTGGGCTGTTTTGGTCATTCGGAGAACAAAGCAACAAATGAAGATCTCAATCTCTCTCTTTCTCTCCCTTTTTAATTCCGTGTCTCCCTCTCTATCAATCTCTTTTTAATGGATGAATGAATGCACAACTCTTTCTTTAAAAAAAAAAAAAGGCCAGCATTGCGACACAGCAGGTTAATGCCACCTGCGACACTGGCATCCCATGTAGGAGCCAGTTTGAGTCCCAGCCCTTCTGCTTCTGACCCAGATGGAGTTTCAGACCCCTGGCTTCAGCCTGCCCAGCCCTGGACATTGTAGATATTTGGGGAACAAATCAACGAGTGAGAGGTCTTTCCCTCTCTTTCTCTCCCTCTCTCGCTCTCTCTCTTAGTCTGCCTTTAAATTAAATAAATTAATATTTAAGAAACAATAAAGAATTTTTTGGTGGTAAATGGCCTTGTTAGAACTCAAAGTAACAGCAGGAACTATCAACAGGATTTAGCTACAGATAGAAATCTCTCTATCGAACAGAAAGTCTTTAATATGAGAGTTAAGTGCTAACGATACCAGGAAAAGACTTGGGGAAGCCTATCTGATCCCAGGGAGAGCCTTTCACTGCAACAGCCTGATCACCCCCACTCCCCACCCCCGGAAGACTGCTGCTCCTTGCCTCATCACTGCTTTTCCTATGTGCCACTGCAGCCAGAAGAGGCCGCCCAGCAAGGCACTCCTTAACGTCAGGAGCCTGGGAAGCTTTTCCTTCCTCATATATAGCTCATCTCCCCAAATCCAATGCCCCCTGCACTAGATCAGCGCAGTTATGGAAGAATGTGGTGAATCATGTCAGATTCTCCATTGCCACACATTTGCTGTGGGAACATGAGATACAAGTTTGGCCCCTAGAAACTTAGCTTCAACACATTTTATGGATATACTGTCCAAGGTCACCCTCAGGGACTTTGCGGGCATCAGGCAGGCTGGATAACCTCTTTGTGACAGGTCCCACTAATCTATGTATCCACATCCCATATGACATCACGGACATCACTGAGACCATGGAGCAGCAGCTGCAGGTCATTCTTCAAGTGCATAATTTGGCAGCAAAGTCCAAAGCTACTGGCAATTTCCCTCCAAACATCATATATAAGTGAAGCTGTCCACTCAACAATCTCCAGTTCTGACTCAGATGCCTCTTCCATCATTCTCTAGAGGCCCTCAGTCCTCTTTAGCCAGCACCTGAGAAAGGAGCAGAGCCTACCCAGAAACTGGTGTCACACAGACACCACGTGTCACCAATGGCTTTCACAGGTTCAGCCTCCCAGATATATCCTGCACCCAGATTCCTGTCTGCATTTAGCTGTATGGTAGGTGGCAATCCCCCTTTTGAAGATTTCCATCTAAATCCCCAATTTGCTGATTTAAGGAAGCCATCAAATAGTTCACTTCTGATCCAGTTCCCTGCTAATGAAAGCAGCTGGGGACAACCCAAGTGCTTGGGCTCCTTCACTCACATGGGAGACCCAGAAGAAGCTCCTGGCTCCCGGCTTCAACCTGGTTCAGCCCTGGCTCTTGTAGCCATTTTGGGAGTGACCCGAGGATGGAAGATCTGTGTGTGTGTGTGTGTGTGTGTGTGTCTCCCTCTCTCTCTCTCTCTCTGAAACTATGCTTTTCATATAAAAAAAAAAGATAAAAATGATCAAAAAACAAACCAAAACTAAACACTCAAATGCCATAGTAGCATTTATTCCCTGGCTGAATTGGAGACATTTTTATAAATGAATCAGTTATTCTGTTGGAAATAGCCTTCCTTAATCCTCATGCTTAAGTTGTAAATTTCACAATTTATTCTGAAGATAAAGTTATTTTCAAATTCAGATATATAATTGCCTCCTTCTAGCATTACATATAAGAACTGTAGTTTTATCAAACACCATCTGGCTACATTTATTGGCCTACTATAATAAATAAAAGCAGACACTATTGTCTACAGCATCTTTACTCTAAAACCATAGTAATTCTTGTGAGTGACAATGTTAGTGTATTGTGTTTTGCACCAAACCACGTGTTGAGAACAACTATCAAATCTAGAGAAAGGTTTTGTGTGTGTGTATTTGTGTGTGTATTTATCATTGGAAGCAGGTATTCAGTTTAAGAGTTAAGACAGTAATTAAGAATCTTGCATTTCAAATCTAAAGTGCCTGGTTTCAATTGCTGGCTCTAGTTTCTGACTACAGCTCCTCGATAATGCAGACAGTGAAAAGCAGTAGGAAATGGCTCAAATAGTTGGTGACAGCTCTCTGTGTTTAAGACCTGAACTGAGTTCCTGGCACCTGGCTTTAACCATTTCCATTCCATACCATCCACTATTGCGGGCATTTGGCAAAAACAATCTCCTTCTCAAATAAACAATTTAATATTATTAAATAGTTATTACATAAATAAAGATCTTCAGAACTCAATATGAAGAGAAAAAAAAGTCCAGACTCATGTGTCCACAATTTAATACTAGTTGTTGTCTCAAGACATTTGAAATCTCTAAAAAATATAGCTGAGAATAAGTTAGGTGGCTCAATAGACTGGGAAAACTTTGGAATTTGGAGTTTAGCAATAAAGATAGGCTTTCAAAAATATCCTGATCATTTACTTGTGACTCCAGACTCACAAGTAAATGTTAAGAATATTTGTAAATTTGAGATAAACCAACCATCATGAGGACTGAGTTGAGATTCCAATTATTTGAATTCATGATTGCATTAAGGTAATAGCAAATGTCCCAGCCTATCTCCTATCAAAAACTAAACCAACATAGTCCACTTAACAAAGTGATAACATCATCCAAACCATCCCATTACCTCTATAATTTTAATATAACATTTCTTAAACTTAATAAAAAATCATCAGGGACTGGTTCTGTGGCACAATAACTTGACCTGATGCCTACAATACTAGCATCTCACACCAGAGCACCAGTTTGTGTCCCAGCTGCTCCACTTCCCATCCGGCACCCTGCTAATATGCCTGGGAAAACAGCAGATGATGAATCAAGTGGTTAGGCCTCTGTCACCCATGTGGAAGACCCAGATGGAGTTCCTGACATCTGGTTACAGCTTGGCGCAGCCCTGTCTGTTGTGGTTACCTGTAGAGTAAACCAGCAGATGAACAAATTCTGTCTCTCTCCTTGTTTCTCTTTCTTTCTCTTTCTCTCTGTAATTATCTCTCAAGAAAATAAATAAATCTTTAAAAAAAAATAAGACATAAGTTAATGGTAATTAATTGTAATCCAGGCTGGCACCACGGCTCACTA
Organism: Oryctolagus cuniculus; assembly: GCF_051225735.1. NCBI lineage: Eukaryota > Metazoa > Chordata > Mammalia > Lagomorpha > Leporidae > Oryctolagus > Oryctolagus cuniculus. The sequence goes on from NC_142874.1 coordinate 64,444,460, forward strand.
GGCCAATCCTCTGCCTGTGGCCCCGGCACACCAGGTTCTAATCCTGGATGGGGCTCCAGATTCTGTCCTGGTTGCTCCTCTTCCAGTCCAGCTCTCTGCTGTGGCCCAGGAAGGCAGTGGAGGATGGCCCAAGTGCTTGGGCCCTGCACCCGCATGGAAGACCAGGAAGAAGCACCTGGCTCCTGGCTTCCGATCGGCATAGCTCCATCTGTAGCAGCCATTTGCGGGGTGAACCAATGGAAGGAAGGCCTTTCTCTCTGTCTCTCTCTCTCTCACTAACTCTGCCTGTCAAAAAAAAAAGTTGTAATCCAAGAATATAACATTATGATAGAAACAGACCATGGCAAATCGAAAAGCTGATGCTAATACATGGACTTTAAAATAAAATATATTCAAAGAATAGAAAGACAAAGTGGAAAATTTTGGAAAGAATCAACTATAAAAGCCAAGTGGAATTTTCATTCAAATATTTATTTATTTGAGACACACAGAGTGGGAGAGAGAACTCTTATCTACTGGTTTACTCCACAAATACCTGCAACAGCCTATGTTGGTGGCCAGGTTGCAACTACTTGAGCCATCAATGCTGCCTCTCAGCGTCTGAAGTAACAGGAAGCTCAAATCAGAAGCCAGAGGTGGCTGTCAAACTCCCAACCAATGTTGGATAGGATTACAACTCTAAGTCAAATGCCCCCCACACAATGAAAATTAAAAAAAAAAGAGAATAGCTGAAATCTCAGTATAACAAATGAGATTTAAAAATTAAGAGATTAGTAAATTGAAAAATGAGGGCAAAGTCAAGACTGAAGTAGAAAAATATAAATAGATGAAAAAATTGGAAAAATTATGAACATCCTGAAAATATAACATTTTTATAATTGTAGTCCAAGAAAGAGGGATAGAAATAAGTCACAGCAATATTTGGGGTAATACTGAGAATTTTCCAAAACTGAAGAAAGACAATAAAACCACAGACTCAAGATGTGTTAAAAATATCCAGCATAATGATTATAAAACAAGAAGCTACATAAATTTAATTAAAGTAAGGTTGTTGAAAATTGAACACAGGAATGAAAATCTTGGCAATAAGTGGAAAAAAGATGACATACTGTCTACAAGGAAGCAAGAATTTTATTTTGAATAGAAAACAAAAACAATGACAAAGAGAAATCTGAAAACATGGACTATGTTGAAAGTACTGAAAAAATTAACATGGAAAATTTTGTGAGAATTTGTCACCTCAGAAGGCAAATGACAAAAGTGGCAGCTCAGAAACATGGGAGAACAGGAAGGGTAGCCGAAAAGATAATTATGTGGATAAATCTAAATGGATATTGATGGAATGAAATAATATTTATAATGTTCTATGTGGTTTAAAATCTTTAAAGAAAGTATTTGGCTCTCCCTGCACCTGCCAATGTAACTGTGATAGGATAAGACTGGGAAAATCCACTTACCTTCCACCTTCATGGCTGTCTCCTCCCATACTGCTAGCTGCTGAGTGACTACAGGCCATCACCCCTAGGCTACACCCAGGTAACTGGGAACAGCTGCATCATCCCATGGAAGGAGACCGAATGAGAGGATATGTGTGAGAGACAAAGAGGATGTGCAATAGGAGGTCAAATCTGCTTTTATCACAAACAAACTCTCATGATAACTAATCTAATTCCCACAATGAGGGTACTAACACATTCTTGAGAGCACAACCCACAAGATCTAACCATGTATTATTACACCTTCACCTACCAACACTGTTGCATTGGTATTACATTTCTAAAACATGAACTTTGAGAGAAACACTCATCACATAGCAAGGGGTGATTTGCTTCTCCTTCATCCTTACCTCCTAATATTTCTTTGATTTATTGTTTTAGATGAATCTAACAGAAAATCAGCTGGCAATGACAAACTACAGCTTGCAGGGTCTCCGAGTAGCATAATAGAGAGAAGTTCATAAGGAAGGTTATGAATTTGAGAAACAAACTTAGTAACTGAGTCAGTCAACAACTCCTTTATTCATTCAGCACCTATCAACACCCTTCTGTTCATATTGGAACTTTAGTACCAACATAATCAAGATGCAACTACCCTTAATATAATTAGCATCAGTCTTACTTTTTCCCAAAATTCATCACATTCATCTCTGGGTGATTGGCTCTATCATTTAGCAAGGTTAATTACTACTCAAATTCAGAACATCTGAATATTCTGTACACAAAATTCTCTGTATGTGGCCAGCATTGTGGCGCAGTGGGTTGAGTGACCACCTGAAATGCTTCCAGCTACTCTGCTTCCAATCTAACTCCCTTCTAATGTGTCTAGTGTGAAACAACAGAAGATGACCAATGTGCTTGGGCCCTTGAACCCATGTGGGTGACCCCACACAGCCATTGTGGCCGTTTGGGGAGTGAAATAGCATCTCTCTATCTATCTCTTTCTATCTCACCCTCTGTCTCTCTTTCTGTCCTTCCCATCCAACGATAAAATAAATATTTAAAAAAAAATCTTTGTTAAAGATAATCATGAACAGCCTCTTCCTCCACTTCTGATCCAGCTTCCTGCCAATGCATTGACAGGTAGTACTTGATGGCTTAAATACTTGAGTCCTTGTCACCCACATGGGTGACCTGGATTGAGTTCCAGTCTCCTAGCTTTGGCCTTGCCAAACTCTAACTCTAATTGTGAACATTTAGGGAATGAACCAGCAATGGCAGATATCTCCATCTCTGTCTTTCTCTATCATTTGTCATTCACATAAAATGAAAATAAATAATTTAGAAAAGGTTTTGACTCTCAAAATATTTTATATCAAAGTGTTTTATTTTATTCTGTAATAGCAAGGATTTTGAAGAAAAGTTATAATAAAAGATTTTTTGGTCAAACTCTTACAAAACACTTTTTAAAAATTTTTTTAAAGATTTATTTTATTTATTTGAAAGACAGAGTTACAGAGAGAGACAGAGAGAGAGAGAGAGAGAAAGAGGTCTTCCATCCACTGGTTCACTCCCCAAATGACTATAATGGCCAGAGATGAGCTGATGCAAAGCCTGGAGACAGAGCTTCTTCTGGGTCTCCCACATGGGTGCAGGGACCCAAGGACTTAGGTCATCTTCTACTGCTTTCCCAGGCCATAGCAAGGAGCCGGATCAGAAGTGGAGCAGCCTGGACTCGAACCGGCACCCATATGGGATGCCAGCGCTGCAGTCTGGGGTTTTAACCTGCTGTGCCAGAGCACCAGCCCTGCAAAACACTTTTTAAGATATAATTTATTAAGATAGAATAATCTGTTAAACAATCTAGTAGGGTTAAATTTGTCAACAAATACACAGAGAGTTAAAAAGAAACAGGTACATTCTTAGGTCTAAACATCAGTTAATTATTCTAGAGTACTTAAGGAAAAGAACTTAAAAATCTGAATAAATTAACACAACTAGGTTTCATTTGGATCTCTAATTTATTTTATAACAATTATTTTTATAACACTAGGATGTTTTCGTTAAAATATTAAGCAAAAATGCAATAAAAAGAAAATGACACTAATAATGCATGACAAATTGATGATAAGGTAAAATTAGTTACAAAAACCTTAATAATGGATTTTAATATCAGCAATATGGTAGAATGGGAAGTCTCCACCCTATTTCCCCACAGAGATGTCAATGCAATAATACAAGATCTAATTCTCATTGTGAGAAATCCAGAAACCATTTAAGAGGCTCCTGTACCCCAGGCAAATGCAAAACCAGCAATAAGGAATTTGGTAGGAAACTCATGACACTCACTCATTATAGTCTCTCCTCTCTACTCAGCAACTTACTTCTCCCTAGATAGGAAAAGCAAAATACTGAATCAGGGCCAGCACTGTGGCGTAGTGGGGAAAGCCACCACCTGCGGTATTGACATCCCATATGGGCACCCGTTCAATTCCTTGCTGCTCCACTTCCGATCCAGCTCTCTGCTATGGGGAAGCAGTAGAAGATGGCCCAAGTCCTTGGGCCCCGGCACCCATGAGAGAGACCTAGAAGTTCCTGGCTCCTGGCTTTGGATCGGTGTAGCTCTGGCCATTGTGGCCAACTGGGGAGTGAACCAACAGATGGAAGACCTCTCTCTCTCTCTCTCTCTCTCTCCCCCCCTCTCCCTCTCCCTCTCTCTCTTTGTAATTCTTTCAAATAAATACATCTTAAAAAAAAAAGAAAGTAAATACTGAATCAAATTTCCAACATTGAAGTTTCATGGGAGGGTGCCCAAAGGACTGAGTTACGTCTTGCTGACCTAAGCACTGGCAGGAAAGTGTGCCAAGTCGGGAGCTGCTGAGAACAAAGGTGATGCTTTGAATTAGCACCTACTGACTTTCTATACTCTCCCAACTCAGCATGCAATGAGCAGAGAAAATCTCAACTCTCAGCTTCTCAGGAAGGGAAGGAGTTTGAAGGTGCATTCAACATTATGGCTTTTCAGGAGGCTGACAGAACCCTTTCTGTCTCGGAGCACTGATGGAAGGCCCAGCATACTCAAGATCTCTATGGGCTGCTGAGAACAAAGCAAAGTAATCGAGTAGCTTACTGCTCTTCCTGAGGAACTGAACTACAGCAAAGTGATCATTACAATGAGGGCTTTTCCTCTGGAGTGCAGAGGTATTGAGTGTAATCCAATATTCCGGATTTGGGGGGCTTGGGCTGATCTGAGAACTGTTTCCGTCTTACCCAATATGAATCACTGATGAGGCTTATTATACCCTGGAAACTTAGGGGTCACTGAGAACAAAAACAGAGCCGGGCAGCTTAAAACGACAGAGAAATTGCAGTACTACAGGCAGACATTACGGAGAGCAAGGGATTAAAAGAAAATGTGAAAAGAAACTAGCAAACCTTAAATGGAATTCCACAATAAATCCAGAGAACACACGCCAACAGAAAATATTTGAAAGGACCAGAATATCAAGTTAGGTTGATTGGTGAAGATCCATGATGCCACTCCTTAAAGAGGAGAAGAGGGGATGGTTGTCTTTTTTTTTTTTTTTTCCTCCAATTATATGAGTCCCATTTACAAAGCCTACAAAATAACAAGGAAAATGACCCAATCAAAGCACAAGTGGAAGGAGAAGATTAAACCAATCAAGACAACAAAGTATATCCTTGGTCTCTGATCCTAGAGAACTAGAAGTATGTGAATTATTTGACTTAATTTAAAATAACCATTGTAAATGGCTCAAAGTCCAGGAAAAGATGCATGAACAAATTAAGAATTTCAAGAAATAAAAAATATAGAAGCAATCAAGTAGTACTTTGGTAATGAAGAATACAAACAGTGGATTATAAAATTTACTATGAAAATTAAAAACAGACTTGAAAAGGCAGAAAAAAGAACCAGCAGACTCAAAGGCAAATTATTTGAAATCATCCACTCAGAGGAACAAAATAAGAATAAAGAAGGACTAAAGCATGGAGAAATATAAGGGACTCATGAAACACTCTCAAGCAGAACATTATATGCATTATGAGAGACCCAAAATATGAGAAAGAGGAAGAAATCTCAAATAAATAATAGCTGAAAAATTCAGAAATCTAAGGAAGGAAATGGATGTAACACTTCAAGGCCAAAAAAGTCTAACTGGAATAAATGCCAAAAACTCTAGACCAAGACATGATATAATCATCATAAAAAGTCATGCACAGAGAATTTTAAAAACTGCTAAAGAAATCCACCTCATTATGTACAGGAAGCTGCCATAAGACTATTTCTCAGCAGAAACCTTGTGAACCAGAAGGCAGTGGGAGGATATATTCAAAGTGCTAAAGAAAAGGAACTGACATCTAAGAATTATATATCGAGCAAAACTGTCCTTCAAAAATAAAAAGGAAATAAAGTCTTTGCCATGTAAACAGAAGTTCATAACAACTATAACTTTGAGTTATAAATTAGAGAATGTAAGACCACAATACAAAAGTGTATGTAAGGATAAAGCTCTTTGGAAGGTATAAATATATAAACAAATAGATAATATTGTAACACTGTAATAGTCGTGCATAAACCATTTTAAAATCTGAAGTAGAAGTTAAAATGAAAATTATAAATGTAACCATAATTTTAAAAATGCATTAATGAATACATAGATATCTAGATGTAATTTTTTTCATCAATAACACAAAGCATGGTGGAAGAAACAAAGAGTAGAATTTTTATATGTAGTTGAATTTACATTATGAGTTTAAAACAGTGTTATGGCTATGATGTTTTATGTAAAACCCAGGACACACATGAGAAAAATATACATAGATGATATATAGAAAAATTTTGAGAAAGAGACCAAAGGAGGTCACAATAAAGAAATCAATATAGCACAGGGAAAGGGAGCAAGAGAGAAAAACAATGGCGAAAAATTACAGAATGTAAAATAATTAACAAAATAATAATATCAGATTCTTCCCTGTGTATAATCATTTTAAATGTAAGCATTAAACTTCTGAATCAAATACAGAGATTGGCTGAATGAATAAAAAGCATAAGAGTGTATGATACATTGCATTCAAGAGAAAAGCATTTCTAAAATATTTTTGAGTTTTAAAAATGCATTTACTAGGGGTTGGCACTGTGACAAATATATAATTAAATTATTATAATTAAAATATATAATTATTACTTAATAACATACATGTGCATATGTATATTTATATATATTCTTTACCCATTCATTGGTGGATTGACACCTAGGTTATTTCCACTTCTTGGCTATCATTAAGACTGCAAATATAAATGGAAGAAGATGTCTCTGATAGATTTCATTTTCCTTCAAGGTATAATCTGAAGTAGGATTGTTGGATCATATGGTAATTTTGTCTTTAGTTATTGTTTATCACAATGGCGTAATTACATTCCCACCAACAAGATGCAAAGTTCCTCTTTTTTCCTATGTCCTCATCAACACTAGGTATCTTTTGTCTTTTTCATAAAAGCCAATCTTATTGGAGTAAAGTAAGCAAGCCACTCTGTGTGTGTGTGTGTGTGTGTGTGTTTTAATTCTTTTCTTTCATTTTTTTTTTTTTTTTTTTGATAGGCAGAGTTAGTGGGAGAGAGAGAGACAAAGAGAAAGGTCCTCCTTTTTCCATTGGTTCATCCACCAATTGGCCACTACGGCCGGTGCACTGAGGCCGGTGTGCTTCGCCGATCCGAAGCCAGGAGCGAGGTGCTCCCTCCTGGTCTCCCATGCAGGTGGAGGGCCCAGGGACCTGGACCATCCTCCACTGCACTCCCGGGCCACAGCAGAGAACTGGACTGGAAGAGGGGCAACCGGGACAGAATCCGGCGCCCCGACCGGGACTAGAACCTGGGGTGCTGATGCCACAGGCAGAGGATTAGCCTAGTGAGCCATGGCACTGGCCCACTCTGTGATTTTGATATGAATTTCCTGGTAATTATTGATGTTTAATTTGTTCTAACGTACCTGTTAACCATAATATGTCTTCTTTTGGGAAATGTCTGTTTAAATACACTGCCATTTTCAAGAGTTATTTGCAGGTATTTTGCTTTTTGCTATTGAGATGCTTTGAATTTCTTGTATATTATGGATATTAACTTTTTGTCAGATGTGTAGCTTACAAGTATTCTCAGTTGCTTCTTCACTCTGTTGATTGTTTCATTTGCTGTGCAAATGCTCTTTAGTTTATTGAAATCCCAATTACATATTTTTGTTGTTATTTCCTGGGCTTTGGGAGTCTAATTAGAAAATTCTTGACAATTCCATTGCCTGAAGTGTTTTCCCTACATTTTCTTCTTCTTCTTCTTCTTCTTTTTTTTTTTTTTTTTTTTTTTTTTTTTTTTTTTTTTTTTTGACAGGCAGAGTGGACAGTGAGAGAGAGAGACAAAGGTCTTCCTTTTGCCATTGGATTGGTTCACCCTCCAATAGCCGCCGCGGCCGGCGTGCTGCGGCCGGCACACTCTGCCTATCCGAAGGCAGGAGCCAGGTGCTTCTCCTGGTCTCTCATGGGGTGCAGGGCCCAAGCACCTGGGCCATCCTCCACTGCACTCCCGGGCCACAGCAGAGAGCTGGACTGGAAGAGGGGCAACCGGGACAGAATCTGGCGCCCCGACTGGGACTAGAACCCGGTGTACCGGCACCGCAAGGCGGAGGATTAGCCTAGTGAGCCGCGGCGCCGGCCCCTACATTTACTTCTAATAGTTTCAAATTTTCAAGTCTCAGATTTAAGTCTTTAATCCACTTTGAGCTGATTTTTATAGATATTGAGAGTTTGGGTCTACTTTCATTCTTCTTCATGTGCATATACAAGTTTCCTGGGATAATTTATTAAAAGACTATTATTTTTTCAGTGCATATTATTAGCACTTTAATCAAAGATCTGTTGATTACAGTTGTGGGCATCTGTTCCAGGGGTTCTATTCTATTTCATTGGTCTATGACTGTTTTTTTACACCATGTTGCTTTAAGTACTGTAGCTTTATAAACTATTTTAAAGTCAGGTAGTATAATACCTCTGCTTTGTACTTTTTGTTCAAGATAGCTTTGTTTTTTTCAGGTCTTTATTTGTTCCATAAAAATTTCAGAAATGTTTTTTTCTAGTTCCGTGAAAAATGTCCTTGGGATTTTGATAGAGATTACACTGAATCTGTAAACTGCTTTGGGTACTATGCACATTTTGATACTGATTCCTCCAGCCCATGAACAGAAGGTGGCTTTTATGTCCTGTATCTCTCCAATTTTTCATCAGTGACCAATTTTTCATCAGTTTTTCCTTGCAGAGATCTCTTACACCTTATTAAGCTTCTGCTCATTTTTAAAGCTTTCAGAAATTCTTTTCTTTTTAAATATTTATTTATTTGAGAGTCAAAGTTACAGATACGGAGAGGGAGAGACAGAGAGAATAGTCTTCCATTTGCCGGTTCACTCCCCAAAGGGCCACAACAGCCGGAGCTGGTCCATTCTGATGCCAGGAGTCTCCTCTGGGTCTCCCACACCAGTGCAGATTTGTAAGCACTTTGGGCCATCCTCCACTGAACCCCAGGCCACAGCAGAGAATTAGATCAGAAGAGTAGCAACTGGGACAGGAACTGGCGCCCATTTGGTATTCCAGCACTATTTGAAAAATACTGGAGAACAAATGGACCTAATGGACATGTACAAAACTTTCCACTCAGCAGCACAACAAAGAATACATATTCTTTTCAATCACCCACAGAACATTATCCAGTGTAGATAACTGGCCACAATGCAAATCATTACAAGTTGAAGAGGATTGAAACCACGAGTTATCTACTCTGAACATAACGAAATGAAAGTGGAAGTCAATAGTGGAAGGAAAATTAGAAAACTCACAAATAAGTGCAAATGAATATATTTTTGAGCAACCAATGGATAAAAGAAGGAAATTATAAAATATCTGGTGATAAATAAAAACAAAAACAGAACATACAAAAATTTATGAGATGCAGCAATAGTATTGAGATAGAAGTTAATAGCAATACATGCTTACATTTAAAAATAATAAATGTCAGCCAGCGCTGCGGCTCAATAGGCTAATTCTCTGCCTTGCGGCACTGGCACCCCAGGTTCTAGTCCCAGTCAGGGCACCGGATTCTGTCCCTGTTGCCCCTCTTCCAGGCCAGCTCTCTGCTGTGGCCAGGGAGTGCAGTGGAAGATGGCCCAAGTGCTTGGGCCCTGCACCCCATGAGAGACCAGGAGAAGCACCTGGCTCCTGGCTTCAGCTCAGCATGGCGCGCCAGCCACAGCGTGCCGGCCGCGGTGGCCATTGGAGGGTGAACCAACGGCAAAGGAAGACCTTTCTCTCTGTCTCTCTCACTGTCCACTCTGCCTGTCAAAAAAAAAAACAACAACAACAACAACAAAATAAAAGTAAAAATAATAAATGTCTTACATAAATAATCTAACTTTAATCTTAAAAAATCAGAAAAAAGAATTAATTTTAAAGTTAGCAAAAAAAGGTAGTAAAGACGTGAGCATAAATAAATAAAATAGTGTATCAAAACAACAGAAAAATAGTGAAACTAAGAGTTGATTTTATTTAAAGATCTATTTATTTACTTGAAAGTCAGAGTTACACAGAGAGAAGGGGAGGCAGAGGGACAGAGTCATCCATCCACTGGCTCCCTCCCCAAATTGTCCCAATGCCTGGAGCTGCACTGATCTGAAGCCAGGATCCAGGAGCTTCTTATGAGTCTCCCACATAGGCTCAGGGGCCCAAGGACTTGGGCCATATTCTACTGCTTTTCCAGGCCACAGCAGAGAGCTGGATCTGAAGTGGAGCAGCTGGGACTTGAACTGGCGCCCACATGAGGTACTGGCATTGCAGTCGGCGGCTTTATCCGCCACACAGGCCCCATGAGAGTTGATATTTTTAAAAGATCAATAAAATTAATGGACCCTTAGCTAGATTATGAGAAAGTATTAATATTTTAAAAAATTCAAAAATTAAGGAGAATTTGGAACTGAAGCCACAGAAATAAAATGAATTATAGGAGAATAAACAATTATAGACCAACAATTTATATAACCTAGAAGAAATGCAAAAATTCTTAGAAACTTGCAGACTACTAAGTCTGAATCATGAAAAAGTAGAGAATATAAACAGAACTATAACTAGTGAGGATATTAAATCAATAATTGAAACATCCCAGGACCAGATTGCTTCTCTAGAAAATAATACCAGACATTTAAAGAAGAATGCATGCCAATCCTACAGAACCTCTTTCTAAATTTGAAGAGAAAGGAATACTTACAAAGTTATTTTACAAGGTCAGCATTATTCTGATATCATAGTTAGTCAAGGATACACAGAAAGAAAATGTAAGGCCAATATCCCTGATGAACACAGATGCCACATCCTTGACAAGTTACAAATAGACTGAGTTCAACAGCACATAAAAGGATCTCACACCATGCCCAAGTAGGATTTATCCATAAGACTCAAGGATTTTTTATATAAGAAAATCAACTGATGTACTAAATTGCAATAACAGAATAAAGGATAATAAAATTAATGATCATCTCAATAGATGTGGAAAAACACTTTTCAGTTTCAAAATCTCTAATTTAAAAAAGACACATCAACAAACTAGGAATAGAAGGAAATTATCTCAATATAATAAAAGTCATATATGAAATATTGACAACTAACCTCATATTCAATGTTGTAAAACAAAACTCTCTTCCTCAATGATTAGGAGCAAAATAAGGATACTCATTCTCATTATTTCTATTCAACATATTTCTGAATATCTTAACTTGCACAATTAGACAGAAAAAATAAATAAAAGGCATCCAAATCAGATAAGAAAATAAAATTATCTCTATTTTCAGATGACATGCTCTTGTATCCAGGTAACATTTAAAGAGTACATAAAAATCTGTTAGACTTTATAAAGGAGTTATGTAAACTTGCCCAATCCCAAATCAATATACAAATTGTTAACATTTATATATAATAACAACAAACAACCCAAAATAAAACTAAAGAAACAACCTCACAATATCATCCAAATGAGTAAATTATTTAGGAATAAACTTAACCAAAGAGAGAAGAGATCTGAACTCTGATAGCTACTAAATATTACTAAAACTAAATTAAAGACACAAATAAAAGAAAAACATCCTTTGTTCATGGATTGGAAAAATCCATATTGTTAATTATCCACAGTACCCCCCTCCCAAATCTATAGATTCAAGAAATTCCTATTGGAATATCAATTTAATTCATATTTTTTGCCCAACAAATATGAAAATGCATAGGAAGCCACAAAGAGATATGAATAGCTGAAACAATATGGTAAATAAGAATATGAAGGAACTTCAAAGTTCCATGGGAGAATGGAATTAACATTAAGCTTATTTTGAAACAAAAAGTGGAAATTAATGAGTACTTTTTTCATTATGTCCATTTCCCTTAACATTTGAAGGACCTCTAATAAGGGTGAAAATCTGAGTACCTGAGTACCTGAATTCTATACCCATTACCAGCTCCTGTCTACCTCTTCCTACTAATGCACAGCCTGGGAGAAAACAATGATGGCTCAAGTGATTTGGTTCCTGCCACTCACAAGGGAGACTTGGATTGAGTTCCACTCACTTTTGTTGTCAGCACAACCCCAGCCATTGTGGGTTCTGGAAGACTCAATAAGATAATTGAAGCTCACTCCCACTCCCCATCCCCAAGCCCACATATCTGTCTCTCAAAAAGATATATACAATTTCTAAAAAGCAGCATGGTGCTACAGATCCGTGGAACAATAATAACAGACCCGTGAATTATCCCGTATGTACGCAATATAATGATATTTGACAGGAGTACATAGACCAAGCAGTAGAGAAGGAAGAGTCTCTTAAGTAATTGGTTTGGGAAAACTGAATCTCCACAGGCAAAAGGAACAATTGAACTCTTACCTTACGTCATAAGTAAAATCAAGCGAAAATAAAGATTTAAATATGATACTTAAAATAAAAAAAAATCCTATAAGAAAACATAGAGGTGAAGCTTTATAGCATTTCTCTTCACATATGATTTCTTAAATGTAACACCAAAAATGGTAGAGCAAGCAAAAGTAAACAATTGGGTCTACATCAAACTAAAAAGCTTCTGTGTTACAAAAGAAATGATCAACATGGTGAATAGACAACCTGTGGAATGGGGGGAGCATTTACATACACCATTTATCTGGTAAGGAGTCAATATCCAAAATATATAACAAAACCCTGCAACTCATCAGCAAAAATTTTAAAAATGCATAAATACACTAACCAAAAGTTGGGCAAATGACTTAAACAGACTCTTCTCCAAAGAAAACATTCAAATAACAAACACGTTTAAAAAAATTTGTTCAACATCACTAATTATCAGGGAAATGCAAATCAAAGCACTATGATACATCACTTCCCCCCTGTTAGGATGGCTGGTATCAAAATGATAAAAAACGGAAAATAATAATCATTAGTGAGAAAATGAAAAAATTGGAATATTTCTGCAGTGGTGATGGGAATGGAAAATATGAAAGCCATTGGAAAACAGCATGGAGTTTGCTCAAAAAATTAAAACTGAAACTGCCATATTTCCAGTCATCCAATTTCTGTAGATTTCTCCAAAACAATTGAAAATGAAATCTCAAAGTCGTATTGTTCCTCTGGGTGTTTGTGTGTGTGTATGTATATGTGTATATATATATATATTATATATACAGGATATATATATCCTATATACATATACAGGTGAATATATACAGGATATATATATCCTGTGTGTATGTGTGTGTGTGTCTGTGTGTGTGCATACCCTGATGTTCATTGGAGGAGAAAACAGACTAAAAGTCTATTGATGCTTTAATGGGTAAAAAAATGTAGCATAAACATAAAATTGAATATTTCCCATTATATAAAAAGCAGCCTGTTAAAAAAAGAATACTGTCATAGTCTACAACATAATTGAAGTTTGAGGACATTATGCCAAACAGAGTCAGTCATGAGACAAAGTACTACATATCTCCACTTACACAAGGAATTTAAAGTTGTCAAGCTCTCAAACAGAAGGGAGAATGTTAGCTGCCAGGGCTGTGGGAGGGGGGATTAGGAGTTGGTCTTCAGTGGGTTCAGAGTTTCAGTTACACAAGAAAGTTTAGAGGTCTGTGTAAAAAAAAACGTGTTTACATTTAGCCATACGGTACTCTATAGTTAAATTCTGGTTAAGACGGTGACTTTCAGGGTTTGCATTTTTTGACACAATTAAAAAAGAAATCACAGGTGAGCCTGGAAGACATTATGTTAAGGGAAATAGGCACCTCAAGACAAATACCACATACCCTCACTTTGATGTGGAAGTTAAAATAGTTGATCTCATTGAAGAATACATTAGAAGAGTGGCTACAGTGGCTGGTAGGGGGGAGGAAGAAGGAAAGCAGGTGTAGGAGTGCAGATGGATAGGAGGCATAACTTCCAATATTCTGTAGCATGGCAGGGAAACTATGGTTGACAACCACTAGTTGTATATTTCAAAATAGCTAATAGTATTCTGAATGTTCTCCACACAAAGAAATGATAAATATTTTGTATGATGGATATTCCGATTACTCTGATCTTATCACTATTTGCTTGTATTGAAACATTACACTATATCCCATAAATACATAATATTGTATATCAATTAAGATAAAAATTAAAATCTAATAATGGTTCCCAGAAATTTTTAATTACTGCTACCTAACTATTCCATCCTGAGAAAGATTGCTTGTTTAATTATTTGCTAGGACTTCATGGTTTATTTGAAGGCAAATGCAATTACAAACTGACACCTTAATCACTGTTAGTTTGTTTGTTCCCCTGCCACTGCTCAAAGAAAGGTTAACTTTCTATGGATACTCTGACACGCCAATAATGAGTTTTCTGTGTCTTCTTTGAGACTATAAACAATCCATATTGTTAAACATGTGCAAAAATATCTCAGTTAAGATGTAACTTAGATTAACTAGTAATCCTAAATCACCTTTGCATATTGAAGAACTAAAAGAATATTTATGAAATGTATTCTTCTGTTAATTTTAACTTTATGTGGTCTAAAATGGTTGCTCAAAATTCTAAAATTAACGTTTTTAGGAATTGCCCAAATAAAATCATAAGTGACTTTTTGATTATTTATCTAACTTATTTCCAAATATTCAGCTAAGTCTTCACATAAACATAATTCTTAAGCACAAATCAGTTTTTATCTCCTTTTTATAATTGAATCATTAATTAATATTTAATTATCAACTTTAAAAGACTAGATTTGATTATTGTTTAGAGTCCTTGTCTAATGCGGTACAGTGTTCTTACTACTTACTACATGTTAAATTCTTTATTTAGGGAGGGTTAACCTTGTGACTACAAAGTAAATTTGAAGTATGAAATTGCAAAATTAGAATAAAAAAAGGAAGAGGAAGGGTGGGAGTGAATGAGTGAGGGAATGGAGGGAGGGAAGTATCATCATGATTTTAAAAACATATATATGAAATACATGAAATTTATTCCCTTTATATAAATTTTAAAGGAAAATAAAATACTGCCAAGAGCTGTATTCCCAGATTAAAATTGTAGCATTTATTTGGCACTTCTTGGTCTTTCAGAAATTTACTCATACCTACTAAGAGGATTTGAATCCAGAAATGTATGTTTAGCTTCAGTGCAATAAGGAGTTATGTAAGACTCCAAACCACAAAAGCAAAGAATATCAAGCAGAGAATGATGTATTATTGTTATTTCAATTTGTATTTCATGACTTAGGGCATAAATTGTTCATTGTTTGATATTTTGCCCTTTAAAATTATTGTTATTATATATTTCATTTATTTTTATCCAATATTCTTTAGAGATACTGATAATTCCCATGTTGACAATTTCCAACATGAATATCTCATGCATATGGAGTGACTACTCTTTTCTTGATTTTTCATTTACTTGAGAGGTCATCTATCTTCATTATTTACTCTGTCTCCATATATCTGTGCATTGTCGCATCAATAGGACCATTGTACAACATTATGAAATATTTGGATGTTAGCAGGACACACTTAACAAGTACCGTTAAGTTTGTAAGTTTTTTAGTTATGTTGACTATTGTTGCATACTCATTGATAACATGTGTTTTGAAATCAATCTTCAGGTCTTATGAAGAATCTATTTCTGACTTTTCCTGACATTGAATTGACTTTATAGATTAATATGGGGAATATTTCAAATAGTGAGTCATGCTATCTCTAATAATAAGCGGCCTCTCTTTTGATTTAGGACATTTTATAGTTATCAATAAAGCTTTGTGGGTTTTTTCCTATAACATTCTTGTATATTTCTTGTCAGGCTTACTCCTAGGTACTTTGGAATATTTGTTGCTATTGAGAATGCAATGCTTTCCCATTATATTTCCTAATATATTATTGTTATTATATAAGAAGACTTGATTTATGCCTGTGTTGATTCTGTATCTTTCCATCATGACAAATCCTCTTATTCGCCTCCATTGCTATGGATTAATTCTATTGGATTTCCCCAGATGACAATAATAACATGTATAAATAATGATTTGTCAGTTCATTTCCAATATTTATACCCACTGTCAGTATTCCTTGTGCTATTGCATTGGCTAAAATCTCCACTATAATGTTGAATAGTGGCAATTTCACCAAGTGTCTTCATTTTTATTTACTATTTTATTGAAATTCATTCAGTAAATAAATATTTATTATATCCTTATAATATGCCAGAGTAAATTCTAGGAAAAAAGTTCCTATGACAAAGTGGTAGAAAAAAACTGATAAAGCCCTTGCTTTTGTGACATTATTTTTAGTAAAGAAGACAGGATATACAAGTAAAGAAAAATGTAAATTTAAAAATTAGCATAACTTCACATAATGCCAAAGACTGTGAAGAAAATAAAGTATCAACACAATGAAGAGAAAGCTTAACAGGCAGGGATAATATAACAGAAAATAAAGCCTGATATATTTGTTACAATTAATGATAAACTTTCTTTTTAAAATGTTATTAGAGGCTACACTTGAATTCTGAGGATTTTGCCATGCTACAATTTTGTGGAAGAGAAATCCAGATAGGCAAAAGTAAAAGTAATTGTCAGAACAAAAGAGGCTGGTGTGTTAGCATGGAGTAAACGGAATAGGGAGTGATGGTGGGTATTTAGTGATCATTTCTATTTTCAAATGTGCTGATAAAAGAAAATATAGTATATTATAGTAATTTGAATCTATTCTATGTCTATAGTTATTTCTCCTTTTGTGTTCACAATATTTTCTTTCCCTCTTTTTTTATTTATTTATTTTTTTTTGATAGGCAGAGTTTGACGGTGAGAAAGAGAAAAACAGAGAGAAAGGTCTTCCTCCCGTTGGTTCACCCCCCAAATATCTGCTATGGCCAGCGCACTGCACCTATCCGAAGCCAGGAGCCAGGTGCTTCGCTTGGTCACCCATGCGGTTGCAAGGCCCAAGGACTTGGGCCATCCTCCACTGCACTCCCGGGCCACAGCAGAGAGCTGGACTGGAAGAGGAGCAACCGGAACAGAATCCGGTTTCCCAACCGGGACTAGAACCTGGGGTGCCGGGGCCACAGGCGGAGGATTAGCCAAGTGAGCCACGGCACCAGCCATTTCCTCTCCTTTTTAGTGTTTAGCCATATCTTTCGTTTTTTTATTTTTTTTTAATTGGGCTTTTCTCTATTGTCTTACAACCTCAATTATTGTATGATATTTTATAATTTTTCCAAGATTTTTCTTTTTCCTGGAATAATAGCTCCAAATACTCCATTTCACTATTATTGGAAATGAAAATCCTAAATTATTTTTGTAAATCTGCAACTTTCTAATCACTTTCAGTTATTTCTGATGTAAAATGAAGAATCTAAGCATAGAATGTTATATAAGTCCAGTATTTATGAAAAGTCTGAGTGCTATATTTTATTAATAATACCTTAGAGAACATTCAAACACAAGGTGTCTATGATACCCCTCCTTAGGGTGTTGACAATTAAGAGAGATCTAATAGTAGGATTTAAATAGAATTGCGTAGCAACTGACATTGTGGCACAATAGGTTAAAACACTTCTTGTAGCATTGCCATCCCATATCAGAGTGCCTGGGCTGGAGTTCCAGCTCCTCTGCTTCCAATCCAGTTTCCCTCTAATGCACATGGGAAGGCAACAGATGAGGACCCAAGTACCTGGAATCCTGCCACTCATGGGGGGGACTTGGAAGGACTCCCTGGATACTGTCTTCAGTGAAAGCTGGCTATTACAGCCACTTGAGGAGTGAATCAGCAGGTGGATGCTCTCTCCCTCTCTCCCCGTCTCTTTCTCTCTCTCCCCTTCTTCATCTCTCTATGCCACCGTGCTTTTCAAATAAATAAACATTTTAAATCAAATTTCAGGACACTCAGGAGGAAGGGAAATTTTTTGAATCTCACTACTTCTAAAAATAAGTTGCATAACAGCTTTATTATTGAGTTCTCTCCCTTTGTTGGTGTGGCTTTGGAATTGTATTTTCACTTCCCATAGAGCTTAGT
This sequence comes from Oryctolagus cuniculus, assembly GCF_051225735.1. Classification (NCBI taxonomy): domain Eukaryota; kingdom Metazoa; phylum Chordata; class Mammalia; order Lagomorpha; family Leporidae; genus Oryctolagus; species Oryctolagus cuniculus. The sequence continues at coordinate 64,462,517 of NC_142874.1, forward strand.
AACTTCTGGTGGAGAACTTTTGATCATTTCCCCAGAACTGTTACATGAAATAGGGTTTTCCAAGTCTTCAAATTTGTATGCAAGTTAAGGGAAATAGCAAGGAAAAGCAGACAAGATCTGGGACCACAAAACATTAGTAAATACCCCCTTATATTTTTCTTACAAATACTTGTGTCCATTCTTATAAGAAGGTATGGAATGTGAAGAAAGGAGCCTGCATTATAACATCGGCACAAATATAATTTTTGTGAAATCAGTTTCTTCAAGCTAGATTTAGACCATGGTGCTACATCATCAGAAGGAGTAATAGACAATAGTGACATGACATGACAATTCTTGGCATTTATTTTCGTTTTACCTAAAACCCAAGGAGCCGTTATTATTAAAGGGATATTCAATTCTGGTTTAAATCTATGTGCTTTTCAAACATCATATGAGACTGCAAAAAGCTCTTTCTGATAGGATCAGAAGACACCTTCAAAGAACTTCATGAATGAACTTCATTCTCACAGAATAAATAAATCTTAAGCAAGAAGTAACTAGGAAGGAGAGAGTAGTCACAGTGCAAATGAAAGCATATAGTTTTAATTCAGCATGCTGACTTGTGAGAACCAAATGTTGGGCAATGAAGCTATAAACGCTCATTGAATCCGTATCACTGAGATTCATGGGAATCATGCTACAAAAGTTGAAGCTTTTACTCAATAAAGGGAGTTTATCCTATTTTAAATATTTTTACAATAAAATACTAAATTACAAAATACTTCATAGTCTATATTTCACTATTTAATTTTAGGAAATTAAATTTACTGAAGACATGAAAAACAATAAGTATATATGTGGCAAATAATAAGATGTTGAAAATGATGTGTAACATTCATGGGAATCTCAATTTCTACTGTTCAAAAACCTCTGAGAGTTTCATAAGCCTTTTGTTCTTCCTTTTTGTGATTTTGTTATAGATACTAATAAGCTATACAATTTCAGTTTATTTTCTTTATAGTTGAGACCTCCAGTTCTATACTATGACATTTTTTTCACCTTGTTCATCCAAATTGAGTATATTCTCAATTTTCTTTACTCAGTGCATTTTGGCTTATGAGTAATTTTGTTATTTGAGCTAATCAAAATAATATGTTTTAAAAGAATGTTCATACATATTATCTTGTGAGTATAAAATAGTAGGAGTGTATATCATGAATAATGCCTATATATTTTAAATGTATATATAAAGTGACCTCAGCTTTCCTAGAAATATTCATTTTAAATATAAATGATTATGTTAAGCAGTACATAATGATCAGAAATGAGCAGCTAAAAATAGCAACTGAAAAGAAGTGGATGACCTGCCTTAATCATTTGCATTATTCTTTTGAATAATCCTGTTGTAGTATATATTACTCCAAGACACAAAACAAAAAATGAAACATTTGCACTTTATGCTTCCTATCTGAAGACTTATTGAAATTTAAAAGCATAACAACACTTCACTATTGTTAGATGGTTAACATATATTAGATAAATATATTGAAATGTCAAAATTTTACATGTTATATTTGCAAGGTCACCTTTCCTTCCTCTGCTTAACTTGTCATATAGTATTACTTGTTTTCTCTACTTCTATTATTTCATGGTTAAATGTCCTTCTCAAAAGCCCTTATGTATACTTTTTTCTAAAACCCACAAGCATAACTTTCATCATTTACAATTTTCTCTGCATATATCATAAGTGCTTTAAGTATGATAATGTAAAACTATGATAATGACAGTATTGAAACAAAAATGGGTATGATGAAGATTCTGAGTGCAATCAGAATACCAATTACAGCACACTCTCATATACACTCGATTAAATAGGGAAGGGGATATTTTTAGACATTTCTTTCACCACAAGGATATGACATCTAGGCAGAAAGAAAAGGACAGCTTCATTTTAAGCACAAGTTTAAATACCTCATAATGATTCTCATAAGGGAATAGAAGTTACCTTTATAGTTTGTTGTTTTTGTGGCAATTATGTACTGCTTTCTAAAGAGCTGTCTATGTTATTCTATAGTCAATGATGATTTATGTGTAAAAATGTTTAGAATGTGCTCATTTTAACTTATGTGAACATGAGGGTTTTTTAAATAATATAACCTATCATCCCATTCATATACATGGATTTAAACAATGTATTTCACTTTAATAAGTAATACTCAACTTGAAGCTAAACTTAATTGCAGAATAGGATATGCCAATAAGCAGGATGAAAACGATTCATACTATCTCATTAGATTTACTGCAAAATAGTCTAATAATTCATCAACTTCTAGCCTTAACATTGGTTGACTTTAATTATGGCATATATTTTCCTGTTTACTTCAATTTTCATTAAAATTGCAAATTCAAAATAACTTGCTTGATTTTTATCAAATATAATAATGTAGGTAGTAAAGACATTTGGCCCAACGTATAGACCAGATTCTTGATTCATGGTTTCAAGTCTAAATAGTATAAATAGAAACTTTTAATAAGATTTTAAAGGAAGAATAAGTTTCCATTATAATATTGATGATCTTTAATTTGTGAGTAAAATCCAAAAGCTGAAAACAAGAGATACTAAGTTATCATAACTCAATGGATTAGCAGCTTCCTGTAGAACATAATTATCTTCTGTCTTCTACTCAACATCAGCAAATAAGAATATACTGCAAAGGGAAGAAAAACATGTATTTATCTCAACCTATCCTAAGCTCATGGCTCAGTCCTATAGCAAAAGAAAGATTAATAAGAGAGAAGCATACACATTTATTAATATAAATTATATGTAATATTGGAGCCTTTATCAAGTAATGAAGACCTGAAGAAATATTTAAAGTTGTGTTTTTATGCTAGATCTGATAAATGTGGCAGTCATGGAGAAACAGGAATGGACCAAAAGTGTGATCAAATGGTAATAAACAGTAGAAAGTTATCAAGGTTTGTTTGGTCAGACTTCATTGTGACCAAATTTATCCTCTGAGATAATGATGTTTTTACTTCTGAATATAGGGAGGGCACCTCTCACATAAGGGTCTGAAGACTTGCTTCAGGAGAAGGTCAGAAAATCCTTCCAAGGATTTTGAAACCTGCTTCAGGGAAGATGGGTTGGGGAGAGTGAAAGTGACCTTTCTGTTTCTGCTATTATCTCAAAAGATAAGCTGCTTCTAGTATCAGTTATTTCTGGTTATTATTTTATGGCTAATGCCCATTTCAAACACTGCACATAACAATGTAAAATATCCTTAGTCACATTAATAAAAAGAAACAAGTGGGATTCATTGTGAGAGTGCATAAACCAGTAGGGTCAAAATATTTTCAACATATAATAAAATCCAATAATTTTTAATACTTTTAATTGTACGTCTCTGAAAGTGAAGGTGTGTTTTAAACTTACGTCATGTATCAATTGTGACCAGTCAGCTTTTAGTACCCAATGTCATGCACAACTAATGCACACCCTGAGAGGCAGTTGTGATGACTCCGGTGGGTGGGTCCCTGCCACTCACATAAGAGAGCTAGGTCAGGTTTCCAACTCCTGGTTTGGGCTTGGCATAGTCCACGCTGTTGTGAGCATTTGCAGAGTGAGCCAGTGTATGGGTAATCTCTCTCTCTCTCTCTCTCTCTCTCTTTCTCTTTCTCTGCCTTTCCAGTAAAATTAATAGTTTTTAAGATATCTATAAAAACACCACATTTATGCCATCACTACAAATACTAATAAGAAGGAGGTTATATCTTTTTTTGAAGACAATGAGAGGTTGAACATTTTGATCAGGAGAGGAAAAAGATTGGATCCTTTACAAAGGTTAAAATTACAAGGTTAAAATTTTGGAATAATTATGGAGTTTAAATTGAAATAGAATATGAAAAACAGAAAGATCAACTTCCAATAGTTATGGGATGAGTTATGGAATGAAAAGGAGAAGGCAGTCCAGCTCTCTACTGTGGACCAGGAAGGCAGTGGAGGATGGCCCAAATGCTTGGTCCCTGCACCCGCATGGGAGACCAGGAGGAGGCACCTGGCTCCTGGCTTCGGAGCACAGCGCACCAGCCACAGCAGCCATTTGGGGGATGAACCAACAAGAAGGAATAGCTTTTTCTCTGTCTCTCTCTCACTGTCTATAACTCTCTCTCTGTCTATAACTCTCACTAACTCTGTCAAAAAAAAAAAAAAAAAAGAAAGAAAGAAATAGTCAAGACAGGATGATTGATGGATTTTAAGTCTTACTGTCATGAGAAGAGGGTAAGATTAAAAAAAATTAAAGAAGATAGCTTTCTGGCCTTTGGGTTAAAGGAGAGTACAAGGGATGACGGACCCTTGAAGCAAAATTGAATAGTCGTGACATGACAGCGGGAGAGCATGCAGAGCTTGAGATCCTCCCAGGGACACTAAAATCCCAGGTCCACAAGGTGAGCACTGGAACTAAAGTCTAGAAACCCAAGAGATGTTTCAGCAGTAGAGATAGCAACTTCTGAAGTCAGCAGCATACAGTGAGAACGGAAACCTCAAAATGGATGCGTTCTCTGGAGGCCACTGAAATCCTGGAGGAGACGGAAAAAGAGCAGTCCTGACAGGGAAAACCTGTGTCCCTGGGGACATAGAAGAGAACATCAAGACTACAGTAATCAGTAGTCTCCAAAACTGCAAAGATGTGGAAGGCTAAAGATTAGAAAGAAGCCATTAGATGATTTGGCATGTAGGAAATTATTTGTGACCTACTCAGTTTCAAAGATATTGCAACAATCCAAAGATAATTTAACAGATTAGGAGTTAAAGGTTGTGGCGACAGAGTGACTTCAGCATCTCTATCACTCTTGAGCTACACTGAGGGGAGAACACGTAAAGTTCTTGGAAAACTGATCTAATTCTGTATGGACAGAATAAAGACAAGGAGATACAGTTTAGCCTAGCAACTTGACTAAGCAATCTTTTGTTCCTCTTTTTAGAAAGTGTTGCATTTCATCACATAGTCAGATATGGTTTATCATTACAGACATGTTACATATACGGAGAAAAAGAAAATCAGATTGTATCAAGATCTGTGATGGTCATGAATCCTGAAAACAATTTAAATATATATTCTATAATCACTAAGTACATGAAAAAAGTGTTATGCTTTCAATGTATTTCAATAATTTTATTATTCCTCTTTTATTCTTCCCAGATAATTAATACATATTTACTATATGTCAGGCTCTAGAAACAATGTATTAAAATGTGATGCTGAAATTTAAACAAATCAACATCATTTTTCCCTGGTTTAAAAGAATTTAAGAGAAAGAGGTGAATCATAGATTAACCTGATTGATTTTTATTTTTTTTAATTTGTTCATTTGACAGATAGAGTTAGGCAGTGAGAGAAAGAGACAGACAGAAAGGTCTTTCTTCTGTTGGTTCACTCCCCAAATGGCCACAGCAGCCCGAGCGAAGCCAGCAGCCAGATGTCTCCTCTTGTCTCCCATGTGGGTGCAGGGGCCCAAGCACTTGGGCCACCCTCCACTGCCTTCCCCAGGCCATAGCAGAGAGCTGGACTGGAAGAGGAGCAACGAGGATGAGAACCCATTGCCCATATGGGATGCTGGTGCTGCAAGTGGAGGATTAACCAAGTGAGCCATGGTGCTGGTCCCTGATTGATTTTAAAAAAATCATGCTGAGGGAAATAATCCAGTCCCAAAGGAACAAATATCATATGTTCTCTCTGATCAGTGACAACTAACCGAGCACCAAAAAGGAAACCTATTGAAGTGAAATGGACATTTTGAGAAACAGTGACTTGATCAGCCCTTATCCTGAATGTTGATGAACAGCTTAATACTTTATCCTTTTTAATATATTTTTTGTTCTACTCAATACTATTGGTTGAAATCTTTAGCGAACACACAATTATTCTTAGGTGTTTAAATTTAACTGAAAAGTGATCTCTGTTAAATATAAGAGTAGGAATAAGAGAGGGAGGAGATGTACAATATGGGACATGCTCAATCGGACTTGCCCCAAATGGTAGAGTTAGAAACTTGCCAGGGGATTCCAATTCAATCCCATCAAGGTGGCATGTACCAATGCCATCTCACTAGTCCAAGTGATCAATTTCTGTTCACAATTCATCACAATGATAGAACTAAGAAACAAAGGGATCACATAAACAAGAATAGTGTCTGCTAATACTAATTGATAGAATCAAAAAGGGAGAGAACGATCCATCATGGGAATCGGGATACACAGCAGACTCATAGAATGGCAGATGTCCTAAATAGCACTCTGGCCTCAAAATCAGCCCTTAAGGCATTCAGATATGGCTGAAGAGCCCATGAGAGTGCTTTAGGCATGGAAAACCAAGACACTCTGGGGAAAAAAAAAAGAGGACCTAAATGAAAGATCTTTGCGAGTGAGTTCCCAATGGAAAGAATGTGCCATCAAAGAAGGAGGTACCTTTCTCTGAAGGGAGGAGAGAACTTCCACTTCAACTATGAACTTGTCTAAATAAGATCAGAGTCGGTGAACTCAAAAGGCTTCCATAGCCTTGGCAACTCATGACTAGAGCCTAGGGAGATTACTGATGCCATAAACAAGAGTGTCAAATTGTTAAGTCAACAACAGGAGTCACTGTGTACTTACTCCTCATGTAGAATCTCTGTCCTTAATGTGAATTAATGCTATACCTAGTACTCAAACAGTACTTTACATTTTGTGTTTCTGTGTGGGTGCATTTTGGAAATCTTTACTTAATATATACTAAATTGATCTTCTGTATATAAAGAGAATTGAAAATGAATCTTGATGTGAATGGAATGGGAAAGGGAGCGGGAGATGGGAGGGTTGTGGGTGGGAGGGAAGTTATGGGGGGGAAAAGCCACTGTAATCCATAAGCTGTAATTTGGAAATTTATATCTGTTAAAAACAGTGAGAGAGAGAGACAGAGAGAAAGGTCTTCCTTTGCCGTTGGTTCACCCTCCAATGGCCGGCACACTGCGGCCGGCACACCGCGCTGATCCGATGGCAGGAATCAGGTACTTATCCTGGTCTCCCATGGGGTGCAGGGCCCAAGCACTTGGGCCATCCTCCACTGCACTCCCAGGCCACAGCAGAGAGCTGGCCTGGAAGAGGGACAACCGGGACAGAATCCGGCGCCCTGACCAGGACTAGAACCCGGTGTGCTGGCGCCACAAGGCAGAGGATTAGCCTAGTGAGCCACGGCGCTGGCCAAATATTAGAGATTTTACTAGATGCAATCTCCTTTTAATTTCTATGTGAGAGAGTTTACTTTTCAGAAGGGTGATGTGAATGAAAATAAAAGCCATCTGCATTCTTTGTGCCATCATCTTCCTTCTGAAAGGCTAAATAAAATAACATGGACGGTATTTTCTGGTTGGGATTCACCCACATTTGTGGTAGCCATGATTGTCCTCTGTAGCAATCTTAAGGCACATCCAAGCCAGAAGAGGATAAGTTCCAAGAGGGAGAGTCTACTACAAGTTTGAACTCATTTTAATGCCTTTTTCTTTTTCTACCGCTTATTGTTGGAAGTTCATCGGTACACACCTTAAATATTTCTTTGTAAAGATATTTTGATGAGATAGGCCTACTCAAAGTAGAAAAGAAAATTAGAGCAAAGTCCAGTTCACTAGTAAGTGTGATACTTAAAGCTAGAAGATAACAATGCACAGAAATGGGCAACTGCCATCTGTCTCAGAAAAACACAGAAGCCCACGCACCACAGCCAATATGTTCCGTCAAAGAAGTGACTTAAAATATGTTCTACCACTAAAATGGCAATAAGCAATTTGAAGGGAAACTTATACTTGACCAAATTGTCCCCTGCAGCTCATAAACACCTCTGTTTGTGCCCTTGGAGTTTAACAAGGCTGTGGGAGACATTTATTGACTTCTACTTGACCTCCTAGTGCCAAAATACACCAAGGTTAACACAGTTACTCAACACCTTTGATGCAGCCGGGAACATGTTTTCCTGAAAAATGTGTGCAATTTAACAAAGCAAGCAGCAACTGCCCAAAGGAAATTCTACAACGACAATCATTTCAAAATGTCATGGTTAACCCAGTCCTGTGACAGCTCCGGTCTGTTAACATACTTCAAAAATATCTGTTAAGAAGATAGGTCAGCTTTCAAGCAGACGTTTATTTTCACTCCTGAGTTAACCCTTGGAGTCAAATATTTCATCTGAAACTCTTGAAACAAAATGTATTGACAGAGTTGGTGCCCAGTCTAGTGGTTAAGACACAAGCATGTTGTATAGAGGGCTTGCGTTAGAATCTCGGCCCCAGTGCCTGGTTCGAGCTTACACCCAAGGCAGACCCTGAGATGCAGCTGTGATAGCTCAAGTACTTGGATTTGTGCATTCGCATGGAAAAATGCCAATTTGTTTTATTTCACTGTTTTATTTCACTATGTGATTGAGTAACAAGAAGTCAAGTAAAATTCAATTAAAATGAAGGCTTTCTAAAACATTCATCACCAATGTACATACACTAAGATCTAAATACACTAAGATCTAAAAATACAAACAAAAATTTTTTATTCCACTCTGTTTATGTGAGTCCATTAATATTTCACTTATGCCAGCTACTTTTATATAGTATAGCAGAATATACACTTTTGCGTGATTAGATCTCACTACTTCCTAAAAAAAAAAACAAAAAAACAAAAAAACAAAAAAAAAAAAAAAAATTTATTTACTTGAAAGGCAGAATTATAGAGAAAGAGGTCTTCCATCCAATGGTTTACTCCCCAAATGACCACAATGGCTGGAGCTGTTCCAATCTGAAGCCAGGAGCCAGGAGCTTCCTCCAGGTCTCCCACACAGGTGCAGGGGCCCAAGCACTTGGGTCATCCTCCACTGCCTTCCCAGGCCACAGCAGAGAGCTGGATCAGAAATGGAACAGCCAGGACTCAAATCAGCACTCATATGGGTTGCCAGCACTGCAGGCAGCGGCTTTACCTGCTATTCCACAACTCTGGCCCCCATCTAACCATTTCTCAAAGAGGTATGCTAGTGCATGACCGAAAAAAAAGTTTTCAAATAGTCCATTAGGAATTAACTTAAATGTTTTTACTTTTTTTACATCAGCAAATGGAGAAAATAGCTTACAAAAGCGTCTTTCATCTAAAACTGGTGAAGAGATCTCCATCAATATTTGCAGTAGCTTAGACTATACAATTTACAAAGATAATATTTATTTTAGAAATTAATCTTCTTTGCAAAGTCAAGCTGTAATGCAGAGTGAGGAAGGAAGAAATAATCACTCATATCAATTTTCCAGTTCTCTTGTGTGATCCTAAATAATTTATAAAATGATTAAAATGTCTTCAGTAAAATGCAGGTAATCAAACCAAAAGCAAGTTATTCAAGTAGTGAGTTATCTGGCTTACGATGTGACATATGAATTAATAACTATGAATAGAGGAAAACTACCTGGAGTTGGCTAGCATAGGCTCATTTAGTATTTAAATCAACCTTACTGGCAAGCTGAATTGTTCATTAATGGTTTGCCTGTAGCAACAAAAATAGCACAGTTAAGAGTGTTGCGAAAATGCTGTACCACAATACCACCTTCAGTCAGGGGTACTGCTTGGAAATGCAAGTTAGGATGATTTACCCAAGCTCCTTAAGACACCCACAGGAAAGGTGTCAAATTCTTAGCCTCTGAGTTTCTTTTTTGTTGCTTCTACTTTACAAATGATGTTTTCTCCAAAGTTGCTCATTTACCACACAAGTTTTGTAATTTCTTAATTAGCAATGGGAAAGGTGGAGTGTTTATGTTGTAATCACTGAGTTGTTTGCCAAAGACTGGCAGAGACTAGATGCTGTGAGCAAATGCTCTGTGTGAGCAAGCCTTCTGCTGCGTACTCTGAGTCATGTTTTAGATTAGGTTAGTGTAAATTTCCTTTAGGGTAGAGTGTATTCTAGAAAGGATTTGAAAGCACTATAGATTTTTCCTAATTACTTAGGTATCAGATACAAAAAAATTAGATGATGCATTATCTTTACAACACATTTTGGGAGAAAAAAAAAGCAAAGGGGGCCTTTGCTGTGGCATAGCAGGTAAAGCCAAAACCTGCAGTGCCGGCATCCCATATGAGTACCAGTTAGAGTCCCAGCTTCTCCATTTTTGATCCAGCTCTCTGCTATGGACTGGGAAAGCAAGAGAAGATGACCCAAGTCCTTGGGCCCCTGCGCTCCTGGCTCCTGGCTTCAAATCATCACAGCTCAGGCCGTTGTGGCCATCTGGGGAGTGAACTAGCAGATAGAAGACTCTCTCTCTCTCTCTCTCTCTCTCTCTCTTTCTCTCTCTCTGTGTCTTTCTCTGTCTCCCTCTGTCACTGCCTCTCTGAAACTCTCCCTTACAAATAAATAATTAAACCTTAATGACCACAAATAGCTTGGCATTGGACGGAGCAGGAGCCAGGAGTCAAAAATACATTCCAGGTCTCCAATGTGGGTTGCTGGAACATAATCACCTGAGCTATCACGACTGCCCCCACCCCCAAAGTTGGCATTGGTAGGATGTTAAAATAAGGAGCCAGAGCTGCTCAAAAATCAAACCCAGGCACCTGAATTTGGGACAAAACTGCCTTAACACCTAGACAAAATACACGTAGCTATTTTTTAAAATAATAGACAATGTATTTCCTGTGCAGAATATAACCTTACCTTGTATTTGTAAACTGTTTTCCTTGTGGCATTTCTCAATAATATGTAAGTGAAATCTTCAATCTTAGGATTGAAGAATAAATATATAAAGAAAGTCATATCTCCATTGTCTAAAAAAGGAGCAAAAATCAAACAAATGAATGGACAACAAAACTATCCTGACAAAAATTCTGCTCTAGCAACTGAACAGTCTTATTTCATGAGTATGAGGATAAACAAAGCTAAGTCAGACAGACAGGTGTGACTTGAAGCAGGTTACACATTATGGCTTTTAAAGCTCTTTTCCCAGAACTAGTGATGAGGAAAAAAAAAAAAAAGGAATTTATCAGTAATGGTCTAATAACTTTTATTGAAGTCTTCAATTTTAGAGTAAGCAGAATAACAAAATGATGAATCAGCCCTAGGAAAGGTCAGAGAAAATTCTCAAATGTCCCTAAATGTCAAGGCACGACCTCCTCACAGACACAGGTCAGTAGGAAGGGCCAGGAAGAATTATCTTCCGCTAAAATGGAGAAGTTGTCGAAGTAATGAATTGGGTGTCTCCCTTGTACTGAGACCCAAAGCTGGGATCTCAGAAGAATTTAGAATATGGGACTGGCTCCAAATAAAATGGAAAAAAGTTCTAGTCCATTTTGCAGCAGTAAAGCTATAACTCCATGATCTGAGGTATTACAGAAGACATTTGTTGTTATCACTCATGGATCTGTAAAGTGGCTACAATCTTCCTGGTTTAGCTGGGAGAGACTCAGAATGGTTCAAGGATCAGCACTGGGTTTAGTTCTGCTCCATCTGTAATGCCATGCTGAGACAAGCAGCTACCCAGAGGATGTTCTGAGTATGGAAGGCGAAGTGCAGAAGGACAAGTCATTGTCCTTCATTGCAAATGTGAGATACTTGTTCACGATGTCTCTACTTACACTCTTCCTAGTCAGGGTTCTCCATAAATACAGAATTGAAAGAATGTCCTAATATCAGAAAAAAATAGACTTTAACACAAAAACTATTAAAGAGTCAAAAAGGGCACTATGTAAAGATTATGGGATCAATTCAACAGGAAGACATAACTATAATTAATGTATATGCACACAATTCTAGGGCACCTGGCTATTTAAAAGAATGTTGATGGATCTAGAGGGAGGCACAGACTCCAACACAATAGTATCAAGGGATTTCAACACCTCAATTTCATCAATGGACAAATCAACTAGACAGAAAATCAACAAAGCAGCAATAGAGCTAATCGACACTATGGCGCAAATGGGCCTAACTGATATCTACAGAACATTTCATCCCACAGTTGCAGAATACACATTCTTGTCATCAGTGAATGGAACTTTCTCCACCATAAGCAAGAATGGCCATAAAGCAACTCTCAGCAAATTCAAAAGAAATCAAAATGACACACCTTCTATGGTCATAATGCAATGAAGTAGAATATTAACAATTCTGGAATCTCCAGAACATATGCAAGCACAAGGAGACGGAACATCATGCTCCTGAATGAACAGTGGGTCATAGAAGAAATAGATAATAAAAGGATAATAAAAAAATTCTAGAAACAATTGAAGATGACAGTACAACATATCAAAACTCATGGGATACCGCTAATTGAATCCAACAACACATCAGAAAGATCATTCACCCAGACCAAATGAGATTTATACATTTTATGTAGAGATGGTCCAACATTGGACAATCAATAAAAGTTACACATCAAATTAACAAACTGAAGGAAAAAAAATGATTATTTCAATAGATGCAGAGAAGGCATCTGATAAAATACAACATCCATCCATGATAAAATAAGTAAGCAAATTGGGTTTAGAAGGAACATTCCTAAACACAATCAAGGCAATTTATGACAAACCCACAGCCAGCATCTTACTGAATGGAGAAAAGTTGGAAGCATTCCCACTGAGATCCAGAAGCAGACAAGGATGCCCACTCTAACCACTGCTATTCAATATATTACTGGAAGCTATAGCCAGACCCATTAGGCAAGAAAAAGAAATCAAAGGTATACAAATTGTTAAGGAGCAAGACATACTATCCCTTTTGGCAGATGAGATGATTATGTATAAAGGGGAACCAATAGACTCCACTGAGAGACTATCAGAACTCATTAAAGAGTTTAGAAAGTGGCAGGATATGAAATTAACATACAAAAATCAATATTTTTTATATACACAGACAATGCCATGGCCGAGAAAGAACTTTTAAGATCAACCCCATTCACAATAGCTACAAAAAATAAATTAGAATAAATTTAACCAAGGATGTCAAAGATCTCTACAATGAAAATTACAAAATGTGAAAAAAGAAATAGAAGACACAAAAAATGGAAAAATATATCATGTTAACTGATCGAAATAATCAATATCATCAAAATGTCCATACTAATGAAAGCAATTTACAGATTCAATCCCAATCAACATGCTAAGGACATTCTTCCCAGAGCTAGAAAAAAATGATGCAAAAATTCATATGGAAACACAAAAGACACCGAATATCTTAAGCAATCATATACAACAAAAACAAAGCTGGAGGCATCACAATATTTGATTTCAGGACATATTACAGGGCAGTTATAATCAAAATAGCCTGGCAACTGGCACAAAAACCGACAAGTACATAAATGGAACAGAATAGAAACTCCACAAATCAATCCATACATCTACAACTGTGGTGGAATGAGAAGGCCATGCCAAGATGGCCGCTGGCAAATGAGCATCAGTTACTCAGGAGTGACTTCAGAAACCCCTGGAAAGCCCCCTGGGAAACCACATGGCAACAGAGCCTGCCTGGCAATAGGCTGTGACTGGATGGCTTCGGATACTGCCTGGCAACAGGCTGTGATTGGTTCGGGCATAAACTGCCCCTTGACCGGATTGGCTGCCTTGGCTATTTAAGCTGCTGTACCAACTGAAATAAACGAGTCTGCAGGCTGCTCGCCTCTAGCCGGCTTTCACCTGACCCCAGGGGTCTGTGTGGTGACTCCATGCGTCTTGCCCCCACTGCGCTCCTTCTCTCAGAACGAATCCACCACAACATACAACAAAATTTTCTTTGAAAAAGGAGCTCAAATTAATCCCCGGAGCAAATATAATCTCTTCTGCAAATGGTGCTGGGGAAAGTGGATCTTCACATGCGGAAGTATGAAACTATATTCCTACTTTACACCTTACACACACACAAAAAAAATACTCAAAATGGATCAAGAACCTACATCTATAACCTGATACCATCAAATTACTAGAGAACATTGGAGAAACTCTGAAAGACTTTGGTATTGGCAAAGACTTCCTGGAAAAGATCCCAGTAGTATAGGCAGTCAAAGCCAAAATTTGCAAATGGGATTACATCAAGCTGAGAAGTTTTTGTGCTGCAAAAGAAACACTCAGTGAAGTGAAGAGGCAACTGACAGAATGGTGAAATTTGCAAGCTATGCAAACTAATAAAAGATTAATATATAGAATCTATAAAAAGTTCAAGAAACTCAACAACAATAAGACAAACAGTACAGTTAGTAGATGGGCAAAGGAGTTGAACAGACATTTTTTAAGAGGAAATTCAAAAGGTTAACAGTATCATGAAAACATGCTCAGTATCATCAGCCATCAATGAAATGAAAATCAAAATCACAATTAGGTTTCACCTCATTCCATTTAGAATATTTCTCATACAGAAATAAACAAACAACAAATGCTTATGGGGATGTTGGGGAAAAGGTACCCTAATCCACAGTTGGTGGAAATGTAAACTGGAGCAGCCCAGTGGAAGACAATATGGAGATACCTCAGAAATCTGAATTTATACCTACCATATGTCCCAGTTATCCCACTCCTGGGAATTTACTCAAATGAAATGAAATCAGCATATGAAAGAACTATCTAAACCCCCATGTTTACTCCAGCTCAACTCACAACAGCTAAGATATGGAATCAACCCAAATGTCCATCAACTGAAGAGTGGATAATGAAATTATGGTATATATGCACTATGGAATACTGCACAGTGGTAAAAAAAAAATCTTGCCATTTGCAACAAAATGGATGCAACTGGATACCATTTTACTTAGTGAAATAGGCAGTCCCAAAAAGACATATACCTCATGTTTTTCCTGATCTGTGGTAACTAATAGAAAACCCAAATTATAATCTATAGGAGTGAAATTAACATTCGAGATTTGATAATTTTACAGCCCTTTGTCTCGACTGTTGAGGAACAGTGTTTTTTTTTTTTTTCCTTCATACTATTTGTTGAACTCTTTACTTAGTGTAGGGTTAGTCTTATGAGTATAACACTAACTGAAAATGGATCTTTGTAAAAATTAAGAATGAGAAAAGGAGAGGGAGAAGGAAGAAATGTGGGAGGATGGGCAGGAGGAAGGGTGCGGTGGGAAGTATCACTATGTGCCTGAATCTCTGTATATAGGAACTACAGAAATGTATACCTTAAATAACTGGAAAAAAAAAGAATATACATGCAGGAATGTGTCAGGGGTTCTGTGAGAATAACTGAATCTGGAGATTTTAGCAACTGAGAAGTCTCTAGACAAAGCTGTCTGTACGCCAAAGACCTTGGAGTAGCAGTGGCATGGCTCGGTCCAAGTCTAAGGAACTCAGAACCTGGAAAGCAGACTGTAACTCTCACTATCAAACCAATAGCCTGAATGCTAGTAAGGGGACAATGATTGAAAAGTCTTTGATTACAAAGGATGGTAACCGATGCACAAAGAAAAAGACAAGTATGTCCCAGTTCTCAGAGCAAAGGACAAATTTGCCTTCTGTGTCTAGTCTCTGCAGATCCTAGCCTATTGACGTTACCTGCCCACATCAAGTCTGGCGCTTCCTATTCAGTCCACTGAGACTTGGGTGCTAATCTTGTCTGCAAACACCTTCACAGATGCACCCTGATTAACCCTTTCCTGGGTTTCTAGGTACTCCTTAATGCATTCACACCTTCCATCACACCATCAAATACTCCCCTGGTCATAGGATGTAAAGTTCAAAATAAGTGTCACACAGTGAAATCCAATATCAGTGAAGCAGGAAAGCTTCTCTCATGAGGCCAGGGAGAAAGGGAACAATGGCTGAAGTGTCAGAAGGACGTCACCTATCAAAGAAAATTAGCTCAACTGTATCAGAACAAGATGTGGACAGTGCTACTTAATTCATTACTAAAAAGATAAAGAGAAGTGGTACACAAACTACAAATACAATAGAAAAAATTACTTTTATTAGAAAACATAACCCAAGAAGCACTGACAGACCTCCTGCCAATGTTTTTGCACTATAAAATACCTTAATAAAGAAATTCAATTAAGTTTTGAAAGGTGAGAGGAAATATTATTCCACAAAGATGAGATGATACAACAACAGAATGCAAAGCGAGGGATATGTCAGAGCTAAGAAAATAAATTGAGAACTAAAACACACGATTTCTGATACAGTAAACAAATGCAATAGCAGGAATCAGAACAAATATGGCTAAATTCAAATAAAATTAATGTCATGTAAAAGATTTGAGGAAATCAAAATAAACAGAAAGAGGCAGCACAATTAAAACAAATGGAGCTATGATGATAGATATGAAGGATGTATAAGGGAAAATAGCATAAAATAATTTATGTTTCTTACATAAAAACTCCAAACATATAGATAAACATGAAGAATAGAAGAACATTCACAGTTATAATATAGGAAAAAGACTCTGAAATCTAAAAAGAATGGAATCTGAAGATAGAGAGTTGAGCATGCTTTATTTTGACAGTTTGATTTGGATGACTGAGATGCAAATAAATCACAGGTAAAGAAGTTCAAGAAGAAAGATATCTTCTGCTGTTAAACTTTCTTTTAAAAACTATGGTATAAGAAGGCAAAAAATGAGATCAACCTCAAAGTTGCTTAATAATATTGAATGCCAGTAAAAATCAGAGCACCGTGAATAAAACTCCGAGAGATTAAAAAAAGGCATCAAATCAAAGTATTTTATTAAATAAAATTTATGAGAGGCCATTGTTTTGGGCTGAGCGTCTGCATTAGGCCCAACAGACCAGACCAGACCAAACCACAATGAGATCACTCATTCTAGCTGACAGGAAATCAAGTTGAACTTAAAAGCAGCTTAGTTTAAAACAATTCACAGCAACCAGTCTAAAGGAGCCCAGTCTGTCTCAGCCAACATGATCTGGATGCCCCCTCTGCTTTTTTCCTAAAAGGAAAGTATTCAAAAATTACTTGATATTAACCAATCACGCTTTTCACTGTGCTGTTGCCTTGTTCCTGCTCTAGCAACCTTAGATAAGCAGATTGTTCTGCCATGCCTGGCAGAGCATCTTCTGACTTGTAGATGGGATCCTGTCTGACTTCTGAATCACTAATAGAAACCACTTAGAGCTTTAAATTCAATTTTGTTGAAATTTTGTTCTCTGACAACATCTACTTGTCATTTAATTATAAAACAGGGGTGAAGGAAGGCACACATTTTAAACACTGACAAGCTTAGGGACTCTACCCCTCATGAGTCCTCAATTAAACAGTGCTCAACAAGCACGTGAGGCTGACTGAAAGTTAACACAGAGTTCAGGAATGGGGAAGTTATGAGAAAGGAAGAATGGGAAACAGGGAACCCATCTACAGGTAGAACTAAGGCCAGAAATCCTGGAATATCATGGTTTACAAAAGAATATAAATATTATGAATCCATTCTAAATTAAAAAAAAAGACAAAAAGGAGATTAATAATAATGTCTCTAAATTATAGCACTGCTCTGAAGTTTGAGCACTTAATTAGGAGAAAATAGGATGATTCTAAACTCAACTATTTTCATAATTATCCCAAGTTTATGGGTATTTTTAACAACCAATAACCTGTGTAGTGAGTTCATTGTTCAAAGTTTAGCTTTTGTTAAATTTCTTCAAATTATTTCAGATAAATTAAAAAATAAGATTTAAAGTATATCAACGTTGATACCATAATTATCATAGTAGTGTTATTCCAAAATCATTTGCTACATACACAAGTCCCTTTTTCTGTAATTTTCAGAACTCTGTTTTCTTATCAGCTTTGTTTTCAAAGTGGCTTTACCCATGTTCACAAGATGGCAGCTGGCAGCAAACAGAGCTTCATCTGACTGTGTTCAATGTACACTTACTACAGGTATGTCATTTACAACATCCCAGTTTATCCAGGTTCCATGGCACTGACATGACACAAGGCATTTCTTCATTCACATCCCCAAATGAGGGGTTTTTATTTGCTTTCCCATACCTAAAGAGCACAAGTATGAAAGTTCATGTTAGTCTGGGCATCCTTGAATGAAGACATCTAGCTAATGTAACATCTGGGACTCTTTGACTTAGTATTAGGCCACATATTTATCACTGAACCAATTGGTATGTCAAAAGGTATGCGTTAATTTCACACAGTTGTGTCATTACTGCCTCCTGGAGGCATTCTACGTAGTGGGAAAGAAGTAAAAATCAATGTTTGGAAGACGATCAGCTGGCGCCGCCATGGCTCACTTGGCTAATCCTCCGCCTGCGGCGCCGGCACCCCGGCTTCTAGTTCTGGTTAGGGCGCCAGATTCTGTCCCAGTTGCTCCTCTTCCAGTCCAGCTCTCTGCTGTGTCCCGGAAGGGCAGCGGAGGATGGCACAGGTGCTTGGGTCCCTGCACCCACATGGGAAACCGGGAGGAAGTACCCAGCTCCTGGCTTCGGATGGGCACAGCACCGGCCGTGGTGGCCATTTGAGGGGTGAACCAATGGAAGGAAGACCTTTCTCTCTCTCTCTCTCTCACTGTATATAACTCTCTCTCTCTGTCTCTCTCTCTCACTGTCTAATTCTGCCTGGCAAAAAATAAAAATAAAAAAAGAAATGTCCAAGCATTTAGTAATGTATTGTTTCTTTTCTAAACTGAAGTTATATTTTGTAATCCAAATATCTGAAAATTAAAAATACCATAAATTCAATAGATTATATTTTCTGAGATTCATAGATGCCTATTGGAACAAAAACGTTTGTAAAAAAAATCTAAAAATCAATGAACAGAACAATTTATTACTAAAGACATTGTAAATAAATTTTTTTTCTAAAAGTATTAATTCATTGCAAATAATGACCTGAAAAGACTAATAGTTACTGTTTTTTACTTGAAAGGCAGAGAGAGAGAGAGAGAGAGAGAGAGAGAATATCTTCTACCCATAGTTCACTACCCAAATGCCTACAACAGCTGGGGTTTAGTTGAACTGAAGTCAGTAGCCCAGAACTCAGTCTGGGTCTCTCACAAGGGTGGCAGGGACCCAATTACTTGAGCCAACCTCTGCTGCCTCCAGGGTGCACATCAGCAGGAAGCTGGGATCGAAAACAGAGTTGGAAATCAAATCCAGTCTCTCTTTGTCACTCCACCTTTCAGAGAGAGAGAGAGAGAAAGATTAGATAGATAAATAGTAAAATTAAAATAACTAAATACTTTCAAGTCTCAGTTGCTCTACTTCCAATCCTGCTGCTTGCTACCACACATTGAAAAGCAGCAGAACATAGACCAGGACTTCTGCCACCCACGTGGGAGACTCAAATGGTGCTCCAGACTAGTGGTTTTGACTTGGCCCAGCCCTGGCTGTAGTGGTCATTTGGAGAGTAAACTAGTGGATATCCACTCTCTCTTGCAGCTCTGTATGTGTGTGGGTGTGGGTGTGTCTCCCTTTCTCTCAGAAAGTCTGCCTTCCAAATAAATAAGCAAATCTTTCTAAAAAAAAAAGCATTAAAAAGGCATTGTATCATCATATATTGAGAATGATACTTAAAATGTTACTATAAGTTATAAGCGAATATACCTCAAGACAAATGGTCCATATGTCTAGGAACTGATCCTCTCCTCATGACCTAATGATGGGTGACATAATTGTCAGCAGAGTTACTGTCCCCTACTGAGGCTGGGCAATAAGCACCATCCCCACTGTAGGTTGTGTTTCTCTCCAGGATAAACACCATTCAACCCAAACAACCTAAGTGATTTCTTATCCACTGCACTAAACCCATGGCTTCAGGATTGATGTTTTTAATGATGAGATTTAAAGCATAGTTCAGAGGTATAGTCTTACCCACAATACAACTATATTTTTATGAACAGGAGATATTTTCTAACACAAATACAATATTAGCAAACCTCATGAATAAAGTCTGGCTTAAAAACTATGGGCAGCCTATATGCCAGTCACCTGATAAACAAACACACTCTAGATCTAAAAATAAGGAAAATGTTCAGGAAGTAGAACACATGTCTACAGCAGGATGGAAGGCATGGCTTCTAATTGACAATGAAAAATGTTGAAATGTGGCAGAGCGAATGGTTGAGCAAACCATTCCCTTTGGGAATAGGAAGTTTTCAGAGTTGGACCTATTTGGTGACTCTATATTTCTTCCACTGGAAATCAAGCGATTGATACAATACCATCTGTCTTCCAAAGTTTTTGAGGAGGAAAGTGGATAGGTTGGATGCAAAAAAATCTCAAACCATTACAAGATCTATTCTTTAGTTTAAAACAGGATGATAAAAGTTAAGAAAGCAAAGAAATATTTTAAAATAACTAAACAAAGGCTGTCATCATGGTTCAGCAGACTAATGTGCCTCTTAGGACCCCCACATTGCATATTAGAGTGCCTACTGCAGTCCAGACTGCTCTGCTTCCACTCCAACTTCCTGTTAATGTGCCTGGGAAGGCAGTGGATGATGGCTCAATTACTTAGATCACCCATTTTGGAAACCCAGATGGAATTCTGGGCTCCTAGCCTTGGCCTGAACAAGCCCCAGGTGTGGCAGGCATTTAGAGAGTAGACCAGTGTATTGAAGATCTCCTCTCCCCCTCATCATTATACCTTTAAAATTTATAAAAATAAAATTAACTAAATCAAAGGCACTTTTATTTTCATATATTCAGAATTACATTTAACATGTTCATCCAAAAGTAGTACTGGAAGTTTGTAAATGACTAATCTCAGGAATAGAAATCTTACCCAGGTAAATTTAAAAATGGACATTGCCACCGAGTCAGGGAGCCTGAAAAGAAGAAGCTGTTTTATAAGTGATAAACTGAATCTATTTTAAGACAAATGATCAATATGTCCAGAAACTGATGCTGTCCTCCTGACCTAATAATAGATGATATCATAATTCACAGCAAAGTTACTGTCACCTACCGAGGCGCACCAGTTGCTAAAAGGCATGTATAGTAAGCATCCATCTTCACTGTAAACTGTGATTTTTTTTCCCTGGTTAGGTACTATTCAACATTAAGTGTTTCCTTCTGATATGAAATTTAGGGAAATGATTAAACTTTGGTACAATAGTCTATAATTAATTAATTTCTAAGCCTCCATTTGTTTTTCTGTTATCATTTTCAAGGAAAGAGAAATGTCAAAAATGATTTAAAGCAAGGATTAAACTACCTTTTTTATGATTCTGATTGTTAACCTAGATTTATAAGCTTTCAGAGAATCTTCTTCTAGATGTTAAAAGGGGTCATAGAGAAACAGTTTTCAATTTAAACAGATTGAAAGCCAACATCCACTTAAAAACTGGTTAATACTTTTAATGCATTTTTCCATAGATATAGAATAATAAGAATGTGCTTTGATATGCTCTAAAAAGGAAAGGGATGGCAAATTTTACATAAGATATGTTTTGTTTTTTATTTTTCTTATAAAATATACTTTGGATTTATGCCATCATAAATTTTTTAAAGGATTATTTATTAGAAAGTCAGAGTTAGAGAAGGGGAGAGGAGAAAGAGATCTTCATCACTCCCCAAATGCCCACGACAGCCAGGAGCTAACGCCTAGTGCATGGCAGGGCCCTAAGATCCTGGGCCATCTTCCCCTGCTTTCTCAGGCCACTAGCAGGGAACTGGATTGGAAGTCAAGCAGCCAGGATATGCAATGGTGCCCATATGGGATGACAGCATTGCAGGTGGTGGCTTTACTTGCTTTGCCACATGCTGGCCCCTCACCATCAACTTTTGCTACACAAAAACCTTATTTGCACAAAACTTATGCTCAATAAATATTGCTAAACAAATATATATTATACAAAGGGACCCAATTAGTTATATTGAACTATAGCTCCAATTACCTTATTTGCCTTTTATTTAGATTGATAAACATTTTGAAACATATACATATAAATATATATGTGAACAAAGTACTATGATAAGCATCCCTAAAAAGGAAATACAATCTAAAAAAAACCACAAAAATAATGTGACATATAATTCTTCAGAAATAAAATGATTAAAAAGATAAATAATATAATAGTGACTAAACTTAACATGAATTTAAGAGACTTCCAAGTTCAAAATTTTTAACATTGGCTATGGGGTAGAAGTGATTAGATATAGTTTCCACTTTATCACTGTTGATAGCAATATTAAAATACTACTTTTCCTTTAACCAAATGATAAACATCAAAAGTACAGAATTTGAGCAATTATGGTGATTGGAGATGATCCATTGTATTATTTATCCTATGATTATAGTTTGACTTTAACAGGAAAGAGATTTGAGAGTTCAAAGTCAAGATCTAGTGTTACTGCTATCTTTAGTGCCATAATTCAAAAGTGTTTCAGCTTGAGCCTTACCAACTACAGTTATACAAATTGCATCGAATACAGGTATCATCTCAAAACAGTGACTAAAGAAACTCTAGTAACGTGTCTATTAACAAAAGCATGAGCAACATTAAGGAAAACTTGCAAAGAAAGTTAGATATCCCTACTGGGTTGGATGTTTGGCCTAGCATTTAAGACACCTGCATCTCACTTCAGAGTACCCACATTCAAGTCCTTGCTCCAGCTCCCAGTACCAGCATCCAGCCAGTGCAGACCCTGTGAGGCAGTGGTGGAGCCTCAATGATTGGGTCCCGCCACCTATGTAGGAGACGGATCATGTTCTGGACTCCCAGCTTTGACCTGACCCAGCCCCAGCCATTCTGGGCATTTGGGGAGTGAACCAGAAGATGGGATCTCTTCTGTCATTGTCTTTTTGTGTCACTCTGCCTCTTGAATAAATACTATTTTTTTTTCTCTTTCTTTTGTAAGAATTAAATGTCTTTACAAATAAGAGTTACTATTTCTTGGCTTGAAGGGATAGAGGAAGGGTGCTGATTCCAGAAGCCAGTGAGACTTGCAGCTATAATAAAGAAACTATTGAGAGGGCTATGCTGTTGTAGGGAGAAATAAGCAGGGGAATAAATACCTTGAACTTTCTTTCCTCCAGTCCTCTGTCCCTCCTCGTGGTGACACTGTCTATAAAGGTCAGCCTGCCAGTACACAGAGCAAGACAGTAATGGATAAAGGGACAATAGGGGGACCAATGATGACGATCCATGACCTGGTTGGTAGAGAAGAGCTGGACTGGGCAGAAGCAGGACTTAAAAACCACCTAGGCTTTAGGGATAGCAGCCAACTCAACAGCCAGGCAATGAATGTGATGCACCCTGTCTCTAGACTTCCAGCAAACACTGTTAGCTTTGGAAGCGTTCAGAGATTTAACCGAGCAAGTATTGCAAAGCAGAGAAAGTCCCTGTAATACACGGGACCTGAGACTGCGAGTCTAATCCAGCCACCGTGATGAAAGCAACTAGCACTAACGCAAATCTCATCCATGCCCAACCGCTGTGGCACACGGGAATGATGCTCTTCCACATTGGGAAAAAGGCACAAATGTTACAGGAGTACAGGCTGATAGGCAACTAGCCTGATAAAGGGAGAAGCTACCAAAATAAAAAGGGCTAGCAAAATTATATAGAAAAGGCTTACTGGAAAGCAAGAGTTCAATATGCCCAGGCTCCCAGGGCTCACCTGCAGCTTAGTGGATAGTGAATACACTAAAGGAGAATGGAATCTGCTAAAAATAGTTTTACTAGTCTTAACCACAATAATTCCAGATCCTATTCAGAATGAGCCATTCAGGTGGAAAACATCAGCTAAAGGGGTTGGAAAGAGGAGTGACAGGCAGTGAAGGAATCCTGACAGTAACAATTTTATGATGTTGGATTTAAAATATTTTAATTACTGGAGTAATACATGAAGACTTCTTACAATATAAAAGCAAATACAAATGATGTAGAGCAGCAAATAAAATGCTCCTTTACCATCACATTTTAGAAACATTTTTTGAAATGCTGTATAAAGATATAAATAAATGCACATACTTCTGAGCACACTCATATCCAACATCCAAATTAATAAGTAGACACTACCAGTATAGCAAGAGTCCTCAATATTCCTACACACACACTATTTCTTTATTCTTAAACATGGGGAAACAAGAGTATATTGCCATTTATGTGGTATGATTCAACAAAGCATATTTGTAACTAAATACCAAATGATACAACATGCACACAATTTTTATATTCTCTGTATCTATATTAATTTTCTTAAATAAAAGCAAGCATGATATTTGTCTTTCTGGGTCTGACTTCATTCACATAGCATGTTGATTTTCACTTGTATCTGTTTTGGTGCAAATGCCATAATTTCATTCTTTTTTATGGCTGAGTAAGACCACTACTTTTAAGAAATGTGTATACAGCTGTCTTCTATTTTAGTATTGTTCATATATAAACTATTTAATTTCTATGTGGTCAACACAGTCACTATGTTATTTTACCAAGTTTTTTTTTTTCACTTTCCAAATGACATACTTGAGGATTTTGACAGAAACAAATAAAAGAAAAAATTAAAATCAAAACAAGTGCAATTTTATGAAAAAACTTTGCCTGAAATAATAATTCCTATGGAAACACTTGCCTTATCTATTTTTTTTTTATTTATTTTTTATTTTTTTTTTTGACAGGCAGAGTGGACAGTGAGAAAGAGAGACAGAGAGAAAGGTCTTCCTTTTGCCGTTGGTTCACCCTCCAATGGCCGCCGCGGCCGGCGCGCTGCGGCCGGCGCACCGCGCTGATCCGATGGCAGGAGCCAGGAGCCAGGTGCTTTTCCTGGTTTCCCATGGGGTGCAGGGCCCAAGCACCTGGGCCATCCTCCACTGCACTCCCTGGCCACAGCAGAGAGCTGGACTGGAAGAGAGGCAACCGGGACAGAATCCGGCGCCCCGACCGGGACTAGAACCCGGTGTGCCGGCGCCGCTAGGCGGCGGATTAGCCTAGTGAGCCGCGGCGCCGGCTGCCTTATCTATTTTTGACATCATTGAGAAATTTAAAACTTTAATATGCACAGGTCTATTATTATTTGATTAGGAAATACTTCCTCTCCTTTACCTAAGTTTATAAAATATTAGCCAGTATTCTTTCAATGTAAAATTTTGTGCAACCTGGAAATTTCCAACCTGGAAATTTTTATGTATTGTGTGAAGGAAGAGATACAGATTTCATCAAATGCATTTTGCAATACTGTTCCTTCTACATTAAATCGCCATAGTTATTAGCCAGTAAGTTTCCACATATGAATCAACCTGTTGCTCAGCTCAGTTCTGCTTCATTAGTAGATGGGCTCCTTTTTGAGTTAATAATATTACTACATAATTAGTCTTTATTTTCACATTATGTCTTTTATTAGTTTGAGGGTATGGTTATAAAGTGCATTTCATATGCTCTCTATACATCTCTGTGTTCTGAAGCAGTTTCCAAAACATAGATATTGTCGCCCCTTAATATGATGTATAACAGGAAAGCATTCGTAGACTATTTGACAATTAGTAGGACAAATTTATCATTAGTGTTCTTTTCAAAATCTCTTGGGCTAAACTTCTTTCTGCTATATTAATTTCAAAATCAAGCTGCAGAAAGGATCCACTGGGATTTGTGTTTTCAATTCAAGCATTAGATATGTTTATCATTTGTTTTCTTTTTTCTCATTAATTCTCATGTTAATATGGTATTAATACAAAGAGAATAGATAAATGCAGTACCTAGATACAATTCTAAGAATGTAATACTTCCCTTCCTTCCTCCCCCACTTCATTACTTTCTTGCGTCCTCTCTCCTCTCACTCTCTTCCTTTCCTTTTAATTTTGTAAATTAAAACTATATGATTTCATTGGGACTTAGAATACCCATTGAATGTACAGTAGAGTTTCAGTTTTGGAAAAGCATTTTTTTCTTTACTTTTTTTTACAAATTCCCCTCAGTTTAGAACTTTGTTCAGTCCAGGAACACAAAATATTTTTCCATCAATTTGTATCCTTTATATGTTCTTCTACAGGTTGGATTCTTACTGTTTTTTCACATTTCCTGGCAAGTTCATTTCTTAAGTCTAAGGTTTTTGATACTTTAGACTTTTTTCCTTTGTTTTTTCCTGTTTGGTTTTTCTCCTAAATAGAGAAATTTTAAATTTTTTAGTTGATCTGCATTCACATCATCTTTGTTTTATCAGGTCTGACACATTTAAGTCAATTTTACTAGATATTATTTGTATGTAGATTGCTAAATCAGTTCCAAATAAGGACAGCTTTGCGTCTTAATTTCTTCATTTTTAAATTTCACTATTATTTATTTCCATAGTATTGGATTGATCTCTAGAACAATATTGAGGACCCATATGGGATGCTGGCGCTGCAGGCACCACAGTGCTGGCCCCTCGTGTGTCTGTTTGACAATTAGCATTATAAAAATTATAAAAATTATAAAAATTTATCACATGAGGTGGTTTATGTATCCACTACTATAGTCAAGAAATCAAATAGTTCCATCATCATCACAAGAATCACAACCTTTGCCCTTTTATCAATTCCTTTGCTTCACTCCACCCCACTCCAGACCCAAACCTGGCAACATCTAAGTTTAGACAACTTGGTGATTTAGATGTTCGATATAGTTTATTGGTTCATATAGTTTTATATATATATAAATATTTACATATTTATATTTATAAACCTTTATATATAAACCTTTTTATATATAAAATACATATAAACCTTTATATATATAAAATATATATATAAACCTTTATATATATAAAACCTATATATATAAATCTTTTAAGATTATCTTTACTCAGTCAACATAATTCTCTCAAGATTCATCCAAGTGTTTATGTACATTGGATCATCCATATTTTACCCTATTTTTGGCTGAGCATGACATGTATACCCAGTTTGTTTCAATATTTACTGTGGAAGAACATCTGGACTAACTCCAGTGTTTGACTATTATATTTGAGGTGGCTAAACACATTCATGCATAGTTTTTTGTAATCAAAAGTTTCATTTCTCTGGAATAACCAGCAAGGAATAAAATTTGTAAGTCATACGGAAACTATAAGTCTGTTTTTGCCTTTGTCCATTTTCTAACTTGATTGCTTGGGTTTTATTGTTTGGTTTTGACAGTTTTAAAATTTACTGTTATTCCAGATACTTGTCTTCTGTTGGATGTAATGTTTGTATATTTTCTCCTACTTTACAACTTGTCCTTTCATCCACTTGACTGATCATTTCACAATGCAAAATTTTTTAACATGAATAATGCACCAATTTTTATACTTTGTATAATATTGTACACATGGGAGTTTTCCCCAACAAAAAGCTACTTTGTATCCAACCCATATTTGAGCCTACCATCAGAAATTTCAGAACCTACTCCAAAACACTCTCCTCTGGTTACCTCAGTTTCATGCTGCCTACAACATGCACCTCTTTGGGGATATAGTCTTTCCTTTCTCATATGAAGTCTTATTAGACTTATTAGTCCACAACTTAGCTGCGAGTCCACAATATAACCATGATTTTAGGTTTAATAGTCAAGAGGAAAAGTAGAGAGGTGATGCTGTGGCATAATGGGCTAAAGCCTCTGCCTGGAGTGCCAGCATCCTGTTTGGGCACCAGTTCTAGTCCTGGCTGCTCCTCTTCCAATCCAGCTCTCTACTATGGCTTGGGAAAACACTAGGAAGATGGTCCAAGTGCTTGAGCCTCTGCATCCTCCCGGGAGACCCAGAAGAAGCTCCTGGCTCCTTGGCTTCATATCAGCCCAGCTCTGGCCATTGTGGCCATTTTGGGAGTGAACCAGCAGATGGAAGATCTTTATCTGTCTCTCCCTCTCTCTCTCTCTCTATAACTTTACCTCTCAAATAAATAAATAAAAAATATTTTTAAAAAAAGAGGAGAAGTGGAAAAAAAATCTGAGAATCTGTGTTGACCTGTGTTTAAATGAATTTGACAATTAAAATCATATTTGGGAGGCATCATTCCAGATGTCCCTATCCCAATATCACGGTCTCATTCTTTCCCAAGCTGGTCCTGATCTTGGCATAGCTGACCTATAAATGTTTATTCAAACATTTGAAATTCTTTGGAACCAAGATTCTCTGCCAATCAACTTCTAGTCTTAGTCTCCATCTTTATATGGCCTTTCACTTTCAAATGCTGCTTAACCATTCTCAGACTGTCATGACCAGTTTTCAAAGATTTAGCATTACTTAGCAAAAAGCACACAATTTCATTGTTTTTCCAGTGACGGAATATTACTATTAACTAAGTGAAGAGTAATCCTGTATGGTCATCCTGGTTTTGCAGACTATGGCAGGTATCAATCATTGCAATTTGAGTTCTCCGTGAAGCAGATTTTGAAACAAAGTTATCGTTATTGTTCTCATTAAAAAGTGACCTTGGGATCAGTGCCTATAGAAGAAAGGAGAATTAAGAAGCACTGGGCAGTGGGAGAAGTAAAGTTGTGAGAAAGACTAATAGATTTAGTCACTGAATCGCATGGAGTTACAAAGATCCAACAAAATTGAATCATGTTTCAGAAAAAAAATCTAAGATTTTAAAATTTTTATTAATATAAAGAGAACAGATTTCATGCATTCCACAGATACAGTTCCAAGAAAACATCGCAATTCCCTCACTACCACCTCCCACCACTCCCCCACTATCACTCCTCTCTCTCCATGAGTTTCTGCAAAGAAATAATTTTAATCCACTCTATATTCATAGGTTTAATTCTTTGCTAACCATAAAATTCAACACGTAAAAGTAAAAGTACACTACAGGAGTATAAGCAAGGTCTAAAAATGACAATCATATCACAAAATGTCCATTTCATTACCACAAATGTTTGGTTTTCTATATTTTTTGTTTGTGTTTTTGCTTTCTTTTTTTATTTTTAACTTTTATTTAATGAATATAAATTTCCAAAGTACAGACTATGGATTACAATGGCTTTCCTCCCATAACGTCCCTCCCACCCACAACCCTCCCCTTTCCCACTCCCTCTCCCCTTCCATTCACATCAAGATTCATTTTCAATTCTCTTTATATATAGAAGATCAGTTTGCATACATTAAGTAAAGATTTCAACAGTTTGCTCCCACACAGAAACATAAAGTGAAAAATACTGTTTGAGTACTCATTATAGCATTAAACCTCAATGTACAGCACACTAAGGACAAAGATCCTACATGAGGAGTAAGTGCACAGTGACTCCTGTTGTTGACTTAACAAATTGACACTCTTGTTTATGGCCTCAGTAATCACCCTAGGCTCTTGTCATGAGCTGCCAAGGCTATGGAAGCCCCCTGAGTTCACCGACTCGGATCATATTTAGACAAGGCCATGGTCAAAGTGGCAGTTCTCTCCTCCCTTCAGAGAAAGGTACCTCCTTCTTTGATGACCCATTCTTTCCACTGGGATCTCACTCACAGAGATCTTTCATTTAGTTTTTTTTTTTTTTTTTCCCCCAGAGTGTCTTGGCTTTCCATGCCTGAAATACTCTCATGGGCTTTTCAGCCAGATCCGCATGCCTTAAGGGCTGATTCTGAGGCCAGAGTTTTAGGACATTTGCCATTCTATGGGTCTTCTGTGTATCTCACTTCCCATGTTGGATCGTTCTCTCCCTTTTTGATTCTATCAGCTAGTATTTGCGGACACTATTCTTGTTTATGTGATCCCTTTGGTTCTTAGTCCTATCATTATGATCAACTGTGAACAGAAATTGATCACTGAGACTAGTGAGATGGCATTGGTACATGCCACCTTGATGGGATTGAATTGGAATCCCCTGGTATGTTTCTAACTCTACCGTTTGAGGTAAGTCAGCTTGAGCATGTCCCAAATTGCACATCTCTTCCCTCTCTTATTCCCACTCTTATATTTAACAGTGATCACTTTTCAGTTAAGTTTCAGCACTTAAGAAGAATTGTGATTGATTACAGTATTCAGCCAAAAGTATTAAGTAGAACAGACAAAAAAAAATACTAAGAGGGATAACATATTAAGTTGTTCATCAACAGTCAGGGCAAGGGCTGATCAAGTCACCGTTTCTCATAGTGTTCATTTCACTTTAACAGGTTTCCTTTTTGGTGGTCAGTTAGTTGTCACCTATCAGGGAGAACATATGATATTTGTCCCTTTGGGATTGGCTTATTTCACTCAGCATAATGTTTTCCAAATTCCTAACAGGGATCACTTTTCAGTTAAAATTGAAACACCTAAAAATAATTGTGTGTTAATTACAGAGTTGGCATTCTATATTAAGTGCCACATATTAAAGAAAACATATGATATTTGTCTTTTTGAGACTGGAATATTTCACTAAACATAATGGTTTCAGTTGCACCCATTTGCTGCAAAAGACAGGAAATTCATTCCAAGGTAATTAGGTTTTTATGGCTATTGTGAATGAGATTTATATTAGAAGTTATTTCTCAGCAATGGCATTGTCTGTGTATACACATTGTCTGTGTGTTAATTTTATAACCTGCAGCTTCACCAAATTGCCTTATGAGTTCTAGCATTCTCTTAGTAGAGTCTTTTTGTTCTCCTATATATAAAATCATATCATTTGCAAACAGTGATAATTTGACTTCTTGCTTTCCAACTTGTATTCATTTGCTTTCTTTTTCTTGCCCAATGGCTCTGTCTAAAACCTCCAGGACTATATTCAATAGTAATGTTGGAACTGGGCATTATTGTCTGGTTCCAGATCTTAGTGGAAATGCTTCCAACTTTTCTCCATTCAATATAATACTAGCTGTAAGTTTATCATATATTGCCTTGATTGAGTTGAGGAATCTTCCTTCTATACCCAATTTGCTTAAGGATTTTATCATGAAAGGATGCTGTATTTTATGAAATGCTTTCCCTGAATCTATTGAGATAATCATATGGTTGGATTTCAGTTGTTCAAATTGTTAATGTGATGTATCATATTTATTAATTTGCATGTGTTGAACCATCCCTGCACACCAGGGATAAATCCCACTAGGTCCAGTGAGTGATCTTTCTAATGTGTTGTTGGATTCAATTAGCTAGTATGTCGTTGAGGATTTTTTGCATCTATGTTCATTGGTAATATTCGTCTACAGTTCTCTTTCTCTGCTGTATATTTTTCTGGTTTTGGAATTAAGGTGATGCTGGAATTTAAATGTGGGTGATCTCTGGTATGGTAAGGGTTTGAAGCAAGGGGCTTTTCTATACCCAAAGCAATTTCTGTGACAGTTGTCTACTGAAGTCCATCAGTTGATAGCACTCCCAGTGGGAGAGGTTAGCAAGAGCCCTTAATTGTAGCAAAACTTGGTTGCACATGTTCATATCTTGTACACATGCATATGTAAAAGTGTAGGAGACTACATATTCAAACCACTAACATTTCCCAAGGATGGAGTTGCAAAAATCACTGCTGGGGCACAGAGAACTGGAATGATTCACTTTGTCCTCTCTTTGTTGGTAATGACTAAATATGGATTATTCATACCTTGAATAAAGAAAAACTGAATTTTCAGTATTGATGAAAAAGTACTGCAGACAAAAAGAAAATATCACATAACAGATTCTTCAGAAGGATATAACTAAAATTATTAATTGAGAGATCTGGAAATAATTAGAAAAAAATTGGAAAAAATAATTTAAAAAATTAGACATTGAATCAATGTCTAGATCTCCAACTTCCATATATCACTTTTCCTACAACGAATATTCTTGACAACACAACTGTGTACAAGAAATCAAGCTGTTTCTCTTAACCTTCCACACAATGATGGGCTAGAACTGGCTCATTAGAGCCAATTGTTAAATTTTCATAAATTTTGCAAGCCAGTTATTAAACATAGTCATCAATAAAAATTATGTAAACTTTAAATCAAATATATTATTATTTTAAAACCAAGAATAACAAATACTCAAAAATTATTAAATCCCTATAATTTCACATTCATACTTTTATCTGTTTTGTGGTCATTTATCCCTGTTATGTTTGTCTGTTGTGAATATTCTACAGTGGTGTTGAACAGCTCATCTCTTCCCAATTCTGTATGTATTCAGTGACAATACTGTGTTAGGTTAAAATCACCAAGGAAATCAACGAAGACATCAAAAAGGGGCTTGATTTGGTGTTTGTTAATTAACTACACTTAAGAAAGTGAAACAGAAACATTAATAATTCAAATGAAATGCAATAGTCTTCTGTTGTTCACAGCACAAAAAAACTATGGGAACATTCCTCTAGGGTTGGAAAACTATTATCTGTTTCAGCAAAGAAATCACTCATAACATTGACAAAAAAAAAAAAGCCAGTTCAAATGTGCTTGTTGTTTCAGATTCATTTTTCTTATTATTGTAAACAAATCATCAATCAATATTCATGTCAGAACTTCATTCATTCATCGACTGTACCAGAGATTTGCTCAGTGATGCAAGACTTTGTCAAAAATCAACAAAATATCCTATAAGAATCAATTCCATGTATGGAATTTATAACAAATACTATTCTCTATTTTATTATTATTTGCAAAAGATGTCTATACATATTTTATACCAGAAAACTTACAAAAATCTTTGTCTGTATATATATTATGGGAAAAGTGGTGTCTAATTTTATTAATCCAGGTCCTTGCTTATTATTTAAAAAGTATTTTTTTAAATATTAAAATAAAGAGAGCAGATTTCAAGTATTTCAGAGATAAAAATTCTAAGATAACCATACTTAAGCATAAGCACACACATGGTACACAAAGTGATAAAGTTTATTTAGAAAGTGAGAAATCAAACACACACAAGCATGGGTGTAGTTAGACTGGGTGAGGTAGGGTAAGTAGAAAGAGGGGGTCATCTTGAGTACCTTCTCTATCTTTGTCTCCAATGAAGAGAGTGAGCACCTCCTAATGTGAGGTAATGTGGTCACCAGGGAGGCTAATGAGAACTCTATAAATTTCTGCATGGAGCTTAATATACATATTTTCATGGTAACCCTTCCCTAGGTCCTGAATGAAAATAAGGCATCCTGGGAAAGAGTGCGTTGTGACAAATAGGATAGAATTACATGGGGCAGGGACTTATGGTTTGGGATCTTCAGCTCAGCTAGCTATCTTATCCCACATAATGCATATGTGAATTTTTTTTAAGAGAACTAGTTGTTAAACATTTGCTGTCACTCTATGGATTGCACCCCATCCTCAACTGTCCCATGTTCCCTTGACACCTATTTTGAAATGCTTTACTCTGCAGTGTAACTCATTTGAAGTATCAAAAAAGTACAAGTGAAATATTGGTATCAACCTTTAAGATTTTTTAATGAAGACACTTTAAACCTTGTTTTTTGAAAAGCATAGTATTAGAGTGTTCTAGATTCAACCATATTAAAAAGTAGAGGGACTAATTAAATATTTTCATTTAAAGACCTCACCTCTGCTATCGCTTTACTGTCATCAAAGAATGTAGTTCTCTTGAAGTTGAGTATTATGCTGGCAAAGACATTATTATCAGTAAGAAATACTGAAAGTGACATGCCTTATTTTATTTAGAATCAAACTAGTCAAGGATTCACTCTTTAACTGTTTTCAAATTCAGAAGTGGAATGGTTGTCACAGTAAAATGTATTAACGTATTTATTGAATTAAAAAGTAAAACAAAACTTTTTTTGACAGGAAGTAAGTCTGACTTGGCTGACTAGCCAAATGAGAAGAACTAGCTTTGCCAGTTAGTTTTCATGACAGAGATTCTCCAGAATTGAATGAGCTAAATTTCAAGTCTCATGTTTTTTACAAGAATATGTCTATTGTGTCTGAATATATCATAGCATTTTTCCAAAACATTATATTGGCCAAAATAGTAAATTAATACTATTTCTGTTTTCTGAGCATATCAGATTTAAAATTTTACTTTAACTGAAAAAGATCAAAGGTCTAATTAAGTGATTTGATGTCTTACTACATAACTCCATAACTACATAATTTTAACAAATTCCTCAGTAATTATTTTCTCTTACCAAAAAGAAAGACTTAATGAAGTTGTTAACTAATGAGAAAATCTGCTATTAGATAAACCTCAATGATTTTAACATAACAAAAATAATTAAAAGATTAAGTGAGACTGCTACTGAAAAACTTTCCAATGCAATGCATTTAATATATAGCCAAAATTTCTCAGTGCTTTTTACATGTAAAAATTTGAAAATGATATAACAATTGATGGCATCCACATCTCATCCTATAATAAATAATAATTATTTGAGAAACTAATAGTTTTATCTGTTTCATTAAAAAAACACACACACACACATTTCTTTGGGCAGGCATTGTGGCACAGTGGTAAGGTCACCACTTGGGCCACCTGCATCGAGTATCAGAGTGCCTGTGATTGAGTCCAACCTCCAATTCCAATCCAGCTGCCCTCTAGTGTACTCTGAAAGGCAGTGAAAGGCGATGATGTCTCAAGTGATTGGATCCCTTCCACCCATGTAGAAAGTCTGGATGAAATTCTGGGTTCCTAGTTTTGTCCTGCCCTAACTGTTGTGGGAATTTGGGGAGTGAGTCAGCACATGCAAGATCTCCCTCTCTATATCTCAGTCACTCTGCCTTTCAAATAAAATTAACATAAACAAAATGTTTAAAGACACTGTTTTTAGAAGAAAAGATGTTCACTGTAAAGAAGTGAGAGATTTTTTCATCATTCTTTCAGGTGATACATGAGCAGTAAATAACCAAAGATCACTAAACTAAAACATTTAATCACAAGAAAGAAAAAAAGATGATTATAATTTGATAAATAATGAAATCTTTGGAAAGATAGTATCTAGGAAGCAAAAGTTATTTGATAATTTAATAGTATAATTATAAGGAGTTAAATAACAGAAAATATGACAGTTGATTTAGTAATAGAGAAATTATCTAAAAAGATATAAGTCAGTCTGGAGATTCCTCAGAAACCTGAATATAACCCTACCATTCAACCCAGCCATCCCACTCCTTGGAATTTACCCAAAGGAAATTAAATTGGCAAACAAAAAAGCTGTCTGCACATTAATGTTTATTGCAGCTCAATTCACAATAGCTAAGACCTGGAACCAACCCAAATGCCCATCAACAGTAGACTGGATAAAGAAATTATGGGACATGTACTCTATAGAATACTATACAGCAGTCAAAAACAACAAAACCCAGTCATTTGCAACAAGATGGAGGAATTTGGAAAACATCATGCTGAGTGAAATAAGCCAGTCCCAAAGGGACAAATATCATATGTTCTCCCTGATTGGCGACAACTAACTGAGCACCAAAGGGAAAACTTGTTGAAGTGAAAGGGACAATATGAGAAACAGTGACTTGATCAGCCCTTGTCCTGACGGTTGATGTACAATGTACTACTTTATCCATTTTAGTATTTTTTTTTTGTTCTAGTACCATTGGTTGAACTCTGTAATTAACACACAATTATTTTTAGGTGTTTCAATTTTAACTGAAAAGTGATCCCTGTTAGGAATTTGGAAAACATTATGCTGAGTGAAATAAGCCAATCCCAAAGGGACAAATATCATATGTTCTCCTTGAAGGTGACAACTGACTGAGCACCAAAAAGGAAACCTGTTAAAATGAAATGAACACCATGAGAAATGGTGACTTGATCAGCCCTTGCCCTGATTGTTGATGAACAACTTAATATGTTATCCCTCTTAGTATTTTTTTTGGTCTGTTCTACTTAATACTTTTGGCTGAATACTGTAATCAATCACAATTCTTCTTAAGTGCTGAAACTTAACTGAAAAGTGATCACTGTTAAATATAAGAGTGGGAATAAGAGAGGGAAGAGATGTGCAATTTGGGACATGCTCAAGCTGACTTACCTCAAACGGTAGAGTTAGAAACATACCAGGGGATTCCAATTCAATCCCATCAAGGTGGCATGTACCAATGCCATCTCACTAGTCTCAGTGATCAATTTCTGTTCACAATTGATCGTAATGATAGGACTAAGAACCAAAGAATAGTGTCCGCAAATACTAGCTGATAGAATCAAAAAGGGAGAGAACGATCCAACATGGGAAGTGAGATACACAGCAGACCCATAGAATGGCAAATGTCCTAAACAGCACTCTGGCCTCAGAATCAGCCCTTAAGGCATGCGGATCTGGCTGAAATGCCCATGAGAGTATTTCAGGCATGGAAAGCCAAGACACTCTGGGGAAAAAAAAAAAAAAAAAAAAACTAAATGAAAGATCTCTGTGAGTGAGATCCCAGCGGAAAGAATGGGTCATCAAAGAAGGAGGTACCTTTCTCTGAAGGGAGGAGAGAACTGCCACTTTGACCATGGCCTTGTCTAAATATGATCAGAGTCGGTGAACTCAGGGGGCTTCCATAGCCTTGGCAGCTCATGACAAGAGCCTAGGGGGATTACTGAGGCCATAAACAAGAGTGTCAATTTGTTAAGTCAACAACAGGAGTCACTGTGCGCTTACTCCTCATGTAGGATCTTTGTCCTTAGTGTGCTGTACATTGAGATTTAATGCTATAACTAGTACTCAAACAGTATATTTCACTTTGTGTTTCTATGTGGGTGCAAACTGTTGAAATCTTTACTTAATGTATACTAAACTGATCTTCTGAAAAAAAAAAAAGAAAGAAAGAAAGAAAGAAAGAAAGAAATAAATTATCAATTCCCAACTTGACTCTCACTCAGATTAAACATGACAATAGGTCTGATCTGATTTCATCATCATTTAAAAAATCATCTATTATTTTTCACTTTATGTTTCTGTGTGGGAGCAAACTGTTGAAATCTTTACTTAATGTATACTAAACTGATCTTCTGTAGATTAAGATAATCAAAAATGAATCTTGATGTGAATGGAAGGGGAGAGGGAGTGGGAAAGGGGAGGATTGCTGGTGGGAGGGACGGTATGGGGGGGAAACCATTGTAATCCATAAGCTGTACTTTGGAAATTTATATTCATTAAATAAAAGTTTAAAAAAAAAGATATCCAACAAAATACATCACATTAGTGTTAAAGTATGATGAAAGCTTAGAGAAAAATAACTTTCTGATACAACCAGGCTGTCCTATTTAATTAAACTGTGAAAAATTATGAGAGGCTGGAAACAAATTTCAATGCTTTGCGGACTGGGCAGCTTGGTGGCCATTGAATATGCCAGTCAGATAAGTGGAAGGTAATTGCATATTGTCAGAAAAACAAGTCCCTGATTCTGACTAGAAATAGATTCCCTTTGAAAATTTGCACAAATCCACACTCTGATTTAGATGGCTTCTCACAAATTTTAGGATTCTTACTAAAGAGCTTTTTTCCCCCAATTCTGATGATGGCTAAGCAAGTCAGATATACTATATGTAATTCTACTATTTTTAAACGCTTCTTCCCCTCCTTTTTGGGAATCAGTCTGGAATGTAAATCTAGGTTGAATTTAAATTTGCCCTTGGGAAACTTGTACTCAGACAAAAGTGCTGGGATATATAATCTGAAAAAGTGGAACTGGAGATGAAACAAAAATCATTGCAACATTAGAACACTTGCCTGAGTAAGAGCATAACAGAAATAGCCCTTTACTAAAGCCTCTCTCATACATTCCCCAATGTCATCAGTCACACTGAATGGCCCCCTTCAGATCAGAAACGACACCAATTCATTTTTCATACTACTCAAAAGTGCAAGAAGACAAATCAAGTTCATGCTTTTGGAAATTATTATTGTTAGACATCTCAAAGACTACTCAGTTCTCTTTGGAAAAATTTTCAACCTAGATATATTAAGTTCTATCTTTTTTTTTAACGTGTTCTTGAATCTTGTACTAAATTATTTGTAACCAGAAGTTCTTTGTAAAAGATTTATTTATTTATTTGAAAGTCAGAGTTACACAGAGAGAGGAGAGGCAGAGATAGGACTTCCATCCGATGGTTCACTCCCTAGTTGGCCGCAACGGTGGAGCTGCACCAATCCAAAGCCTGAAGCCAGGAGCTTCGTCCAGGTCTCCCAGGTGGGTGCAGGGGCCCAAGCACTTGGACCATCTTCTACTGCTTTCCCAGGCCATAGCAGAGAGCTGGATCAGAACAGGAGCAGCCAGGGCTAGAACCAGCATCCATATGGGATGCAGGCACTTTAGGCCAGGGCGTTAACTGACTGTGCCAGGACACCAGCCCCTTTCCACATTAATTTAATCATTCAACAAAATGTATTGACTTCTTCCATGTGTCAAGTCATATGTAGAGTATTCATTTTCAAGAATTAAAAAAAAGAGAAAGAAATGATCCTTCTCTCAACTTGCAATTGAGTGTAAGAGAATAATACAAAACAGCAAAGGCAAGCATAAGCATACAACTGAAAACTATAGTTTGTGCCAAGAAGCAAACCCACTGGGACAGGACTTAGACGCTTACGGTGCTCAGGGGTAAACACTGAAGGATTTCCAGGTAAGCGCAGGCCTGAATTACCAAAAGGAACAAGGCAGTGCTCAAACAACTCAGACAAGACTGCTGTGACCAGAACTTGATGGCTACAGGAAATGTGTAGAAGCTGAATTTAAAGAAGCAGACAAAACCTAGTTTTGTTTAACATGGCTTATTAAGGAGTACAGATTTTATTTAAAGACTTCCAAGATAACACTATTTAATGTTTTTCAATGGGAAAAATAATCAGAATTATGTTCCTAAAAGATTTCTCTGCTAAAATTGTGAAAAATATAGGAGAGAGGCTTTCATTTTGGATAGTATAGGTGATAAAATACCATGATGCATCCATACAGTATAAAATATAGATAAAATATAGTTTATTTTATCTATAAATAAAACAGGAGAAATCTTAAGCACAAAAAAAATTGGGGGAAAAAGAAGTTGAGGTTGGAAAGAGCAGTCAAAATCAGGAACTAGCATAAATAAAGAGATAGCTGCTGAATAAGTCAGTAACTTCTTCAAAATGGGAATGCTGCACCCATCTCTGAATTTCACATATCAACCTACTTATCTCAAGGGGAGAAGTCAGTCAAGAGATAATACACGGTAGCATAGCTTAGTACCCACCAAAGGTTGGGGGGAGGGAAGCTTTTCTAGAGTAAAATTCCCAAATAAAATTCACCTGTGTTCGTGCCTAAAATTTAGAAAAATCAAAATCCAAAATTCATGGTTGCCAAATTCTTGTTCTGCTCAGTGGCGAATAGAGAGATCTTGTCACCTATGTGGAACTGGATATTTTTGAGAATGGAGATGTCAGAGAAAAGATTACTCAATGATATTAGTTGAAACATAGTAAGGTAGATTTTATTCAGTATTATTACAGTAGGTGTAGGAACCACTGCACAGAACTTTTGGAGGTAGGGAGATTGGTTTCAACCCCATATACAGGATAGCCAAGTAAGGATTTATAAACAAGAAGCTGGATGGGGGTCAGTAGATGAAAATTACCAAGAGGAAGCATCAAGGATTCTGCCTAACTAACCTATCAGGATTCTTGTCAATGACCTGACAAGGTGATAAGACCATCACTGGAGAATGATAGAATATAAGGCATTCAGCAAGCTATCAAAGGTGAGCTGTCCTTGCTAAACTGACACAGCAGGGTTCTTTGCTAAACTGAGTTTAAAGCAAGTTCAGATGGCCAAGGAAGAATTTCAAATTTCAGGAGAACTGGCTACAGTTTGTTCATGTAAAAAAAATCTATGAAAAGCCAAATTAGTTCAGAAACAAGACTCTGTTGAGCATTAACAATAGTCCAGAAAAAAAAAATAAGCCAATCCCCAAATCCTGAGATAATTACCCCAGGTAAAATATTATTCTCTAATCTTAGAGTTTAGTGTTGCCACAAAACTCTCAGAAACTCAGTGCTGTAGAAGCAGGAAGAGAAAGAGTGAGAGGGGTGGGGAAGAGATGGAGAAAGGGAGAGGGGAGAAGAGAAAGAGGTTTCGGCTTCAGCTTCACCAGGATGTACTTGTCCAAAATCTATGAACTTGGAATTTAAACTCAAATGGGAGAAATCACCACAAAAGTTTCATTATAACACTTTGACCCTACAAAGTTTTTGAGATATGCACCTGTTAACATTTTCTTCCACAGTGCCTATATCTGCGGGTAGGCAGACCATTAAGATAATTTCTGCATTCTTAAAAAGTTTGAAATTTGCCATTATGATAGCCCTAGTTACCCCATCTTATCTAAGGCACCTTTCCCATCTAATTAATGTATTCCAGGTGTCGTAATTTCCATTTCCCCTTCAAAAAATTTCTTAGTGCGCCCACACTACTGAACTGAGTGGGAGTCCTGTCTTGTGACACAATCTTTGCAGATTCCTAGGAGCAAGCATCTTCAGGCCAATGCTCCGGGATAGTTTTCAATGGTGCTCACATGGAATTGCTTATACCTGTGGAATCTGGCACATGTGGAACCTTCTTCTCTCACACGTGGTTCTCCAGTAAATTTAGAGTCGATGTGAGAATACATGTCTCTTAAAATTTGGAAAAATCCACATGAATTCAAGGTCAATTTCTTCACACTTTTGTCTCTGGGCTTTGAAGGCAGATCAAAGCCACAAAGTAAAAGAAAAATTAAAGCCACCAATCAACATGCATGTACTTAAGCTTGTAACTAGCCAGTTCAATGTGGACCCTCTCACCCTGTTAGAATTTAGATGCCTTTTCAGTTTAAACTCTTTACTTAGTGTGCTTGTTGAGACAAAGTCATTGTAGCAACTGTTCAGTATCTTCAAATAATGGAGGCTGTATCATAACTCACTCTCTTTTTCAGAGTTGAAGCTTTGCCCCAGAAGTTCCTGCTTACTAAGGCCTACACACCCCATGAGCTACTGCCGTGGTCCATGTACAGTCCAAGTGTGCATATACATCAAGGCATGAAAGTCCGCACCCTGAATAGCCTTGCCTGACAATGATTCACTCCTTTGCTGAGATAGTACATCTTGTTGAGTTCTTATTTGCCAAAGCCAGGTACTGCCACACCTCTGCTACAGCCTCCATGCATTATCCATGACTGTGGCTTGCAACTTTTCCCAGGTGCCTGATTTTACATAATAATAATAAGTTATACTCTTATGGCATTGAGTCAAAGTCATTTTAGAGCACTTCTTGCTTTGAAGACCAACATTTCAATGATGTCTAAACCTTTGGTAAGGACCCAGTTCTCTCTTTCTATATAAATAGGCATTTCTCTATGCAAAACACAATAACAACCAAAAAACAAGGTAGATAAAATAGTACTATAAACTCTTATGACCTTTAGAGCACAGCAAATGCCATGAAACACAAAATTCACTTAATCTCATTTCAAGAGTTACAAGCTAACTATAAATCTATAAAAACTGTCCATATTAACCACTATAAGTCTATAAAAACTGTCATAGAACCAGCATGGTGGGTATTTAATAATATGCACATACATTCAAATTCCCTCTCCTTGCTTTAACAGGATTGATTCATATGCATATTATTCTTCCAAAAGCCTATTACCAGTTTCTTTCTCAAGATTCTTGACCCCATGTTCAAGACCAGGAGTCAGCAAAGATATGTTAAGGGAAGACAGTAAATACTGTAGATTTTGAACTTTGGGTCCCAGATGCAAGTTTGTTTCAGCCTTTGTTTTTAACACAACCTTTAAAAAACAGAAACAGTAAGCCATGGAGCAATGTTTGCTAACACTTGCTCCTGATATTGAAGGTCTTTGAAATCATAGTCATGCATCTGAATGTTTTCTGAGACCTTGAAGAAGCATTTGTCACCAGAAGACCAAAGGGCTATCATGAAAATGGATGGAAGAAAATAAGCTGTTGAAAGGACACATTCACCAGCACAGGTGGTATCTTGAGGAAGGAGGATAGGAGGGGTAAATAATTGTAGATTTCCATGTGGAGAAGAATTTGAGTCTAAAAAGTGACAACACAAATCCTTATTCAGTATAATCAAATATACCCCCCATTGTAAGGAAAAAGGAATAGCTAAGCTACTCCTACGTTGACAGAGTTCAACAATCACCCATAAGAAAGCTCCAAGGACAGCAACAGAGGCCAGGAGTTATACTCATAAATAAAAGAAAGCAGGGGCCGGTGTTGTGGGTGCTGTGGCATAGCAAGTGGAGCCATTGCCTACACTGCCGGCATCCCATGTGGATGCCCACTGTAGTCCCGGCTGCATCATTTCCAATCTAGCTCCCTGCTAGTGTGCCTGGAAGGGCAGCTGAGGATGGCTCAAGTTCTTGGTCTCATCCCCCATGGGAGTCTGGGAGGAAGCTCCTGGCTCCTGGCTTCAGCCTGGCCCAGCCCAGGTTATTGCGGCCATTTGGGGAGTTAACCAGTAAAAGGAGATCTCTTGATCTCACTCTCTCTCTCTCTCTCTCTCTCTCCCTCCCTCCGTCTGTGTGTGTGTGGCTCCCTCTTTCTGTAACTCTGCTTTTCAAATAAATGTTTTAAAAAAGCAGACCAAAACAAAAATGACTGCTGATGAGGGTGCACTTGTTATCAAATAATATGCAATAGAAGAGGTGGCATTTGGCATAGCTAATTGGGATGCTCACATTTCAAATAGAAATGCCTAGCTTTCAGGGCCTGCACAACATCCCTCATAAGCAGGAAGCAGCTATAGATGTGATGATTCTACACCCTTCAACATCCCTTAGGATTAAAGGAATGGAGTCTCTGAGGGGGAAATGTTGTAGGCAGGCATATTGTAAAACACTGATCAGGTTTGTGAGCTGGAAGACCATGCCTTCACCACGCTCCCTGTGTGAGCTCAGCCCCCTACTTGACCACATCTGTGTGCCCACCTGCCAATCAGGCTGATTAACTACTCCCCTTTGGAAGTGGATTAAAGGCCTGGGACATGGTGGCCCCAGCCCTCTTTTTCCCTTTTGCCCTTTTTCTGCCATTGCAGGCCCTTGCTGCCCCTGAACCTTCAGGGTGCGTGGCCTTCGGGTCACCTGCCCCATGCTTCCTGGCCTGCATGCTCCTCCACGTGGCTGGCTCCTGGCGCTCAATATGAATCCAGATTTCCCTTTCTCTTTCTTAGATAGACCCCTCACTCTCCTATGCATTTCTCTCACTGAATAAAAAGCTTAAAAACTTAAAAAAAAAAAAAGCAGAAATGCCTGGGTTTGAGTCGTGACTCCACTCTCTAGTCAAGCGCCCTGTTATCACAGGCCATGGGGGTAGGGGTGGGGGAGATGAGGGCTCAATGACTTGGGTACCTGCCATATACATGAGAGACCTGGGTCAAGTTCTTCACTGCTGGCATCAGCCTGACCCAGCCCCAGCCACTGAAGAAATCTGGGGAGAGAACCAGAGGAAAGGGCATCTCTGTCTATCTCTTTTTTATATCTGTATTTCAAAATAAATACTCATTAGAAGTCAGTAATTACCTCAAATTCCTAGTTTTTCTTTTTTAAAGATTCCTTTAATTATAGCTATTTTGTTTTCCAGTGTTATATTTTGTTTTATTTAGCTCCCATTTCAAATACAAATTTCTTTTTGTAAGGATTTATTTGTTTGAAAATCTGAGTTAGAGAGAGGGGGAGGGATACAGAGAGAGACAGACAGACAGAGACAGAGACAGAGACAGAGAGACAGATCTGATGATTCACTTCTCAGATGGGTACAACACCCAGGACTGGGCCAGGCCAACTCAGGAGCCAGGAGCTTCTTCCAGGTGTCTCTTGGGGATGGCAGGGTTTCAGGCACAGGGCCATCTTCTACTCTCTTCCCAGACCATTAATAGGGAACTGGATTGGAAGTGGTGCAGCCAGGGGACAGGTGATGGCTTTACCCACTACAACACAATGCCAGTCCCAAATGTAAATTTTGTAAGTGCAAGAATCACATAAATTTTAGTTGTTGTTACTTCCCAAGATTTTGATCAGATTTTTAACAGTACATCTGGCATGTACTAAAGCTTCAAGATAGGGAAGAAATGAGAACAGACTAGAAATTACTGTGGATTTGTGGTGAAGAAATCAATGTGTGGGTGGGTGTATTGGGTGCAATAATTAAGATGATATTTGGCATGCCTATTTCAGTGTACCTGGAATCTGGTCATAGGTCCTCTTCTGAGTCTGGTGTCCTGCTAATGTCCATGCTTTATCAGGCAATGACACATGTAGCTGGGTCCCTGCACCCATACAGGAGACTTTGATTGAGTTCTAGAATCCTGGCTGCCATGTTGCCAAGCTTGCTCAATCTCTCTGTTTATCAAACAATATTTTATTTTAAAATTCCAGATATTGCCTTAGTTCTTTAAGGCTACTGTAACAAAATATCTTCACCTGGGTAATGGATAAACAATAGAAAAATACGGCTCACAATACAGGAGGCTGAGAAAGCAAAGACCAAGGAGACAGAAGATTTGGTATAGTAGCCATTTGGGGAGTTAATCAGTGGATGGATGGAGATCTCTCTCTCTCCTCTCTCCCTCTCTCTGTAACTCTGCCCTTCAAATAAATAAATAAAATTTTTAAAACACAGCAGACCAAAACAAAAATCTGCTTCTATGATGACACTTTCTAGTTGTGTCTTTACATGGTGGAAGGTATCAACAAGCTTCCTTCGACCTTTTATATAAGAGCACTAACCCTATTCTTAAAGGCTCAACCCTCACATAACCATCTCCCAGAGCTTCACTCTGTTAACATCATAGCACTTTGGATTAGGTTT
Organism: Oryctolagus cuniculus; assembly: GCF_051225735.1. Lineage (NCBI taxonomy): Eukaryota > Metazoa > Chordata > Mammalia > Lagomorpha > Leporidae > Oryctolagus > Oryctolagus cuniculus. The sequence goes on from NC_142874.1 coordinate 64,507,078, forward strand.
TGTTGGGACACAGCATTTAGGCCACAACAGATATGTTAAATTCAAAATACCTGAAATACATGGAAGTTAAGAAGTCAAATGGATAAACAGAGCCATTTTTGGAACCATGAGAAAAATTGGGACAGCAGTTACAAATTCAAGAATTATCAACATAAAGATAGAATTTTACTGGCAAAATATAAACAGATATGATAATACCTTGAGGAACTGTACAGTTTTTAACACAGGTGCAGGGCAAGAAAGGAAATGGGGAATGAGTGATTAGAAAGATGGTAGGAAAATCAGCATGGTGCAATGCAGAGGTATCTAAATATGGGAACTGAGGTACCAATTTGTGGGGACTGATAGCTGTGCTGAGTGCTGTTGAGAAGTCAGCACGAGGACATAACAGAGATCATTTAATTAAGAATTCTGGAGGTCACCGGCAGGCAGTTCTGGTAGAGTGGGAAGTGCTTATGAATGAATACAGTCCAAAGATTTGGAAACACGGAGGTCTATGGCAGAGCAGTTTTTGGGACAATGTGATAAGCCAGTGGAAAGGAATAGAGAGACATGAAGCTGACTATTAGAACAGGCAAAAAGATATTTGCTTTATGTAATGGACTGAATGTGTTCCCCTCCATTTTTTAGACTTTGAAACCCAACTCCAAATGTGATGGTCTTCGGAAATGGGGCTTTTGAGATGTGATTAGGCCATAAAGGCAGAGCCCTATGAATGGGATTAGTGCCCTTATAAAAGGGACCTCAGAAAGACTAATTACTCCTTTCTGCCATGAGATGAAACCATGAGAAGAGAGCCAATGATGAACCAGGAAAGGGGATCTCATCAGACACTGAAGCTGCTGGTATTTGGAACATGGATGTCTCAGCCTGTAGAATTGTGGAAATCAAATTTATGGATTATTTAATAGCAGCTGACGAACTAACACAACTTATATTAAGTTTCAGAGAACAGACTTACTGAAATTTATCTAGAATTGTGTCCAGATTTTTTTTTTTTTTTTTTTAGTTCTCTGCTTAGTTTCCAAGGAAAGAGCTATGGCCACCTCTAAATGCCAGACCTCCATTCATTACAAAGGATAGAGAAAATCTACAAAAGTTGCTGTGAGTAGAGGTTAGCATATGTAGTTTTGGAGCTTTGGGTTTACAAAGGCCTAATTGATTTTGTGAGCACTAACAACTGTATTCGATATAGAAGTTCATATAATAAGGATAATCAAATCTCATGCTTCCTGGCATAAACTGATAGCCTGCAGGGCTAAAAAGAAGGAATTTTGCCTTTGTCCCTTGCACTATGTATATCACTGTACACTTCAGTAAACACATCATAAGGGCTGATTGAAGAAGTAACAAGGTTCACAGTCTCAGAAATGTGAGGTTTGGACATCGCAGGAATCAAGATGCTGAGCCATCTGTTCTAAGAGTTACAATTTCTGGCATGAGGACAAATGTGTGGAAATATGAAGCACTACAGCTCCAAATAAAACCAGCATATAGCATTGAACACTTTAGAAATTTCCACATTAATAAAATATTTAAAGGAACATAAATATTGAGAATCAATAATCCCTTCCCACTCTGGTTGTTTCTTAGCGACAAATATGCAGCAAGATTACCATTGATTAGTTTCAGGTAAACATTAAGATTGCATGTCAACACAAAAGTCAACTAAGCAAATTAAATTAAAAGAAATGAAAATGAAAATTGAATTTGTCAGATTTCTACATAGGTATTTAAAGCGTATATTAAATTTTTATCTAAAATATTCATTTCTTATATGAGCAATTGCATTAAAGATGATAAAATGGATTTTGAAGACAGTAATTACTTCCCTAAATTTTGTTAACATAGCTATTGTTTGAAGGTCATATAAAATATTTACTAGTAACTTTTTATTAAACTACCAGCATTCAGCATTCCTCACTAATGCATCACTTTAACCTATCTATTTTCCCGATGTGGAAAACACATTTGCATGTGTGTACATATACCTGACCTTTAGTGAAATGAAAAGGGATTGACCGAATACCTAAGGTACTGGAGCTGCTATTTCATCTGCCCAATTAGTGAAGCTGAGTTTTCCTTTTGCAAGGCCAGAAATGAAATCTTATTGACACTGTGTAGGTGGAAAAACAGATTACTGTACTTTGATGCTTATAAATTAGCAATGCACTTTGACTTGCAAAACAGAAACATGAATAACAATTTTTACTTGACTGACAAATTAATAATCACTTTAGTAATCATGGAATAGAAGAGAATGACAATATAAAATGTATGAGAGGGACATATCACCTCTTGTCTTGCTGCTACCTCATCAGCTCATCCATTAAGCAAGTGACTATCATTTGAAACTATAAGAATCCAAGGTTGTAGGAGAGTGATGATACTTTCAGCAAATATAATTTAAATATGTTTCTAATACTGTTTTCAATTGAATAGCCCAGAACTGAATTATGCATATAATATATATATATATATACATACAAAGAACATGCTTATTTTTGTCTCAAAGATTTTTTTCAACAGAAGCTATAGTGTGTGTGTATGATTTCCTGGCAGGAACAAGTCCAAAAATAAGGTTGAAACCCAATACTCTCTCAAAGTTCAGACTAGTTTCAAGTGAATAGCAAGAGAATCAGATATAATAAGCTCTGTGGATCCATCAATGATAATTTTTTTTTGACAGGCAGAGTGGATAGTGAGAGAGAGAGAGAGAGAGAGAAAGGTCTTCCTTTGCCGTTGGTTCACCCTCCAATGGCAGCCACGGCCGGCGTGCTGCGGCCGGCGCACCGCGCTGATCTGAAGGCAGGAGCCAGGTGCTTCTCCTGGTCTCCCATGGGGTGCAGGGCCCAAGCACTTGGGCCATCCTCCACTGCACTCCCTGGCCACAGCAGAGAGGTGGCCTGGAAGAGGGGCAACCGGGACAGAATCCGACGCCCAGACTGGGAATAGAACCCAGTGTGCCAGCACCGCTAGGTAGAGTATTAGCCTAGTGAGCCGCGGCACCAGCATCAATGATAATTAATGTAAAACTGTCATATACCTAACACTGAGAACACTAGAAATGCTAGATATTAAAATTTTTAAAGAATTTTTTTCTATTTTTTTAACTTTTATTTAATGAATATAAATTTCCAAAGTACGACTTATGGATTACAATGGCTTCCCCCCCATACCGTCCCTCCCACCCACAACCCTCCCCTTTCCCACTCCCTCTCCCCTTCCATTCACATCAAGATTCATTTTCGATTATCTTAATATACAGAAGATCAGCTTAGGATACATTAAGTAAGGATTTCAACAGTTTGCTCCCACACAGAATATAAAGTGAAAAATAATAGATGATTATTTTTTAAATGATGATGAAATCAGAGCAGACCTATTGTCATGTTTAATCCCAGTGAGAGTCAAGTTGGGAATTGATAATTTTTTTTTTTAACAGAAGATCAGTTTAGTATACATTAAGTAAAGATTTCAACAGTTTGCACCCCCATAGAAACACAAAGTGAAATATATTGTTTGAGTACTCATTATAGCATTAAATCTCAATGCACAGCACATTAAGGACAGAGATCCTACATGAGGAGTAAGTGCACAGTGACTCCTGTTGTTGACTTTACCAATTGACACTCCTGTCTATGGCATCAGTAATCTCCCTATGCTCCAGTCATGAGTTTCCAAGGCTATGGAAGCCCTCTGAGTTCTCCGACTCTTATCTTGTTTAGACAAGGTCATAGTCAAAGTGGAGGTTCTCTCCTCCCTTCAGAGAAAGGTACCTCCTTCTTTGAAGACCTGTTCTTTCCACTGGGATCTCACTTGCAGAGATCTTTTGCCAGAGTGTCTTGGCTTTCCATGCCTGAAATACTCTCATGGGCTTTTCAGCCAGATCCGAATGCCTTTAGGGCTGATTCTGAGGCCAGAGTGCTATTTAGGACATCTGCCATTCTATGAGTCTGCTGAGTATCTCACTTCCCATGTTGGATCACTCTCCCCTTTATTTATTCTATCGGTTAGTGTTAGCAGGTACTAGACTTGTTTATGTGCTCCCTTTGACTCTTAGTCCTTTCATTATGATCAATTGTGAACTGAAATTGGTCACTTGGAATAGTGAGATGGCATTGGTACATGCCACCTTGATGGGATTGAATTGGAATCCCCTGGTATGTTTCTAACTCTACCATTTGGGGCAAGTCAGCTTGAGCATGTCCCAAATTATACATCCCTTCCCTCTCTTATTCCCACTCTTATGTTTAACAGGGATCACATTTCAGTTAATTTTCAACACTTAAGAATAACTGTGTATTAATTACAGAATTAAACCAGTCATATTAAGTAGAACAGACAAAAAAACTACTAAGAGGGATAATGTATTAAGTTGTTCATTAACAGTCAGCGCTATGCTGATCAAGTCACCATTTCCCATAGTGTCCATTTCACTTCAACAGGTTTCCTTTTTGGTGTTCAGTCAGTTGTCACCGATCAGGGCGAACATATGGTATTTGTCCCTTTGGGACTGGCTTATTTCACTCAGCATGATGTGTTCCAGATTCATCCATTTTGTTGCAAATGACTGGATTTCGTTGTTTCTTACTGCGGTATAGTATTCTAAAGAGTACATATCCCAGAATTATTAAATGCTAAGGGAAAACTGTAAAACAAGGGTTTGTAAGTGTGTGCGTCTGTGTGTGAGAGAGAGAGAGAGAGAGAGAGAGAATGAGAGCAAGAGAGACAGAGAGACAGAGGAGAGAGAGATAGAGACAGAGAAATAGGAAGGTAAATGTTGAACATGATAAAAATAGTGGTAGTCCAGGAATTAGGAAAGTGGAATTCAGACAAAATCTTTAGCACAGATCTCTGTGAAGTGTGCCATCTCAGAAAAAAATACTTACACGTCCTCATCTAAACAAATGGGAAGTATTAAACTAATCTTACACAGTTGTTGTGATGGGAAAAAACGTAGTGTGTGAAGCACTATTTAGCTCCAGTCCTACCACGTGGGAGGTGAGAGGTGCCATTCAAGTTTCTCTTATAGGAAGTTTTCTCTTTCAGGACCCTTCACTCCTCATGACTGCCAGGCTCTGGGACACATCCCTCTTCTGACATGCAGAGCCAGGGAAGAGTCTGGGCCATCTCTGATGTTGATAGTTTGCACCTATTCTATAGAGAGCTTGCCACTATATTTAACCTGTTCCTATTCAATTCTCAGAATCCCTTGGTAGGTACCATCTTACTGGATTTCTAAGTGTTGCTGCTCTATCTCCAGAAAAGGTGCTCACTTCAGAGATTGTGCCAATGGTTTGTCAGCATGTATGGATAAAATATTAGGACTTTGAATGTTCTGATATTTTTACAAGTTCTATCATGTGTGCAATTTTAAACCACAGGGAAACTGTATCAAAGCAGATATATACATTAAATGCATAAATGAATATTGTTGTGTTACTAAAGGATAACTTATTTAATACTATAAAATTCATCAGAGTGTTTCACCAATATTACCATTTAATTTTCATTACAATTCTATGATCAACCCCTTTTACAGAAAAGAAACACAACTCAAAATGAGAGGTTAAGTAACTGACCTAGATAACCAGATTTATTTGGAGATCGAAAATGATTGAATAAGGAAAACACATGCTGATTTGACCACAGGAATAAAATAGAAGAAAAGGGAAGGAATTGCATTCCTAAGGTACAGCTGGAAAGAAGCTTTTGTAGTGGAATTCTACACAAACAAGCGATATGCAGCAGAAACAGTGCAATCCCAGAGCAGTGAGCAGGACACTGCCGGCAACTGGGATTGCTGGTGGCTGGAGGAGACACCAGCTTCTTGGAGTCAGGTGAGAGGATCCTGCGGCAGGTAGCAGCACTGGTGTTCCTGCCTGAGAGAGAATCTAGCGGATCCCACTGACTGTGAGTCCAGCCTGAAGTGCTAGTGGTGGGGGTGGGGGGAGCGGGTGCCCACTTAACCCTATGAAGAGAGAGCGCGCTGCTTTCCTCCCTTCTCCCATGAGAAGGCCTCCAGTGACTAGCAGGGAGGAAGAACCATCTCAAGATGAAAAGAGGCTGCTGTGGCCCATGCATGACTCGGGGATTTTACTGCAGGGATAAATCTGTGGACACCACTGACTGAGTCTGGCCTGTAGAGCTGGCGGGGGCAGGGCACTGGGGCCTGTGTAGTTCTCCCTTCCCTTCATTCTGTTAAGCTTTCTGAACTCGACTTGGCAAAGCAGAGCACCAACCAGCTCCTATCTAGCAGCTGTGGCTCTCAGAATGGGGAGACTTGCAGAACTGAGCGTGCATCCCTGGCTCCCCATGACTGTGGGGGCCCTGTCTACTATGACTGTGGTAATTCTGTGACAGTGAGATAGGGTGTGGGGTGTGGCTGGGTTTTGGCAACCACTGTGTCTCACTTCAGAGGCTCAGAGTTCCCTGAGTGCCCGGTGTGGTTCGTCACAGAGGGTCCTGCACTCACACTCAGGACACACAGATCCTTTGTGTGGTTGCTGAACCTGCATACGTGGGGTTTATAGCCACTCGAGGCTCACACTAGGCAATTGGTTCACCTTGGCAGAGAGGGGGTGAGGCTGTGATTATTCCAGCTGACATGATCATATCCTCTACCCAGCTACCAATGGAGATCTACCACACTCACTTGGGAGTCAATCTGGACTCTTGCCCCACCCTTGAGCACTGGCCAGAGCTCCCTGATCCCATCCAGCACATGTCTTCGGATATCCACTGGAGGAGCAGGAGCAGGCATTCCATTAAGCCACAGAGGCATACTTCAAAGAAAGGCCCTCAGAGGACAAAACCAACAAATGTTTCAAACTATGTAAAATATTTATAAAAATACAAGAAACACGATCAAGGAAGATGACTCCTAAAAAGGAAAACAACAACACTTCAATATTATAATGTTAAGATGAAGAGATTGATGAAATGCCTAAAAAAGAATTCAAAAGAATGATCATAAGATTATTCAAAAAAAAAATAACAACACAGAAAAGCAAATACATGAGTTAAGGAAATCCATACATGACAAGGATAAAAAATTCTGCAATATCAGAAATGAAGATTTCAATATGTCACACAAAAATACAGTGGAAAACCTTGGTGAGGCAAAAGAAAAGATATCCAAACTAAAAGACAAATCATTGGAATATTTCAGCCAGACAAAAAGAAGAAAAAATTAGCAAAACTAAAAACAGTGTTTAAGATCTGTTATTTGCTTGATGTGTTTCAAAAATAAGATTTTGGGTGCATATATGCTTATCTGCCTGGTGAATTGATGTTTTTCTCTTGAGATTTTTGATTTAAAGTGTATTTTGCCTGTTATAGTAATTCTTCACTCTTTTGATTGCCATTTGCATAGAATGATAGTAAAGACTTAAGATCCATGAAATCAAGTAGAAATCCATATGTACACATTTAATTTAATAAATAAATAAATAATGCAAGTGTGAAGAGACAGTTATATGGTCGCAAAGTATTCCTGTATTTCAAAAAATAAAAGTAATTTTCTAGAGCCTGGCAAACATTATCTAACAAAAGTCATCAAAACATTCCATCCAATAACAGAATGCACTGAAACTGTGTTGCCAACTAAGATGCAAGAAGAAAAACACAACAGGATGTCTAAGATATACTGAGGAATATGCAAAACTTGAATGTAATCATAAGAAAAGATCAGGCAAATTAGAATCAGAGATTTGTCAGCAAAACAAATGCTTATCTAATACAAAGTCATGAAAAACAGGAAAGGTTATGGAATCATTCCAGATTCAATGCAGTTGAAGATACATGAAAGACAAATGCAACATATAATTCTGGATGGAATTCTTTTGTTTGTAAAGACCTAGAAAATTTGATAGAACTGAAATGAGACCTACATATTACATAGTCCTGCTAGACCCATGGCGGTTTCATAACTTGAAAAGCTGTATTGCAGTTATTTAGGGAAATGTCCAGGTTTACAAATTGTTTGGGGAAATTAGATTTTTGTACAATTCTAAAACATATTCTTTCTTAGTTTGAGATGACTTCCAAAAAAAGGAAGCAAAGAAATTTCAAAAGGATTGTTAGGCAAAGAACTAGATTTAAAAAGCAAGAGACAAGACGCAAAGAATGAGCAAAAGTGATGTGAAAGGATAACGCCACCAGGACCAGACCCTGCATGCCTCTTGTGACGCCTCTGTCCTGCACACACTAGACACTGCGCTGGCTGCAGCATCCACTGCCACCTGGGAGGCGTCTCTGCCATCACTCTTTTCTGCTGTCTGTTTGTATGCTTGTTTTTATATTAGTTTTCTTTTCTGTTTGTGCAGGTGTAGAGTAGCACCTGCTTCAAAATCCAGAAAGGCTGCATCTGATTCGCTGAGGCTTAGTGAGATGCCTAGACCTCCCTGGGAAGAACTATAGGATGATCAGAACTGTTTTTGTGGAGCTAGAGGATAAAATAAGAGGACTTCACTGCCTCCAACTAAATTTAGGATTTTGGAATTTTCTGAACACAGAATCCTTTTTCCACACACTAAAATTATTTTTAAAAAGTGACTTCACTGGAGTCAGTTCTCTGGTGTAGCAGTAAAGCTTCCCTCTGTGGTACCAGCATCCCATAGGGGCACTGGTTCGAGTCCCAGCTACTCCACATCCGATCCAACTCTCTGCTATGGCCTGGGAAAGCAGTAGAAGATGGCCCAAGCCATTGGGCCCTTGCACCAACGTGGGAGACCAGAAGTTCCTGGCTCTTAGTTTCGGATCGGCACAGCTCCAGCCATTGCAGCCATCTGGGAAGTGAACCAGTGGATGGAAGTCCTGTCTCTCCCTCTCTCTCTCTCTCTCCTTCTCTCCCTCTCTCTCTCTCTCCCTCTCTCTCTCTCTCTGCCTCAGCCTCTGCCTCTGCCTCTGCCTCTCTGTAACTCTGCCTTCACTGTTCCTAAAACAGCCTCAATTTCTGCCTCCAGTTCCAAATCAAGGATCTCTGAATGATCCCTATTCATGAGATATTTCTAAATAGGTATTCTCACTAGTTATTCACTAATGAGAAAAGGAAGTATATGTTCATTCAGAGTCTTGTACATGGACATTTACAACAGCTTTATTCAAAATAGACAAAATAGGAAATTGCCCCAAAGTTAATAGATAAGCAAAGTATGATACCTCAAGGCATGGAATACCATGCACAAACATCAGTGAATTCCAAAATCATCATGCTAAATGAAAAAAGTCAAGTACAAACACTGCACTGTTGTCCCATTTATATAAAATTCCAAAAATTCAAATCAGTCTATCATGATAGAAAAAGCAGGTCAGTTTGTTTCCCTGGATAGGGTAAAGAGGGATTGGTGGGCTACAGAGGGTCAGGAGGGTAGAATGGAAATGTCTCCTATCCAGATCACAGCATTCATTTCATTGACACAGACATCTGTAAAACTCACTTAACACTTTATATGGATGATTTTTATTGTATGTATTTTATGCCAAAATAAAGTTCAATAACTAAGTAAAACTAATATAGTTCTACATAGAGTGTCACTCTTGCAAACAGGGATTCTCCTTTAGCCTAACTCCCAGAATGTAGACTCCAATGGTGTTGAGCTAGTGAGTAAGAAATAAGCATTTGATGCATGTAGTTCCTGAGATTGTACAGTTGTTTGTTATCACAGCAGAAGCTAACAAATTTATTACTTTATTATCTTTAATTGTGACCCCAGAAATTTCAACTGTGGGGTAGATCTGACTGATTTCATGTCAGTCCCACCTTGCACCTATTTTTTGTGTTTATGCAATGCAGTTGTATCCAATATGACCTACATGAAAAACTCTCTTTCTATTGGTGTTATGAAGTATGAATATGAGGGCAGAATAACCCAATCTATCCTACCTTCTTAAAGATTAAAGAACATTGAAGAGGGAAAAGTGAGTTATATCACTAATTAGGGTAATTAGGAAGCCATAATACTGGACTACCAATTTTGTGAGGTGATAAATGTCTCATTTTAAAAGTCCATTTGAATTGACTTTTATTACTTGTAGCTAAAGACATCCTAATTGATATATACATTCATACAATATTATATTAACACTGTTAGATCCTTAAAAAGTGTCATATGCAAAGATATTTCTCTTAAAAATACTGTTATCTTTACGATTATTTTCCTTTCTCCATCAAAATGTCCTAATTCTGGTTCATTCTCATCCTTCTCCAAAGTGTCTAATGTTGGAGGAAATAGTATTGACTTCTCAAGATTTCTAAAATGATAGGTATCTGTCATCTATTGCAACAGAGCTTTTTTAAAGATGGATGCATTAGCCCTGAATATTTCTTTTATTTGATCATTGAAAACTTGCAAGCACAAGATAGAAGTCATAGTTTCCCACTCTATCATTAACCCAGGTAGATTTAGCTGTATTTTGTTCCTTCATTTATTGTTATTATCACTCAACTCCATTTAATTTTAGTACCTTGCCATTATTCCATATGTTGCCAAATTTTCTAGTACTTTGTCAATGTATAATTCAATTATAGCCAACTTTGTCCAGCTACCAATTCACGTATTATGACCTTTCACATTTCTACCTATAATCAACTCTTTACTACATAGGCAAGAGGTAGTATTCTTCCTATCATTTCTATTACCTGCTTTAACATGCAACTAAACTGGATATTACTTCAATTAGAGTTTCCACATTATATTGAGATTCCTCTGTTATCATTGTTTGTAGTCTAACTGAGATTCTAGGGTTATTTAAACTAAAGCGAAGATGAGTCTGGATTGGAGTAACCTTGGAGATTTTAATGTCCTCTTGCAGCCAATGAGTCGCCCACAAAACAGATAATGCTACATCTCAGCATGTCTCAGAAGTCAACATTTTTTATGAAGACATATGAGTTCCAAGAAACCTTTTTCTCCTCAACTCAGCTTTCAGAGCATTATCCAATTTCAGCCTTTTCCAAAAACAACACATTAATCTATGTGATAGGACAAGAAGGTGAAGAAACTGTTACCAAGAGAGGAAGTATTCATCTTCTTCTTGTTTGCTCTAGGCATCCTATGACATTTTAATCATTAATAAATGGCCTTAGCTAGACATTTAGCAATGGGCAGGCCTCCTTCATGTCCGAATAAATTTTAATTGCAATTCAAAGCAATTAGTGCAGATTGATAAAGAACAACTTTATGGATGGTATTATCCTGAGTCTGCCCCAGAATCAAAATAGAAAAAAAAAAAAAAAAACCTGAACCACTTATCAAAAGAAAGTTCACATTCACAGAGAGCCCAAGGTTAGAGAACTTAATAATAACGGGTTATATAATAGTCCTATCAAAACCAATAGCAGCGGATAAAGTGCCATTCAAAAGGCAGCAGGGACCTACCAAAAATCAACTCCATTTCTTCTGTATTTAGCTTCAGGACATTTTAGAAATCCAGGCCTGAGTGTCAGTGAGGCACCTCATCAAACCCCAAATTGCTTCTCCTCTCCCCTCCCCCAGGTCCGTTGAGATAAAAAGTAAACCTGCATGTCATCAGGCCAACAATGTCACTCGAAATCATGGCTCAGCGTGATTGTCTCTAATGGAGGCACAAGCACACAGGACAGCATGGGTCTGGAATTTTACCCGGTATGACTCCAAAGACTAGTTCAGCCATTCTATAGATAAACTCCACCTATAAAATAAAGCCAGGTATGTGAAGCATGAAATAAAATTGACACTATTTTAACAGTGCAGTGGAGTGAAATGCATCCAGTGAGGTCTTATCAGAACAGATGAACGCAGAAGAAAAGACCAGATATTTTCCTAAAATGCAAAATTACTATTTTGATATTCAGTCGGAAGAAAAGTAGAGATCAAGTTGAAAAAAATATAATAGTTGATGTCTTCTTTGTCAAGACCCCCGTACCTCTCTTTATTTATCCTCTCTAGTAAACCTTGAAGTGCAGAATGAGTTCTTCATGCAGGTGTCTGGAGATTGGAGAAAGCCACAACAACATTAAAGGACAGATCTCCTTCCGTCTAGAGGAGGTAGACTGGAGCTAGTGAAACACAGAATACATTATAGACTTTCAAATCTAAATAATTTGAAAGGAAACACAGATCCATGTACCCACTTAAAAATGCTTTAAAATGACCATCTGTGAATATGTACAGCACATATAAGCTTTGTGCTTGTGTGTGTGTATGTGTGTGTGTGTGTATTCAAAGGGGAAAATGGAAATTTAATATTATTAAGGCAATTTCTCTAAAATTCCAATAAGGACACAAATTCTTCTCTTTCTCATGACCATTGAAACAAACATTGCTGGTTCTTTACCCAAGTACCTTTTCCCATTTTCCTTTCTTTACAAATCTTCCCCTTTTCATGTTGCCATGTGTTTCAAGAAAGAAGGGAACCAATCCATACCTGGAGTAAGTTATGGTTAAGATAATCCAACTATAGTGTTTTCATTTACCTCTGAAGGACTGACTAAGCTTTAAATCTCATCACAGTTAAGCAAATGTTTTCAACCATCAAATTATTTTCAATAAATTTCAGTATTTCAACTTAGATTATAACTATCTACAGCCTAACGTGAATGCCCAGTCTTCTGCTCTGTACTGTATAGTACCAGTCCTTGCTTTAAGTAAGTAAAGATCAATTGTATACTACCTGAATGATCATTTAACTACACTAATGTCTGAAAAAATTCCCAAAGGAATAACTATTAACTAGTGGGTTATTTTTAAAAAAATCACAAATGTCTGCCCCATTGCAGAGTAATTTTGCTTTAAACTATACTTCTAAAGGTCAATATATTACTAATAACATATTCACAATAGTATTTTATCATATCTTTTTTATTCCAGTTACTGATTTTTTTAAAAAATGTCAGTACTTGGATTATAACTTCATTTAACGACTGCTCTGATGACCTTACATGGAAAAAAATTCAAATGCTTTCAAATTTTAAATGTTATCATAATATCTTAATATATACTAAATTGATCTTCTGTATATAAAGATAATTGAAAATGAATCTTGATGTGAATGGTATGGAAAAGGGAGTGGGAGATGGGAGGGGTGCAGGTGGGAGGGAAGTTATGGGGGGGAGAGCCATTGTAATCCATAAACTGTACTTTGGAAAATTATATTATATCTGAAGGCAGGAGCCAGGTGCTTCTCCTGGTCTCCCATGGGGTGCAGGGCCCAAGGACTTGGGTCATCCTTCACTGCCTTCCTGGGCCACAGCAGAGAGCTGGCCTGGAAGAGGGGCAACCAGGAAAGAATCCGGCGCCCTGACCAGGATTAGAACCCGGTGTGCCAGCACCACTAGGTGGAGGATTAGCCTATTGAGCCCCGGCGCCGGACCTAAATTAAAGTTAAAAAAAATGTTATCACAATAGCTTTGCTTCAAAAATGATACAATACAAAGACAGTCACAGGCATGTTGACACATATGAACCCTGAGAGTACTCCCGTCATGGGACAAGAACAAAGTCACAGTTTATAATTCACTGAAACTGTCAATTTGAGATTATGGATTTTAAATTCTTTTAAATTGACAGTTGCAAAACTTCCTTTTTTGCTTCAAATAAAGTTTTACTACTTTTTTTTTATTTTTCTTTCAAATTTGTAGTTTTCTAATAATTTGAGAGTACATATGTATCTTAATAATATAAAACATCATGCTGAGTGAATTAAGCCAGTCCCAAAGGGACAAATATCATATGTTCTCCCTGATCAGCGACAACTAACTGAGCACCAAAGGGGAAACCTGTTGAAGTGAAATGGACACTATGAGAAACAGTGACTTGATCAGCTCTTGTGCTGACTGTTGATGTACAGTGTAATACTTTATCCATTTTAGTATTTTTTTCTTTGTTTTGTTCTAGTACTATTGGTTGAACTCTGTAATTAACACACAATTATTCTTAGGTGTTTAAATATTAACTAAAAATGATCCCTGTTAAATATAAGAGTGGGAATAAGAGAGGGAGGAGATGTACAATTTGGGACATGCTCAATCGGACTTGCCCCAAATGGTGGAGTTAGAATCATGCCAGGGGATTCCAATACAATCCCTTCAAGGTGGCATATACCAATGCCATCTCACTAGTCCAAGTGATCAATTTCAGTTCACAATTGATCACACTGATAGGTCTAAGAGTCAAAGGGATCACACAAAGAAGACTAATGTCTGCTAATACTAACTAATAGAATCAAAAAGGGAGAGAAAGTTCCATCATGGGAAGTAGGATACACAGCAGACTCATAGAATGGCAGATGTCCTAAATAGCACTCTGGCCCCAGAATCAGCCCTTAAGACATTCGGATATGGCAGAAGAGCCCATGAGAGTATTTTAAGCATGGAAAGCCAAGACACTCTGGGAAAAAAAAGAAAGAAGAAGAAGACCTAAATGAAAGATCTCTGCGAGTGAGATCCCAGTGGAAAGAATGGGGCCATCAAAGAAGGAGGTACCTTTCTCTGAAGGGAGGAGAGAACTTCCACTTTGACTATGACCCTGTTGGAATAAGATCGAAGTCAGTGAACTCAAAAGGCTTCCATAGCCTTGGCAACTCATGACTGGAGCATAGGGAGATTACTGATGCCATAAACAGGAGGGTCAAATTGTTAAGTCAACAACAGTAGTCACTGTGTACTTACTTCTCATGTGGGATCTGTCTTTAATGTGTTGTCCAATGTGAAGTAGTGCTATAACTAGTACTGAAACAGTATTTTACACTTCGTGTTTCTGTGTGGGTGCAAACTGATGAAATCTTTACTTAATATATACTAAATTGATCTTCTGTATATAAAGAGAATTGAAAATGAATCTTGATGTGAATGGAATGGGAGAGGGAGCGGAAGATGGGAGGGGTGCAAGTGCGAGGGAAATTATGGGGGGGAGAAGCCATTGTAATCCATAAACTGTATTTTGGAAATTTATAAAATAAAACTTCTGTTCCTACTGATTAAAAAAAATAAGAATTGTCCACTCTTCTTTGAAAAGACTGACATCTGCCAAACTCCATCTAACTAGTCAATAATAGAAATATGTTTTCAGTGGTTTTTTTTTTTTTTTGTGGTTTGTGATTCCCTAATTTTATCTTAATTTTTAAATGTTGCTATAGTAAAATTAACAAACATAAAAATTGTACATATTTATAGAGTATTTATAGTGCTATTTTGGTGTATGTATACATTGTGTAGGCACCAGAGTAAATATATTTATCTCTTTAAACATCTAACATTTCTTTATTGTGAAACATCCAAAATCCTACTAGTTTTTGTTTTGTTTTGCGTTTTCATAGTAACATTAACATTATCTGTCATCACCATACTGTGCAATAGATGGCAAAGTGTCCTTACTCCCAGAGATTCCAAGATGGCAGAATTGGGAATAGACATGCTCCTTTAGATGAGGGGAAAATAGCAAAAGAAAAGCAGAACTGCATTCCCAGGGGAGAGTTGGGGAGATGTTTGCAGTGGAAATTTTACAGAAGGAAGAGGGACACCAGGGAGCAGCATGGAAGGTGGGAATGCATAGCAATGAGCACAAGAAACCACACATGACCCCCACAGCTGGGAACTGGAAGAGACACCATCTTTGGAGAGTGAAGTGAGAACAGACTGCAGCAGCCCATGCCACTGGTGATATTGCCTGAGGGAGAGCCTTGCAGACCACAGTCTTTGAATGCAGCCTGGAGCCCTAATGGAAGGCAGGGTACCTGTCTGATCCAGCTAAAGAAAAGCAGGTTTATCAGCCCCACCCCCACCCCACCACTGCCAAGGGCACCAAGGAACTGGCGGGCAAGGGGAGAAGGCACCATCTTTACACAAGTAGAGGCTGTAGCAGCTCTGTGTCCCTGTGCAATCAGAGAATTTGACCAGAGGGAAAAATCTGACAGTCTGGCTGAGAGGGTTAACAGGCAGCTAACCACCCACACAGGTCTGTGAGGTGCCCCCACCCTGTTAATAAAACAGGCTCCAGGGCTCCAACTGCAAAGGAGGAGCTCCCACAGGCAGCAGGCTCTGAGAGCATCACTAATCTCTCTGTGGACGGGAGAAGCTACTGGGGTGGAGTGGACCCCAGTGTGCGATGATGTGGGAAGCCTGACTGCAAGATAGAGCACAGGGTGTAGCTGGGTCTCTGGTAAATCACTGTGTCTGGTATCAGAGACTCAGAGCTCCCGGAGTGCCTGAGCTGGGTCATTGCAGAGGGATCCATGTTCACACTGAGGATTGCACAGGTCCTTTGTGTGATTCATGTGGCAGCACAGGCGAGTGTTGCACCGCTGTGGGCTAACTGTGGCCACTGATCACTTTGGAAGATGGTTCCTAATGTCCTAAGAGACATATGTTCCCAGGGAGATTGCAAGATGGCAATATGAGGAACGGCTTCTGTGGTAGGCTAAGGATAAGCAGTTAAAAAAATGTAGGAAGTACATCCTAAGGGGAGAGTTAGAAAGAATTTCCAAAGCAGAAATTCTACAGAAGGAAGAAAAATGCCATGGATCTGAGTGCAAGGGGTGTAGACACAGCACTAACACAGTCACAGCACATGACTCCAGCAGCCGAGAGGTAGAGGGAGAGCCAGCTTTGCAGACTGAGGTGAGATCAGGCTGCAGCAAACAAGGGCATTGATGATACAGCCAGAAGCAGAGTATGCCATGAGTCCAACCTGGAGCCCTAAGGGGGAAAGGGTGATCGCTGACCCAGGAAAGAAGAGGGCCATGTTTCTCTCACTCCATCCCCCCAAAAACAATGCTTGGCAAACAGTTAAGAGAGGGCAGGCCCCATTTGGGGCATAAGCAGCAGCTGTGGAAGCTCTTGTGCATGTGCACGGCAACTGGCTGAGACAAGACAGCATCCTCTCAGCAGTACTAGTGGCAGCAGCTCTGGCTCAACTGGCAGGGAAAAGGCAACATCCAGCCAGCAACTGCTGTGTGTGCGTGTGATCCAGAAATTGTAGCAGAGGGAAAGATCTGCGTTCCCACTGACTCTGAGTCTGGCTGGGAGAAATGACAGGAGGCTGGGCACCCATGAAGGACTGTGAGGCACCCATAGCCTCCAGGGCTCAAACCACATAGGCAGAGCACCCACAAGCAGCTGGCTCTGGGAATGTCTGCCTCTCTGTGGACCTGAAAGGCTAGTGGGGTGGAGCGGGTCCTCTATACCCCATGACTGTGGTAGCCTTGTGTGCTGAGGCTGTGGGTCATCTGTGACTGCATGACAGGGTGCAAGGTGTAGCTGGGTCTCTGGGCAATCAGTGTGCAGCTCCATACACTCAGAGCTCCCTTATTGCCTGGGGAGGGTCAATGCAGTGGGATCCTGCTCACAATGAGGACTGCACAGACCCTTTTTGCAGTTTATATGACAGCACAGGTGAATATAGCACCCACCAAGGGCTAACATCCAGGCAATGATCACCTTGGAAAGAGTAGGTGAGGGTGTGGTCACATCAACAGAAGTAGCCATATACCTGCTTCTGTTAACAAGACAAGGTCACCATGCCCAACTAGTATGTCACCCTTGATACTCGTCCCACCCTGCAGCACAGACCAGTGCTCCTGGTCATACCCAGATCACACTTCCAGTTAGTGACTGAATGTACAGACATTCCACTAAGGCACAGAGGCATAGTTCAGAGGAAAAACCAACAAGTGTCTCCACAAACACATAGGAAATACATGAGGCAAGGATGCGGGGAAAAAGTTACCCTAATCCACTGCTGTGGGGAATGTAAACTGGCAAAGCCATTATGGAAGACAGCATGGAGATACTTCAGAATGCTCAAAATAGATGTACAATATGACTTAGCAATAAGACTCCTAGGAATTTACCCAAATGAAATGAAATCAGTATATAAAAGAGTTATCTGTACCTCCATGTTTTTTGCAGCTCACTTCATAATAGCTAAGATATAGAATCAAATCAGTTGTCCAACAACTGATGACTGGATAAAAAAATGTGGTATATATGCAATATCTATAAAACTATCAGACATAACAAAGAGTGAAATCTGGTCTTTTGCAACAAAATGGATACAACTGGAAACCATTATACTTAGTGAAACATACAAGTCCCCAAAAAACATATACCATATGTTTTCCCTGATCTCTGGGAACTAGGAGAGTACAAAAAAATGTCATGTAAGGGTTGGTACCATGGCTCACTTCGTTAATCCTCCACCTGCAGCGCTTCATCCCATGTGGGCGCTGGGTTCTAGTCCCAGTTGCTTCTCTTCCAGTCCAGCTCTCTGCTGTGGCCCAGGAAGGCAATGGAGAATGGCTCAGGTGCTTAGGCCCTGCACCTGCATGGGAGACCAGGAGGAGGCACCTGGCTCCTGGCTTTGGATCCACACAGTGCGCTGGCCGTAGCGGTCATTTGAGGGGTGAACCAACAGAAGGAAGACCTTTCTCTCTGTCTCTCTCTCTCTCTCACTGTCTAACTCTGTCTGTCAAAAATTTTTAAAAAGTCATGTATATGAGTGAATTAACATTTTGACGTTCTATGACTGTTTACAGCCTATGTCTCTACTGTTGAACAATATGTTTTTTCTTCTTACTTAGTTTAGGTTTTATCTTATGAGTATAAAATAAACCGAAAGTAGATCATTGGAAAAATTAAGAGAGGGAATAGAAGAGTAAGGAAGAGGAAGGGTGCAAGCATGGGCAGGAAGGAGGTTAGGGTGAGAAGTATCACTGTGCTCCTAAATCTGTGTATGTGAAATATCTGAAATTTGTTCGCCTTAATAATTTTAAAAATGTTAAAAAATATGAAACCTAAAAAAATTCTTGCTCCTATCTAATTATAACCTAGGACTCCATAATTTTTCACCAATTCATCCCAAATCCAAATAATTTTTTCTCTAGTCTTAGAATTCTGAGGGTTCTTTATTTGAATATAGTCTGTCATGTAATACATCCTTAAGAATATAGGTTTATTATCTGACTCAGATTAAAGTGTTTAAACATACAAAACCTTTAAGCTAACAGGAAATATATAGTATATGGAGTCATCTCATTTCTGAACAAAAATGAATTCTAATTCTTTAAAATTATAACTGAGTTCTGTGGCTTTGTGATCTATAGTTACCAGCAGCCACAGCCTAGTAATAGCCAATGCTTCCTCAAACATTTAGGCATTTTTAAAAATTATCTGTAGAAAGTTTTCACCAAAAAGGAAAACTGTTAAAATGAAATGAACACTATGAGAAACGGTGACTTGATCAGCACTCACCCTGACTGTTGATGAGCAGCTTAATATGTTATCCCTCTTAGTATTTTTTTTGTTTGTTCTACTTAATACTTTTGGTTGAATACTGTAATCAATACACAATTCTTTTTTTTTATCTTTTATTTAATGAATATAAATTTCCAAAGTATGACTCATGGGTTACAATGGCTTCCACCCCCCATACCGTCCCTCCCACCCACAACCCTCCCCTTTCCCACTCCCTCTCCCCTTCCATTCACATCAAGATTCATTTTCGATTCTCTTAATATACAGAAGATCAGCTTAGTATACCTTAAGTAAGGATTTCAACAGTTTGCTCCCACACAGAAACATAAAGTGAAAAATAATAGATGATTTTTTTTTAAATGATGATGAAATCAGATCAGACCTATTGTCATGTTTAATCCCAGTGAGAGTCAAGTTGGGAATTGATAATTTCTTCTTCTTTTTTTTTTTTTTACAGAAGATCAGTTTAGTGTACATTAAGTAAAGATTTCAATCGTTTGCACCCCCATAGAAACACAAAGTGAAATATACTGTTTGAGTACTCGTTATAGCATTAAGCCTCAATGTACAGCACATTAAGGACAGAGATCCTACATGAGGAGTAAGTGCACAGTGACTCCTGTTGTTGACTTTACCAATTGACACTCCTGTTTATGGCATCAGTAATCTCCCTATGCACCAGTCATGAGTTTCCAAGGCTATGGAAGCCCCTTGAGTTCTCCGACTCTTATCTTGTTTAGACACGGTCATAGTCAAAGTGGAGGTTCTCTCCTCCCTTCAGAGAAAGGTACCTCCCTCTTTGAAGACCTGTTCTTTCCACTGGGATCTCACTCACAGAGATCTTTTTGCCAGAGTGTCTTGGCTTTCCATGCCTGAAATACTCTCATGGGCTTTTCAGCCAGATCCGAGTGCCTTTAGGGCTGATTCTGAGGCCAGAGTGCTATTTAGGACATCCGCCATTCTATGAGTCTGCTGAGTATCTCACTTCCCATGTTGGATCACTCTCCCCTTTATTTATTCTATCGGTTAGTGTTAGCAGGTACTAGACTTGTTTATGTGCTCCCTTTGACTCTTAGTCCTTTCATTATGATCAATTGTGAACTGAAATTGATCACTTGGAATAGTGAGATGGCATTGGCACATGCCACCTTGATGGGACCCATAACTGAAACAGAAATTGAAACAGTAATAAAGGCCCTCCCAACAAACACAATTCTTCTAAAGTGCTGAAACTTAACTGAAAAGTGATCGCTGTTAAATATAAGAGTGGGAATAAGAGAGGGAAGAGATGTGCAATTCGGGACATGCTCAAGCTGACTTGCCTCAAACGGTGGAGTTAGAAACATACCAGGGGATTCGAATTCAATCCCATCGAGGTGGCATGTGCCAATGCCATCTCACTAGTCCCAGTGATCAATTTCTGTTCACAATTGATCGTAATGATAGGACTAAGAACCAAAGGGATCACATAAACAAGAATAGGGTCTGCAAATACTAGCTGATAGAATCAAAAAGGGAGAGAATGGTCCAACATGGGAAGTGAGATACACAGCAGACCCATAGAATGGCAAATGTCTGAACAGCACTCTGGCCTCAGAATCAGCCCTTAAGGCATGTGGATCCGGCTGAAATGCCCATGAGAGTATTTTAGGCATGGAAAGCCAAGACACTCTGGGGGAAAAAAAAAAAACCTAAATGAAAGATCTCCACGGGTGAGATCCTAGTGGAAAGAACAGGTCATCAAAGAAGGAGGTACCTTTCTCTGAAGGGAGGAAAGAACTTCCACTTTGACCATGGCCTTGTCTAAATATGATCAGAGTCAGTGAACTCAGGGGTTTCCATAGCCTTGGCAGCTCATGACAAGAGCCTGGGGTGATTACTGAGGCCATAAACAAGAGTGTCAATTTGTTAAGTCAACAACAGGAGTCGCTGTGCACTTACTCCTCATGTAGGATCTCTGTCCTTAGTGTGCTGTACATTGAGATTTAATGCTATAACTAGTACTGAAACAGTATTTTTCACTTTATGTTTCTGTGTGGGAGCAAACTGTTGAAATCTTTACTTAATGTATGCTAAACTGATCTTCTGTATATAAAGAGAATTGAAAATGAATCTTGATGTGAATGGAAGGGGAGAGGGAGTGGATAAGGGGAGGGTTGCGGGTTGGAGGGACATTATGGGGGGGAAGCCATTTTCTGTACTTTGGAAATTTATATTCATTAAATAAAAGTTAAAAAAAAGAAAACAAAAAAGAAAGTTTTCAAAATGACTATGATCATTAAAATTCATTTGGTCCAATATTTTTCTTCACCAATTTCTTCCTGACATTAGCTTTACATCTTCTCTATTCTACCACTCACTGACAAGAACATATAACTGTACAGCATGGGTACCTGGCTCCACCCATTCCCATTTTGCCATTTTTAGTTATGAAGAAAAGGCTCATATAGTGAGGGACCAAATATATTTATTCATTGTAGTACAGCTTTCTTTTGCCTATCATTATGTTTTATGTTGAGAATCAATAAGTTGTAGTAACTACAAGAACAGGGTCTTAAATCACACTGCTTATTGGCTGTGCAATATTACTCAGTTTTTGACACTCCAATTTCTTCATCTGTAGAAAGGAGATAATATTCCTATCTTATAAATTTGTTGGGAAGCTGAAGCAAGAGAATACCAATAAATTATTTGGGTAAATAATTTAAAGAACTCAAATTGCAGCCGATATATTGCTTTTAGGAGAAATGTTAAGATGATTTCCAAAATGGCAGCATCTCTGGGGATTCTCCATGTTCTTTGGAATGCAAGTAAGTCGATGGACAGATCTCACAGAAAACAGTATCTATGCTTTTTACACTTTTATTACTCTTAGCATTTCTGACATATAAAAAACTGTGAGATCAGAAGAGCATGTCACAGGTTAACACATCATCTGTAATTCTGGCATCCAAAATGATATGTACAGAATATCCATCATTTTCTCACCATTTGAATCTGCATTAAGTTTCCCTTTCTGACCAGCAATGTAGCTCTCTGAAAGAAAATGCTGAACTACAGGAAATAGAAATGAAATGATAATTTGAAAGGCAAACAGGAGCTATCAGTCAAATTTCTTTTTAAAATACAGTGTTTATTTCAGGCTACTTGTTGGTGACAACAGGGGAGAAAATCTTGATTCTGGTATATTTCTTGTCGGATGTGAAGCGCCTGCCTTACTTTGATATCTCATGGAAAATGGAAGGGGCAGGGGCCGATTACTGAATTTAAGTTGCTGGCTTCTTCAATGAAAGAGATTAGCAACGTTTCTCTTCATTTTGATTGCCATTGCCCCACTATTCATGTTTTGCATTTAAGATCAGTGTTCTTTTAAGCTAGAAATTATCTTTGCTCCCCAGACGGCCCTTAGTACTTCAATGAATCTTAAAGGAAAAGGAAAAAAAATGCACTCGAAAACAAAAAGACTTCATATTTTCCATGCTAACATCCTTCTTTCTTTTCATCCATCAGAAAGTAAAAGCTCTAAAATTGGAGTCTCCGACTCTGAACCATTAGCTAAGCCAGAGACCTTTCCCCATAGGAGCTGGGCAGCAGAGGGACTCCAGTGCCATGGCCAATGCTTTCATGAGTTTTAAGTGCCTATTGTAATTTAATAGCAACAAGTTTAGAAAAATAGAAAAGCAATAACTGGCATTCTCCTTCCCAAGGAAGTTCAATTAATTCAATTGGACCTTCAGTGGCTAAATTTTTACGAGTGTCTAACCTTATTTCAATGAAAATAAGTAGAATATCATTAATTTCTTTTGGACAGCACATTTGGTTGTGTGAAGAGGTTTGCATGCTTCAGCCTGTAACCTATTTCCCTTGATATATGAGCATTATTTTCCACTTATTTTAATGCAGAAGCCTAAGGCTAAGGTGTCAAATTTATCTTTTATTTTCTAATTTTTTCCTTATCCTTCCTCAGATGAAACACTATAATCAAAACCTGAAAACAGCAATTTTCCCCAGATAATACTTACAATTTTGACTTTAACCAGATTATCTCCTGTCTCTTTCTTTTCCTCATGAAATACAAATAAACAAAACCTAGTGGCCAGGAATGGTAAATACTTAATAGAAGATATTCTAAACCATTTAGTGAATTTCTTAAGTGAACAATGTCACTAACGGGATATTATAAAAAATTTTGTTGCCAAAAAATTCTTACAAACAACTGGGCTCAAACTTGACAAATTGAAAAGATATCCATCATGACAAGATGCTGTCTGCTCTCTATTCACGTTTTTCTCCATCTGCACCTCCTATTTCCTGTTCTCTGGTCATATAGTCTTCCACATTCCTCATACTGGGACACCCTTGGGCCTGCACTCTGGTGCAGTAGACTGGGCTACTGCCTGTGCTGCTGGCATCCCATATGGGCACCTGTTTGTCCCAGCTGCTCTGTTTCAGATTCAGCCCCTGGTAATGGCCTGGGAAAGCAGAGGAAGCTGGCCCAAGTACTTTGGCTCCTGCACCCACTTGGGAGACCCAGAAGTTCCTGGCTCTTGGCTTCAGTCGGGCCCAGGCATGACCATTGCAGCCATTTGGGGAGTGAATCAGCAGCGGAAGATCTCTTTGTGTCTCTCTTTCTGTCTGAAATTCTGCCTTTCAAATAAACAAAGAAATATTTTTAAAAATAGAGGGGCACTCCTGATTGAACTAGTCAACCCACACTTCCAGCTCCCTTCTACCTATCATCAACCAGACATAAACGGCCTGCAGCATGTTTGATTGTAATCTTCTAATTGGAGAGTCAATTTTACCACCACCTGTCTTTCATTCCATTCCCACTCCACCTTCACCCTTCCTGCAGCCTTGTGGAAGTCAGATCTGTAGCTGCAGCAGATATTTTGCTACCATAAAGAGTGACCCTCAAGAGGAATAGTGTGTTAAACAACCAGTGTTCCTACTGAGGAGCTCAGCCCTTACATGTAGCATACGCTGAGTTCCTTGTTGTAAACATTTCCACAAGGGACTATTTAAACCCAACAAGTGACATCATTCCCCATCAATTCAGGAAGAGGTGCACAATGAACACATCATTATACAAGAGCACTTCAAAAAAGCTCATAGAAAATGGAATTAAAAGATTAGGTAATTTTGGTGCCAAAATACTGAAATCCATATGAGGAGTCTACAAAAAAGTTCATGGAAAATGTGTACTGTGAAATATTATGTTGGTCAGCGCCGTGGCTCAATAGGCTAATCCTCCGCCTTGTGGCACTGGCACACCAAATTCTAGTCCCGGTCGGGGCGCCGGATTCTGTCCCGGTTGCCCCTCTTCCAGGCCAGCTCTCTGCTGTGGCCAGGGAGTGCAGTGGAGGATGGCCCGAGTCCTTGGGCCCTGCACCCCATGGGAGACCAGGAGAAGCACCTGGCTCCTGCCTTCGGATGAGCGTGGTGCGCTGGCCCCAGCGCGCCGGCCGCAGTGGCCATTGGAGGGTGAAACCAACGACAAAAGGAAGACCTTTTTCTCTGTCTCACTCTCTCACTGTCCACTCTGCCTTTCAAATAAAAATATTATGCAAGGATTTCAGTTTTTCTTGCACCAACATAAATATATATTAACTCAATTTTCCACAAACTCTTGCTGGTGTAGTATTTCCACCGTATAGTTCCAATGGACAGAAATAGACTCAAGTGCACAGATAATAGTGAAAGGTAAAAATAATGAGAAAGTGATGAGTTCTTTGTATTTACTACTTTTATTTTTAACATATTTTTCACAAAACTTATTATTTAATATTTATTTATTTGAATGTCAGAGTTACAGAGTGACAATGAGACAAAGAGAGAGAAAGAGAGATGCTTTATCAGCTGGTTCATCCCCAAATGGTTGCAATGACCAGGGCTGGGCCAGGCCAAAGCCAGGAGCTTCATGGGTGTCAGGGGCCCAGGGGATTCAGCCATTCTTTGCTGCCTTCCCAGGCACATTAGCAAGGAGCTGGATCAGAAGTGGAGCAGCTGAGACTTGATCCGGTGACCAGATGGGATGCTGACCCTGCAGTCAGCCACCCAACCTGCTACACTGTATTGTCAGCCCCACAAAACTTTATTTTTAATAATTTCTATTTCACAACTGCTCCCAAATTCCTGAAAATTTAACAATGCCCTCTCATAGGGTGACACCAGCACACCAGGGTTCAAGAGAGTCACGAACATGGTCCTGATAATGTTGAGATTTACCAAACAGTAGTTGAGCCAAGTCTGATTAATCTACTTACTCAGGTGTTTCTAACTGATGCACCCAACAAACTTTTCTTTCTCTGTTTTCTTGCTAACTGCATGCCTTTGCAGAGAAAACGTCCCTATTCAGATTAGCTCAACACTCATAAGGTTGAGCTCCTTCTCAAACTGGGGTTCCAGGTCAAAGTCATCACCCCAGAAAAATGCTTTCATAATCCCTTAGCTAATGTCTCCACCTCCTATCACACCACCTTGTTTTATTTCACCAAATCTGTAACTGCCTGAAGGCATATATTCTTTGCATGTTTATTGCCTTTTTCTCTCACCAGACAGAAAACTCCTGGAAAAAGCACCTTTTGAATTTTGTGTCTTATTAACAGATGAGTCCCTAGCATCTAATTCAGAGCATGGTGCATAGCAGGCAGTCAATAGATATAAGTTAAATTAATGCATCTACATCCCCACTGGATTCCTAAGAGAATTAATCAAATGAAGCTGGCTCACCTGTCCAGCACAAGCCAAACAAACGTCCTCCAGGGTACACTGCCTCCAATGGTAGCTGGGACCAGTTAAATTCCGTGATTTGTTAAAGGTAGCAACATCTCTAAGGAAACGTTTTAGACATCCTGGAAGTACGGAAAATATTTTTGTAATACATAATGTTTTCTAATATGATATAAGATACCACAAAATCATCTTGCTTTAAGATAATAACTCATTCATATTTAGTATTTTACAGTTATAAAACTATCTTCATATCTAGTTTTTGGCATACTTTCAGTATCATATTTCAGAACCTTTTGCCTAATCCAATTTTTAAATGTGTCAAGTTATAATTATAGCCTATTAAAATGCTTCCTACCCAGGGTTGGTGTTTCATCCAGTGATTAAGACACTGCCTGGTAGGTGGCATCCTGCTTCAGAGCACTTAGGTTTGAGACCTGGATCTGCTCTCAACTATAGTTTCTGCCAATGTGCATCCTTAGGGGCAGTAGATAATGCCTCAAGTATTTGGTTCCTGCCACATAGATAGGAGGTCCATACTGAGTTCCCCACTCCTAGGTTAGGCCTACTCCAGCCCTGATTGGGGATGAAACAGCAGGTGTGAGATCTCTCTATATCTCTCACCACTGTCTCTCTGCCTTTATAATAAAATAAATAAAAATTTAAATGCTTCATACACATAAAAGTTTGTACTTTTTATAGTGAAATTATTTTGAAAGTTTATAGTTTCCATATTATTAACTTAATAACATGAGAGTACTTCAAAAAGTTTGTGGAAAGTTGAATTAGAAGATAGACTCAATTACATAGAGTCACAGGGTTTATAACATCATTTATTTTGCCTACAAAATTAAATTCATGTATACAAGGAACTATATAAAGTCTATGAAATATATATATACATATATATATATAATGAAAAGATTGGGCCATCACTGTGGCATAGAAGGCTAAGCCTCCGCCTTCACTGCCAACATTCCATATGGTTAATGGTTCAAGTCCCAGCTGCCCCACTTCTGATTCAGCTTCCTGCTAATGTGCCTGGGAAAGTAGCAGAAGATGACCCAAGTGCGTGGATCCCGGCACCCATGTGGGAGACCCAGAAGAAGCTCCTGACTCCTGGCTTTGGCCTGGCCCAGTCCCAGCTGCTGCAGCCATTTAGGGAGTGAGCCAGAAGATGGAAGAGACTCTCTCTCTCTTTCTCTCTCTATCTCTCTTTCTCTCTACCCCCCCACACCTTCTCTGTCTGTATCTCTGCATTTCAAATAAATAAACAAATCTTTAGAAAAAGACTATGCATAGATTTCAAAAATGTTGTCACCAAAAAAAATTTATCTTCACATCACATTTTTCCATTGATTTTTCTGAAGTTTGCTCAAATATAATATAAACATTTTATTATTCAAAATTCTAATATTCCTTCCATTTTAGGACATTATGAGTCATATACTGTGTCACTATTCTAATTCTTCCTGATTGAAGGTATTGTACTTCATTGTGTGCATTTGTCAGGACCAGGGACCAAAATTACATGGGAAGGAGAATTTGGAAAATGCATGAAGATATTTTTATGCTTATGGTACAGACGATTGCAGGGAAGGGAGCCAGTATGCTTGAAAGATTAATAACAATCAGCACATAAGCAGAAGAGAATCAAGAGAGTCAACATCCTCATTAGAAGAGAGATTACCCAGGGAAATCTAGATCACTAGGATGCCAAAGTAGGACAGGAAGTACAAGTATAATCTTATGATTCTATGATACATATGTATTTCACATACAGAGAATATCAGAGATATACATTATTTGAATATTTATATGTAAGATTGTTAGCTATAGGTAGGAGTATTCCCTGAGACAGCAAGGAGCAATGACATCCCATTAGCATTATATTAATATTTTCAAAGCTCTTCAATGTCTTGCTCAATGTAAGATTGCTAGAGTTTCATATTTGGTTTTATATTCAACTTGTTGCAATATGTTATTGTGGTTTAAGTACCCGGTAGAAATCAAATCTCACATATTGTTACAGAGTTTTAAATGGAAGAAATATTTTGATAGGCTTTTAGATAATTATATTCTTTTTGACATTACATCAAAAGTCTAACAATTTCCAAAGTTAAATTGTAATGTGAAATCTGCAACCCTATCAGTGAATTTTTATATTTGGATACATTAAAATCCATCTAACAGAATTTAAATGGAGTTTTTATCTATATATGAGTTTTTAATGTCATTTAATTATAATGTCATCTAATTGTTGGTCATTTCAAAATTTTCCTTTTTTGAGTTCAGTAAATCTTACAAGTTTTGACACATTTCATTACACAGTATTTTTTAAAAACTACATTTGTTATTATGACTGCCAATCACATTAGAAAAGTCAAGCTTGAAGCTGTCAAACTCATAGATGATGAATTTTTCAAAAAATTCTTATTTTCAATTGTAATTTTATCATTAGCCAGAACTTATTACCTCAGTTGTTATGCTAAAGAGGTAAAAATCACATCATCTTAAAGAGATATCTGTAAAGACCTTTATCTGAATAATGAAAGAAGTCCTATCATTCTTTTAAAAAATAATATTCTACCAAAAAAATGCTTTTTCAGTCATTTCCATTGTTAATCAATCATTTCATAAGTATGAAGATAACTATGATACTTCAAAATGTAGTCAAATGTGTTACATATGCTTTCTACCTTGTTCAAAGGGTTTTTATTATTGAGATAAAAACATGTGTAACAAGTCCATAAGCAAAAGAATGAAGATGGAACGTTACTTTGTACAATATATGAAAAATAACTCAAAATGGATTAAACCTGAATCATAAGAGCTAGTACTCCAAAACTCTAAAAGAAGAAATAGATGAAAAGCTTCCTAACATTGATTTGACTGTGACTTCTTGGATATGACACCAGACCAGAGACAACAAAAGTAAAAATAGGTAAATTAGACTACATCAAAACTGAAAATTTCGATGATCTTGATTCTTCCAATTCATGAACATGGAAGATTTTTCAATTTTTTTTAATGTATTCTACTTCTTTCTTTAGTCCTTTGTAATTTTCATTGTAGAGATCTTTGAAATCATTGGTTACATTTTTTCCAAAATATTTAATTCTTTTTGGAGTTATTATGAAAGGGGCTGATCTTAACACTTCTTTCTCAGCCATGGCATTGTCTGTATACAACGGCTATTGACTTTTCTGTATTGATTTTATATCCTATTACTTTATAAAATTATTTCATGAGTCCCAGTAGTCTCTCTGTGGAGTCTTTTGGATCCCCTATTTATAGAATCATGTCATCTGCAAATAGGAGTAGTTTGATTTCCTTCTTTCCGATTTGTACATCTTTGATTTTTTTTTCCTAATGGCTCTGGTTAAAATTTCCAGGACTCAATTGTATAGCAATGGTGAGAGTAGGCAACCTTGTCTGGTTCTGGATATTAGTGGGAATGCTACCAGCTTTTCCCCATTAATAAGATGCTGGTTGTTGGTGTGTCATAAATTGCCTTAATTGTGTTTAGGAATGTTCCTTCTATGCCCAATTTGCTTAAGGTTTTCATCACGAAAGGATGTTGTATTTTATCAAATGTTTTCTCTGTGTCTATTGAGATAACAGTATAGATTTCATTCTGCAGTTTCTTAATGTGATGTATCACATTGATTGATTTGTGAATGCTGAACCATTCCTGCACACCACAGACAAATCCCACTTTGTCCATGTGAATGATCTTTCTGATATGTTGTTGGGTTTGATTAGCTAATATTTTGTTGAGGATTTTTGCATCTATGCTCTTTGGGGATATTGGTCTATTCCTGTTTTTCTTTTGTATCATTTTATCTTTTGTATCATTTTATCTTTTGTATCATTTTCTGGCTTAGGAATTAAGGTGATGCAAGCATCATATAAGGAAGATTGGAGGATTCTCTCCCTTTCAATTGTTTGGACTAGCTTGGAAGAATTTGAATTAGTTCTTTAAATGTTTGGTAGAATTCAGCAGAGAAGCAGACCAGTCCTGGAATTTTCTTTGTTGTGTGGGTCTTTATTACTCTGTTTAGGTTCTATATGTCTTCATGACTCAATCTTGGTAGATTGTATGTATCTAGGAATTTATATTTTTCTTCTTGGTTTCCCAATTTGTTGGCATACAGCTCATTGTAGTAATTCCTGAGGATTCTTTTTGTTACTGTGAGAACTACTGCTACACTTCCTTTTTCAACTCTGATTTTATTTATTTGGTTCTTCTCCCTCTTTTTGTTTGTCAGTTGGGCCAAATGTCCATACTACCAAAAGCAATTTGCAGATTCATTGTGATACCAATCAAAATGCCAACAACATTCTTTGCAGATCTAGAAAAAATGATGCTAAAATTATATGGAAACACAAGAGACATCAAATAGCTAAAGCATGCTTATACAACAAAAGCAAAGCCGGAGGCATCACAACACCTGATTTCAAGAACTAGTACAGGACAGTTGTAATCAAAACAGATTGGTACTAGCAGATAAACAGACATGTAGACCAGTGGAACAGAATAGAAACTCCAGAAATAAATCCATGCGTCTACACCCAGTTTATCTTTGACAAAGGAGCTAAAATCAATCATTGGAGCAAGGACCATCTCCTCAACAAATGGTGCTGGAGAAACTGAATCTCCACATGCAGAAGTATGAAACTAGACCTTACTTTATACCTTACAAAAAATCCACTCAAAATGTATCAAAGACCTAAAGCTATGACCAGATACCATCAAATTACTATAGAACATTGGGGATATTCTTCAAGACATGGCATAGACAAAGATTTATTGGAAAGGAACACAGAAGCACAACCAATCAAAGCCAAAATTGACAAATGGAATTACATTGAGCTAAGAAGCTTCTGTACTGCAACAGAAAGACTCAGCAAAGTGAAGAGGCAATCTATAGGAGAAAATATTTGCAAACTAAGCAACTAACATTCACAATCTATAAAGCACTCAAGAAATTCAACAACAAAACAAACAATTCAGTTAAGAAATGGGCAAAGGATTTGAAAAGGCATTTTTCAAGAAAGGAAATTCTAATTGCCAACAGACAAGTGAAAAAATGTTCAGGATTATTAACCATCAGGGAAATACAAATCAAAACCACAATGAGGTTTCATTCTAACAGCCAGTTAGAATGACTGGCATACGGAAAACAAGAAACAACAAATGCTGGCAAGGATATGGAGGAAAAGATACTCTAATGCATTGTTCATGGGAATGTAAACTATAACAGCCACTGTGAAAGACAGTATGGAGATACCTCAGAAATCTGAGTGTAGACCTTCCATCTGATCCTGCCATTCACCTCCTGGGAATTTATTCAAACCAAAAAGAAATCAGCATTTGAAAGAGTTGTCTATACCCCATATTTATTGCAGCACAATTCACAACAGAAAAGATATGGAATCAACCCAGATGTCCATCAACTGTTGACTGGATAAAGAAATTATGGTATATATAAACTATAGAATACTACTCTGCTGTACAAAAAAATAATGAAAACCTGTCTTTTGCAAAAAGATGGATGCAACTGGAAATCATTATACTTAGTAAAATAAGCCAGTCTACAAAGACAGATATCATATGTTTTCCCTGATCTGAGGTAACTAATAAAATACCTAAATTGTAATGTATTGGAGTGAAATGGACATTTAGAAATTTGATGACCGTTGGGGCCAGTGCTG
Organism: Oryctolagus cuniculus; assembly: GCF_051225735.1. Classification (NCBI taxonomy): domain Eukaryota; kingdom Metazoa; phylum Chordata; class Mammalia; order Lagomorpha; family Leporidae; genus Oryctolagus; species Oryctolagus cuniculus. The sequence goes on from NC_142874.1 coordinate 64,538,762, forward strand.
TGGCTCACATGGCTAATCCTCCACTTGAGGAGCTGGCATCCCATATGGGCACCGGGTTCTAGTCCCGGCTGCTCCTCTTTCAGTCCAGCTCTCTGCTGTGGCCCGGGAAGGCAGTGGAGGATGGCCCAAGTGCTTGGGCACCTGCACCTGCGTGGGAGACCAGGAGGAAGCACCTGGCTCCTGGTTTTGGATTGGCGTAGTTCAGGCTGTGGTGGCCATTTGGGGGGTGAACCAACGGCAGGAAGCCCTTTCTCTCTGTCTCACTCTCTCTCACTGTCTAACTCTATCTGTCAAAAAAAAAAAAAAAAAGAAAGAAATTTGATGACCTTGCAGCTTTAGATGGCCCAAATACCACTCCCCACTTGGGAGACCTGGATAAAACTCTTTGCTCCATTCTTTGACCTGGCCCAGCTCTGGCCATTGCAAGCATCTGGGGAGTGAATCTGTGGATGAAGACCTCTGTGTCTCCCTCTCTCTGTAACTCTGCCTTTCAAATAGATAAATCTAAAAAAATAATAATAAAGAGTACAATGACTATTGTAGATTTGTGACACTGATCTGACTTAATGCTAAGATGCTAAGTTTAGTCTATTGATGTTGCATTATCAGTACAAATTTCCATTTAGAAAACTAAAAATAATATTAACATTATTATGAAAATCATTTTTCTCTCATCTCCTCTATAAAAGGCTATTAGGAAACTGCATTTTAAAATCAATAAAGATTACAATGAATTCCTTAATGTCATGGAAAAATTATATAACGTTGACCAAAAAATTGTTGACAATTCTTGACCAAAATTCTCAACTTCATTGGCTATATGCGTTATGAAAAATTAATTCTATACTAACTTAAAGTTTAAAATAAATATATTGAAAGATACAATGTGTCTTTTAATTATCTGGCCACTTACTATTGCTAAAATTTTCTATTCAGTGGTCAGTCCCACAAAATTTCTGTGTTAGCCCTCCACCACTTTTTCATCAATACTATGATGTTTTCTTTTGGTTTGAATAACTGCTACTGATTTTTCTTAATTTATTAAATGACAGAACTCTTCACATATAAAGATACACCTTCTTTATTTTTCTCCTGCTTCCTCATGTTTTTTTTTTCAGTGACTTTTTATTTAATACCATTTTAAATTAAGTTCCTTTTTAAAATTTTTACTTTAATTTTAGTTTTTAAGATTTAATGTGATTTGTAGATACAATTCTATCAACAATGATATTCTCTTCCTCCCTCCCTTCCTCTCTCTCCATCTCTCCCAACTACTCTCCATCCTTCTCCCTTTCTTTCTCTTTTTTATTTTAGTTGTTGAGATAACATATCTTAAATTTATATTACAGTAAAAAAGCTTAATACTTCACATAACAAGAAATTTAACAAGTTAACAAGTTAAAAGCAAAAAGGAAACCTAGTTTAGAAGGAATATAGATAATGGCCATGAACAATAATTGAATGGAAAAATGACCATCACAGATCATTGAAACTATAGTAGTGTAACATTCTTAACCACTGGTTTGACAAAGATATAAAACAAAGTTTTACAAAACTACATTTGCAGCAATATTGTTACAAACAGTCACTTCTTTCTTTTCTTTTATTTTCTTCTTCTTTTCCTTTCTTTTCTTTTTTTTTTAAATTTTAGCTCCCACACATAAGGGAGAACATGTGGTATTTGTCTTTCTGGGTCTGGCTTATTTCATTCAATATAATATATTTCAGTTGCATCCATTTTGCTACAAATGGTAGAATTTCATTTTTATAGCTGAATAATATTTCATATATATATATATGTACATTTTCTTTAGGCATTCATATGATGGACACTTGATTGAGTCCAAATTTTTGCTATCATAAACAGTGCTGCTATAAACATGATGGTGCAAGTACATCTTTGATACATTGTTTTCAAATCTTTTGTGTATATACCCAGAAGTGGGATTCCTGGATCATATGCAAATCTAGTCCTAATTTATTAAGAAATCTCCACACTGTTTTCCACAGGGGCTGCACTAATTTACATTCCCACCAACAATGTGTAAGTGTTGCCTTTTGTCTATATCCTCACCAGCATTTGGTACTCTGTATGTTGAATAGAGTGAAGAGACATCCAGCAAAATGGGAAAAATATTTGCAAACCACCTATCTGGCAAAGGATTAATATGCTGAATGTATCAACAACTTAAAAAAGCTCAACAACATCAAACCAATCCAGTTGAGTAATGGGCAACGAACTTCAATAGACAGTTCTCAAAAGAATAAATAAAAATGACCCTGATTTCTGCTCAATTGTCCTCCAAGTTTATCACTAAAAGTGTGTAGAGAGGAAGTCTCATCCCATAGCCCCAGGAGCTGGATCTCATTATCTGTTTAAGGCTATCAAGATAAACAATATTTTTTCATATCCTTCTTTCCTTTTCTCAGAGTTCCTTGTACCCAAGTACTGCCAAGTGACATTGACAGGTAGATGAAATTAAAGTGAAAATCTCTGGGATTTTAAGGAAGGCCATTTTTATCCTCATATATCTAAAGAACACATTAGAAGAAAACATTTGGTATTATCTCTTCTCTTAAATACAAAAGTGATCTCAGAATCTGTCAGCCATTATGACTAAACCATTACAAATGAGAAAATAGAAATCCAATAATACATTTAAACAGATGATACATAAACTTAGAAGAAGCTTGCTCAGACAAAATAAACTTTAACAGAAAAACTGTAAAAAGAGACAAAGAAAGGCACTATGTAATGATCAAGGGATCAATGAAACAGGAAGAAGTGACTAGTATAAATGTATATGCACCTAATTACAGGGCACCTGGCTATTTAAAAGAAATGTTAATGGATTTAAAGGGATAAATAAACAAAATACAATAGTATTGGGGGGATTTAACTACACCACTTTCAGCACTGGACAGATCAATAAGACAGAAAATCGGCAAGGAAACAACGGAGTTAATTGACATTGCAGACCAAATGGACCTAACATACATCTATAGAGCTTTCCAAACTAAAGCATCAGAATACAGACTCTTCTCACAAGTGCATGGAATGTTCTCTAGGATTGACCACATGCTAGGCTAAGCAAGTCTCAGCAAGTTCAAAAAAAATCAAAATCATATCAGGCATCTTCTCAGACCACAGGAATCTGCAGGACTTACACAAACACATGGAGACTGAACAACATGCTCCTAAATGAACTGTGGGTCATTAAACAAATCAAAAGAGAAATCAAAAAAATTCTGGAACCAAATGAAGATGACAACACAACACATCAAAATTTTGGGGATACAGCAAAAGCAGTGTTAAGATAGAAGTTTATAGCTATTAGTGCCTACATCAATAAACTGGAAAGATACCAAATAAATGAGCTATCAATGCATCTCAAAGACCTCAATTTATTCTCAAGCTATTCAAAAAAGTTTAAAGGGGATGAATCCTCCCAAATTATTCCTGTGAAGCCAGCGTCATCTTAATTCCTAAACCTGAAAACTATGCAACAGAGAAAGAGAACTACAGACTATCGCTTCTCAGCCTTTTGGCTAAGATCAAGTGTAAGAACTACAGACTAATTTCCCTGATGAATTTAGACACAAAAATCCTCAATAAAATACTAGCCAACCGAATCCAACAGCACATCAGAAAGATCATTCATCCAGATAAATCACCCAGTGAGATTTATCCAATTTGCAGGGATGATTCAACATTTTTAAATCAATGTGATACATCTTAACAAATTGAAGGAAAAAAGTATGATTATCTCAATAGACACAGAAAAAGTTTTTGACAAAATACAACACTGTTTCATGAAGAAAAGCAAATTGGGAATAGAAGGAACATTCACAATCAAGGCAATTTATGACAAACCCACGGCCAGCATCCTTTCGAAAGGGGAAAAGTTGGAAACATTCCCACTGAGATCCAGAACCCAATAAGAATGCCCACTCTCACATTGCTATTCAATATAGTCCTGGCAGTTTTAGCCAGAGCCATTAGATAAGAAAAATTGGGAAGGAGGAATTCAAACTATCCCTATTTGCAGATGACATGATTCTATATGTAGGGGATCCAAAAACAACACCAAGAGACTATTGGAACTCATAGAAGAATTTGGAAAATTAGCAGGATATAAAATCAACACATAAAAATCAGCAGCCTTTGTACACACAACTAATTCCACAGCTGAGAAAGAGCTTCTAAGATCAATTCCATTCACAATAGCTACCAAAAAAAATTAATACCTTAACCAAGGATGTCAAAGATCTCTATAATGAGAATTAGAAAGCATTAAAGAAAGAAATAAAAGAAGATACAAAAAAATGGAAAAATATTCCATGTTCATGGATTGGAAAAATCAATATTATCAAAATGTCCATACTACCAAAAGCAATTTACAGATTCAATGTGATACCGATCAAAATACCAAAGGCATTCTTTTTAGATATAGAAAAAACAATACTCAAGTTCATACGGAAACAGAGGAGACCCCAAATAGCTAAAGCCATCTTTTAACAAAGCCGGAGGCATCACAACACCAGATTTTAAGATATAGTACAGGGCATTTATAATCAAAACAGCCTGGTACTGGTATAAAAACAGATGGAACAAAATAGAAACACCAGGAATCCATCCAAGCATCTACAACCCAAAAAATAAAAATGAAATCTGGTTATTCTCAACAAAATGGATGAAGCTGGAAAGCATCATACTTAGTGAAATAAGCCACTACCTAACAGACAAATACTATATGATCTCCCTGACCTGTGATAACTAATAGAGCTCCTAAAAGGCAACCTGTAGAAGTGAAATTGGCATTTTGAGAAGCAGTTACATTGAATAGCCCATGCCTTGACTGTTGAGGAAGAGTTTTTAGTTTTCCTTTCTTTTGATTCATTTTATCTTACTTTATTTCTTTTTTGTTCCATACTAATCTTTGAACTCTTTACTTAACATAATTAATCATATGTGTATAAAGTTAATTGAAAAATAGATCTTAAAAATAAGAATGAGAATAAGAGTGGGAAGAGGAAGGGGGGTGGTAGAGTAGGTAGGAGGGCAGGCATGGAGGGAAGAATCATCATGATCCTAATGTTGTAATTGTGAAATGAATGAAGTTCAAAACTGGAAAGCAGTATAGTACTGCATAGATTCCTATGGACATATTTCTAAGAGTACAGTTTAAAAACTTGCCATGAGACCCCACATCCGCTTAAACAATGGTGGTAAAAATAGCATTCTAAGTGTTATAGAGATCATATGTATAAGATTAAGTGTTAAAGTGATCACATAGATAGGATCAAGTGTTAAAGCAATCAGATAAATAGGACTAAATTTTTGGTATTAACAATAGAATTAAAGAGGAGTGAATGCACCAACATGGGAAGCATTTTTCAATTTAAATAATCAGCACTGAAAGTCCACCATCTTATAATAAGTAATCTAAAGAAGAATCTACCCCATCATAACTATATGCATTAATTATTTTTGATTATATATTTATCTATCATCTATCTCTCTATCCAAAAGACATAGTGACAGAGAGAACGGGAGATCGAGAGAGAGAGAGAGAGAATCTTCCACCTGACTCACTCCTCATATGCTCACAACATCTGGGATGGGGCCAAGCTGAAACCAGGAACCAGGAACACCTCCAAGTCTCCCACATCAGTGAGAGAATCTCAAGTACTTAGGCTGTTATCCATTATCCATATGCCTCCCACATTAGCAGGAAGCTGTAAGGGAAGCACAGGCAATGATGATATAGCATGCTGGCATCATAAGTGGTGGCTTAACCTACTGTACCTCGGTGCCTACCCTGTGTGCTAATTCTTATGGCAGGAATAGCCATGGTAAATGTCACTAATAACAATGGAGAAAAATACATAATTAACATTACATAAATGTAATCTGTGTTACATGGAATTCAAATACTTTAGGACATCTCAAGTTTTTTCTCTGTCTCTTCTTTTCTTTCCTTCCTCTCTCTCCCTTCCTCCTTCATTCTTTCTTTCCTTCCTGCATTTCTTCTTTTCTGTTTGTCTTTATGCAAATAGATCTAGAAACAATCCAGACTGCCAGTTTAGAAGGGAGGTAATGTTATAGAAATATCAAAATGGATTCCACTCCACCCCTTTATAAGACAATTTCAAATAGAAATACTGACTTTTTGAGTGAGCCTCTATGTCTTCATCTCTATGTATTTTTTCTGTATCACACATTTTAATCCTGTGCCTGCAGTTTTTTGAAGTGGCAATGAGCTGAAAAATAAAAAGCCTCACCAACTTGGAAAAGTCAGTGAAGAAAAATGTTACAAATCTTTGGGTAATCAAAATCCTTAAATAATGCTAATGTATTAAGTACATTGGGAGTATAGGGAAACTCCTTATTGTTTTTGAGAGCAAATAGATTCTATAATTGATGCCACATAACAATTATATTTGAAATTTCTTCCACTCAGTTTCATAAATGTCTTGCGAACCTTTGAATTCATAAAATTAGAACAAATAATAACCATCATTATTGTCTACTACCTTGCAGTGCCTTTTACATGCCAATGTGGTGCTCAGTCCTTACACAGTCTGTAGTTTTTCACAGTCATAGCAACACCACTAGGTAAATATTATTGTCTTTATCTTATAATTTGGGATACTGCAAAGGCCTTAGTCCTCTACAAGTTCACAGGCTTATGAAAAATTGACAATGAATAAAGTTTTTTGTTGTTGTTGTTTTATGATGTTTTTATTTTTCCCAAAGAAACTTATATTTAAGGAATACAAACCTCATGCATTTCATAAGTACAATTTAGGAATATAGTGATTCTTCCCACCATACCTGCCCTCCCACCCACACTCCCACCCCCTTTCTCTTCCCTCTTTCATTCCCAGTCTCCACTAAGATCCATTTTCTTTTAACTTTATACACAGAAGAACAACTCTATACTAAGCAGAGTTCAGCAATTTGCATGAAAAAAAAATGTTTCTCAACAGTGGAGACCAGGACTGTTCGAAGTCATTGAATCTCAAAGCTAATTTCACTTTTTTTTAGAAACTTAATTAACTTTAAAGAAGCACCCAAGAATGATACATCTTTCAGAAGCACTTAGACATAATTATAACTTATGAAACCTAATAATATTCTGAAAAATTTGTTTTTGAATGCTTCAAATATTGAAACTATATGTTAAAATATTCCCTTACTAGACCAGGTACCGCAGTTAGCTTCATGGTGACAGAAGCATTGTAATTAACCCTGATGTGGCACTCTTACAACATTCTACCAGAGAATTGTAAGCAAGAGGAGAACGAGGTTATACCAGATCAGGTCAGGACTTGTTCTCTTGCAGATTGATTTGTGATGCTCCTCTTTGTCTACTATTCCCTAAATGGTGTTCTCTCAGGTCTTTGTTCAGTGACTATACTCCGTATCTGATCAATTTCTCCCACATTTGGGGACTTCTGTTCCTTGGTAGACTCATGAATTCCAAATCTATAACTCCAGCCACACAGTCTATGAATCTCCATTTGTATGTAGCAGGGCAACCTCCAACCCACCAGGCTGAACTTGAACTTATCCTCCTCCTCTCATTCCCCATCCCTTTGTGTACCTCCTCCTATTCCCTCTACATCACTAAATTAGTGTCTGTCTTGCCTCCTGCATCCAAGAAGAACCCAAATACTGCTGACGTTCCTCCAAAATACCCAAATCTCAATTTAGTACCTCCTTCATGACTGCCATTACTGGAATCCAGTTTAGTATCAACTCTCCCAGTACTACATTTGTTGTTCTCTAATTAATCACAATTTAATCAAAATATATTAAAAGCTTAATCAGGGGCAAGATAAGTGAATGCATGAATATTCACCTGATAAGCTTAGTCTCTGATATACCAAGAATTAACTAAAATGTATCAGATTAGTTAGCATTGAAATTAGGAATGAAATATGCTTGTTGAAAAAGTAAAAGTCGCCGGCGCCGCGGCTCACTAGGCTAATCCTCCGCCTGCGGCGCTGGCACACTGGGTTCTAGTCCCAGTCGGGGCACCGGATTCTGTCCCGGTTGCTCCTCTTCCAGGCCAGCTCTCTGCTGTGGCCCGGGAGTGCAGTGGAGGATGGCCCAAGTCCTTGGGCCCTGCACCTGCATGGGAGACCAGGAGAAGCACCTGGCTCCTGGCTTTGGATCAGTGTGGTGCGCTGGCCACAGCACGCCAGCCGCAGAGGCCACTTAGGGGGTGAAGCAACAGAAAAGGGAGATCTTTCTCTCTGTCTCTCTCTTTCTCACTGTCCACTCTGCCTGTCCAAAAAAAAAAAAAAAAAAGTCATTTGAATAGTAAAGACTTTTTTATCCAATTTCTGTAATTCCCAATCAGATAGCTGTAAGAAAGTGTATTTCTGGTTTTGTGTTCTACATTTTCAGTCTATCTCCTTATTTAGCAGGTACATATGCTGCTCTTTGGATTGCATTCTGAATTTAAAAGCCTCTAATGGGTGTACTATACCTATTTATGACTAACTTCTGTGAAGTTAAAACTATATTTTGAAAAAAGAGACTAATTTGAAGCTAGGTTAGCAACTGGAAAAAAAGATTTTGTGGCACTTAATTATAAGTTTTCAGAGAACCTACTGATATAACTGGAGACAGATCATGAAAAATGGCCTAAATAGTGTTTATAGTATTATTCTAAGAACCAAATGATAGAAGAGCAGTTACTCTGTTTTTGTTTCTGTACTACATTACTGGCTTGGAGATCAAGAGATGACTACCCAAGATAGGTTTCTCTAATTCTGTTAAGGAAGATAAAATTAGCTACATTATCCTTTATAACTGTGTATCCATAAATCCTGTGAAATGGGCAATGTCCTGCACTCTTGTTTCATGTCATTGAGAATACTGAATTAACTCCTTCTAAAGCAATCCACAAAACCACAAAACTGGTATCTGAGACGTTTGCAAAATTTTATGGCACTGTGTTAAAGAATCTGATTATATTGAACATTTGTATTTGGAAATAAAATTTGAAACAGGAATTGCTTATTTACTATCATCAGGTTAAGCATTTGAATACTCAGAGCTCTAATTCAAGAAAGTGTTGTAATTATTTTAATGCATCCTGTAAGTGCCTTCAAAACCAAATAAAAATAGAATTCCACTTTAATTTAGTTGTCAGTGGAGAATACAGACACAGTTACCTGTTACTTCTGATCATTATGTTGAGCTAAATATAATATTTAACTACTAAGATATTTCTCATTTCTTACCATGACCTCATTTCCAAAGTATTCATTTAGGGGTTTTCCTCTACACTAACCACAGCATTAGAAAATTTGCAGTGATTAATAACTGATTTCCTACAACTAAAACCTGGACTATTCTTGGTTCAATTTAACACTGTGGTATAATATGTCTTAGTCCAGTTGTTAGAGCTGGTAGAAACATTAACACAATACTTAATATAATGCCAAATTAAGTGTTATACATTTAAATACTATACTCATAGAAATATCCATCTCAATATCTTGTATTTTGTTGCTGCCATACATATTTCAGATGTTTAGAAGGTGTAAGGCACTCCATCTTTCTCCCTTGGCAATAAGAATACAAATTGTGCTGTATATCTCCCCAGTTCACAGCAGTTGAATACCATTATATCCTTAGAAAAAATAACAATGAGAAATATTAAAGGTCCTTCTATCATGTGGTTCTGTATGCCTAACATGTGAAACATCATGAAAGGCTACAAATGATTGTGATCATAACTAATGGTACTGCAGAGCTTAATTACTGTCATTGATGTGAGAATATAATACTAGATCATTTTCTCTGTGTCTCTGTTCTCTTTCCATTTAATGTCAAAACCATATTGTCCTTTACCCTTTGGCCTCAATCTTTTATTTTTGGCTGCAAAAACTGAAGATCAATCTCACAACCTAGCTCTATTCAAAATATTTAAATGCACTGCAAAGCTTTTCAAATGACTAATAGGTTGAGAGAAACCTTTATTCCAAATAATTTAAATATGAAATTTTTAAGAATGAGTATACTAAAAGTTAACTAGCATGTCATTTGTTCATGCAAAGAATTATTTTGTCAAAATCTTATGCCTTGTATCTGTTAGTCATGTTGATTGGCAGAAATACTAATACCCTTTTTTATAATATAACTGCATATTTATTCTTCATATTTTCATAACTTTCTAACTATTTCCTCTAAAACTCACACACTCTAGATTAATGAACTCATTGCTTCCAAAGACAAAGTAAATTTACTTTATAGAAATGCAAAAGACATGGGGATGGAATTCCTTAATATTGAGTTTTAAGCATTAGAATATTCATTGTATCTTAGTTCATGTACAAATACATTCACCTTTTAAAAGTAAAAATTCTAACAGGTTTTCAGTATTAACTTATTTTTATTATAATATTATTAAATAAATATCAGCATAAAGCAATTAATAAATATCTGGTATTTATGAATCATAGATAAAAGTACAAAGTCAAATGTAAGTACAATTATTTATCCAACAAAATTCAAATCAATATTATTTTAATATGTTGGACAAAATAAGATTTTTTTGTATATAATCTAACATTTTATTGAACCAATCTGTGAATATCAGTCAAAACAAACATGGAAAAAAATTTTAAATATTATTTTAAAAATCTCTTCACTGGGAACATACTAATAGGCTTACTGCCAACAAATTATTGTACAAGTTAATACTCAAAAAAGACAGAATTCATGCAATACAGATACAGCACTAAATGCTACAGAACAGGTCTTTTGATTCCAGCATAACTAATATGTCCATAGTTAGTCTTTCATGGGTCTTCACTACTCACTAATGTGAAATCTGCTATAAAATTCTTTGTAGAACTCTGTACTTCTGGCTTTAAATCAAGTTTGCCTCTCTTGTTTTTCCATTAGCCTTTTAGAATTACTCTGTTACACCATGCAATTTTCATGGTACCAATTCAATGTTTGAGTTGACCAAAAAATTTAAAAATCAAGGGATAGTATGTGAAAGTCTATCAGTTGTATATCAGTTGTAAATTATTGCAAAAATAAAGTTTTGAAATAACTGCTGGCTGGCGCCGAGGCTCAATAGGCTAATCCTCCATCTTGCAGCGCCAGCACACCGGGTTCTAGTCCCGGACGGAGCGCCGCATTCTGTCCCGGTTGCCCCTCTTTCAGTCCAGCCCTCTGCTGTGGCCCGGGAGTGCAGTGGAGGATGGCCCAAGTCCTTGGGCCCTGCACCCCATGGGAGACCAGGAGAAGCACCTGGCTCCCGGCTTTGGATCAGTGTGGTGCGCCCACCACAGCGTGCTGGCCATAGCGGCCATTGGAGGGTGAACCAACGGTAAAGGAAGACCTTTCTCTCTGTCTCTCTCTCTCTCACTGTCCACTCTGCCTGTCAAAAATAAAAAAATAAAATAAAAATAAAGAAATAACTGCTAAAAATAATTCCTTATGAATACAATAGTAGATGAAGATATAGCATTTTAATTTTAGTATACATCAATTTACCATTAGCCAATGTGCCCTCTCTTATAAGAAAGTGAAATTGGTGTCACTTCTAATAACTACTGGGCCCCAGTGAAATCATAACAAAAAGGCAAGTGCTTACACTGAAGTAGGAGTACAGCAACTGGTTAAAAGTTGTCACATACATACCAAAATAATACTATGTAACATTTGAGCTATCATTGAAATCTAAACCTAAATAAAAAAGCTGTTGAAACAAATATTTCTCTTACAGTCATTGTAATACATACTGACTCTAACAAAGTACATTAATTCTGAAATGAAATTCACTTTACCAGAATCACTGTGAGTCATTTCCTTATACTTGAGAAGGCATATGAAACAATAAGATAATATTCTAAATACAAAAGAAAAATAAGTACACTACTGATTGCCTTAGCATGATGCTACCAAGAATCAGAAGACTTTGGGCATCTCATATTAGTAAAATCATGCAGTTTTTCTCCTTTTGTGATTGGCTTATTTTACTTAGTATGTCTTTAAGGTTCATACATGTGTAGGGTATATTGAAATTTCCTTCCTTTTAAAGACTGAATAACACTCTGTACGTATTATTTGTTTATCCATTCATCTATTGATGGATGCTTGAGTTGTTTCTACCTTCTGGCTGCTGTAAATAATGCTGCTTTGAGCATGAATATTGAAATATCTCTTCAAGTCCTCACTTTAAATTATTTTATATACCGAGAAGTGGAATTTCTAGAAATGATAATTTCATTATTAATTTTTTGAGGAACTGCTACCAATTTCCATAAGAGCTGGACATCTCCATCAATAGTACACAAATGGCTCCTGACGTCTCCACATCCACAAGTACTGTTGTTTTTTTCTATTTTTTATAGTAACCATCTGTGGGGAGCAACTCGGACTAGACTGTTACTGGAATTAAGACTTATTCTATGCATCTGCTCTCCCACAATATGGCGCTGAGAAGGGAATAACAACTTCTACACAGCTGCCTCCAGTTCAACCAATAAACAGCAGGACCTGCTCCTGATTGGAGGAGAGCAGCGTACTCGGCGTGTGGGTAGCAGAGTTGGGATTGGTGGAAGAGGACTATAAAGGAGGAGAGAGACAACATGCACCAGGAACATCTACCTGGAGGAACACCTGAGCAGCCCCCGAGAGAGCCGGCCGGCGGTGTGCCGCTCCCCCGCGGAAGTGGGGAAAGTGGCAGGGAGAACCGCCCTTCCACGGAGGTGGAAGGGTCAGTAGCCAACCCGGGAAGAACCAGCAGCAAACCCGGGAAGGGCCGAGCAGATGAAAGAACAGCGCAGGGTCCTGTGTCATTCCTCCGTGAAGAGGGGGAGCGACATAATGGTGCTATGACTCGGATATGAAGCCTAGGCAGGGTTTAGTGTCGTTCCTCCATGAAGAGGGGGAGCGACAACCATCCTAACTGGTGGGAGATCAAAAGTCCACTACTTCCAAACAAAGACATCATTAAAATTCCTTCCAACATGTGCTTAGTGGTGTTTAAGTTACTTTTTTGATCAATATAGATCAACTAGAATGTTATTTGTAACTTTTAATGACAATACACACTCACTTAGAGCCACAAACACACCTTACTTAGTTAATTCTTAAAAGCAAAATCATTCTATTTCAAATTTGGAAGTCTTTAACTTCTAATCCCTTTTTCTCATTAAAATTTTTATACCACATCTTTTGATAACATGTAGTTTCGTAGGAATGTAACTATAGAGTTACGGATGCAAAGACTGTTTTCCATTATCTTTTTTCTACTTACATAGAGAGCATATGAATGAATGGCTTATTTCTAATTCTGGTTCAGGCATTCACTTGTAATATCTTCACTTATTAGCTATTCTTATATTATCAAAGAAGAAAGCAGTGCAATTTCACTGTTATAGTTTTGATAAAATGTTGCTAAAATTTTCAGAAGTTTGTTAATGTCATTTTGTAATGATTTGTCATCTTCAGTTATACATTTTCCTACCCCTTGTGTTTATATGAGACATTTTACATTCATGTTTCTCAATAATGGACATTTGTAATAGCCAAAAATTTGACAAGATACATACAGAATGTGGAGAAATTAGTTGAGAGAGGGTGGGGTGTTTGAGAATGTAGTTTACCTCCTGAAATTCTGCAAGGCAGGAAAAGGCCAAGTTCAAGAAGACAGAGTACCCTGTCATTCCTCCACCAGCAGTAGTTAAATGATCTACACAAACATGCAATCCTTCTGCTTAATAAACCCCTAGGAGCTTTCACACCCACAATTTTCACTTTGGTCTGTAAAAGCTTTTGTATAAAAACATCTTTCCAAGACTGATGGAAGCCAAGAAAAATGAAACTAGTGGGGAAAAAAAAGGCTTTTCATTTCTGCACTGATTGTGACCAAGCTACCATAACTATATAATACATTTGACAGAGAAGCGTTAACCATCTTCCCTGTAGACAAATTTTTACAGTAGTGAATTGCAATGCATGACCATTTGTGTATATGTCACTTTGGCAGAGTTAGACACAGTTACTTATCAAACAGAGTTCTGGCCATTACTGTGTAGTATAAAAGCTGATTATTCATAGGTGTGGATCATTTCAATTCTATGTTTTGAAGAGAAATTTGGATCTCCACCAGAACTGCTAAACTTGCAAATTGTTAATTAATTTTGGTCCTGACTCTAATCTTAATGCACTAAATATTTTAATAGTTCTTTAAAAAAGAATGAACTCTTCTCTATACTGAAGTGTATAGTCTACTTGAAGAGGCCACAGAAGGCAAAGTACTAATTGTCAATGTTAGAATTTGACATATCTGTTGTGATTGACCATAAATTTTCTTTATTGGTAATTCCTCCATTGGTACTGCTCTGCATTATACAATTGATACATAAACAAAGAACTTTTTCCCTAATTTAAAATAATAAGTGTTGGGACCAGCACTGTGGCTCACTTGGTTGGCCCTCTGCCTGCAGCGCCAGCATCCCATATGGGCACCGGGTTCTGGTCCTGGTTAGGGTGCCACATTCTGTCCTGGTTGCTCCTCTTCCGGTCCAGCTCTCTGCTGTGACCCAGGAGGGCAGTGGAGGATGGCCCAAGTGCTTGGGCCCTGTACCCGCATGGGAAATCAGGAGAAGCACCTGGCCCCTGGCTTCAGATCAGTGCAGCGCTGGCCATAGTGGCCATTTGGGGAGTGAACCAATGGAAGGAAAACCTTTCTCTGTGTCTCTCTCTCTCACTGTCTATAATTCTACCTATCAAATAAAAAAATTTAAAATAACAAGTGCCCTACCCTTGTTCATGCTGGTGTTTATCATACCAGAGTTAATGATGATGCACCAATGCTTATTGTGTGAACATCATAAGCTTTTCTCTAGGATATTATTGTCATTAAACTGTACTTGCAAATTTGCTATTTATTAGTACTGTTGTTTTTTGCCCCCCTTTTTTATTATTTCATTTAGAACTCATCTTTCTAATAAAATAAAACATGCAGTTTTATTTGGATATGTCCTTCATTGTTCTCTCTACTATTTTCTGTTTCCATTATGGCAAGATTCGTGTTAATGCTGAATATACACATTTATTTTTGTCACTCTTGTTATAAACCAATGAGCCACCCACTCAATACAAAAGTTTTCATTGATCATCCTCTCTATTCATAAGTTCCTTCTTTTGAGTTTTCTTTACAGCTTGATTTACCCAGTAAATTTCTTTTTCTGTCATGGGTGACTGAAACTATTCTCTGATTTCACACAGAATTGGGGCTGACAGCATTTTTCCCAGAGTCTCTCTGACTAAGCTGCCATGTCAAAAAATACACTCACCATTCTATTGTCATTTACACTCATTTAGGTTAGTGTTGTTAGTATGAATGACACAACTTTATTTTCATTTTGGTGTAGGACACTTTTCTTCTTCTGGCCAATGAATCTGATTTATTCCTGTATATCTTGTATTTGAAATAAATAAACATAAACACGAAGATTATTGACATAAAATAATTTCTAAATTATATTGCTAATATAGTAAAAGGACTTATGAATATTTTTATTAAGCAATTATATATAATCACAGGGTCTTCAGTTACATTTATACCAGAGTTGATAAACATCACCTGATATTATAGAAACAGAAAAATCACTTAGTAATTATATTATACCACTGCTCCAAGAAAAAAAATTCCATGTCTTTGTTTTGAGGGTCAAGGATTATTTTATCCTTTTACTCAAAATGATAATTAACAGTGATGAGAGAGTCCTCCAAGACGGCAGAATAGGGAGGAAGCACACTGATAGTCTGGGAAAAGATAGCTTAATAAAAGTGGAGATACTGTAGTTTCAGGGAAAAGTTAAGGAAAATTCTGCAGAAGAAACTCTTCTGGAACTGGTGGGACAAGGTAGACCTATGTGAGGGCATGGGTTCCCACAACTTGGGACCCCAGCCACTGAGTCTATGCATCAGCACTGCAAAGGGAGGTGAGGTGAAACTGCAGTACCTGAGACACTGGCAGGGAAGCGGCAGGAAGAGCCTAGAGGGAACGAGGCTTGAAGCCCCGTGGGGGAAAGTTCACCAGGCTAACTAGAGGAGAGAGAAAAATAAAATAAAAGGGACTGGTACAGTCACAAGTCTCTCTCCACTCACCTTACAAAGGTGAGCAAACAAAGAGCAGGTGCCATAGGAGCCATTTTGGACATACATAAAAGCTGCACCCACCATCAGCCAAGCAGAAAAATCTGACTCTGGTGGGGAGAAATAACAGGAGATTAGGACCAAGTGAATGTGTGGAACTAATAAACTGAGACTGTAAAAAAAAAAAAAAAAAGAAAGAAAGAAAAAGAAAGGCCTCGAGTGTTCGAGAGGACTTACAGAGTACCGGAGAAGTGAGTACTCTGGAGTCGCCACAATCTCGGTAACCTTGGCAACCTGGTGGGGGAGTACAGGAGAATTGGAGCCTACATTGAAGACTGCACAGATCCTTTGTGTGGTCCTTGGGACAGAGCAGATGAATATTATACCCACAGAGGCCAGAGCTCAGAGCTCAGTACTGCCTTCAACTCTGCTCAGCGGTGCGGAATTACTAGCTTTCTGAATAAAAAAGAGAGAGATTTACCACGCCTAACCTGGGTGTGTCACCTTTGGCACACTCTTAACCCTGAAGAACCAAACAGAGCTTGCTGGCCACACCCACCACAAGCCTCTAAGGATCCATCAAAAGCAGACAGTCCACTTAATCTAGGGACATAGTATACCGAGAAAATCTACCATAGCGGGGGAAAAAAAAAAAGAAAAAAGAATAAACCAAAGAATATATCCACAATGCCAAGCAGCAAATGCAGAAATGGAGGAAACAAGAACAAGGAAGACATTATGATGCTCCCAAATGAACTACACACCCCAATTCAATATTATGAAGATGATGAGATAGAAGAAATGCCAGATATGGATTTAAAAAAATGTATGATAAGAACATCTAGAAGTTCTCAAAAACAAATTTTTGAACTACAGAAATCCTTACTGTACAAGATAGAAAATTTCTCTTGTGAAAATGAAATCTTAAGGAAGAATCAAAATGAAATGAAGAAACTAGTAAAACATGAAATTGTGATAGTGAAGAGAAATCATAATGAATTGAAAAATTCAACTGATCAAATGACAAATGCATTAGAAAGCATTAAAAACAGAATAAGTGAAACAGAAGAGAGAATAGCAGACTTAGAAGACAGAACACAGGAAAGTATACAGTCAAACCAAAGAAAAGAAGAGGAAATTAGAAATCTAAAAAATATTGTCAGGAATATACAGGATATTATTTAAAAAACCAACATTCAGGTTCTAGGAGTTCCTGACAGCATGGAGAGGGAGAAAGGATTAGAAGGCCTTTTTAGTGAGATACTAGGAGAAAACTTCCCGAGTTTGGAGAAGAATAGAGACATCCTAGTACAGGAAGCTCATAGAACCCCTAGTAAACATGACCAAAAGAGATCCACACTATGACACGAGGTAATCAAACTCACCACAGTGAAACATAAAGAAAAGATTCTAAAATGTGTAAGAGAGAAACGTCAGATTACTCTCAGAGGATCTCCAATTAGTCTCACAGCAGACTTCTCTTCAGAAACCCTACTGGCTAGGAGGGAATGGCGAGATACAGACCAAGTACTAAGAGAAAAAAAACTGCCAGCCCAGAATATTATATCCTGCAAAGCTCTCATTTGTGAATGAAGGTGAAATAAAGACCTTTCACAGCAAACAGAAATTGAAACAATTTGTCACCACTCCTCCAGTCCTGCAAAAGATGCTTAAAGATGTGTTACACACAGAAACACAGAAACACGGCCATCAATATGAAAGAAGGTAAAGGAAGGAAACCTCACAGTAAAAGATCACAGGAAATTCAAAGCATATATTAGAAAATATCTTTGGGAAAATGGCAGGGCAAAGTCACTACTTATCAATAGTCACATTGAACGTTAATGGCCTCAACTCTCCAGTTAAAAAACACAGACTGGCTGAATGGATTAAGGAACAAAACCCATCTATTTGCTGCTTACAAGAAACACATCTTTCCAACAAAGATGCATTCAGATTGAAAGTGAAAGGTTGGAAAAAGATATTCCGTGCCAACAGAAACCAAAATAAAGCTGGCGTAGCCATCTTAATATCAGACAAAATAAATGTTAACACAAAAACTGTTAAGAGAGACACAGAGGTGCACTAAATAATGATTGAGGGATCAATTCAACAGGAAGATGTAAATATTATCAATGTATATGCATCTAATTACAGGGCACCGGTTTATTTAAAAGACATGTTAAGGGACTGAAAGGGAGACTTACACTCCAATACAGTAGTACTAGGGGACTTCAATACTCCACTCTCAGAAATAGACAGATCAACTGGACAGAAGTTCAACAAGGAAACAGCAGATTTAAACGACACTATAGCCCAAATGGATCTAATAGATATCTACAGAACTTTCAATCCTATATCTAAAGAATTTTATTTACATTCTTCTCAGCAGTACATAGAACCTGCTCTAAAATTGAACACATACTAGGCCATAAAGCAAGTCTCAGCAAATTCAAAAGAATTAGAATCACACCATGCAGCTTCTCAGACCAAAATGTAATGAAGCTGGAAACTAGCAACTCAGGAATCCCTAGAGCATATGCAAACACATGGAGACTGAAAAATATGCACCTGAATGGACACTGGAGCAAAAAGAAATCAAAAGAGAAATCAAAAACTTTCTGGAAGTAAATGAGGATAACAACACAACATATCAAAACTTATGGGAAATGGCAAAAGCACTGTTAAGAGGAAAGTTTATAGCAATAGATGCTACATCAAGAAATTGGAAAGGCACCAAATAAATGAGCTTTCAATGCATCTCAAGGATCCAGAAAAACTGCAGGAAACCAGACCTAAATCTAGTAGGAGGAGAGAAATAATTAAAATCAGAGAAGAAATGAACAGGATTGAATCAAAAAAATTACAAAAGATCAAACAAAGAGCTGGTTTTTTTGAAAAAATAAACAAAATTGACACACGATTGGCCCACCTAACTAAAAGGAGAAAAGCCCCAAATCACTAAAATCAGAAATGAAAAATGAAATGTAACAACTGACACTACAGAAATAAAAAATAATCATCAGAAATTACTACAAGGACTTGTATGCTAGCAAACAGGGAAATCTATCAGAAATGGATAGATTCCTGGACACATGCAACCTACCTAAATTGAACCAGGAAGACATCGAAAACCTAAACAGATCCATAACTGAGACAGAAATTGAAACAGTAATAAAGGCCCTCCCAACAAAGAAAAGCCCAGGACCAGACGGATTCACTGCTGAATTCTACCAGACATTTAAACAAGAACTAACTCCAATTCTTCTCAAACTATTCAGAACAATTGAAAGAGAGGGAACCCTCCCAAATTCTTAATATGAAGCCAGCATCACCTTAATTCCTAAGCTGGAAAAAGATGCAGCATTGAAAGAAAATTACAGACTAATATCCCTGATGAACATAGAAGCAAAAATCCTCAATAGAATTCTGGCTAATAGCATGCAACAACACATCAGAAAGATCTTCCACCCAGAACAAGTGGGATTTATCCCTGGTATGCAGGAATGGTTCAATGTTCGCAAATCGGTATGGCAAAAGAAATAGTAAGGAGAGTGAAGAGGCAACCGACAGAATGGGAAAAAATATTTCAAACTATGCAACAGATAAAGAGTTGATAACCAGAATCTACAAGAAATCAAGAAACTCCACAAATCAAAAGAAACAACCCACTTAATAGATGGGCCAGGGATCTCAACAGACATTTTTCAAAAGAGCAAATCCAAATGGCCAACAGACACATGAAAAAATGTTCAAGATCACTAGAATCAGGGAAATGCAAATCAAAACCACATTGAGGTTTCACCTCACCCTAGTTAGAATGGGGCTCACATACAGAAATCAACCAACAACAGATGCTGGCGAGGATGTGGGGAAAAAGGGACACTAACCCACTTGTTGGTAGGAATGCAAACTGGTAAAGCCACTATGGAAGTCAGTCTGGAGATTCCTCAGAAACCTGAATATAACTCTACCGTACAACCCAGCCATCCCACTCCTTGGAATTTATCCAAAGGAAATTAAATAGGCAAACAAAAAAAGCTGTCTGCACCTTAATGTTTATTGCAGCTCAATTCACAATAGCTAAGTCCTGGAATCAACCTAAATGCCCATCAACAGTAGACTGGATAAAGAAATTATGTGATATGTACTCTATAGAATACTGTACAGCAGTAAAAAAAAAAAATTCAATGAAATCTGGTCATTTGCAACAAAATGGAGGAATCTGGAAAACATCATGCTGAGTGAAATAAGCCAGTCCCAGAGGGACAAATATCATATGTTCTCCCTGATTGGTGACAACTGACCGAGCACCAAAAAGGAAACCTGTTGAAGTGAAATGGACACTTTGAGAAACAGTGACTTGATCAGCCCTTGTACTGACTGTTGCTGAACAAGTAATACTTTATCCCTTTTAGTATTTTTTTCTGTTCTACTTAATACTATTGGTTGAACTCTGTAATTAACACACAATTATTCTTAGGTATTTAAATTTACCTGAAAAGTGATCCCTGTTAAATATAAGAGTAGGAATAACAGAGGAGATGTACAATTTGGGACATGCTCAATCGGCCTTGCCCCAAACGGTAGAGTTAGAAATGTGCCAGGGGATTCCATACAATCCCATCAAGGTGGCATGTACCATTGCCATCTCACTAGTCCAAGTGATCAATTTCTGTTCACAGTTGATCATAATGATACGTCTAAGGGTCAAAGAGATCACATAAACAAGAATAGTGTCTGCTAATACTATATGATAGAATTAAAAAGGGAGAGAACGATCAAACATGGGAAGTGGGATACACAGCAGACTCATAGAATGGCAGATGTCCTAAACAGCACTCTGGCCTCAGAATTAGCTCTTAAGGCATTTGGATCTGGTTGAAGAGCCCATGAGAGTATTTTAGGCATGGAAACCCAAGACACTCTGGAAAAAAAAAAAGAGGACCAAAATGGAAGATCTCTGCATGTGAGATCCCAGAAGAAAGAACGGGCCATCAAAGAAGGAGGTACCTTTCTCTGAAGGGAGGAGAGAACCTCCACTTTGACTATGACCTTGTCTAAATAAGATCAGAGTCAGTGAACTCAGGGTGCTTCCATAGCCTTGGCAACTCATGACAAGGGCCTAGGGTGATTACTGATGCTATAAACAAGAGTGTCAATTTGTTAAGTCAACAACAGGAGTCACTGTGCACTTACTCCACATGTAGGATCTCTGTCCTTAATGTGTTGTCCAATGTGAATTAATGTTATAACTAGTACTCAAACAGTATTTTTCACTTTATGTTTCTGTGTGGGTGCAAACTGTTGAAATCTTTACTTAATATATACTAAATCGATCTTCTGTATATAAAGAGAATTGAAAATGAATCTTGATGTGAATGGATTGGGAGAGGGAGTGGGAGATGGGAGGGTTGCAGGCGGGAGGGAAATTATGAGGGGGAAAAAGCCATTGTAATCCATAAACTGTACTTTGGAAATTTATATTTATTAAATAAAAGTTAAAAAAAAAACAGTGATGAGAAATTAGAGATTTTTCAACTTCACTTTTAATTAGCAGTCATAATTAGGCTTAGTCATTCCACAGCAATGCCGGATGTCCTTCCTTTGCAAACTTTTCATAGATCTTTTAAAAACAAAAATGAAAAACAATTCACACACTTTGTTTGTAGACCATAGGATAACTAGAGCCAAATTGCATCCCCAGAATCCTACAAGGGAGGGAGAAATCTGAAAGCTTCAGCTGGACTCTTGCCCTTTCCCTCCATGGAAGGTTTCTAGTCCTGCTTTCAGCATACCTCCTTTCCTAGCTGACATATTCAATCTCCAGTGATCTCATTTTCAAGAAGTGGTGTTACCTGAGAGTAGGTTTTTACAGTGCAGGCAGAACAGGAAAATTTGTATTTTCAGTTAGTGTCAATTTTAATAATAAATTACCACCATCATCATCGTGCAGGAAAAGCTTCTGTATGAGAACCTGACCGCAAATGGATAGCTGGTCTACTTAATGATATACCAAATCAAAAGTCCAGAATAGAATTCTGCTCATGATGGATCAGGCATCCAGTAGAGGCAGTAGCTATATTATTCTTGTTGAAAGTCCAAACTATTGGAGCCCTGTGTGTCTTTTTTTTTTCTTTATTTTGACAGGCAGAGTTAGACAGTGAGAGAGAGACAGAGAGAAAAGTCTTCCTTCTGTTGGTTCACCCCCCTAATGGCCACCACAGCTGGCGCTGCACCGATCTGAAGCCAGGAGCCGGGTGCTTCCTCCCGGTTTCCCATGCAGGTGCAGGCCCCCAAGCACTTGGGCCATCCTCCACTGCCTTTGCGGGCCACAGCAGAGAGCTGGACTGGAAGAGGAGCAACCGGGACTAGTACCTGGCACCCCAGCCGGAATTAGAACCTGGGGTGCCGGCGCCGCAGGTGAAGTATTAGCCAAGTGAGCTACAGTGCCAGCCGGAACCCTGTGTGTCTTCATTTATGCCACCATGGCAATTCAGTTCATAGACCCATGGGTCAAGCAACACGCCAGGGAAAGAGGCTAGATGAAATCTACTCTGTGGAATCATCCAGTCCATTGGTTGTCCAATGCCTCCTCTGCAGTGGCTGCTTTTTGTTGAGTAGTGACATGAGACACAAAAAGCCTGCAGCTATTCCCCAAAATCCATACACATGACTGTTTTTGAGTCTTGCTTCCTTTTTTTTTTTTTTTTTTTTTTGGGGGGGGGGGGGGTCTGGCCTCTCTCCTTTAAGTGTAGCTAATCCTGACCTATTCTTTGTATTATAAGGCTTGAAAGTGAGGGTAGGTGGGGGGTAGAGTTTTATTTAGAGACATCAGTTTTCCCCAGATTTTGGATTAAGGAGGAGAAATCTCTTTCAGCCATGGGTTGCCAGCTTCCTTGCCAACAGCTGTTTCAGTATTCATTGATCAGAATTCTGACCTCATTGTCATTTTAAAGATATAGAAGACAGTCATGTGCTGCTTCACAGCAAGGATACCTTGAGAAATGCATTGTTAGGTGGTTGCTTCATTGCACGAATGTCACAGAATACACAAACTAAGCTATGATGTCACTAGGTGACGTCATCTTCAGGGTTCCTTCTCATGTATACAATTCATCATTGATTGAAGTGTCGTTATGCAGCATGTAACTGTATTGATGCTAGAGCTCACGTGGCAGCATGAAAATAAAATTCACTTTGAAAATGTGCGTGTTCATCCCTGCAGAGATTGGCTGCCGAGGAATTCTGGAAGTCAGTGCTCTTTCTCCTTTGGTTTTCACTGTGAGGATGCAGTCAGTCCAAGTGCTGAGTTGGAGTCTTGCTTCCTATAAAATTCCAATGATTCTTATCCCAAGCCCTTGTGTGTGGAGCCTATAAACTTTTCTTATAAAAAGCCACATAGTAAATATTTTATGTCTTCTGGTTTATACAATCTCTTTTGCCACCATAAAACCTTGCTTTTCTAGCACAAATATAATATTAATGGTGACATAAATAAATAAGCATGGTTGTGCTTTCACAAATCTTTATTTATGGACACTGAAATTTGGAGCTCATTTGATTTTCATACATCATGAAATATTATCCTTTTGAAATTTCTCCCCACATTTTTAAAATATAAAAATCATTTTAACCACAGGCCATGCAAAAACAAACAGTGCACCATCCTGGCTTGCAGAAAATGGCTTGGTGACTCCCATTCTTGGCAATAAGCCAAGCCACTCACTACGGAACAGGAAACCACAGATAGTCTTACTTCAACCCACTTTTCCCTCTATATAAAAGAGAAAACTCGGCACACTGTCTAAAGTGTTACCTACTGGAATGACTTCTCCTAAATATCTGTTTAGAGATACTCTTGAGTGGGCTATAGTTCATCAGTATTCCGTATTTAGTTCAGACTAACATATTGTGCCAGCCAAATATGAAATAGGCATACTTTGTCCCCTTCTCCAGCAGCTGATTGAAGGGAGTGATCCACTAGGCATAAGGGGAAGAGGCATCAATAAGATGATATGCTTGTCCTTTGAATATATTTGGGCCCAACCTCCAGTATACAATTCTATCAAGGGAAGACTTATTGATCAGTCTTCCAGATCTTATTATGATTTGGTGGATCTGAAAAATATTTTTCTCTTACACTTACAATCTCCAGGTTGCTTAATGTATTATGGTTAGGTCACTCTAAGGGTTCAACACATTCCCTGTAGATTCATTTCAAACACAGAGAGGTTTTCTATTGCCCAAGTTATCAACTTCCTCTGGCTGCCTATGGAAATATGTAACACACACTTATTGGGGCTTTCTATAATTAGCACCTTTGGATCTACTTTTATACATCTTGAGTGATAGAGTTCACACACTATCTTAGACATGGTAAAGAAACCTCTCTTTCATTGGATCTCATTAAAAATGGCATTCTTCTGACAAATCAGTCATTAGAGGGAACAATCCTAAATATGGTTTATTTTGCTTCCAAAATCCAAACAAGCCCCAGACCAACAAGCTAAGCACTGTGCATTTTTCTAAGAGTAGAAGGCTCAAAGTTGCAATAAATTTTCCTTTACTTAAGGCCATATTCCAGCAATCTCCAAGAAATCCCCTCAATTTCCATCAATTTGGTAAGTCCCTGAAACTTTATACAATATATCTCTCATCCTCTTTTGCTTATGTGTTTTAGAAGCGCATTCAGGGTACTGATGACTCCCTTTTCATCAGATCTGATTAATGTGATAGCAATATACTGGCTATAATTTTTCAGAATGTCAAAATTATCAAAGACCTTGCAGACCACATTGTGGCAAAGAGCCATGCATATACTATAGCCATGAAGAAATAAAATGAATGTATGCAGTTCCCATAAAACAACTTCTTTTGATCCTGTTTACCGGTACAGACTGAGAACACATTTACCAGATCAATAGTCACATATCAAGTACTAGAGGCATCATTTTCTGATCCAATGAAGATATCACATCTGGTGCAGTAGCAGCAATTGCTGATACAATTTAGTTAAGATATCTGTAATTTACCCACACATGCAATAATTCACTCAGTTTCATGAAAACCATGCCAAGAACTGAATGGGCATACGGTAAAACCACCACCACTCGCGCATCTTTTAAGTTTGAGGGAAGTGATTAACTTTAGAGTTCCATCTGGGGACAATGGACAGGATGGCTTATAGATTCCTTGGGATTTATTATCAGGCAGTCCATTTATTATCTCTGGGGTAGGGCAAAATAGCATTCTAGATTTCTTAGTGTTAGTGTCAGTTGAAACTGTATCTTAACTCCATCAAAGCTAGGTGAATCCTCTGCCTGCAGCGTCGGCATCCCATGTGGGTACCGGTTCTAGTCCCGGTTGCTCCTCTTCCAGTCTAGCTCTCTGCTGTGGACCAGGAGGGCAGTGGAGGATGATCCAAGTGCTTGGGTGCTTGCACCCGCGTGGGAGACCAGGAAGAAGCACCTGACTCCCAGCTTCAGATCAGTGTAGCACCGGCCGTAGTGGCCATCTGGGGGGGTGAACCAACGGAAGGAAGACCTTTCTCTCTGTCTCTCTCTCTCACTGTCTATCTCTATCTGTCAAATTAAAAAAAAAGAAAGAATTGGTTCTATTTTTGAAATAGAGTAAGGGGTTGGATGTGCCACTAATAAGCAGATTTCTTCCTATAGACATTTATTTTATTATATTTTGGTTATACATGAGTACTTTAAACAGTTCACAGAAAATGGAATTATAAGATAAGTTTGTTTTGGTGCAAAAGCACTTTGAAATACATTTACAATGTTTGCATAATATGTATTTTCTATGAATTTTTTAACTATTCCTCATACAAAAAAAAAAAAACAAAACACCCTGGCTAACGTCCCATCCCTCCCATTCTATAAACATTGATAGGTACCAGTCACTGTCCAACGTTCTCATAAGTTAAGGCAAACAGATTGCCACTCTAACCTTGCTGTCCATTATGGCCATTCCACCTTATTTACCTCTAATGTCTAAGAATTTCCCTGCCCTCTGATTTTCTATTATGGTATTGTTAACCCCACCCTATGTCAATCTACCCTACAGTCAACACTGGCCTTCAGTAGAAAGCAACCAATGAATTTCTCAAAAATATTAGTGTATATCTCACAAGTCCATTCCTCATTGCTTCATTAAAGAAAGGATCCCATTAATTTTCTCAATAAAAGTAAAGGTGGATTTGCTGACCTCATAAGATAAATATATTGTAATGTTCTCTTCTTCTCCTCTGACCCCATCTTTAATACACTAACAAAACAATTACTGCTTTTCCTAGTCTTTTACTGAAGACTATCATCAAGTCCAAGATTTGAGGAGCCACACCAGAAGCATATAAGATAGTCTTCAATTGTCCTAGTAAAAAAGGGTTTGCATACCAAAAACTCTGCTTTGTGTAGCCTTACATTCTGTATCTCCACTCAAATTGGTTCAACACTTTCAACATCTTTTACATGTTCTGATCTTACCTGTGATTATTAGTAATAACCTACATTTTAAATAATAAATAAGATACTTAATTTTAGAGTAGGAAGAGCCAGAGTAATTTTTCACTCAGGTTCATCACTATTATAACTCTAGTTTTTTTAACTTTTATTTAATGAATATAAATTTCCAAAGTACAGCTTATGGATTACAATGGCTTCCCCCCCATAATATCCCTCCCACCCACAACCCTCCCCTCTCCCACTCCCTCTCCCCTTCCATTCACATCAAGATTCATTTTCGATTCTCTTTATATACAGAAGATCAGTTTGGCATACATTAAGAAAAGATTTCAACAGTTTTTGACATAAAACAATGAGGGAACACACAGATGTGATCTCGAGAAAATCAAGTACCAACTATAGAGAGCTTCTGCCTTAAGTGACATCTTTGCCTGGTAAGGGAAAAAGCCTGGCGCTCTTCCCTGAAAAGACAGAGAAGCAGAATAAAAGGCAGGGTGTGAAATTTAGGGATACCTGGAAGTTTCATTTTCAGTCACATCCATCCATCTGTCCCCATCTCAGTATCAGGGCCTGAATGCTTTTCTATTTTTTTTTTTTTTTCTGGCTTTAAAACACACGACTCACAAAGACTGACAGTCTCTGTAGCTGTGCTGTCACCTTAGAATTAAGCACATAGAGTCTTCTCTCTGGCTACAGAAGAGCAAGGTCTGTTTAAAGATGGGAGACTATCTAGGCAGGCATTTTGTGCAGAAGTGCTGGCGATGCTCACATAGCATATGGAAGTTCCTGAGTTTGGGTTATACTTTCAATTCCAGCTTCCTGATAATTTCCATTCTGGGAGACAGCATGCACTGGTTCAAGTACTTGAGTCCCTGGCACCCATATGGAAAACCTGTATTGAGTTCTTGGCTTCTGTTTCCTGACTGGTTTAGCCCTGGCTGTTATAGGAATTTGGGAAGTGAACCAACAGATGAAAGATCTTTGTCTTACAATTGGCCTCTCTTTCAAATAAAGGAAAAATGAGAGGGGAGTGTATCATTCTTTTTATTTCCCCACAAATTCTGTCAGTCATCACAACTCAGAAAACCCACAATCTTCATAACTACTGTTTTCCCCATCTCATTCAATTGCTGGTAGTAATATATAACCTAATCCTGGAATTCCCACTGATAACTCATCACAATATACCACAAATAATGATTTTTGAAGTTGCATCCGTTACTACCCCACTTACCAAAAACATCATTCCACTATCACCATCCTATAGTATTATCGCAATTATCAAAAACATTTTGATAATTGTTTCTGACAAATGAGTTGTCCAGGTCAGGTATCCCAGCCTCACACCCTAGTTTCTAGGACCAACCTTAATATTGATTGTTTTTATTTAAAATCCCTTTATTTGAAGTCCCTGAGACTTGTGGACAATTAATGGGTATGATAGATGAACCTAGGAACAGGAATGAAGCATCTGGGAAGGTAAGAAAAGAAACAGAGAAAAGCAACAACCAAAATACATATAGAGGCTGGAGTTCCAGGCAATGGAGTTGTAATTATGCAGGAGTCTGAGAAGCATGCATAATGCCAAATTGAAGTTCTACAGAAGCATAGGAGTTTAGAGTACTTGTACTCTGGTTCTTTTTATACAGTGACTGAGGATTGCCCTTGGAGACATTATTATTCTTTGAGTTATTGGGCTACAAGTATGTAATTGCTAGGGACTCTACGTGTCCCACATGTCTCAAGGTTCCAAGAGACATGTGGGACAGCTAAAATTGCAGTTGGCCCAAGGAAATGTCATTGGGACACCACACGTGTTTCCACAGTTATTACTTAAAACCACAACTGAGTGATAAATTCAGATAAAATGTTTCAATGTGTTTAACACTTAAAGAATTATACCCAGAATAGGAGTCCCCAGACCAATGATGATTAAATGTTAAGGAAATAAACTGGTAGCTAGAAAAAATAAAATTAAACCAAAGAAAAACACAGAGATATTCAAAATCATTATTAATCTAAAAGAGATTAATTTTTATCATTCTCAACCATATCATATTTGGAAGCAGAAATACTGGTATTGACAAATGTTGATTTTAGAGTTTACAATATGCCAAGAACTCTCATAGGTGTTTAACATATATTTGTTTATTCAACTCATTCTAGCCCATAAAAGTAGGATTATTATAATCACTTACTTCTAAAAATCTAATATACAAAACTGGACAGGCAGTTGTATGTTAATATTATTGAGTATACCACAATCACTTTTAATTATCTATTTTTTATATTTAACAGTTTTTATCATTTTTCCATATTTGCTTCATATATAAACTACATATAAATGCATATACCCATACACATACCTACTATTTCTTTGAAATCAGGGGCAGACATATATTAATATGATATAATATGGGATTAATGAGAAAGGACATAAAATGAGGAAAAAAGAGGTATAATTCAGTGAAGACAGCATTTATAAGTGTATACCAAATAATATGGCATCCACACTTTAATATATAAATTTATGTTTATATATACACAAGTGTGTGTGTGTGTGTGTGTGTATGTGTAAACTACATTTAAGAGAAAACATGCTGGCATAATTATCTCCAATTTCATCCATTTTGCTGCAAATGTCAGAATTTCATTCTTTAAAATGGTTGAGTTGCAGTCCACTATATATATATATATATATATATATGTATATATACACACATATATATATTATATATACACATATATACATATTTTATATATAACACATGTTCTTTATCCATTCTTCCATTGATAGGTGTGTAGGTTGATTGTTTACTTTTGCTATTGTTAGTGTAAAGCTCCTGAGTTCAGGCTGTTCTAGCCCTGGCTGCGGTAGACATTTAGGGAGTGAACCAGCTTCTCTCTCTCCGCCGTTCCTCACCCCCCACCCAGTCTCTCTCTCTGACTCCACTTTTCAAATAAAAAGCTAAAATAAATAAGAATTTAAAACTAAATACTGAATGCAGCCATCTAAAATAAAGTTGTTCTGTATGTATTGGCACAGAAATACCTTTAAGAAATACCACTTAGAGAAAATTTTACAATGGAAAATATACCTGATGATTTTCCCATAAATTGAAAAAACAGGAGGAAGAGCATAGATGCATTTATATGCACAGGTAGATTAGCAACCAATGAACAGAAAGGAAATGAAAATCATATTGCATGGTCACCTCTGGGGAAAGCAGCTGAGGCTTGAGAAAGGAGAGGCAAAGAATATTTTTACATTCTACTGTGTAAACTTCTATATTACCCACATTTTTGAAAATAAATGTGCTCTTGTATTATTTTTATGACCAATATCTCAAAAATATCAATGACACCTAACCTCTGATAATGAGTCTGCTGAGAATGAGCCCAGAGAGGAAGATAATAAAGGTCTAAAATGAAAGCTATTACTGTCTACCTGCTTTGCCTTAATTTTTCTTCTCCCTAATAGAGAAACTCAAAGTATCCTTTTCAAGAAGCCTACTCCTATAAACATTCTCATAGTGTTTATTTTTACTTTTGTTTAATTTTGCTATAATAAACCATTTTGTTAACTGATTTATTATATATACATATATATATATGATTTTGCCATGAAAAGTAGTTTTTGCAGATAAAAGATAATTAAATATTGAAAATTAATGTTTAATGCTCTAAAATATCATACTAATACCAAAATTAATTAGAAAAACTAGAAAAAAATCCAGGTATCATATTGCTTTGCATAAACAGATACTTACAGATTTTTCCAGATTTACCTCTATAACTCATATGCTATGATATTAAGGAAGGTTCTAGGTTCACTTTTCTGGGATTTAAGTTTATGAAACTGTATGTTGGGGGCCGGCGCCATGGCATAGTAGGTTAATCCTCCACCTGAGGTGCCAGCATCCCATATGGGCGCTGGTTCTAGTCCTGGCTGTTCCTCTTCCAATCCAGCTCTCTGCTATGGCCTGGGAAAGCAGAAGATGGCCCAAGTGCTTGGGCCCCTGCATGTACATGGGAGAACGGGAAGAAGCACCTGGTTCCTGGCTTTGGATTGGCTCAGATCCAGCCATCGCAGCCATTTAGGGAGTGAGCCAATGGAAGGAAGACCTCTCTCTCTCTCTCTCTCTCTCTCACTCTTTCTCTCACTGTCTGTAACTCTACCTCTCAAATAAAATAAATAAAATCTTTAAAGAAAAAAAAGGTATGTTGAAAATCAGGCTTCAGGGTTTTTCTCAGTTCCTTGACCTCTGCCACTGGACTCGTCTCCCGTCACTCTTAGATATCCTGAGAAGACTATACCTCAGGTTACCATCCCATCTTTCCTGTTCATTTCCTTGATTGCCCCGGTTCCTACAATCATTCTTTCCACCTTGGATTGACAATCCATTGATAATTTCAATCCTACCCACAGAATATGGCCCCTTTTCTCGTTATTCTGTTTATATTCCATAGATGGTCATCTTGCTATAACCATTTTCTTGCATTCTTAACAAATTTTCTTGCTGATTTCTTGCTCACACTCCTTTGACTGCAAAATAATCCAGTTTACAACCAATTTCCATCCTTTTACCTTTCTATACACAAGAGGCTAGAATAGAAGTGACTGGAGAGAAATGTCGCTATGCTGACTGGTTTCACTTTAAATTCATGACCCCAAGCCTCAGGTGGGCTTTTAGTACTGCTTGCCATTCTGACTGTTGCCTGATCTACTCATTTTCCTCCATCAAAAGCTCATATTTCACACTGATCCTGTCGTCTCAAACCTCAAACACCTCCTTGCATGCACTTAGTCTCAGCTGATGACCTAGCTTCCCAATTCAGTGAACGAACTAAAGAATCAGTAAGGAGTTTCCACCCCTACATCTACCTGTCTACTGGTGTCTGCATCCATTTAAACTGCCTTTCTGTCTGTTGCTATCAGTGAACGCTCTGTTACCTTTCTACAACCAGTCTCTGTACATCCTCTCCCAAGGCACAGCCCCAGTCCCTCTGCTCTTCAACTTTGCATCCTTCATTCTTTTGCTTTCTTGCATCATTGTCTCCCGCACAGAACATGTTGTTATATCTCCCATATGAAAATGAAATGAAGCAAAAGTTTCTCCTGAACTCAGTTTCTCTCCCAAATATTGACCCATTTCTGTCCTCTCTTTTAATAACAAACTCTATGAAAATTGGTCTGCATTCATTCTGTCCATCCTTCCTCTCCTCTTTCTCTTACACCCATTTCAGTCGCTTCAGTTCTTCTACTTTACCAAGCCACTTTTTTTAAGGTATCCAATGAGCTCTGCATGTTAAATACATTACATTCATGGCCCTCTATCCTCTCAATAGTATTTGATTTATTTATAATGCTTTCCTTTCTAATACAAATCCTTCGCTTGATCTCAAGGAGAACATGGCTTCTTCATTTTTCTCCCACCTCAACTTTCCTCATCTTTTTTCTTTATGTATTCAGGAACCCGACTCAGACTGAATATCATATATAAGCAGATGACTCATATTTAAATCTTTGGCTCCAGCTTCTCTCTTGAATCTCAGATATCCATAAATAAAGAAAATATCCAACTTCTCCAAGAGTTTAAGCAGAAACAAGGCAAGTGCACACATCCTCACATCTCTTGCATGTTAAAGACATACTTATGCTATGAAAAATCTCAGAAAAAACCTACTAATATTTTTTACCTACTTAATATTTTTTAAATATGAGAAGAAAGCCAGGGGCTGGTGCCATGGCACAGGTTAATACTCTGCCTGCGGCGCCGGCATCCCATACGGGCCCTAGTTCTAGTCCCGGTTACTCCTCTTCCAATCCAGCCCTCTGCTATGGTCTGGGAAAGCAGCAGAAGATGGCCCAAGTCCTTGGGCCCCTGCATCCACGTGGGAGACTGGGAAGAAGCACCAGTTTCCTGGCTTCGGGTTGGCGCAGCTCTGGCCATTGTAGCCATCTGGGGAGTGAACCAACTGATGGAAGAACTTTTACTCTGTCTCTGCTTCTCACTGTCTGTAACTATACCTCTAAAATAAATAAATAAAATCTTAAAAAAAAGAAAGCCTATAGTTTTGGTTTAAAAGCTGAAGTATCAATTTAGAGTTAATAGGAAAATCCCATTATTCATACTTTGCACAGGTGACTAAATTTAATTTATCTTTACCCAGTTTGATATCCAGTAGCACAAAGTATCATGAACATAAGCAACCCATTTCCATGCAACAGAGCTTCTCTGCAGCAGGATTTGATGTTTAAAGATATATAACATGTCGCTATCACTGATTTGACTTAATTTGAAGAACCATGTAATTTTCATCAAGTTTTTTCATAGTGAAATAGTGAACTGTGATTATATTTCTATATATGTATACGTTTATGTGTGTATACACACACACACACACACATATATATATAGAGAGAGAGACAACGAGAGAGAGAGAGAGAGAGAGCGCTCAGAACATCTGACGATAACAAACACAAAGTCAAAACAGTCAAAATATCACTGTATTTCTTTAGTGCTGGTCACTTGGGAAAGTTCTCATTACAGAGTGACAGCCACAGGCCATTTTCCCTGTTAAACTCAGATGAAAACTAAGCTACTTTGATCCAATTCTTTTGAAAAGATAAGACTGGTGTTATGGTTAAAACCTCAGCTGACAGATTTCAAATAGGACCATAGTTTGAAGCTGTGTGCTTTAAGAGAAAGAACAAGGATCTTCTGAATCTGCTTACAATGGAGCAGCTCATTTAATGGAATGAACTTCCTGGAAACCACATTTTCCTTATCAAATCAGGCATCCTTTACTTTCACAGGAGAATCTTAATTGCTCAAGCCAATTGGTTAGGATATTTTGTCAGGCTAATTACCTGTCATCTATATTAGAAACATTAAAAGTACCTGTTCTTCAAAGCATTCTTTGTGGACTACCTCACATAATAACATTCAGTTGTTGGTTCACGATAAAATAGTGGAATAATCATTGAGGGGTAGGAATAGAACAATCAAACAACAAGAAGCTTCAAATACTCAATTTTATATAAAAAAATGTGTGACTTGGGATGTTAGTAACGTTAGGATTCCCCACTCTCCAGCCCAACTAGTGTCACTGGTCACTGTAGGAAGTGCCAATCCTTAAAAAGAGTCTTACTTTGTTTCCAGTCAGGGATTCTTACCCCATCCCTTATTTATCCAGAATTAGATTTATCATGAAGCTTATGAAGCTTAGGTTTCAAGGACTCAGATGCAAGTCCCTTTCCAAGCACTCATACCCAGTTTTTATTCATAATTGCAGTCAGCTCAACACATCTATGGCTTCTACACCCACAGATTCAACCAACTGTAGAGCAAAATATTTGGAAGAAATATTGCATCTGTACTGAATATGTGCATATGTTCTGTGTCATTTTTTCTAGGAATATAGTAGAGCAACTATTTACATAACATTTATATTATCTTAGGTATTACATGTAATTTAAAAATTATGTAAAGTATATGAAAGGATGTGCATAGGTTGTAAGTAAGTAATATGCCATTTTATAAAGGACTTGAGTATCCATGGATTTTGGTATATGCCATGGGGTTGGAAGAGGGGTAGATGACCTATAACCAATTCTCCATGGATACCAATAGACAACTGTAGGCATATATACTCTTTTTGTTCAGAGTTTTAGTTATGTACACTTCTTGTATAATCTTTGGGTCACACAAAACCCAGATAAGGGGCCTGGCATTGTGATACAGCATGTAAAGCCACTGCCAGCAATGCAGGCATCCTATATGGGTGCCTGTTCAAGTCCTGGTTGCTCCACTTCTGATCCAGCTCCCTGCCTGGGAAAGCATTGGAGAATGGCCCAAATGCTTGGATCCTTACACCCACATGGGAGATCTGGAGGAATCTCTTGGCTCTTGGCTTTGGTTTGGCCCAGCCCTGGCCATTGAAACCAATTGGGGAGTGAACCAACAGATAGAAGATCTCTCTCTCTCTCTCTCTCTCTCTGACTCTGCCTTTCAAATAAATAAAATAAATCTTAAAAAAAAAACCTGGATTGGCCTAGAAGATTTATATATGCAACATAAAAATAAAACCAAACAGAAGGTTTTGCTACATTAACTTAAATCTGGATTAGAGAGCCCTGAGGAATAGAATTCATGTCTATACATCCTTTGCTCTCTACTCAGAGGTGTGGTTGGGAGAGACCTTCCCAATTACAGTAGTCCACTCCTGCAATGCCCTACTCATTGTCTTGTGCTTTCAATGACACTTGTAACTAGCTATCAGTACACAATACATTTATTTATTTTCTTCCTCCCCATATTATTATGACCTCCAAATAGGAAATATTGGATGCTGTATGTTGTTACCACTGAATTCTAGCACCTAGAACAATGTTCAACACATAGGCTAAGGTAACCATATAACTTAATGTCAAAACACCAAAAAAAAAAAAAAGGAAACTGTAGTAATAATTACACAATATTTTCTGCTGTAAATTGTGCCAGTTTCAGAAAATAGGAACTAAAGTCAGCCTATTCTAAACCCACATTGAATCTATTACCATCAAGTAAGAGAAGTTGAATGAAATGACTAAATATAGAACAATCCTCTCATTTATATTATCGAAGGGTATGGCCTACAGAAATTATTTCATCAACAGCGAGAGATCTTAATAGGAAACACCCTGTTAACCCATCCTAAACTTCCAGTAACTCAATGTTATCAATTAGGAGGTATTTACTGGCACCCCAAAAAGTCCACCCAAGGGAAACTTAACAATATCTTAAGACATTGCCATTTGCCAAAAGTGGGAGGGTGGGGAGGAAGTGTTGTAACACAGCAGATTAACCACCACTTCGAATACCCCATCCCTTATTAGGAAACTTGGGATCCAGTCCCACCTGTGCTTCCAATTTCTTGTTCATGAGCACTCTGGGAGGCAGTAGATGGCTCAAGTACTGAAGTCCTTGCCACCCATTTGGGAGATCTGGATGATGTCCTGGGATCTTGTGGGAATTTGGGGAGTGAACTAGTAATTGGAGTTTGGCCTCTCTCTCTCCCTCCACCCCCCACCCCATCTCTCTTTGAAACACATACACACACACACACACACACACACAGAGACAAAACACCCCCTCCCACTTTCTTTTTATGTTGGCAATAGATATACTGATTTGGCTCTTTCTAGATAAGTAAACTTAGGCAAACCTAATATAAATATCTGTCACTCTTCCTTTCAAATAAACAAAAAAGTGTGAGGGTGCTAAATGGCATCTATTAAGTAGAAACCAGGGATGTTGCTAAATATCCTATAATGCAAAAGATAACCCCACCACCAACAAACAATTATCCAAACCAAAATGTAGCAATGCTGAGGATAAGGACCCATGTGGTAATGAAAGAAATGACATAAGAAAATATTAATCCTACCTTCTTCTTTTCCTCCATTTTCCTCGCACTGGCCTCTTGACAGGAGGGGTCTTGCTGTAGCCCTGTGACTCCAGGACGCATGGCCTTTGGGCCACGTGCTCTAGGCTTCCTTGCCTAGATGCTCTTCCACGTGGCTGGTTCCTGGTGCTCAGTATAAACCCAGATTTACCCCTTTCTCTTAGATAAAAATCTCACTCTCCTATGCATCTTTTGCATTAAATAAAAGTTTAAAATGTAAAAAAAAATTAATCCCATTCGACCCAATTTTAATCTCATCATTCTCCCCATTAAATATTTTACTATTTCATATTATTACATAATTAAAAATTTGTGAAGTCTCTTTTTTCACCTTGACCCAGGTCAGAGCTGCTATTCACTAGATATGGATTGCTGGGAGAATGGAAGGAGACTAAAAAAAAAAAAATGATTTGCAAAGAAGGAGAAATTTTGGGAATATGTCCAGTTAATCTCCTTGAGGAACCTGCTGCATGCTAAATAGAGTATGACTATCACATACAATATCATACTATGTACAGATAATGTGGATTTATCCATTTTATCAAATAATAATATGTAAGTTTCAGAATGCTTGCGAGACTTCAGAAAAATTTCCTGACACTGTCTTATTTTATCCTCAAACCTTCAGGTATAACCCCTAATATCAAAAAAGGAATTTAGCAACAAAAAGATATAATTTGCCCAAGATTACATATCTAGAAATAGCCAAATCAGTGTAAGAGTCCCCCATAGGCCGGTGCCATGGCATAGTGAGTTAAGCCTCTACCTGCAGTGCTGGCATCCGATATAGACACTGGTTCTAGTCCTGGCTGCTCCTCTTCTGATCCAGCTCTCTGTTATGGCCTGGGAAAGCAGTGGAAGATGGCCCAACTGCTTGGTGCCCTGCAGCCGTGTGGAAGACCCAGAGAACCTCCAGGCTCCTTGCTTCAGATCAACCCAGTTCTGGCCTTTGAGGCCATTAAAGGAGTGAATCAGCAGAAGGAAGACCTTTCTCTCTGACTCTCCCTCTCTCTGTCTGAAGCTCTATCTCTCAAATAAATAAATAAAACCCTTAGAAAAAAAGAGTCCACCATTGAAAAATAAAAAAGAAAAGAAAAAGAGAGTAGGAGTAGTATTATTTGGGTGGCTGATAGAAACTTCACTTTTTTTTTCTTTTTTTGACAGAGTGGACAGTGAGAGAGAGAGACAGAGAGAAAGGTCTTTTTCCATTGGTTCACCTCCCGAATGGCCGCTATAGCCGTCACACTGCGCCGATCCAAAGCCAGGAGCCAGGTGCTTCCTCCTGATCTCCCACGAGGGTGCAGGGCCCAAGGACTTGGGCCATCCTCCACTGCCTTCCCGGGCCACAGCAGAGAGCTGGACTGGAAGAGGAGCAACCAGGACAGAATCCAGTGCCCCAACCAGGACTAGAACCAGGGGTGCCAGTGCTGCAGGCGGAGGATTAGCCTAGTGAGCCACAGCACCAGCTAAAACTTCACTTTTATTAAAAAAAAAAGGAATTATTTATTTATTTGAAAGAGTTACACGGAAAGAGAAACAGAGGCAGAGAGATAAAGAGATCTTCCACTTGCTGGTTCACTCCCCAGTTGGCCGCAATGGCTACAGCTGCATCAATCAGAAGCCAGGAGCTTCTTCTGGGACTCCCACGTGGGTGCAGGGGCCCAAGAACTTGGACCATCTCCCACCGCTTTCTCAGGCCATAGCAGAGAGCTGGATCAGAAGTGGAGCATCCAGCATTGGAACCAGTGCTCATATGAGATGCTAGCACTGAACGCAGCAGCTTTACCTGCTATGCCAGAGCGCTGGCCCTGAAACTTCACATTTGTTTAGTGTACAGAATATACTATGCAGTTAATGGTATTTCACTTAATCCTCACAGCCATTCTATATGGCATCATTATCCTGATTTTACTAACATGGGAATGGAGGCTGAGACATACTTCTTATGACCGAGAAAAGTCTCCTCACACCACATCTTGCTTTTTCAAAAAAAAAAAAAAAACAAAACCCTATGTTGCTTCTATATTTATGCATAATACTTTTATTTATTTTTATTTTTATTATTTATTTACTAATTTAATTCAATATGCATTAATTTTAATATATGCACAAAAAGTGAGACACAATCCTAGGCCCAAGTAAAATAGCTTTGAACAAAACATAGTGTCTGCCTAAAGGAATTTAATTGCACTTAAAAACAAAACAAAAAACTTGTTTAGATACTCATTTCCTTCTCCCTGGGAACTGAGCCATTACCCAGCCATTCACCCTGAGAGCACCAGCTGGCACATGGTGTTGAGGGGTGTCGGGAAATTACTGTGTAACTCTTCACAAATTATTTTTGCTTTGTTATGTTGTTGTGAAAATGGCATGGAGTTAAAAGAGTGAGGTAAACTCTTTCAGAATTTATCTCTAAGAATGAGACTGGTTTAGAAAAGTTAAACTACTAGTAGCACCACTGCTCATTCTTTATGCCAAGTAAAATGTAAGGAGGCCCTTAACAGTAAGAATAAGAGGAATGAGCCCATCAGGTTAAATAAGAATGAGTAATCCAGGCAACTTATGGAAACAGACATGCAAAAAAAGAGTATACATTTTCAGCAAAAAAGAAAACCACATAATCCTATCCCATCATCAACTTTCCTTGAGAGGCAAAAAGCCATCTCAAGTATAACGTATATATTATGAAAAGCTTCTAGTTTTTGCCTTGAGTCAAGTAGAAGGAAATTGGTCTCCTGCATTTGAACTGTAAGTCAAAATTCTGCCTTGAATTCCAATTGAATTCATTTATGTGTCCGTCAAGTAATGATAAATGTTAGAAAGTTAACGTGGGAGGGACAGCGTGATGGAAGATTCCACTTTTGATAAAGTGTTAATGGAAGGACGCCCAAAGCTCCATACAACTTAAGGAGTATACTATCTGCAAAAAACGTCCTGGACA
The DNA here is from genome assembly GCF_051225735.1 of Oryctolagus cuniculus. Lineage (NCBI taxonomy): Eukaryota > Metazoa > Chordata > Mammalia > Lagomorpha > Leporidae > Oryctolagus > Oryctolagus cuniculus. The sequence goes on from NC_142874.1 coordinate 64,577,775, forward strand.
AAAAAGTAGGCCATGCAGAGACCTTGAAGTGGGTGGCACCCTGGAGTTTGAAGGCACATCAAGGAAATCAGGGTGGCTGGAGTGAAGTTTGCCAAGAGAGAAAACAGAATGAGATAATGTCAGAAAGGAAGACAGAGGGAAAGATTGCTTAGGCAGGGCCTTGAGGGCCAAGCAAAGGATAGAGTACAGTAGTAGCATGATGTTTTTGGTAAAAGAGTACAGTACCTGCTAGGCAAAATTAGGTACTGTGAGAAAAGAATACTGGGGGCGGGGGGGGACTAGTTAGTTCACACTCCTAGGATGAAAATGGTGAGGAGCAGAAGAGTTATAGACCTATTTCTCAGAGCATTTAGGATTTGGATACATGGTATATGAGGTATGAGAAAAAAAGACAGGTAAAGAATGACTCCTCAATGTTTGGATTAGGTAATTGGCAGAAAGAATTTCATTTACTGAGATGAGGAACACTTATGGACAAGAAAACTGTGAGAAAATTCTTTAATTCATTTTTTTAAAGTGGAGAGACATAATGAGAGAGACAAAGAAAGAGACTGAGATAAGCTAAGTAGATGATAAATAGATGATTGAGAGAGAGAGAGAGAGAGAATGTTCTCATTCACTGGTGCATTTCCCAAATGCCTGCAACAGTGCAGGAATGGGGCAGAAACAGTCAGGAACTCAGTTTAGGTCCTCCATGTGTGTGAGAGGGACCCAACTATTTGAGCCAGCACTACTGCCTCCTGGGATACACATTAGTGGGAAGCTAGAGTTAAGAGCCATGGGACACGTGCTGTGGTGCATTGGTTTAAAGCCCAGCCTGCAGTGCCAGCATCCCACATGGGCACTGATTCTAGACCTGGCTGCTCCATTTCCAATCCAACTCCCTGCTGATGTACCTGGGAAAGCAGTGGAGGATGGCCCAAGTGCTTGGGCCCCTGTACCTGCACAGGAGACCCAAAAGAAGTTCCTGGTTCCTGGCTTCAACTCAGCTCTGCTCTGGCTGTTATGGCCATTTGGGGAGTGAACCAGTGGATAAAGACCTCTCTCTCTCTCTCTCTTTCTCTCTCTCTCTCTCTCTCCCCTTCCTCCCTCTCTCTCTCTCTCTTTCTTTCTCTCTCTCCCTCCCCCCTTCCTTCCCTCCCTCCCTCTCTGTAACTCAAATAAATAAAATAAATCCTTAACAAAAATAAATAAGAAAATAAATAAATAAAGAGCCATAGCTGGGTAACAAACCTGGGCACTCTGATGTGGGATGCAGGTGTCTTAACTGCAAGGTTAAATGCATACTCCAAAAGTTCAGTTTTTTTATGTGCCAGATCAAGTTGAAAATTAGATAGGAAAGTCTAAGGTTCACGGTTGAGATCAGGGCTAGACATATGTGTTGGAACACCCCATGGAAAAGGTACTTTGTAAAGCTCTAAGATTGGATAAGATCACAGAGATAGGGAAGAGCAAAGGGCTGAACTCTAAAACCTCCTGAATGTTTGATGTTTGGGAAGATGAGGTTAATTCAGAACAGTGAAGATTACTGAGGTGTGAGGAGAATAAAGAAAAGGCCAATGAGAGACTTTCCAGAGAGAAGGAATAATGAGCAATGTCAATGTTCATTTGGAATACAGGAACCATGGAATTAGCATCATTAAGGTTATTAGAGACACTGGTTAGAATAGTTTCTGTTGGGTGGGGACAAAGCCTATTAAAGTGGCATAGACAACAGTGGGGAAAATGACAGCTATGTTGAGGAGTCTCTTTGCCAAGGGGAGCATCAGAAATGAGATGTGGTTTGAGGGAGAGTCAAAGGAGCTATTGAAAAAATAGATATATATAAAGATCACGAATCCTAAACTAAAATCCAAAATTTCCCAGGTTTATTTTAGTATCTTTCCCACATGCAGCTGCCCATCAGTATAGGTGGGCCAGTCAATATTCTTGTTATCTACCTCTCTTTCAACATGGAGACTTCAGAGGCAGGCATTTGACTCAGCAGTTAAGACACTGCTTGGGATGGTCATATCCCACTTCAGAGTGCCTGGATTCTAGTCCTGGCTCTACCTTCAATTCCAGCTTCCTCCTAAGGCACAGTCTGGGAGGCAGCAGGTGATGGCTGAAAGTATTCAGATCCCTATCACCCATTTGAGGGAAGAAGACTAAGTTCTGGACTTCTGGCTTCAGCCTGGCCTAACGAACACTGTTGTGGGTATTTGGGAATGAACCAATAGATGGAAGACTGATCTCTCTCTTTCTTTCTCTCTCTCTCTCTTTCTTTTTTTTTTTTTGACTTTTATTTAGTAAATATAATTTTCCAAAGTACAGTTTATGGATTACAATGGCTCCCTCCCCCATAACTTCCCTCCCACTCACACCCCTCCCATTTTCTGCTCCCTCTCCCATTCCAATCACATCAAGATTCATTTTCAATTATCTTTGTATACATAAGATTGATTTAGTATATATTAAGTAAAGATTTCATCAGTTTGCACCCACACAGAAACACAAAGTGTAAAGTACTGTTTCAGTAATAGTTATAGCATTACTTCACATTGGACAACACACTAAGGACAGATCCCACATGAGAAGTAAGTACACAGTGACTCCTGTTGTTGACTTAACAATTTGATACTCTATGGCCGGCGCCGTGGCTCACTAGGCTAATCCTCTGCCTTGCGGCGCCGGCACACCAGGTTCTAGTCCCGGTCAGGGCGCCAGATTCTGTCCCGGTTGCCCCTCTTCCAGGCCAGCTCTCTGCTGTGGCCCGGGAGTGCAGTGGAGGATGGCCCAAGTCCTTGGGCCCTGCACCTCATGGGAGACCAGGATAAGTACCTGGCTCCTGCCATTGGATCAGCGTGGTGCGCCGGCCGCAGCGCACCAGCCACGGCAGCCATTGGAGGGTGAACCAACGGCAAAGGAAGACCTTTCTCTCTGTCTCTCTATCTGTCCACTCTGCCTGTCAAAAAAAAAAACAAAACAAAACAAAACAAAAAAACAATTTGATACTCTTGTTTATGGTGTCAGTAATCTTCCTAGGCTCTAGTCATGAGTTGCCAAGGCTATGGAAGCCTTTTGAGTTCGCTGACTTCGAGCTTATTCCGACAGGGTCATAATCAAAGTGGAAGTTCTCTCCTCCCTTCAGAGAAAGGTACCTCCTTCTTTGAAAGCCTCGTTCTTTCCACTGGGATCTCACTCACAGAGATCTTTCATTTAGGTCTTTTTTTTTTTTTTCAGGGTGTCTTGGCTTTCCATGCCTAAAATATTCTCATGGGCTCTTCAGCCAGATCTGAATGCCTTAAGGGCTGATTCTGAGGCCAGAGTGCTATTTAGGACATCTGTCATTCTATGAGTCTGCTGTGTATCCCGCTTCCCATGTTCTATCATTCTCTCCCTTTTTGATTCTATCAGTTAGTATTAGCATGAACATGGCAGTCATGAAAAGAACATGCAAAGTGTGATTTTGTGGGAAAAGGGTGTTTCAAGTGGAAAGACATTTTAAATGGCAAATGTAATTAATTCCTTGCAGGTGACAATTTTAAGAGTGTTGTGGGAACAGTGGAAGTATACTGATTGATGGCTCAGGAAGCTGATTAGTCCTTGTCTAAGCTTGGAGATGATAAAGTAAATGTAAATTCTGATTAGAAGGAACCCAATAAAGAGGAAGAGAGTGAACATTCAGAATACAGTACTCAATGCCACAAGGCCCTTGACTAGATAAAGAGCATGGTAGACATAATAGCCTTGCATAAAAATCAAAGGTAAAGAATGCTATAGTAAAAAGAGAGGTAAGATAGTTTTGCAGATTAACCAGTGGAATTGCTTTCTGATGTCCTCGGATTTCTCTGTGGTATAAATATTCACCAACTCCTTTACCTCTTACCTAAACTATTGTACAAGTCTCCTGAGTTTTTATGGCCCCATATTCATCCTTCTGTAAGTCAGCTCCACCTATTGTCCGTGAGTTGCCTACAAAGCTAGGTAGGCTGCTCTTCCACCTCTACGCTCCTCCCTCTGCATCATGTGTTTGTCATCTATGTCTTTAAACATGCACTACCCTTGTCCCATTGTGCTTTTAACTACCCTTGTTTTGAGGGGACAGCAGCTTATTCATTTTACCCACCTTGTTGCCTAGTCCAGTACCTAACACATAATAGTTGCTTGCTGCAAATTATTGAATATCCATGTACTAACTAGCATTGGGAAAATATCACAGAGAACGTTCAGATAAACTATTTCTCGGGTAATAGGTAAATAAGCCTATCTTCTTATTTTTCTTTAACTCTTGTTCCAAACTATATTTATATTTGTCTTTATTGTCTAGGAATTTCTGGTGAAAATTATATACTTATACTTGACTAGATTAGGAAGTTTTTTTAGACATAACTTATGCTGTGAATTATCTAGGTCAATCAAGCCAGCTAAGGAGATTTAAGATCATCTCTGTTATCCAGTGATAACACCGACATCTAGTGGTTATTAATCTGAATTTTGGTTATCCATTCCATTCCCTCAGAGGACATAGCTAGTTAAAAAAAATTGTGAAGCACTGTATAAGCACTAGCTCAAATATGACAGGTGTTGTTAGTCAAATTCAGAAAAATATACTCAGAATGGGGGATATTTGTAAAATAAATCATTTCTGAAAAAAATGCAGCAAGAATCTAGAAGGTAAGCTGCAAAAAGTTACTTTCTGAGGTCCCAAATCAGTGGAATGCATAATTTTCTGTGGAACACTAGTTTCACAATGCCTTCAGCGAATGTACAGTGGCAATTCTATGATCAAATGAATAGCCAGCTTTTCCATCCCTACCCTCCAACTTTGCCACCTTTACTTGCCTCCTCAGCACTTGCACCACTTGACACACTGTTTATTTTACTTATTTAGTTGTTTATTGTCTGTATCCTCCACTGAACTGTGAACTCCAAAAGGGCAAGGGTTTTTATCCATTTTTGTTGAGCTTTCTTTTTCAGTATATTTTCTTTTTGCAATATTTCCAAACTTGGAAGAATGCTTGGCCTATAATAGAATCTCAGTGAAAAATGTGTGATTGACTTAATTGAATTGGGAAAGTATTGGGTAAAACAGAGTTAAATGAAATTTTCTACTGTAAGAATTTTCACCGCCATTAATATATTAGTGTGCATAATGAATTGCAAAGGGATGTATATAACATTAACATTTCCTAAATATCCTTTCTCCTACCAATCCTCTTCACACAGCAGGATTAGTGTTCCACTGAACATATCTTGTTTGACCTAGGGGCGTAAAATCCCAAATTCATTCAAATTAAATGCTGAAGTTCCTGCCATTCTTGCTGGTACACATATTTAAAATTATTGTAATAAAGAGAATACACTAAATTTCAGAGAAACCACAGCACAAATTTTATCTTTGATATTGAGTCAAATAATACAAAGAGGACATAAAATCTATTCCAGTGAATGGCCTATGACTGACCATGTTTAAATGACATTTATCTGAATTCTATCTCCTTCTAGCCTCAAGGATTATCAAATAGAAGTATGAATTGAATAGGAAATAAAAGAGAGAGCTCGTCATATGGTGAAATAAAGGTTCCACAGAACAGCATAGCAAAATCATTGCCCTCTTTCATCAGAGAAAACACGAGGATGATACAAAAGAAAGATAAGTCATTTTAATGGCTACATATTTAAAGCAACCAAAATCCTGTATGATAAACTTTAGGGATGGCACTTGCAAACTACATAATGAAAAACCATGACCTCTTAGCATCCGAGGCCCATTTTACTGTAGCAAAGCCCTTTTTCTTTTATCCCATTCTTATTTGATCAGCTACACAGGGGAATAGAGAGGATCATTTCTGGAAAATGATTGCATGGTATTGTCATCACAGCATGCTTGCCATCTTTCACAGGGAGAACAGGCCATTCACACAAGCATGCACACTTTGTAAAATCCATAGGAACACTGAGGAATGCAGCATAAAATTCAGGTTGTATTATCCATTACAAGACAGAGCTAGGGTCTGCACAGTCAAGTTAAATTGCCTGTCATCTTTTCACATATTGAGCTAGTCATAGACTTTGCATTACTGTTTAAAGCACTGTATATTTAACAGTCAATCTCTTTAAAATAGAAATAATTTTTAAAATAGCTACCAAAAAGTAGGTAATAGGGACTTTTGAAATAGGTTGCTTTTCCAGTGGGAATAATTGCCATCAGTCCAGGTTTAACATCCAAATCCTTCCAGGAATTCTGGAAAACAAACTGACCAAACAGTTCATCTCTTTACTAAGCACTGCCTCCTCCTATACTTTTGTGCGTGGCAGCACATCTGTGTTGAAATCCCTAGCTCAGCCATTAACTGGTCACTAATCTGCCCAATTCATGTAGCCTCTTTTTTTGACCTCTATTCTGCATACAACTGGAATTTTTAAGTCTGGCCCTATCTTCCTCAAAGTCTGTGAAATAATGGATTTGAAAGCATTTTGTGAAACTGCAACCCACATTTCGGTGGGGGATGCAAAGAGAGACCAAGGAAAAAGCATGTCATGAAGGTAGCATTGGACTTCCTACACCAGGACTAGGCAGACATCCAAACAATGATCTTGCCATTTTGCTGTTTCAGCTAGTGTGAGAGTAGTATTAAAAGCAATTAGAATAGGAAGCTACACCCTACCTGGGTAACTCCTTAGTACATTAAATAGGCAGCCAATGTTAATGAATTCACTTCGTATCTTCAAATTGTTAACAGGCTAGAAGAATATCAAGATGTCAGTTCATAGACTATCAAATATGAAGCTTTCAATAATCTGGCTTACAATAATGGGCTGATGAATTAATTACTTTGGGAAAAATGTTTTAAGAAATTGGTTCCAACCTGAGTGTATTTCAAGGACAGAGCAGTATGCTAATTTATGTGTCCACCTGATCCATGGATGCCCAGACATCTGGCAAAGCATGATTTCTGGGTGTGTCCATGAGGATGTACTCAGATGAGAATGGCATTTCAGTTAGTGAACTGAATGAAGAAGATCCCCACTTCACCAGAGTGGGTGGGCATCTTGCAGTCCACTGAGGAATGGTGAATTCACTCCTTCTTCACCTCCATCTTCTTCAGTCCTTAGCCATCATCGTCAGGACTCCAGGTTCACAGGCTCTCACACAGCCATTGGGACCTCAGCCATTGGCCATCCTGGTTCCTGGTTCTCAAGCTGGAACTACACCTCTGGCTCTCCTGGGCCTCCCATTTACAGTGGCAGATTTTGGGATAGAGCCTCCAGAATTATATTAGTCAATCCCCAGTAATAAATCTCTTCTTACATATCTATATTGCTGTATATGCATATGTATCCACATAATTTCTATTGCTTACTTTTCCTGAACAATGCTAATAGAAGAGTAAAATACACTTTTCTTATGATCTATTCCTGTTGATTCACCCTGTTTCCTCAAGTCTATTCTCTTCCTCACCTAACATCAGCTTTCTCCCTTAAGTAACAGAGACTACATTTTTCCTACATTTCTATTCATACAGATTGATTTTTTCCTTAACTCTACCATTGCAGGATTTTAGATGGCGCCCTTCATGCTTGACATTCTGGACTAGTTCTCGCTACATTCATCAGCTCCCCAAGCACTCTTCCCATTCTACTCTCGCTTCTGGATCTCTGTCACAAAGGAACGCTTTCTCTAAACAGTTTTGAACTTTCTGGCATCCTGCTCTTCTGTTTGCTACTGGCAAATGTGCAATGTACCTTCTCCCACATTGTCTCTTCATCATAGAAGGAAGCAACCAGGCAGAAGGAAAGCCATTTGCTGCTCGTTTTCCCAATTTTTCCAAGGCATAGCGAGTTGTGGATGAGTGTGACTCAATAGGAGGATGAGGGCTGGGAATGAAGCATGGAGATCCATATACAAAGGTGGTCACAGGGTGCTCCTTGTGACTGTGCTTATTACTAGGAAGTGCTATGTTTGATGGAAGAGTGGCAGTTACAGGTAGTGTTTGGGTACTAGAGTCACCGTAGTTCCATCAGCCCCACAATACCACTCAAGTTAATAGCAGTAATTATTTTGGGTACAAGACTAGATCTTTCAATTTGTGTTTATTTGAAAGGCAGAGAGCCCAGCAAAAAGTTTCCATCTACCAGCTCATCCTCCAAATGTCTGTAATGGGCAGGGCTGGGTCAGGCTAAAGCTGAAAGCCACAAATTCAGTCCAGTTCCTTACATGGGTGACAGGTAGCAAACCACTTGAGCCATCACCTGCTATATCCTGCAGTGTACATTAGCAGGAAGCTGGAATGGGGAGCAGAGCCTGGCACTGAACCCAGGCACTCCAGTATGGGATGCGAGTATTTTAACTGCTAGGCCAAATGCCTGCCTAGATTCTTGATTTTTTTTTTTTACTTTTATAAAGTATAGATAAAGGCATTCCTTAAAAATCCTTGTTATTTTTATTGACAATATAAGTAAAAATAAAATAAAATGATGTATTTGCTCTGTAAAACACAGGTCTAAAACTTCAAACTAATCTAACCCCTGATCCCAAACACATATCCCATCCATCCACCCTATGTTTATATTAACAGATGCTGGAGGTCCCTGTTGGTACAGAGCTGTGTCAATGACCCTCATGCTCTGACAAAGAATTGAGATAGCCTCTCACTTTGTGTGGTATGAGAAAGGTGTCTGGGGTGCGATGCATGGAGGGAAGATGTAACTCTACCTGCACTTGAAGGTAAGGAACAATTAGAAAAGCCATCAGGATGCTGCTCCCAGGTGCAGTGGTGCCAGCTCTCTGAATTCCCGTCATGAGAGGCTCAGATCAATCTCTGGGGCCCCCAGGTACCTTTCATATAAAAGAATAGAGTTTTTTTCCCTAAAATATAACCGTTGATGTATTAAAAGCTCAGTGAGTTTAGTCACTTTTTATCTTCCCCTTTAAATCTGAATGATTGTACTGAGCTTTTAAGGTCTGTGCCAGCTAACTAGGGCATTTTAGTAATCTATTTTTAATATGTACCAACTTCTGTTCTTTTTAGTTCTGCCTTAAGACATACTTTTATCTTTACTGGTATGCAGAGATCATCAAAAAATATAAGTCCTCCATTACATGACAACTCATAATGAGTCTTAATGAAGCTTGGGAACAGCTGTTGAAAAACTCCCGTTGAATAGCTTCCTAAGCAGCATTCACTTATGATAGCCTTTCTGCTGCAACATTGCCTGAATCTCAGAACTCACCATACATGTAATGAGAAGGGTGAGGATAAAATCTTCCTCCAGTTTCATTAGGTATTTTATTTGCATCAGAATGCTAATACACTATTATGAATTAGTGCACTATGAACCATCAGCTCAATGCCGTTCACCTTTTTAATTATATTCCTTTATGGAGTAGAAAAAGAGTAAATGTTACTATGCAAATTTTTTAAGAACTCATGTCCTCAGTGAAAATGAGAGGCGGAGACACAACCCAGAGCAAACTCACTTCTTAATTATATTGGAAACACATTGCAACTGCAAAATGTTGAAAATTAAGCTAAGCTCACCATCTGAAATTTAAAGGATTTCAACTTCACTGTGTAGGTTAATGTGTGTGAAGAACAACTAAAACAAACTTCCAATATGAACTCAATCTCCTTATTTTTTCCATTTACACTTCCAAATGGACTCATCTAGCTACCCTAATTTTTCTTTCTACATGTCGAGAGTCTTAGAAGAGAAGTTAATGGTCATGAGAGTTTCATCATCTTATTTACTCTTATGCTTCTCATTACTGCAAATGGATTTTTCTTTTTCTTTGAATTTTAACTGATTCATCTTATACAAGTTACATTTGAGTTGAAACTATTTCCTCTCACTTTTAGCCAAATAATTGACCTGCTTGATGCCAAGTACAGAAATATACTTTCACCTAGCAGAGTACCTGATGCAGAAATAGACAGTGATGATTTGCTTACTCAAGGAACAAGTCTCTGCCTCTGACCCTTACAATACTCAAGTCCTTTACATGTTTCTTAAATTTTCTGCCTGGTTGCTTAAGCCTTGATGTGGAATTTAATTAGCCAACCACATCAGGCTCTGGTGAATTTTCCATGCTGAATGTACACAATAGCGCGATGTAGTAGTTAGATATTCATGAAATCGTCTATTTTTACTACTCTTTCTTGAATTTCTTCTTTTTATTATCTTTGCTATTTTACTCCTACATATATTTTTTATATATATATATATATATATAAATGTTAATAGGTACATATTTTTAAATTTGAGATGCCTGGAGACAGAGAACTCCCACCCATATGTTCATTTCCCCAAATGCCTGCAATGGCCAGGGCTAAGCTGGAAGTCCAGTACTCATTCTAGGGCTCCAACGTGGATGGCAGGGATACAACTACCTTAGTCATTCCATGCTGCCTCTCAGGTGTGCATTAGCAGGAAATTAGAATCAAGAGTGGAGCCAGGACTTGAACCCAGGCACTCCAATATCAGATGTGAGCATCTGAAGCACCATATTAACTCCTAAATCGAATACTGATCCCTACTTCACTTTATTTATTCCTTAAACTTTCCTCATAATGTATTCCAAGATAAAGATATAGCCATGTTTATAAAAATAGATATTATGGTTTTAAATATGGAACTGATAAAAGTGTTTGCCTTTTCTCCTTTGAACAATTACATGTGCAATCACAAAACAAAGTGAACAAGAAATACAAACTCAGTGTCCACCACCAAAGGGAGCAAATGACATCTACAAGTCAAATCACAATAAAAAAAAACAATAAAATCTGCAAAGTATAGTCATTAAAATGAAATATAAGCATGGTAGTAATTCATGAGACTGTAGCCATAGCTACAGTACACAGAAGAAGGCATGTGATTACTCGTCTCCAAAGCAAGTGATGTAAACTTGTGAGCAAAATCAGTATTTCATTTCCATAAATAGTACATGTGCTAGGAACAAGATATTTCCTTACCAGGTTTGACATTTTCTCTAAAAGTAAAGAACAGAGAGCTAGAGGGGCAGGTGCTGTGGCACAGCAGGTTAAAGCCCCAGCCTGCAGTTCCGGCATCCCGTATGGGTGCCTATTTGAGTCCCGGCTGCTCCACTTCTGATCCAGCTCCTTGCTAATGTGCCTGGGAAAGCAGAGGAAGATGGCCCAAGTACTTGGGCCCCTGCGACTATGTGGGAGACCTGGAAGAATCTCCTGCTCCTGGCTTCAGATTGGCTCAGCTCTGTCCATTGTGGCCATTTGGGGAGTGAACCAGCCAATGGAAGACCTTTTTCTCTGTTTCTACCTCTCTTTGTAACTCTGTATTTCAAATAAATAAAATAAATCTTTAAAAAAAAAGAACTGAGAGTAAATGATCTCTCTCTCTCTCTCTCCCTCCCTCTCTCTCTCTCTCTCACACACACACACCCACACACACACTGTTTCTGAGGCAAGCTATAGAGGAGACATGAGTAGGGGGTTTTCTGCAGTGTCAATCTCAATAAAGGATACAAATTAATTAGCATATTATTTTGCTTCATAGATAGAATTTCTGTTAGAATGACTCAAGGATTGGCAAACTTTTTCTGTAGAGAATCAGATAATGAGTATTTTAGGCTTTGTAGACCATGTAGAAAATCTTTGGCTATCTTTGTCTTCAAACCTTTCTTTATAACTTTTATCATATGTTTTATCCAATATGTGGTAGCTAACATAGAACACAGAAAGTAGAGAAATGAAACAGACGTCTTACAATTATTGTTTTTAGCCCTTGTTTATACTCCTGTGTAACTGTGGTCTTTATACTTTTTACTTGTTAAATATTATGGTTAGTGGTGCATTAAACCTGTGATTATAGAGTGGTCTGAAATTATATGTTTGTAAAAATTAAAGAAAAAAAGGAAGGAGAAGAGTTCAGGGAAGGAGAGAGAGATAGAGGGCATTATGGTTATATTCTTAGACTCATACCTATGAAATACATGAAATATATTCTATGTTAATAAAAATTTTAAAAATACTAAATTTATTCTTAGTTTACAATCTGTACAAAAATTAAACTACTGGCTATAATTTTCTGACCTACAACTAAAACATGAATCTGATGTCTCTTTCAATAAGAATAACAAAAAACATGTAAGTAGTTGGTCTGGAAAGAATTTCATTCAAAGATGAACAACAAAGGACCATAATAAACATTTGTATAACAAAGTGACACAAAGAAGCAAAGAAAGGAGAAAAACAAACAGCAGAAAAATTGCATGCAAAAATAATTTTACATAGAAGAGATAAAAATATTAGAATTTTGTAGAAATACAATAAAGTAATCACTTGTATACAATCACAGCAGAGAAACAAAATACATTTATAATGTACACTCAATCAGAAAATAAAATTTATCACCTTTTTCATAATTTTGTTAATAGTCCCTACAACAGTGTCAGGTTCACACTGTCTCATATGTATTTTTTATCGAATAAATGGGAAAGTAACTAAAGGAAAAAAATAAGTTACCAAACCTTAGAAAAGAGGTAAATGAAATGAAGGACACTTTGGGAATAGCACACAGGATATTAGACAGTTGTGAAGACTGTAGAATACAAAACATGAGAAGCAAAGGATTTATAAAGGACAAAAAGGATGGGAAAATGATATATGTAAGAAAAAAGCAAAAGATATACAACATTTTCACAGAAGGACTTTCTCCCCTAGAATGTTAAAACATGAATAGAATAGAACAAATACAAAGATTAAAATTCAGGTACTTTGCTGAAAGAGAAAACTTCACAGGTTCAAACAGTGCACCCTGTCTTACCAGAAACAAGTGATTTCAAAAATCCTAAAGTTTATAGATGTGTTGTACTTTAAACACAAAGAAAAATGGGACCAGCATTTTTGCACAGCCAGTTAAGCCATAGTTTGTTATTCCAGCATGCTATATCACAGCACTAGTTCCAGTCCTGACTGTTCCACTTCTGATCCAGTTCCCTGCCAATGTGCACAGGAAATAAGCAGAAGATGGCCCATGTACTTGTGCCCCTGCCGCCTGCTTGAGAAACTCAAGTGGAGGTCCTAGCACCTGGCTTCATCATGGGCAAGCCCCAGCTTTTACAGGCATTTGGGGATTGAACCACAAGATCGAAGATATTTCTCTCTCTCTCTCTCTTCTCCCTTTACTTCCTCCCTCCGCATCACTCTGCTTTTCAAAAATTAAATGTTAATCTTTCAAAAACAGATGAAGAATGAATTATTTGAGCATCCATGATAAAGGAGCAAGCCAAAAATGAGACTGGTATCAGACTTCCTTCTCCAAGGCACCATTAAATATTAAATTTTTGAGGAGATTGACAGAGTGTGATTCAAGAACTTAATTACTATTTATATTATTAATCAAGTGTTAGAAGGCCTCAAAAAGCTTATGGAAAGATGCAAATAAAATGGACTCATTTGGGTGCAAATATTTTTAGTATCAATGCATAATTTTTTTCATAATACATGTTTTTCATGAACTTTTTGAAGAACCCTAATATGCATAAGTTTTCAAAATATTTTGATCGAAATAAACATGTCCTTTAATGTCTTTTCATGAACTTTTTGAAGTCCCCTCTATCAAGTTAATAGATGAATAACCCTAAATTGGCAATGCCTTGGTGCCTCCTTGGAGAAACTACTACAGGAGTAGCTTTGGGGCAAGCTCTGTGGTGCAGCAGGTTAAAGCCCTGGCTTGAGGTGGTGGCATCCCATATGGGTACCAATTCTAGTCCCGGCTGCTCCTCTTCCAATCCAGCTCTCTGCTATGGCCTGAGAAAGCAGAAGAAAGCCCAAGTCCTTGGGCCCCTGCACCCACTTTGGAGACCCGGAGGAAGCTCCTGGCTCCTGACTCCTGGCTTCAGAAGAGCTCAGCTTTAGCCATTAGCCATTACGGCCATCTGGGGAGTAGGCCAGTGGATGGAAGACCTCTATTTCTGTCTCTACCTCTCTCTGTAACTCTGTCTTTCGAATAAATAAAATAAATCTTTAAAAAAAAAAAAAGGAGTCGCTTCAGCCAATTCTGGAGAGAATGGAGAAGCAAAGGCAAAGTGACTGATGGTGAGCACTAGGTCTACACTTAGACTAGGAACGGAACAAATGTACAGATTGTTGTTACACAAGTGCCACATCCAGTTATGCAAAATGTCATAAAGAACAAAAACTGAAAAGAGAAGAGATAAAGAAATAGAAGATAGTATCTGTACTGATTTGCTCCTTTCGTGGCTTGAACTATGAAAGCCACAAAATATATGTACAAAAATAGTGCTATATTGGCAGGAACAGAAATGAGCATCAATATGAAAATGGATAAATAATTTAAATATCTATTTAAGAGACTACTGTGTCCATGAAAAGAATAAAAACATGTTACAAACATGGACAACTTCTAAAACATAAGGTGACAGGCATTTGATTCCGTCATTAAGATTTTACTTGGGATACCCACATCTATAACAGAGTACCAGATTCGAGTCTCGGTTCTGCTCCTGATTCTAGCTTCCTGTATGCCCTGAGAGGCAACAAGTAATTGTGTCCCTGTCACCTAAGTGGAAGACTCAAATTAAGGTTCTGTCTCCCAGCATAAGCATTGCCAGATCCATCTGTTGCAGGCATTTGGGGCATGAAACAGTGAATGAAACATCTCTCCCTCCTTCTCTGTCTGTGCCTTTCAAATTACAAATAATTTTTAAAAGATATGTTGCTCTGTTTGTTCTACATAAGACTACTGGTTGAACTCTGTAATCAATGCACAATCATTCTTAGGCGTCTAAAATTAACAGAAAAGTGATCTCTGTTAAACATAGGAGTGGGAATAAGAGAGGGAGGAGATATATAGGACGGCACATGCTCACTCAGACTTACCTCCAATGGTGGAACTAGAAATGTGCCAGGGGATTTCAACTCAACCTTACCAAGGAGGCAGGTACCAATGCCAGTGCACTTGGTAAAGTGATAAGTATAAATACACAACCGATCAAAAAGATAGGGTATGTGTCGATGAGATTTCACAAATAAGACCAGTGTAAGCAACTAATGAAGGATAGAATTAAAAGGGAGAGAATGATCCTGCAGAGGAAACAGAACACACAGCAGACTCATAGAATGGCAGCACTCCTGCCTCAGAATCAACCCTTGGGACATTCGGATCTGGCTAAAAGGTCCATGAGAGTCTCACAGGCATGGAAACCCTTGACACGGTGGCAAAAAACAATCTAAATGAAAGATCCTGGTGAACAAGACCCAGCAGAAGGAACAGGCCATCAAGGAGAGAGGCGCCTTTCTCTGAAGGGAGGAAGGAACCTCCACTGTGATACGCCCTTGACTAAACAAGTTCAGAGTCGGTGAACTCAAGGGGCTTCCATAGCCTAGACAGCTCATAGCAAGAGTCTCGGGTGATTGCTGACATCATAAATAAGAGTGCCAACTGTTAAATCAACAACGGGAGTCACTGGGTACATGCTCCCCACGTAGGATCTCTGTCTTTAATGTGTTCTACTATGAAACTTAAAAACAACACTACTAGTCGAACAATACCCTATACCTTGTGCGGTTCTGTGAGTGCAGTCTGTTGAAATCCTTGCTTAGTATATACTAAGTTGATCTTCAGTATATGAAGGTAATTGAAAATGAAACTCGATGAAGGGCGGGATGGGAGAGGGAGTGGGAGAGAGGAGGGCCACGGGAGGGAGGGAGGTTGTGGGGGGTAGCCACAATAATACAAAAGCTGCACTTTGTAAATTCACATTTATTAAATAAAAAAATAACAATATAACAAACAAAAAAAAGAAAAAAAAAGAACTTAATACTTTACCCTTTTAGTATTTTTTATGTTCTACTTAAAACTATTGGTTGAACTCTGTAATTAATACACAATTACTCTTAGGTGTTTAATTACTGCTATAACTAGTACTCAAATAGTATTTTACACTTTGTGTTTCTGTGTGGGTGCAAACTGTTAAAATCTTTACTTAATATATGCTAAATTGATCTTCTGTATGTAAAGATAATTGAAAATTAATCTTGATGTGAATGGAAGGGGAAAGGGAGTGGGAGAGGGGAGTGTTGTGGGTGGGAGGGAAGTTATGGGGGGAGGGGAAGCTATTATAATCCATAAGCTGTACTTTGGAAATTTATGTTCATTAAATAAAATAAAATTTAAAAAGCCATAAAAAAGAATTAAAAAAAATAAAATAAAAGATATGTTAAGCTTTTTTTTTTAAAAAAAAAAAGGAATGTTGCAGACTAGCATGTAGAGAATGTCATTGTATATGAAAAATAAATAACAGATGATAGTAGATACATAATAGATAGATAGATATATGTAGATGGATATAGACAGACCGATAAGAGACATTCTGTACATGAAGCTGATGTCAATTACATTTTGGTCTACAACAGAAACTTCCCTTATACAGGAAATCATGGGGAAACTAGGTTATGGAAGTGGGAGTAAGTCATGTTTTTCAGTGTATACTTTTTTGTACCTTATGAAACCTATATGTTGTATATATAAATTTCAGTAGAAAAAATGAATTAAATAATTTTATTTGTCATATTTCAGGAAATCATTTCAAATTTTGACATGCCTCATATTGGATGAATGGACTACAAGGAAATGAAGGTGATTCAGAGCTTTTTCCTGAATATGATAATAATCTAAGAGTCCTGTTCAGTAAAATTGTAAGTAGGGATGATGGGGAGTGGAGAAAATGTAGTGTCCAAGTAAATTCATCAGAAAAACATAAAGCAAAAATAAAATCCAAAGGGACATTATTTGTTTATCTAAGGGTAAAAAGATGAATAGGCCAATGCAACAATTCATTCCATTCTACACATAGGAACTACAGAAGGAACTGAATAGCTTAGGCTAACCACAGGACTGGAAAGGGTTCCCTTGACACTAAAACAAAATCCTCTTCCACTGTCAAATTCACTTGAGGAAAATTGCAATGGAAACTCAAGCAGCTCACAGAACCAGAACTGGTCAGACACATTTTTTTCCAATTTGTTGGCTGCTGCCTTGTGTCAGGCGTAGAGGCACTTCTTGCTCTAAGAGGGACCATATCTCTGGGTCCCAGAAGGGCTTTCTATCCTTTCTTTTTTTTTTATGTCATAAAACAAATAAGTTGCTTTAAGTGCTTTAGTGTCAAATATTTAATTTGATTGGCTTCATAATGGCTAAAAGGGAATAATAAACGGTATTGAGTGCTAAAAGCTGTAAATTATCTCGGTAAGTAAGACCTAGCTGGCCATTACTTGGAAATTGTTGTAGTCATTTGGACACACTTCCTCTCCAGAAGGGTATTTGACTCAGAATTTTATATAGGTATGGGAGTGATTGAAACTTCTTTATGAAATGAAAACTATGCACCAAAATAAACTTATCTTTTAATTCCAAATTACACAAACTTTTTGAAGTGCTCTCGCATGTGCAAACACAACCATAGCCAAGAATTTATTTATGTGCTATCTAGCATTTTGTGTAAAATCAAACATTTTAATAAAACATTTATTAGCTAACTATCAGATATGCACACACACACATATATGATGAAATATTTAGGAAGCAAAGTAGGAAACCCTTATTTTAATTTTTGATTAGCAATAACTCTATGCAATTATAGTTTCACCTAATAGAAGTCAAATGGAAATTGAATATAGAGACAGAAACTCCACATTAAACTCAGTTATTAAGCTGCCTCATGCAACCTTCACTTCAGAAAGGGCATCATAAAAATTATTCTTCCCATCTTCCATTTTTTAGCACAGAGAAGAGTGGAGATTTAAAAAAAATGTTCAGACCTGGTTGCAAATTAAAATGTCTTCTCATATTTAAAAAGAGCAAATTACTTCTGTGATGAAAGCATTGCATAATTCCTGAATAGTGTGTTCACTTTTTGTGGTAACTTCTTAATATAAATCATATAATTTAATGTGTTCATTTAAATTCCCATGACTTCTTTCACTTAGCTTTGCTTATTTTACAAAGTAAACAAACATTTAGCTGAAACAGTTTATCTTAGTATAAATTATTTCAGTAATGAGTATTCTCTACTAATTTTAGGTTTAAAAGTAGGGTGGGGGAGTATTTGTGGGGGGAAGGAAGTACAATAAATAAATTGTAATGTTGAGGTGGATTCATTCTGAGAGGAGGAGCGCAGTGGAGGCAAGAGGCGCAGAGTCACCACACAGACCCTGGGAGCGGGGTGAAAGCAGGACAGAGGCAGCAGCATGCAGACTCGTTTATTTCTGTTGGTACAGCAGCTTAAATAGCCAAGGCAGCCAATCTGGTCAAGGGGTAGTCTATGCCCTAATCAATCACAGCCTGTTGCCAGGCAGTTTCTGAAGCCATCCACTTATAGCCTGTTGCCAGGCAGGCTCTGATGTCATGTGATTTCTGAAGCCATCCAATCATAGCCTGTTGCCAGGCAGTTTCCATTGCCAGTGGCCATCTTGGCATGGCCTTCTCATTCAACCACATTGTAAGTCTCAGTGTACACAAAAAAAGATATTTTTATCATCAAAATACTTTGGATTCTAGGAGAACTGCTTGAATATAAGAAAAAGGGACTACAAACGCAAGAGTTATCAATTCTCAGCCTTGGCAAGGATAATGTATATTGTGCTAATTACATCATACATTCAAAGCTCTTGACAGCATCATTCACATGCACATCTTTCCATAACCAAACACAGTGTTTTACATATAGTAGACACTTAGTACATTTTGTGAATGAAGATTACCCGATTCCAGGGGCAATCATTAGGGCAAATTTAGGAGAATCTGCTCCCTTCCTCTTACAACCCCAGTGACAATGACAACAAATACACTAATTTTTAGGAGCAGGGAAGGAAAAAAATAAAAGAAACATATAAAGCCAAAAAGAAAAGCAAATCAGAAGGAAGGTCCTACAAAAAATTGTAGGTAAGATACTAAAAATGTCTAGCAGTCACTTGAATGACTTGAAAATAATTATAAGCTTGCTGTGTCTACTTAACCTAGAAATTATTCATGGAGCAATAGGAAGACAAGCTCTATTATAGAGGAAGTGCTCAATGGTTTGAAGAAAAACAACAATATTATGAATATTGCTAAGGAAAGCCAGGTTTCAAAACTGGATTGGGTTCTTCAGTTTCATCACTTATGCTATAAATAGACATCACAACACTTATGTGACACCCACTTGATTCCCATACTTTTTATATGGAGACTTGAGTTATATGAAGGTACAAAGAGTAATTAGAGAAACTGCTGTTTGAAAAATACAATCTTTTGAAATTCTCACTGAGGTCTTTAATTGTACGTATCAGTAACATCGATGGACTATAAGAATGTACAAGAAACTAATCTTTCTAGTATCACTGGCCCTTCAAGCAGTGGAGGTTATTAGAAGATATTTGGGATTTTCTTCCTGCCTTCAGATTTTAATAGGGGAAAAAAAAGCCCTGGGACAAATAAACCTAGTGTAAGCTAAGCTGCCATTCAAGCACAGTGCATCAATGAACTTCACCTCTTTAGTTTTCATCTTTGCTAAAATCAGTATGTTAGACCAAATGATCCTCTTCAAATATACTTTTCTTATTACACAACTTTCACTACTTAAATTCAAAGAAGCAGAAATTGCAGTCATCATCTAAGTGATTTGATTAGTGCAGTCTTCCTGCCTACATGACCTAGGTGAACATAAATCCTTTGTCCCAAATAAAAACTGTAAATGCCTTGTTAGCCATGTAATTCTTGAAATTATCCTTTTAGCTAACTCCACACAGATAGCATCAAGTGCAGAGCTATTCAGACATCCAACAGGTTAAGCTTCTGCCCTGCCTGTAGTTGTTAGGAATATGTTTTTTTACATAAAGATCTACAATTACTTATACTTCTTATGGCACCTATAGTCATATCTTTATATATCCCTCCCCATTTATTTACTCTGCCTTTGGAAACCATGGGGAGTGGCTGTCTTCTATATTAATCATAATATAACTGACCCATAATGTAGCTCTCTGACACAGAATTTCACTTGTAAAAAATGCTCAAGGAAAAAGCAAGCATAGCTCTTTTGGTGAGATTGTTGATCATTTTATATTTAATATACGACAGGAAATCTGTGTCTGTCAAAGTGATAAATAACTTATTTAAACAATAAAGAATCCTATATAACCCCTAGATTTATAATGGAATCAGTCAAATTTTCTTGTGATTTAGAAATTGTGGACTTACACAATAACTAGAATTTATCTGGAATAATTAAATAATTATTCCTTGGAGAAGGAGAAAGTTCAATTGGAGGTAAGAGGTTACTGGAGCAATAGTGTCAGCACATGAGACAGGAATATATTATTGTCCATGGAATGAAGAGAGATGGGACTAGTGAATGTGTCCATGCAAAATGGTTTACAATAGCTATTTTATTGTTTAAGAGAAGTATAACACAAGCCAAATACAAATTTTGTTTTAATTTTCTAGTATTCAAACTTAGAAAAATAGATAAAGGGGCAGGCACTTGGTCTAGGAGTTAAGAAACTGCCTATGATACCCACATCTCGTCTAAGAGTGCCTGGATTTGATATCCAGCATTGTTCTGGACTCCAAGTTCTTTCTATTGCAGATCCTGGGAAACAGTTGTAATAACTCAAGTAATTGGGCACCTGGCATCCATGTAGGAGACCTAGACTGAGTTCACAGCACCCAGTTTTGTTTGGTTCCATTGCAGATCCATTGTAGGCATTTTATGAGTGACCCAATAGAAGGGAAATCTCTCTCTCTCTCTCTCTCTCTCTCTCTCTCTCTCTCTCTCTCTCCTTCCCTACATCCCTCTTTCTCTATCCCTTTCAAAGAAAAAAATTAAATTCTTGTTAACAATATGGTTTATATAATCCAATGTATTCAAAATATAATCAACATTTTAAAAACTAATTAGACAGTTCATATTTTATCTTAAGCCTTTGAAACCCAGTGTGTATTGTACACTTGGAATATATCTCCATTTGGATTCAGCATTTGTCATGGACTCAACAGCCACATGGAATTGGCAGCAACTGAAATGGGCAACAGAGGTCTAGATAGCAAAGACATGCCCACACAGACCTGTTGAGCTCTTCTTTCACTGAACTACTTGCAGACGTACATACTCACAGAGAGAGAACCTTCCCATCCCTCCCATGAAACATGTTATTCCAGAAATTTCTGTAGGCATGAGACAAACATTAAATTGATTTTTGAAAGACAGTTAAGATAATTACTATTTTTTTTTCATGAAGTGAATAAGTACTGCTTCCCACACTAGGTAGAAATACATGTAAAAAGAAATTTACCTGCAGTCACTGGCCCTGTCTAATGTTAGACACCGAGATGGTTCAGTGGTTTAATGAGTATTATTTGGTAATATTCCAACCATAAACAGAGAAAGATCAAAAAAATTATTTTATTTTTCTATAATTCACTTTTCTATTTCTATAGTCTCATTATTCTTGAATTGTTTATGTATTTGTATTTTTAAAGATTTTTTATTTATTTGAGAGGTAGAGCTATAGACAGAGCAGGAGAACGAGAGAAAGATCTTCAATCTGCTGGTTCACTCCCCAAATGGCTGCAACCGCCAGAGCTAAGCTGACCCAAAGTCAGGAGCCAGGATCCTCTAAGTCTCCCACGCCGGTTGCAGGGGCCCAAGG
This sequence comes from Oryctolagus cuniculus, assembly GCF_051225735.1. Lineage (NCBI taxonomy): Eukaryota > Metazoa > Chordata > Mammalia > Lagomorpha > Leporidae > Oryctolagus > Oryctolagus cuniculus. The sequence goes on from NC_142874.1 coordinate 64,599,446, forward strand.
ACTTGGGACATCTTCTATTGCTTTCCCAGGCCACAGAGAACTGGACTGGAAGAGGTGCAGCCAGGATAGGAACTGGCATCCATTTGGGATACTGGTTCCACAAGTAGATGATTAGCCTACTATGCCATAGCGCTGGCCCCATTTATTTGTTTTAACAAGTATTTATTAGGCACCTGCTATGTGCCAAGATTTGTAAAAGCAATAGGCATAGTTAAAAATTCTTATACCCTTGGAGCACGTGTTCTACCAAAAGGATCACAGATAGTATACAATAAATATAGGTAACAAATAACATGCTCCTTGTCATAAATTTTATTAGTTCCCTCTATGATGATACCTAAAGGCTCAAGTAGATCTAGGTACTTCCTAACAGTGCCAGAATGGCACCTAAAACACAATAGGTCCTCTATAAATGTTTTTTGAATGAATAAATAACAATAAGAGTAAGCTCCTCATCTGTCTTTGGCTGTCTGTATGACACTCACTGAACTATAGACTTTATCTCGGCTAAACAACCACAGTGTTGCCCTCTCCAAATGAGTTATCTGCATCTCGGTGAACTGCCTGTCCATAAGGTCCAATCTATCACCTGCCACCAAGACCACACATTGCACACATTCACTTCTGGTCTACTGCCACTCGTTCTGCTGTACCTGCCCAGAACTGTAAAGATATCCAGGTATACTTCCATAGCTATGTGGCGGTCACAGGATTTGGTGGAGCTCACTGAATCAACTTCAGACTACTCTACCATAGTGCTCCCTGGCTATGGTGGCTCCAGGTTGCTACATGTAAACTAAATCATGAACTCATTCAGAGATGTAATTGAGGTTTTCTTTTTCACTCATCCCTAGAGTTTACCAGGAGTGGTGGGAACATCAGGGCACAGATCTCCTTTGAGAAGCCTCACCCATATCTAACTTCCTTACTTCCCTATTAACCCAGAGAAGATTTTTATCTCTGCTACAGAGAGAAAAAGTGTCAATAAATGAATAATCAAATGAAATCTTTTAGTTTGATTTCTTAAATAACACGTAGACGTCCTACACAACCCATCTCATTTAGTCTAGGGGAATCATATGCATCAGTAAATGTTGCTGTTTTTTCTTTCTGTTTTACTGTTTCTGTGTAATCCCTGACTTTGTTAATACACTGAGGTCAAACTGGGGGAAATACAGAAAATCATATTAACACATACTGATTTTTCACAAGATGATTATGCTCTCTACTTCAAATAAATCTGGTGAAAAAAGAGAAACACTCCCCCAGTTGAAACTCATGACTGAAAAACAATACACAAAACATTCATATACTTTATCCTCATTCTTCATCTGTTTACCCAAAGGTATTGCCCTATAGGTGTACACAATACTATACTCCTGAGTTTAGATACTTTTACTATATTTTAAAGTTTTATTTATTAATTTGAAAGGAATAGATACAGGGAGAGAGAGAGAGGAATGAAGAGAGAGAGAGATGTATTTTCCAACTCCTGGTTCACTCCCCAAATGTCAAAAGGTCACAATAGCTGGGCCAGGGTAAAGCTAGGTACCAGGAGCTTTGTCCAGGTCTCCCGCATGAGTGCAGAGGCCCAACCTTTGGGCCATCTTCAACTGCTTTTCTAGGTGCATTCTCAGTGAGCTGGATTGGAGGTAGAGCAGCCAGGTCTCAAACAGTGCCCATATAGGATGCTGGTGCTGTAGACACATACTTAACCTTCGATGCCACAATGTCAGCCCCTATATATATATATATATATATTTTTTTTTTGACAGGCAGAGTGGACAGTGAGAGAGAGAGACAGAGAGAAAGGTCTTCCTTTGCCGTTGGTTCACCCTCCAATGGCCACCAAGGCTGGCATGCTGCGGCCGGCACACCGCGCTGATCCGATGGCAGGAGCCAGGTACTTATCCTGGTCTCCCATGGGGTGCAGGGCCCAAGGACTTGGGCCATCCTCCACTGCACTCCCTGGCCACAGCAGAGAGCTGGACTGGAAGAGGGGCAACTGGGACAGAATCCGGTGCCCCGACCGGGACTAGAACCCAGTGTGCCAGCGCCGCAAGGCAGAGGATTAGCCTAGTGAGCCGCGGCGCCGGCCAGCCCTTATATACTTTTACTATTAAAATATTTAATGTGGGAAGCCTTGGGCCTAGAACATAAGACTCTGGCTAAGATGTTCATGTTCTATATCAGAGTTCCTGGGTTCAATACCTGCCTCCAGTTCTTGACTCCAATTACTTGACAATTTGCAACCTGGTCGGCAGTGTTGATGGTTTAAGCAGTCAATCTCCTGAAACTCACGTGGGAGACTTGGATTGAATTCTCAGTTCTTAAATTTGGCCCCAGACTAGCACACACACACAGAGAATTAATCAATGGATGGGAGACCTCTATTATTGCTGTCTCTCTTCTGAAATAAAAGTTTACTTTTAAAAATAAGTAAGTTTTAAAATAAGTAAAATATTTATTGTTTATTAAATAGTATTATTGAAATATAATAAACATAAGAAAGCCTTTTATCCTGAGGTTCAGTTAAAGTTATAAATCCATTTGAAAGAAATGAGAAACCATATGACAACTCCCAAGGAGAACCCATGTTATGAACATTACAGGCAAGACTGGGGGAATAACTGAAGCAAGCTCTGAATGCAATGGCTATCATCTGCTCTATGGGTAACTGAGGAGTGATTGCCAAAGAATGGGAATTCTGGACATAATGCTGCCTCAGAATGGTATAGCCCTCATCCAGTCTCATTTCTAGGCACAAGCAATAGCCATCTAGATTGACTCTAACCACACAGTGTTTACCTTAATAACAATCATTTCATTCCCTCTGGTTCTTCAAGATAACCCATATACCACATTTCTTTTGTGTATGTGTGTGTGTTTTCTTTTTGTTTATTTAGTAAATATAAATTTCCAGTGTACAGTTTATGGATTACAATGGCTTCCCTCCCCATAATTTCCCTCCCACTCGCACCCCTCCCATCTCCCGCTCCCTCTCCCATTCCATTCACATCAAGATTCATTTTCAATTACCTTTATAAACAGAAGATCAATTTAGTATATATTAAGGAAAGATTTCATCAGTTTGCACCCACACAGAAACACAAAGTGTAAAATACTGTTTCAGTACTAGTTATAGCATTGCTTCACATTGGACAACACATTAAGGACAGATCCCTCACGAGAAGTAAGTACACAGTGACTCCTGTTGTTGACTTAACAATTTGACACTCTTGTTTATGGCATCTGTAATCTCCCTAGGCTCTAGTCATGAGTTGCCAAGGCTATGAAAGCCTTTTGAGTTAGCCGACTTCGATCTTATTCTGACAGGGTCATAGTCAAAGTGGAAGTTCTCTCCTCCCTTCAGAGAAAGGTACCTCCTTCTTTGAAAGCCCCGTTCTTTCCACTGGGATCTCACTCTCAGAGATCTTTCATTTAGGTGGTTTTTTGTTTTGTTTTGTTTTGTTTTGTTTTTTCCGAGAGTGTCTTGGCTTTCCATGCCTAAAATACTCTCATGGGCTCTTCAACCAGATCCGAATGCCTTAAGAGCTGATTCTGAGGCCAAAGTGCTATTTATGACATCTGCCATCTATAAGTCTGCTGTGTATCCTGCTTCCCATGAAGGATCGTTCTCTCCCTTTTTGATTCTATCAGTTAGTATTAGCAGACACTAGTCTTGCTTGTGTGATCCCTTTGACTCTTAGACCTATCAGTGTGATCAATTGTGAACTGAAATTGATCACTTTGACTAGTGAGATGACATTGGTACATGCCAACTTGATGAGATTGTATAGGGATCCCCTGGCACGTTTCTAACTCCACCATTTGAGGCAAGTCCGATTGAGCATGTCCCAAATTGTACATCTCCTCCCTCTCTTATTCCCTCTCTCATATTTAACAGGAATCACTTTTCAGTTAAAATTTAAACACCTAAGAATAATTGTGTGTTAATCACAGAGTTCAACCAATAGTACTAGAACAAAACAAAGAGAAAATACTAAAATGGATAAAGTATTACATTGTACATCAACAGTCAGGACAAGAGCTGATCAAGTCACTGTTTCTCATAGTGTCCATTTCACTTCAACAGGTTTCCCCTTTGGTGCTCAGTTAGTTGTCGCCAATCAGGGAGAACATATGATATTTGTCCCTCTGGGACTGGCTCAATTCACTCAGCATAATGTTTTTCCAGATTCCTCCATCTTGTTGCAAATGACTGGTTGTCATTGTTTTTGACTGCTGTATAGTATTCTATAGAGTACATGTCCCATAATTTCATATACCACATTTCATCATATTTATTTATACCAAGAAAACTTAAGATTTGTTTTCAAATTAAATTTTAATACTTACTTACTTATTACAATATTGTTATTTTTACTTAGAATCTAAGTAAAATGTGATAGGATCCCATGTTTTTATTGTCCATTTCTTATAAAACCATATAGAATTTGAATTCCACTAATATGTTATTCCTACTGCATAAGATTTTATCTTACAGTGACATTTAAGTGAAAATGAGACGGCATTGAGCCTAGTGGTAATATTCCAGTAAAGATGTTAAATCCCATATTGCAGTGCCTGGGTTGAATCCTAGCTCTGGTACTCAATTCCAGCTTCCTGTCAATGCAGACCCTGGGAGGCAACAAATTTTAGATTAAATAGTTGGATCCTGTCACCCACACAAGAGACCTGAATTGAATTCCTAGCCCCTGACCCCAGCCTGGCACAGTTGTGGCTGTTGCAGGAATTTTGGAAGTAAACCAGTATCTCCCTCTCCCTCTCTCTCTCCCTCTCCCCTGTCTCCCTCTTTTTCTCCTCTTCTCTTTAGGAAGAAAGGAAGGGAGGGAGGGAGTGAGAAAGGGAGGGAGGGAATCATAGGAAAAGTTATATTTAACTAGATTTAAAACTCTGATGACATACTGATTTTCACTTCTTCCAGCAAAATTCCCTTTAGATCCATCCTGTTGGATTATGAAGTCATCTTTGGATCCAAAATGATAGTACACAAAAAACTATGCTGTTTCAAAAATAATTAACTCATAACACTTAAATCTATTTCAATAGGATACATGGATTATAGATCCTAAGATGCTAGATTTACAAAGATCAGAATCTATTCTTACTAAAAGTTCACCATTATTTCAACCCTTCCTTTTAGATCCATTCTGAAATATGTCCCAAACTTTTTGATTAGTAAGATTTCCATTAGGCTTCTCTATAGTCTTAAGGTTGTTGAGGGGATGAAGCTGTACTGGACATGCATGAGGAGATACAAAATAGGAAAGAAGGATGTTGAAAGAAAAAGCAATAGTCGTGGAATGAGTAGAATATGAAGAAATTCTTTGCAATTGGAAGAAAAGGTGATGTCACCAATTTCTAGCCAGAGTTCTTATCTAATTGAATTGTCAGCAAATTATGAGAAATGGTCAATTATGGTGGCTCATATCCTTTATGCACCAAAGAGGTTAGCAGTAGAACATCACATTAGAGATTATGAAGTTTGCTTAACATTTATCTCCTTTCATTTATTCTTAGTTGGATAATACTAACATCATCCTCAATTCACTAATGAGGATTCACACAGATTCACCTGATGTGAAATCCACACAACTTTATACCTGTCAGTGAGAACTAACTCAGAACCGTTGGACTCACACTCAGCTGTCCCTCCCTGAAACTAAATTCTGCTACCAAAGAGCTCCCAGTGGACTTACTGAAAAGTACTCAGTACTCCAGCCAAATTATAGAAAACACTCCATAAAGCTCTCAATATCTTGAGTCTATCAACAATGTTGACTGTTTATTGGCTGGATTTTTTTCAGATTTTCTAACATAATACAGATTGCTGTTCCCTATTACTGCTGAAACACTCTTTGCTACTTCCTTCTTTGCAAACAAATCAAGATTTTCTGATTTAAAAAACACATACTCAGAATTTTTTAAATCTCAGATAAAATATAAATACTCCATCAGTGAACAAAAAAGAGATATTCTTAAAACCTCAACTGTTCTTCCTACCTAAAATCAGACATAAAAATGTAAACTTTATAGTTAATTCAGCTTTACAGTTTTAAATTCAGATATCTGATATCGGCAAGGTCTACATATAACAAAACAGCTGATTTAACCAACTCAGTAGCGAAAACAAGTCACAACTGGTCATGCGTTATGCATACCAAATCACAACTAACAAGAATTTTGCTAATCAACCAGTTGTCAAGAAGCCTTGAAATATAACCTAATCAGCACACAGCAAAGTTCTTATATCATAGATGTACTTGCCTATCTCAAAGAATTCTATAGCAATTGTAGAAAAGAGAAATCTATTTTTGAATGCTAGCATGTATTGAGAAAAAAATCCAGAATGATTAAGTCTTCTGGCATGTATTTTAGCTATTACAGCTGTTTGCAATATATATATGTGCTACATCTATATTTGAAACCTCTGCTGTTGCCATTCACCATCTGCCCAAAGATGGGTGAAAATGCCTATGCTTTTTGTTCATTGCTTATGAAACTGCACATAGCAATTTGCCAAACCTGTATTATTTTTCCTAGTCTTTTTAAAACATCTAATCAATATCCTAAAAATGTTAAAGTAAAAATTTTAAAAATCCCTTAACATCACAGGTGTGACTGCTTTCCTATTCGAAAATGTGGGACATCTCTTTGGCCTTGCAGTTAAGGTGCCACTTAGGACTCCCAAATCCCATTTGGAGTTCCTGGGTTCTAATCCCGGCTCCATTCTCCAACTCACCACATTATGCAATTCATGATGGCTCAAGTACTTGGGTCCCCATCACCCACATGGGAGACCTGAATTGAGTTCCTAGCTCTCAGCTTTGACTTGTCCCAGTCCCAGCTTTTGTGGACAGTAAGGGAGTGAACAAGCTGATGGGAGATCTCTTTGTCTGTGTCTCTGCTTCTCTGCCTTACCAAAAAGTATAATAAGTATGTACAACTGTTTTTTTTTAAATACAACTATTTCAAATTAGAAAACGTGTAGAACATCTCTCAGTAATTGTGACTACCAAATTATTACCATTCAACAATACCCTAGTCATTCTGAAAACTGACTTCCAGAAATCTCAAATTTCTGAAATATAATGAGGAAATGGAAAGGGATTCAGACACATTAAGAAAAGTTATGAATTCAAGGGTCACAAAAGCTTTGCTATTGCATAGTGGAACCCCTAATTCCTTCCATTCAGAGATTTTTCTCGGGAGATAGAATTCTCACACTATTGCTCTTCTGATAGCTAGATTTCAGGGGATCTATGAGTAAAATAGAAAGGTCGTGACATAGCCCAAATGGAAGACATAATTAATAAAGGAATATAAGCAATTTGTGACATGTAAGCAAGTGGGAGACAAAAAAGCTGAGTATCATGGTATCATCATCATTATTAATAATTATATTACTCTATCCCAACAGTATTACATTGTACTACAACCCATAATCATGGTGGAGGGGAATGACAACATCTGTGAGTCATTTCTAAAAGTTATATTTTGTGGCTTCCTATTTAAACATTTTAAAGGAAAATTATTTTAATTTGAAACTATTTCCATCAAAACTGTTTAAAATTCATGAACAGCAGAGCCATTGTTTGTTTCAGAAGTTAAGATTTTGGTTAAAACAACTGCATTCTCTGTTGGAGTACCAAGGTTAGATCCCGAGCTCTGGCTCCCAATTCCAGATTCCTACCAATGCAGACTCCGGGAGGAAGCAGATGATGAGTCAAGTGGTTTGTGTCCCTGCCACTCACATAGGAAATCTGGATTACATAGGTACTCAGAGCCATTGTGGACACTTAGGGAGTGAATCAGTGGATGAGATTCTCTCTCTTTCTCTGTCTCTGTCTCTGTCTCCCTGGCTCTTCTCTCTCTCTCTCTCTCTCTCTCTCAAGCTTCTCTCTTTCAAATAAATGTTTAAAATAAATGAGATAAAATTTATAAAGTGGAATTTAAAGGTTAAGCTCCAGGTACAAGACAAATTTATTCACTGTTCTGATAACATGGCATCAAGGAAATATTGCAAAGCCATGTTTTATCATGTAAAATTATATAAATATATTATATATTTCATATTCATAAAAGGATATAGATTGAACTAAAGTTTAAAATCTAATCTTAAGGATTCTGCTTCAAACAAAACTTCTTACTCATGATCTGAAAGAAAGCTCCCCTTCCTCCATGATGGTTTTTTATACACAAGGCATACCTTTATGAGACAACTGAATGCAATTGAAAACAGAAATCAGAATGTCAGCTGCTCAGTTTCTTTTGTCTCTGTTGAATTGTTTCTAAATAAACGTGTATTGGTGTGATTGCTCGATAAAATCTTGAGCTGGTTCCATGTCATCAGGATAACTTGTTGTCCACATCAGATAAACCAGTCCAGATTCAGATTGGCCAGTGGTCCATTTTTCCCTCTACTTGTTCTGCAATGACTGTCCCTTTTATTAAAATAATCTCATCTTCAGAGTATTGATAATCATAATCATCAAGGTCTGAATTTGGAAAGTGACAAAACTTGTAATGTAAGACACATTATGCTTCAATTTAATCTTGTAAGCAGACTAGGCCTTCTTGGTAACTGAGTATTATAACCAACTAGTTGGACCTTCCACCTAGCCAACAGAGTCACAATGACAGCCTCCAATAGAAGATAATCAATGCTACAGGCACATTTTTCTTCCTAGCCAATGTTTTAATGGTGGAAGGGCTTGTTTGTCCATCAGTTTGCTGACAGGGCTATATATCTATCTGATAAAATACAATATTAAAATTTTCTTCCTTCTCAAAATTTAGGGATTTGCTTTCTTAAAGTTTAAGCAACATTTGACCTTTTTAAACATTCACTTGTTTATAACTACATTTTCTTTATGAATGTTGGCTCTAGAATTATTAAAAGTTTCACCAATAAATAAGAGAAAGTTAAGACTTTACATTAAATATAATAAAAAGTTGCTGTAAGTGAGGATAATAAAGCATCCAGTTTCCTATTGTATGCTCTCGATGGGTCTTGCTAAATAACAAATTAAAAAGATTTTTAGTCTCTCCTTTTCAATAATTCAACATTCGTTACAGCCCTCTAAGTCACTTAGTGTATGATGTGAGGATGCTTAGCACACTGACTGCTTTAATGAAAGTGCTATGTAAATCTTTGTTGAGCCAAATTGAAATAAACTGTGATATACGTGTAAGCAGATAAATGACAATCCAGAATAATAGTTGATTAAACAGAGGTCAAATAGATTGCTATGAGAAAACAGAAGTTATAGCAGCTCGTGCTGAATGAGGCCTCAGCAAGACTGCACCAAAGAAGTGCATTTGAACACATCCATAAAACATTTATTTAGAGCCTAATAGGAATTTAAAAAACAAACTGTAAAATATGACTTTAGCTGGTTTTGTGTGAGGAGATCTTTTATTTTTCTGCCTTGAAGTTTCTTATTATCATTATTAACTGCTCTTGAGTTGGTAGCATTATTTAGTCCAGTTAGACTCATCATTATCATTATAGCCAAGACACAAAGCAATGAGAGAGAGCCTGAGAACCAGGAGGAGGCCAGGAGACCTCGCTGCCTGTGATGGTGCTTGTCAAGCCTCTCTGCTTTACTCTTCTACAGAACCTGCTCACTGTTTATTCTCAACGCCAACTGTAGATTAGAAGCCAGTTTCATCCTGCTCAGAACCTGTCAAGATGCTCCCATTGTTTGCATAAAAATCCAACTCCCTGAACCAGGCTTTAAAGGGACCGTGATGAAACAGCATCTGTAGCCTCTTTGCTTACCTCTCCCAGTTTACCAAACTCCAGAAATGACAGCCTTACTTCTGTGTTTCCTTTTCCCTCTGCCTTTCTAAAACTTTCTGTTTGAAGTAACTTAGAGTAGCATTAAGGAGCCCTGGAACCAGACTGCCTATTGGAAACTTGATCCCACCATAACCTGCAGAACCTCTAAACATATATAAAAAAAAATAAATTCAGGTCCCAATTGCACCACCCATAAAATGAGATCTTACATGATTCTATGAGAACTAAATGAAATAATAACATAAGGCATTTAAAACATTATCTGCCCCCATGAATAAGCATTTTTATAGAAGTTAGCTATTCATGCCATTTTGTTACTTTATGAAGTAATAAAACTATTGAAGTAATGAAGCTAATTATGAGTTAGAGAGATGGAGGAACATGATTGTTAGAAAACAATGCAGTGATGAAAGAAACAAAATAGGGAGAGGCGACTCTACAGCTGGGACAGGTTTAGTAGAGAACAAGCCTGAGAGGGGTCTTAGTCACCACAGGGACCAAAGACCCCACCACCACCACCTACAGGCTCAGAGGGTTTTGTAAGATAAGGTTGGGGGTGCCTTTCCAGCTCTGCTAGCTCTGCAGTGGCTGCAGGCTGCAAATGGGGGCAGGGCGGGGCGGGGCGGGGGGTGGGGGGTGGGAGGCTGGGCGGTTGGCTGAGCATTGCAGTTGGGTTAGGACAGATTGGGTAATTGTCAGGCAGGAAGTTAGGACAGCCTTATCAGCACGTCTCCTACTCTTCCTGCTTGTGGCTTTCGGTCTCATTCTCCCAGGCTGTGAATCTTGTGCTTTCACCCTTTCCCATTAATGGTGAAAAATGACATGGAGTTTGGAAGCTGAACAACATGAATTTTTTTAAAGATTTAATTTATTTATTTGAGACGTAGAGTTACTGATAGAAGGTGAGACAGAGAGAAAGGTCTCCCATCTGCTGCTTCACTCCCCAAATAGCCGCAACGTCTGGAGCTGAGCTGATCCTTAGCCAGGAGCCAGGAGCTTCCCCACCTGGTTGCAGAGGCCCAAGTTCTTGGGCCATCTTCCACCACTTTCCCAAGCCAGAAACAGAGAACTGGATTGGAAGAGGAGCAGCTGGGACCTGAACCAGTGCCCATATGGGATGCTGGCACCCCAGGTGGAGGCTTAGCCTACTACACCGCAGCATAAGCCCTAGGCAACCTGAATTTGAATCCTAGTATTTCTCTCCCCCTGACTCTATGCACACTTGTCACAAACAGGAAATCTAAAGTGTAAAAGCCTAAGTATCCTTCCTTAACTCATCAGGCCCCAGGCAGGTCAAAGGAAACCAAGGAACTGTCTTCATGGGCAAAAGGGCTGCATAGCAATTTGTACCCCCTATTGAAGAAAGGGAGGAGATGAGTCCTGCATCCCAGCACTCCCTAGAATGATGCTTTAAGTGAATGTATCCCAGAATGGAAGGCAGTAAACTAGGCCATTTTACTTACACAGAAAGTTCACCTCCTCTGCTGTGGCATCTTCTATAACTTGTCCAGCCTCATTCCTGCTTTTGCTGCACAACCACAATAGCACTGGTCACATCTTACATGTACACATTACCTTCCTACTCGCTTCAAACCCATACTTTCCCTATCCAATCTGGCTTCCAGCCAACCGTCTCCCCAACTCCAGTATTTATGAGATCACTGGTATCTCCAAATTGCTGAATTCCAATGAGCCATGTATCACCTCCTTACTTTACAAAATTTCTCAGAAGGACTCCTTGGTTATAAAACTCTCTAATTACTGGGGCCGGCACTGTGACATTGCAGGTTAAGCTGCCACTTTCAGAGATGGGATCCCATATGGGTGGCAGTTCAAGTCCCAGATGCTCACCTTCCGTTCCAGCTCCCTGCTAATTTGCCTGGGAAAGCAGAAGATGGTCCAAGTCCTTAGGCCCCTGCACCCACTTGGGAGACCTGGAAGAAGCTCCTGACTCCTGGCTTCAGACTAGCCCAGCTCCAGCCACCGTGACCATTTGAGGAGTGAACCAGTGGATGAAAGATATCTCTTTCTCTCTCTCTCTGCCTCTTCCTCTCCTTCTCTGTTACTCCACCTTTCAAGTAAAATAAATAAATCTTAAAAAAAAAAAAAAAAAAAAACCCTCTCGGCCGGTGCTGCGGCTCACTAGGCTAATCCTCTGCCTTGCGGCACTGGCATATCAGGTTCTAGTCCCAGTCGGGGTGCCGGATTCTGTCCCAGTTGCCCCTCTTCCAGGCCAGCTCTCTGCTGTGGCCAGGGAGTGCAGTGGAGGATGGCCCAAGTCCTTGGGCCCTGCACCCCATGGCCACGGTGGCCATTGGAGGGTGAACCAATGGCAAAGGAAGACCTTTCTCTCTGTCTCTCTCTCTCAGTGTCCACTCTGCCTGTCAAAAAATAAAAAATAATTAAGAAAAAAAAAAAAAAAACCTCTCCAGTTACTGCCATCAGCGTGCCTTTAGCCAGCAAGTGAACATGCCCATGTCCCTTATGGGAGTACCTGAGGTTGATCCCTAGCTCTGTTCCTGACTCTAATTCCCTGCTAATGCAGACCCCAGGAGGCAGCAGTAATGGCTAACATGACGGGTCCCTGCCACCGACATTGGAGACCAGATTGAATTTCCGGTTCCCTGCTTTGGCACCAACCAGGCACTACTGCAGGCCTTGGAGAGTGAACCAACAGATGGAAGTGTGCTCTCTCTCTCTCTCTCTTTTCATATAAATAAGCAATTTAAAAAGATAGAGAAACTTGTAGGTTAAAAAAAATAAAGTCAACCCTTCTCAGAATGTGGCTTTAGCTCTTTCTTCTCCCCTCTGTGTTCTCTCTCCCTCTGTAATCTCCATGGGATAGAAACCCATACTTGTGCTGATGTCTTCCAAATCCTCGTCTTCCATCCAAACCAACAGTACTGTTGGCTGTATCAGAGCTGTCTCAAATCTACTAGGTCTGCAAGTGAACTGTTGATGACTGGCCCCCAGCCCAGATATGGGCTCCTCTTCTGTGTTCTGCTTCACACAAATGATACCAGAAATGTAGAAGTCATCCTTGGTCCTTCCACATTTCCTACTTTTCACTTCAAAACCAATCATTTAAAATCACATATAAATCCTACCTCTAGAATATAAGATGTTCACTAATCCAATCATTTGCTCTGTCTTTTCTTCCACACTCTGGTTCAAGGCAAAGTCAAGTCTCAGTAGAATCACTGCATCAGCTTGTGACTGATCTCTTTGCTCCTGCCTTTGAATCCCTCCTACACCTTCTCCAAGCTACAGAGTGTTCTTTAGAAATTTAAATCAAATCATACTCTTCCCATGCTTTAAAAAGCTTCCTGTAACACTTAGAAAACACTGTATAGAAGCCTTGCATTGCGCCAGAGGGCCCAGTATGATCAAATACCTCCTGCTCTGCAAACTTACCATTAATCAATTTCCCCCTGCTGTCTACAAAAGCCTCCTCTAGGTTGCTCAAACAAGTCAATCTCTCTCTTGCTCTAGTATTTTTGTATTTGCTGTTACCTCTTCCTAGGCTAATTTTCTTCACATTATTGGCATGTTTGACTTTTTCTTATCCTTTAGACCTTAGCTTAATTATACAAATTGTTGCATTTTGTGGCAAAATGTACTTTAAAAAGATGTCCACAGAACTACAATAGTATGATCTTCTTACAATACAATTTTGACATTCCTCTATCAAGAACTCAGGTCTATGTTATGTCTCCTTTAATCTAGAAGAGCTTGTTACTACAGTGTACTTTCTGACAGTGGCAATTTCTGAGACTAGATCATACAAAAAAACATATATAGTTCCTGCTAACTGTCTGAGATCTTTTGCTCTTAGACCCCAGACATCATGCTGTGAGGAAGTCCAAGTAGCCCAATACAAAGGCCACCTGGAGAGGAACCAATGCTCAGGCCATAACTATGAGCAGTTTCTCATATGGCCACCAGACCAAGTCACCCAGCTGGGTGAAGTAGCCCATCTGTAAAAGGATTCTCCAGTCACCAGAGCCAATCTAGGTGATTCCATGTGGAGCACAGAGGTGTGTGTCTTGGCCAAACCCTGGCAAAACTGTATACTTGTTAATAATGTAAACAATTGTGAAGAGTTACAGAGAAAGGAAGAAACAAAGAGAAAGAACCTCTATTGGCTGGTTCACTCCCCAAATAGGTGTTAACAGCTGGGGCTAGACAAAGCTGAAACCAGATCTCAGGAACTCCATTTGAGTCTCCCACATGGGTGACAGAGGCTCAAATGTTTTGGCCAATCCCTTATGTTTTTTCAGTCACATTGTCAATAAACTGATCAGAAGTGGAGCAGTCTGGACTCAAATCAGCACTTTGACATGGGATGCCAGTATTGCAAGAGGTTGTTTAACCTTCTGTGCCAAGTTATGGGATGGACTACTGTATGCAACAAGTAGATAACTGGAACACCTTCACAATGGATTTTTCCTAATGATAATGCAAAGTAAAGCTCTTTTGCATTCACCCTCAACATTAAAATCTATTCACTTCTTACATAGAATTGGTCATGATTTCTAGCTGTTTATCCCTCTTTTTCCACTTATCTGTTTTATAAATTTCTTTTTTAAAAGATTTATTTATTTATTTGAAAGTCAGAGTTATACAGAGAGAGGAGAGGCAGAGAGAGAGAGACAGAGTCTTCCATCCGATGGTTCACTCCCCAATTGGCTGCAACCGCTGGAGCTGCGCTGATCCGAAGCCAGGAGCTTCCTCCAGGTCTCCCACATGGGTGCAGGGGCCCGAGGACTTGGGCCATTTTCTACTGCTTTCCCAGGCCATAGCAGAGAGCTGAATGGGAAGTGGAGTAGCAGGGTCTCTAACCAGCATCCATATGGAATGCCGGTGCTTCAGGCCAGGGCATTAACCTGCTGTGCCACAGCACCTGCCCCTATAAATTGCTTGAAGCATAGGTGCATATCTACCTGTCAACTATATGCAAGCATATTCACCAGCACCTGATAACTTGGTATTACTCTGAAACATTTGATAAATCGGTAAACACATTTATTGCAATGATCTACATGATAGTTTTCTTTAGTACCTTATAAAACACTAAAGTCAGGGAACAGATTGTTTAAATTTTTGAATTCACTATATCTTGTAAAGTGAACATGTCAGGTCCTTAATAAACACTTCATAAATTAATACATAGATGAATCTAGGCTAATGGAATTTTATGATAATTTTATAAAATTTGATGATGATTAGTGTTTTAATGTCTCTGTTATATTGACAGTGGTAAAAGGACTATATCTAGGGAATTGGAAAATTAAGCCACAGATATAGATTAGAGATTGGTGCTTTTTTGAAAAAAAAGAACCATAAATTTAAGTTTGAGGCTTTGTAGGCCACACATTCTCTTTCCTACTAACCAGCTGTCACTGTACCACAGACACAACCATAGACAATATGGGTTATTTTGAATAAAATTTTATGCACTAAAACAGCTGGCTATTAGATTTGTCCTGTAGGCCTAGTTTGCCAACTCCTAAACCAGAAAATTCGATTGGAATAAATGTTTTATTTTGATGCAAGAAATGTAACTAATAGGACTGAATTTCTGCTCATGTTATTCAGATGTTTATACATTTCTCTTTAGTAAAATATGCTTGCTATATTCACTTATGAAAAGAAAATTTACAAGGAAACATTTTCTCACATTCTCCTTTTACACTAAACCAAAATGTTCATTCCGCAGCTATTTACTTTGAATTCCACTTATAGAATCTTACAAGGACTTTCGTTTGGGACAGGATAACCTTCCCAGGCTGGTCATTAAAATGTTTGCTCTTTATAAGACCATCTGATATCCACCTTGCCAGTTCTTATCACTATCTTCCCTACACTAATGAAGTAAGTAGGATATTGCATCTTTGTTCTTTGTATTACCACTTTTCTCCTTTAAATACCCATCATTTATAAATACTCATTAAACATTCACAATTTTCCATGGAGGTCATTAAAATACTGATGAAATTAGTGGCAATATTTCAAATCATGTTTTCCAAAGAGCCTTTGATTTAGATTTAATAAGACAACTATTATCCATGATCTAAAAATAAAGTCCAGAAGTGAATGCGAAAGCATAATGCATTACATTTATTAATCTTGGATGAGTTAACAAAGAAATACAATGACAGACTTGTTTTCCTCTAATAAGTTCTAAATAACTTTTTAATATCTAAGGACACAGATTTAGAAGTAAATATTCTTACAATAGTAATTCTTATCAAGAAATGTTCCTTTCCTTTCTGTTTTGAACATTTCATATTTTGACTTAGATGAAAACAGTATAAAAATCAGGACATCTAACAACAGCATTCGTCCCTGTTTATTTTATTCAAAGATGGAGACCTTTGTTAATTGTTTGTCTGTTTGGATTTCTTTCAGTTTCTGAAGAGCCCTAATTGTATTCATGCTATACAGAAAGGGTGAGGATGAATTTGACTCAGCAGACAACAGTTCTGTATTGTTATGGATGTGCATATAAAGCATGTTCTTATAAAAACCCTCTCAAAAGCAGAGGTACCTGAATATAAAACATAAACGGATAAATCAGGGAGGGGTGTGAAATCCATCATCTAAGCTATTTGACATTTCACAGGAGGAACATTGCAACCTTATTCTTGACTGAGTATTTTATTGTTTGATATTAAAATGGGGTTTGGCAGACATTGTAAAATGGAAATAGTTACCTGAGGCAATATAATTTTTTTTTTACTTCTGTATACTCTAAATCTAGTTTAATCAATGGTTTCTGTGTATTGAATATGGACATCATCCTCCTCATTTTTTTTCTAAAGTATAAATTACCAAGATGTTTTCAAAGAGATGACATTCACACATATTTTACTGGATTTATCTGCATTAATCAGTTACATTTACTGAATTCATCAAATGTTTGCTTAGTTCTCCCTTTTGCTTTACACATGATAATGAGAACAGGAAGTTATTGCCACTAACAATGATTGCTCAGTAGCCTTTGTGTCTGTGTCTATGTTCTCTTAGGTAGTGTGGTATGACCCAGTGCTTTGTGGATGTGAAATAAGAGTCAGTTAAAATGATGGCAACTTTTGGATATTAGAGCAAAGTGTTGAGGGGAAGAAACTGAAAATTTACTTGCTAACAGGGTCAAGAGGAAATCAAGGATTGAATGAGGCACCAGTGACCATATAATTTATCATCCAACCTAAGCCACTTCTGAAAGTGAAAGAGGATTGTTAGCAATTACGTCAAGACAACAGAAATAAAATGAGACTGTCCCACACAAAACAAGATGTAAGGTCACCTAAGATAGTCACACCCCCAAGGAGATAGAAAGTCAAGATCAGGGTAAGAATAAGCTATAAGAAGAACGGCTATTTCTCAGATGCCATCATGTAACAGATCTAAATGGTTTCTCTGGAGATAAATGTGACAGAAGGCACCATTCTGTGGGGACATTGCCAGATAAAACAGAGAACTCCAGTTAAGTTTAATTTCACAACAGAGGATTTCTAAGTATATCTCAAGTAATATTTGAGACATACTTCATCCTTTTTAAAAGTTGTCATTTATCTGAAATTCAAACTTAATTGAGGGTCCCAGATTTTTATTTGCTAAATGTGATGGCCCTCTTGGGGACCCACAGTCTTTGTCCCTATGTAAGTTTTAGTGCTGGTAAAATCCACAAGCAGTTTGTGTGGTTATAAACTCAGGATTCCTTGTGGGACCTATATTTTTTAGAAAACTTATTTAATCACTTATCAAGGTAGGAGAGGCCCTCTCATTTGTGGAGCACATGGCTCAGAGTATGGAAGCTGCTGGTCAAATTGTAGGTTATCAGAAAATACCTTGGAAACAACTGAGTGACCCTTTGTCTGCCAATACTCACACAGGCACCCAGAGAATACAGGCAACCTGTGAGTACAGGGGATTCTGGGAAGAAAACCTCAAGATAAGAGAGCCATGATCCAGACTAATACAAAATAGGGTTATGTTCTGAAGCATTAAGAGCCCAGAAAACCTGTCCTAAAATGGGATCAGAGGCCAAGGGCAGCACATTATGAAACAAAAGCCAAAAAGGCTTAACATCCAGGAAACAGAACAGGCAAGTTAGGACTCATCACAGAGAGACCAGGCAAGTCAAACTGATGTGTGTTATTGGGACTGTAGCATATATAATTTACAGTTATTAAGCACTGAGTGTAAGTAACTTCAGTCTTTCTAAATGGCTTTCATTAATTTTGTAGGAAATCCAGTTATAATTTTTTTATTTATTTATTATTTATTTATTTTTTATTTAGTAAATATAAATTTCCAAAGTACAGTTTATGGATTACAATGGCTTCCCCCCCATAATTTCTGTCCCACTCACACCCCTCCCATCTCCCGCTCCCTCTCCCATTCCATTCACATCAAGATTCATTTTCAATTATCTTTATACACAGAAGATCGATTTAGTATATATTAAGTAAAGATTTCATCAGTTTGTACCCACACAGAAACACAAAGTGTGAAATACTGTTTCAGTACTAGTTATACCATTACTTCACATTGGACAACACATTAAGGACAGATCCCACATGAGAAGTAAGTACACAGTGACTCCTGTTGTTGACTTAACAATTTGACACTCTTGTTTATGGCATCAGTAATCTCCCTAGGCTCTAGTCATGAGTTGCCAAGGCTATGGAAGCCTTTTGAGTTCGCCGACTTCCATCTTATTCAGACAGGGTCATAGTCAAAGTGGAAGTTCTCTCCTCCCTTCAGAGACAGGTACCTCCTTCTTTGAAAGCTCCGTTCTTTCCACTGGCAGAGATCTTTCATTTAGGTCTTCTTTTTTTTTTTTTTTCAGGGTGTCTTGGCTTTCCATGCCTAAAATATTCTCATGGGCTCTTCAGCCATATCCGAATACCTTAAGGGTTGATGCTGAGGCCAAAGTGCTATTTAGGACATCTGCCATTCTATGAGTCTGCTGTGTATCCCGCTTCCAATGATGGATCGTTCTCTCCCTTTTTGATTCTATCAGTTAGTATTCACAGACACTAGTCTTGTTTGTGTGATCCCTTTGACTCTTAGACCTATCATTATGATCAACTGTGAACAGAAATTGATCACTTGGACTAGTGAGATGGCATTGGTACATGCCACCTTGATGGGATTGTATGAGAATCCCCTGGCACGATTCTAACTCCACCATTTGGGGCAAGTCTGATTGAGCATGTCCCAAATTGTACATCTCCTCCCTCTCTTATTCCCCCTCATATTTAACAGGGATCACTTTTCAGTTAAAATTTTAACACCTAAGAATAATTGTGTGTTAATCACAAAGTTCAACCAATAGTACTAGAACAAAACAAAGAGAAAATACTAAAATGGATAAAGTATTACATTGTACATCAACAGTCAGGACAAGAGCCAATCAAGTCACTGTTTCTCAAAGTGTCCATTTCACTTCAACAGGTTTCCCCTTTGGTGCTCAGTTAGTTGTCGCCGATCAGGGAGAACATATGATATTTGTCCCTTTGGGACTGGCTTAATTCACTCAGCATGATGTTTTCCAAATTCCTCCATCTTGTTGTAAATGACTGGATTTCGTTGTTTTTGACTGCTGTATAGTATTCTATAGAGTACATGCCCCATAATTTCTTCATCCAGTCTACTGTTGATGGGCATTTGGGTTGGTTCCAGGTCTTAGCTAGTTATAATTTTTGTACAAGAAATATCTAACCTTCACAGTAAAAATGACAGCAATAATAGCAACAATCACTAACTGGTGCTAAGCACTCATGTACTAGGAATAGACTAGGTTTTTTTCTTGAATTTATTTAACTATCATAATCCTACTACATAGATAATATTGTTATTGCAATTGGACCTACTATAGTATCTCAAGGTTTTCTAGGAAGATTGTTCCATGAAGACAAGGATGAAAACTGCAAAAGATGAACAAAATCATGGGGCAGGCATTTGGCTCAGTAGTAAGTTGCCTTTTAGAATGCCAGCATCCCGTATCAGTGAAATTGATTCAAATCCCAGCTCCATTTCCAATTCCAGCTCCCTAATAATGAACACCCAGGAGACAGTAGGTGATACCTCAGGTAATCTCTGCTACCCACATGGGAGACTTGAATTGAGTGTTGGGCTTCTAGCTTTGGCCTGACCCTGCCATGGATATTGCATGGGGAGTGAAGAAGCCAATGACATCTTTTTCCCTCTCTCCACCTTTAAAGTAAAATGAAAAATTTTTGAAACATAAAACTAAACAAGATCAGTAGGGACAACTCTGCCCTGCTCACATCTCTGCATAATGACCAGTTTCACTATCTAAGTTTTCATTTTACCAAGCTCTATTGTTTCTTAGCTATGTAACATTGGGCAAATTCTTTCATTCTTCTAAGTCTTAATTTCACTCTATATTCCAAGTGAATAATAGTGTTTACAATGTTGTAAAAATGAAAGGATATATAGGTAAAAGAGTTTAGCATAACACCTAGCACACAGTAAGTATACAACAAATGGCTAAAGTCATAATTTAGGAAAGATTTAGTATTAAAAGAGATATAAAGGAAATAAAATCCCTTGTTATTGTAGCTTTTGCAATGAATCATTTTAAAATAGTTTCCTATTTCAATATTGTATGAGATATAATTTATATGCTTTCAAAGATTTCCTCAGCCCAACCTGCAATCTATACTCTCAAATACTTGCTCAATAGAAAGCACTGGCTACTTCCACACTGGGGGATATGGAGTTGAGCAGCCAAAGCTGAGCTGAGGCCTGGCCTGAATCTTCCCCTCAGTGGCCAGAAGCAGAGCAGCTTCAGGGACAACGTCCAGTCTGCATGGCTCTGTGGAAGGTTTCTTTCCTCCCATCACATCAGGGCCCAATGCAAGTGCCAATTACAGAGCATCACGTCTCCCTGGCTTCCCAAAGCAGATGGGAAATGTAGAAGCATAATAGACTTGATACTCCACAAGCTAAATTTTGACTATGTAAAGACAAAGGACAATGACTAGACAGAGATGAAGTTTTCAGCCTTCTTACCCTGTGATGAACTTCTGTAAGTGACTCTAGTTCCACAAAACCTCTCCAGAGATATCACAGTGACCAAGCAACTGCCTCAGCAATGTTTTATAAAATCGTGTGCTCATATTAGCTTTCATTTGATCTTCTCTTTTTCTTTGCTTGCTCCTTTTCTTCCCCTCAGTCTTACTGCCATGGGATTTTAAAATGCAAAAAATACATATATATATATATATATATATATATATATATATATATATAAGTTTATGGGAACCAGCATTGTGAAGTACCAGGTAAAGCCAAAGCCTCTGCCTGAAATGCTGGTATCACATATTGGCACCGGTTCCTGTCCCAGCTGTTCCACTTCTGATCCAGCTCCCTGCTAATGGCTTGAAAGAGCAGTGGAAGATGTACAGGTGCCTGGCCAATGTTACCCACATAGGCTACCTGGATAAAGCTTCTGGCTCCTGACTTCTGCTGGCCCAGCTCTGATCATTGCAGCCATCTGGGGAATGAAACACAGATGGAAGATCTCACGCTCTCTCCTCCACCACATCCCCCACCCCCACCCCCATCCCTGCTGAATGTGTGTGTGTCTCCCTCTCTGTCTGTAACTCTTTCAAATAAATAAATGAATCTTTAGGGGCTGGCGCTGTGGCAGAGCAGGTTAAAGCCCTGGCCTGAAGCGCCAGCATCCCATATGGGCGCCAGTCCAAGTCCTGGCTGCTCCTCTTCCAATCCAGCTCTATGCTATAGCCTGGGAAAGCAGTGGAAGATGACCCAAGTCCTTGGGCCCCTGCACCCACATGGGAGACCCAGAAGAAGCACCTGGCTCCTGGCTTCGGATTGGTGTAGCTCCGGCCAATGTGGTCATCTGGGGAGTGAAGCAGCGGATGGAAGACCTCTCTCTCTGTCTCCACTTCTGTAACTGTCTTTCAAATAAATAAAATAAATCTTTAAAATAAATAAATGAATGAATCTTTAAAATGAATCTTTAAACAAAAGGTTTATGTGATGTACTGAAAATTGTGCCTCCCCCCCTCCAATTTATGTTTAGATCCTAATCCCCAATGTATTGGTATTGGGAGGTAATGAGATTGCCTCAAGAATGGTGCTATTGTCCTTGTAAAAAGGATCCCAGAGAGCAATGTAGTGCTCCCTCTTCTGTGTGCCGGTACATGGAGAAGAAAAGGGTCTGCAAACTGGAGGTGACCCTCAGCAGTTCCCAAGCATCCTGGCATACTGGCCTTTGACTGCCAGTCTCTAGAACAGCACAAAATAAAATTTCTCCTGTGTATAAGCCACCCAAGCTACGCTTGTTGTTTATAGCCAGAACTGGTGGCATTTAAGCCAAAGTGCTTTTTAAAAGCTACTTCAATACTTCACTAGATCATACAGACTAAGAAAATTGGTATCAAAGATGTGGGACAAGTGGCCCTGGAAAGCTTATCTTTTAGGTGGGACTTTAAAATTAGATAACCACTCTGTCTTAAAGCAGTCTTAGAGCCCTAATTCCTGGTGATGAGTAAACTGATTAGAATGAGTGGCATCACAATTAATAAAACACCACATGACTGATATAGGAGCAACAGGAATTTTTAAAATTATGGCATAGAAAGTCTACCTTTATGACACTGCAGATCTGGCTAAAAGAAAATGACAGGTTAAAGACAGCTAATTGCTAATTAAACGGGTACCTTAAAAACCAAGGGGCTTCTATGAAACCTCGGAGTAATTCTCTTCTGTAGCTCCAGGACACACTGTGCAGGAAATTAGGACTGAAAACTGAATTATAAGACAGGCCGAGCTGCAAAGAAGATGAAAAGTATCTTCTCAGAATCCTCCCGTGTCAAATTAAGGCCCCTGAAGGAAAATATTAGTCCTGTGTCACCTGGAGAATTCTGAGCCCTCAAATCCCACACTCTCATGCCTGCAGAAGCAGCCCTTTCTCTTATTATAAAAGGGGCCTTTCCATTTCCCGAGCACTTGGAGTTGACCTCAATCAACTGACTTTGCTGAGTCCTTCATATCTGAACTTGAAAATGCTCTCCAGTAAAAAAAAAAAAAATGATAATAATTAAAAGTAGAAAATACTATACTGCAGCAAGTCAAAGATTCTAGGACTTCTTCAATAGGGTTGTGAAGAAAGTCAGAAGGCATGGGGAGAAGGGATTATTAGAATGGGTATGTTGTATCTGAGATTGAAGCAACAGCCAATGCTCTTTAAGAAGGCTCAGAGGACACTTCTTTTGCTAAGGAATAAGGGAGGGTACGGCATTTTTGGTGATAGCTGTCTGCTGCTGTCTTGTGGTCATTGTGAAACACTGAAGTGGAAATAGATCCCCTAAAATTAGCATGAATAAGATTCTTAAATGGGAATTGGGCTACACTTAATCACTTAAGATAATGTAGACATAATTACCAAACTGTAATTAAGGAGACACCAACAATTAGACTATCTCGATCTAAGCTGCCTGTGGTAACAGCTATTCTAGTGAATCATGCTACTCTAACAGAAAGGTTGACTGACACTTTATTGTACTATTTCTCAATTTACTTGGACATAAAGATTAAGAGCTGTTGATCACAAGGCTCACAGCAAACACAACTGAAAATTGCAAATCCTTGACAAGTTCCAGGTCTTAGCTTATAGAAAGTCTGTTCCCCTTGAGGAATTCTCCTGTAATATGACTGCAATAACATGACTGTATTCCTTTGGTTCTCCATGTGACATACTAATGTACCATGATGGAGATAAATACATTAAAGGGACACAAAAGCCAACTAAATAAATTTCCAATGGTCAAAGCTGAAAGAATGTATGCAACATAATAAATAAAATCATATTGGGTCATACCTTAAAGTATAATATAAATATCTATGTGTCTAAACTGATATTTGTAAATTATTGGATACAAATGGGAGAAATAGATGTCTCCTAACCTGAAGGATCCAAATTAATTTATGGAGTTACTTCATCTTCAAAGAGATACAGCATAACTCTCCACTCCTTACATCTGAACTTTACATGCTGACTTTCTTCCAGAGTACAGCAAGGAAAGGGGGTGAGACTGGAAGAAGAATAATTTATACATTTGGAGAGATCAAGTAAGCACTAGTTCTGCCAGGTGTTCAATGTCAACATCAACTATGATATCATGCTGATAGTATGTACCCTTGATATAATGTGATAAAAACTGTACTTTACTCCCATAGTCTTCCTTCTAAAATTGTTTATGTCCAGTTTAACCATGAGAAATACCAGGCAAACACAAACTGATGGACATTCTACAAAAGAACTGGATTATACTATTCCAAACTATCAAAGTCATTAAAAAGAAAGAGAAAAATCTAAGAAACACCATCAAAGCCTAGAAGATGCTAAAGAAAGAGATAAAGACTAAATGTAACATGGTATCCAGGATGGGATCCTAGGACTGAAAAAGAACATCAGGTATAAACTAAGAAAATATGAATAGCATATGGACTTTAATTAACAATAATGTATCAAAATTGGTTCATTAATTGTGATAAATGCACCATATTAGATGTGAATAATAAGGAAAATTGGATGCTGAGTATAAGGGAACTCTGTACAATCCTCATATTCATAACTTTTTCTCTATAAAACTACTATACTCTAAAATAAGTTTATTTAAAAGAAAAGGCATTATTCATGAATCTTAGTCAAAAAATCTTCTTTGTTCAAACTTCATAATCTGTCATCATATATGTCACTATTAAAATTAATGATGAGCTCTTTATATATTTTTGAAATGTATTTGTCACATCACACTCAACATACATACTGGGTTGTAACTATCCTGAAAGAATTCTTCCAAAGGAGATCATTAATGATATTCTGAAGATTTTATGACATTAACTCTAAGCTATTAACCTCTTGGCTCAGTTAACACATTATGCTAAATAAAAGTAAGGTTCAAAGGCCAAATGAAGACTTACAGCAGTTGTTCTCCCTTTACAGTGACTCCCAGATGTTCTCACTACTCCCAGAAGGCTACTGGGGCGTGGTAAACCAAGGTCCTTAAGGAATACCAGAGTACTCTTTCTTTTAGCTCTATTTAAACTGAAAGTAGATGATTTAGTTTTTGAGGCTCTGACCTGTCATGATTCTATCACAAACATCAGGAGTACATATATCACATAAGGATAGCTCCTGTGGTGGCAATTTCCTTTTTGCTTTGTGAGAAATCTTCATTCATTCATTAGACAAATATTTCTTCAGGCCCCAATCATCTCTGTGCTGGGTGGTAGAGAAGAGAAAGATGCCATACTTATTTTCACAGAGCCTACAACTAGTCAGCAAGATATACATACCTCACTGACTTGCTATGTGTAAATTTAATAGATATAGAAACTCCTTTCAATGAATACCTTCATTCATACATGTTCTATCTATACTCCCTCCTTCAGCCATTCACAAGAATTCTCAGATACACACACAATTTTTAATACCTTTGAATACCAGAAAATCTTTTTATAAGGATTTATTTACTTATTTATCTGAAAGGAAGAATTACAGAGAGAGAAGACACACACAGAAACACACAGAGAAAGAGAGAGAGAGAAAGCCTGTTCACTGGTTCTGTCCCCAAATGGCTTCAATGGACAGGGCTGGGCCAGGCTGAAGCCAGGAGCTTTATCCAGTTCTCTTAGATGGGTAGCAGGGACCCAATACTTGGATCATAATCTGCCACTTTCCCAGTCACATTAGCAGGGAGCTGGGTAGGATGTGGAGCAACCTGGATTTGACCCAATGCCCATAAGGGATACCACTATCACAAGTCCCTGAATACAAAAAAATCTTAATCCAAATTCACATCTGTGTAATAAATACTTTAGACTCAGAAAGGTCTGGTCCTTGCCTCATCTGGTTGGTAATCTCAAGTGAGAGTGTCTTCGCTTACCTATGTTACCAGTCTAACTGTAATTTTTGATCCTGGCATGGGTCATGCAGTATCTGCTCTACTATCAGAGGGCTAGGAACTATGGACAGTCTACCATAGAACCCCTAATTAAAAAAGTGAACAACTAGGCTCAGGTGAGCATCCCTAGTTAACAATCCTACATGTGTATGAATATCGTCACATACCAACACAGGGTAAATAATGTCATCCATGACTCTAGGAGTCTTAAAGGGAGGATACCTGTGCTATTCTTCTCTTCTATGCATTTACTCTTCTGGCTTATTCTAAACTATGCTCTTTAGCTATAATAAAATGTGATTGTGACTATAACAGAGAGAGTGTTATGAACCCTTCTAACAAATTACTGAACCAAAGAGAGAAATAGAAAAAACCATGAATTTGTAATTGGGGTCATAAGTGAGAGTGGTCTTGAGTTGAGTATTGAACTGCTTGGGACACCCATATCCCATGTAGAAGTACCTGGGTTTGAGGTTACCCTCTGAGTCTAACCCAGCTTCCTGCTAGTGTGCGTGCTGGAAGGTAGCAGATGATGGCTCAAGTACTTGAGTCCCTGCACCCATATTGGAGATCTAGATGAAGTCCCTGGCTCCTAACTGTCCTAGGCCAGCCCTGGCTATTGTGAGCATTTGGTTAGTGAACCACTGGATGAAAAAGATTGCTCGCTCGCTCTCTCTCTCTCTGCCCTCTTAAAATAAATAAAAGTAAATAAATATACAAAGAATTGAGAGTTGTCTTGTGTGAACTGTGCCTACTAACTTCACAGTTCACTAACCTCACAATGTCCACTGCAAAACTGTCATCCTCTCGTCCTGCAAGTGCAACAGTCTTGGCTTGACTTAGGGACCTACCATGAGAGCAGAGGATATCTTCCTCACTCTTCTTTTCACGTTGCTTCTGGCTCCTCCAGTATGTGAGAGAAACTGGTATAAAGAAATCAAATGTTTTACATGGCACTTCCCTAATCTACCACTATGTGGAGAACATCTTGTGAGCAAGTGCTTTTGACTTTCACAGTTGTTGGTCTTGCTCAACCACTGGAGGACGGTAACATGGTGGTATTGTCACATCTTCTCTTCCTGCTTGGATCCCTTTACCCCAGTAGAATACTCCCTTAAGAAAGGTTCATTTGGAACAGGTCTTGAGCCTGGCTCTTCTCTACAGCTTTCACAAGTGGCCTTCCTTAGTGGGATGTTCCAGCCGATCTTTCGCCTTTGGAATGCTCTAAGCAAGTAACTAGCATTGATCTTTTTTTTCATAAACGACTCAAACCTCCAGGAATCATGGGGCAGAATTTTCAATAAACTCCCTGACTGTGTTCCATTCTGTTCTTCCTGGAGTTGTCTTCCAATTGAAGTTCAGCAAGTAGACAAGGAATAATTTGTCAGTCTTCTCTGCTTACAGATACACTCAATATCTCGGCACCCCTCTATATTAATCAGGATTGTCCAGAGAAACACAAGAAACTATAGAAGCTGGCAAGTCCAAGATCTGCAGGATGAACTGGCAGAATGGAGACCCATGAGAGTTAATACTGCAACTCTAGTTAAAGGGCTGTCTGCTACCAAATTCCCAATTGTCAGTCTTCTGTTTCATTCAGACCTTCAACTGATTGGTTGCATTACCCCATCCCATTGAGGAGAATGATCTGTTTACTCAAATCTTACCCAATTAAATGCTAATTTCATCTGCAAACATGTTGAAAGAAACACCCAAAATAGTGACCCAAAATAGTGTTTGATCACATATCTAGGCACCATGGTTTAAAAATTGACACATAAAATTAACTATTGCACCCTTTAAATTGGCTTGAAGATGGAAAGATTGTCCTTTTTCCTTTTTCCCAAATATGAGATAAAGATCCAAAGCACTTTTTCTGTCTATGCCACACCACATATCATTGGCTTTCTTCTTTCAAAAAATTCCTCAGGAGGCCAGCACTGTGGCTTAGAGGGCTAAGCCTCTGCCTGTGGCACTGCATATTAAATGCATGCCAATTCTAGTTCCAGCTGCTCCTCTTCCAATTCAGTTCCTTGCTATGGCTTGGAAAAGCAGTAGAAGATGGCCCCATGCTTGGCCCCTGAACCGTCATGGTGAGACCCAAAAGAAGGTTCTGGGTCCTGGTTTCAGATCAGCCCAACTCCAGCCATTGCAGCCAATTGGAGAGTGAGCCAGTGGATGGAAGATCTTTCTCTCTGTCTCTTCCTGTCTCTGTCTGTAACACTACCTCTTAAATAAATAAATAAAATCTTTTTTAAAAAATTCTCAAAATTTTTAGACCCCTCTTTATATGCTTTGCTTAGAGCTGGTGGGAATGATCGTGAGAATTACAGGAGAGTTGGGAAAGCATAATGAGCTCAGAAACATATCATATTTCTGGCATGTTTAGAATGCAAATGTACCTAATTTCTTTTGCTTGAGAATTTAGCTGATGCCCTGCATAAAAGAGGTTCTATTGAAAAAGTTACCATGCAATTAAACAGGCCCTATAATATAATAACTACAACAGTAAACATAGTTAAAAAAAATGCACTGGAAGTATTTAGAAAGAGTGCTAAGCCAGGCTGGAGGACTTGGGAAACTATACAGGAAAACCATGATAAAAGCTGAAAACTAAAGAATATATATGAGTTATCTTGGCAAATAGGGATGAATGGTACTGGCACTGTGGCTAAGCAGGTTAAGTCACTCCCTACAAACTTTATACTCCATATTGGAGCTCCAGTATGAGTTCTGATGGCCCTGCCTCTGAAATATCTCCCTGCTAATGTGTTTGGAGCAGGAGAAGATGACCCAAGTGTTTGGTGTCCTGATGCCCACATGGGAGACCAGGATGAAGTTCCAGGCTTCTGATTTCTACCTGGCCCACCCTTGGCTGTTGAGACCATTTGGGGAGTTTACCAGTGAATCCAAAGTTTCTTTTTCTCTGGCTCTCCCTTTCTATTTGCCACTCTGTCTTCCAAATAAATGAAATAAATCTTTAAGAAAAATAGGAAAATAGTGATGAAATGAGAAAGGAGTACTGAGATTTAAGGTGTCATCTGTATGAAAACACACAAAAGTGAGACATAGTATAAGATTTTACCCAAGTTGTAAGTTAACGAACCTGGCCTGTAACAAAAATTTGATGAGTCTGAAGGAGAAGCAAGAGAAAAATTTGATAAAGAAAAGAAAAAAATAGAAGGTTTTCAAAACTTAAAGATCCTGGAAGAGACAACAGCAAAGAAAACAATCAATGGGTTACAGAGACATCCAGCTGAGTGGAGAAAATATTTGCAAGCCACTCTTCTGACAAAGTATTAACATTCAGAATATACCAGGAACTCACAAACTCAATGGAGAAACAATCAACCCAGATAAATGAGCAAAAGAACTCAATAGACAGTTCTCAAAAGAAGAAATACAAATGGCTAACAAATATATGAAAAACTGCTTAGCATCCCAAAGACATCAGGGAAATATAAATTAAAACCACAATCAGCTATTACCTCAAGGCTGTCAGAATGGCTATTAACAAAAAGACAGAATGTAACAAATACTAGAAAGAATGTGAAGAAAGTGGAACTCATATACTGTTGGCAGGAATGTAAATTAGTTCAGTCATTGTGGAAACTAGTATGGAGATTTCTTTAAAAAAAATACAAAACTACAAATAGAACTGCCATAGGATCCAGCAATCCCATTACTAAGTATTTCATAATCTTTTTATCTAATGAATAAAAAACTAAAAGGACAATGTCTGCTCAAGAAAACATAATTCATTCTTGGCATATAAAGTAGAGGGAAGTGAATATAGCAAATTCATTGTTTCATATGTCTTAGAAGAAAAAAAAGCAGAAGAGAGGATAAAATCAGGGTCTGCTATTACTTTTCAGCTGGAGCTCTGGGGGGCTGGCAATTTCTGAAAGTTACCCACAGATCCAGTGAAAGTAGAGAGGGACATTTGATTCCCACCTGCCCAATCTCTCCAAATCAGTGCCCACTGTCCAGCTGAAAGAGGGCGTGCAGCATTTTTGGATTAGGGCAACAGCTACGGAAGCCTTCAGGTGCATATGGAGCAGCTGAGACAGGACACCAGATCTTCAGTGCCAGTGGCAGTGGCAAACAGGGAGCAACGTTCGGCCAGTGGCTCCAGTGTACATGTGAGATCCAGAGATTCTAGCAGGCGGAATGGTCTGCAGTCTCCACTGACTTTGAGCCTTGCTGGGAGGTGGCTAGGCAACGACGCAGAAGGAGGGCTGCCCACACCTGCAGCATCCAGAGATCAAAACACCCAGGCGGAGATGCCTCAGGGAACATCTGCCTCTCTGTTAAAGGACAGACTGGTAGGGTACAGAGAAACCTCTGGACCTAGTGACTAAGAGTCTTGTATGCTGTGACCTTGGGGATTCGATGGTTACATGAGAAGGTATAGGGTGTAGTTGGGTAGTGAGTGCTACCAGACTCAACTTGGTTGTTACCCTGGAAAATCGCCCCATTCTAGAGCATTGACCAGAGCTCTCTGGTCATACCCACCACACATCTGTTGGTATTCACCGAAAGGGCAGACATTCCACTAAGCCACAGAAGCATGGCCGAAAGATAAAAGCCATCAGAAGAAAAAAAAATCAACTGCATAAATGCCTAAAAAATAACTGCAGAAATTCAAGAAATAAGAATAAGGGTGATACCATGACCCCCCAAAGGATCACATCTCAATATTAGAATACAAAGATGAAGATATTGAGGAGATGCCAGAAATGGGATTCAAAAATTAATCATAGGATTACTCAAAAGCAATCAGAAGCAACTTCACAAAATAAAGAAAACCCTATATGACATGAATGAAAATTTTTCCCATAAAATTAAGAATTTAAAGAGAAATCAAAATGAAATATTTGAAATGAAGAATACAATAGATCAAATAAAAATGTGTTGGAAAGCCTTAACATTAACCTTGGCAAGGAAGAAGAAAGTATATCCAAACTAGAAGACAATTCTTTGGAAATCTTACAGTCGGGGCGGGGGGAGAAAATAGAAAACTTAAAACCAGTGTTGGAGATTTATGGGATATTATCAAATGACTAGCATACAGGACTTAGGAGTTCCAGAAGGTATGGAGAGATAAAATGGACCAGAAAGCCTATCTAGTGAAATAATTACAGAAAACTTCCCCAGTTTGGAGAAATAAAGGGACATCCAAATAGAGGAAGCACATAGAACTCATAATAGACATGACCAAAAAAAGATCTTCACCATGACACACTGCAGTCAAACTTTCCACAGTAAAACATAAAGAAGAGATCCTAAAATGTACATGAAAGAAATGCCAGATTGCTTACATATTATCTCCAATTAGACTCATAGCTGACTTCTCATCAGAAACCCTACAGGGGACAGCACTGTGGAATAGTGGGTAAAGCCACCACCTGCAGTGCCAGCATCCCATACGGGTGCTGGTTCGAGTCCTGGCTTCTCTACTTCTGATCCAGCTCTGTGTTGTGGCCTGGGAAAACAGTAGCAGATGGCCCAAGTCCTTGGGCCCCTGCCCCCATTGAAGACCTGGAAGGAGCTCCTGACTCCTGGCTTTGGATTGGCACCGCTCCAACTGCTATGGCCAATTGGGGAGTGAACCAGCAAAGGAAGACCTCTCTCTCTCTCAGCCTCTGCTTCTCTCTCTGTGTAATTCTGATTTTCAAATAAATGGATAAATCTAAAGGGAGGAAAAAGAATGAAAGAAAGAACAAAAGAATGAAAGAAAGAAAGAAAGCTTACAGGCTACAAGGAAATGGTGAGATACAGTCCAACTCCTAAACAGAAAAAAATCAACCCAGAATATTGTACCTTGTGAAGCTCGCATTTATGAATGAAAATGAAATAAAGACATTGCATGACAAACAGAAATTGAATTTGTTGCCCCTCATCCAGCCTTACAAAAGATGCTTAAGGATGTGCTACATGCAGAAACACAAAAAGGTAGTCATCATTATCAAAGAATGAGAAGGCAGAAAAACCCCTACTAGAAGTACAAACGGAATCCAAAGTAAACTATAGGAATATTTATGGGAAAATGGCAGGGCCAAGCTGTTACTTATCAATAGTCACCTTGAATGTAAATGGCCTCAATTCTCCAGTTAAGAGATACAGACTGGCTGAATGGATTAAAAACAAGATCCATCTATTTGCTCCTTACAAGAAACACATCTCTTCAACACACAGACTGAAAGTGAATGTATGGAAAAAGATATCCCATGCTAGCAGAAGCCAAAAACGAGCTGGTTTACCATACTAATATCAGACAAGATGGACTTTAACATAAAAACTTTTAAAAGAGACAAAGCAAAGCACTATGTAATGATTAAGGGATCAATTCAACAGGAAGATATGACTATAATAAATATATGTGCACCCAATTACAAGGTGCCTGGCTATTTAAAAGAAATATTAATAGATCTAAAGGGAGACATAGACTCCAATACAATAATAACAGGGGACTTCAATACCTCAATCTCAGCAATGGACAGATCAACCAGACAGAAAATTATCAAGGAAACAACTGAGTCAATTGACACTATAGACCTAATGGACCTAATAGATATATACAGAGCCATTCACCCCATAGTGGCAGAATACACATTACTCTCATCAGTGCATTGAATATTTTCTAGGATAGCCATATGTTAGGCAACAAAGCAAGTCTCAGCAAATTCAAAAAAAATTTGAAATCATTCCATGCATCTTCTCTGAACACAATGGAATAAAGCTGGAAGTCAACAACTCAGTAATCTCTAAATCATATGCAAACACAAGGAGACTCAAGGAGACTAAAAAATACTCCTGAATGAGCAGTGGGTCATAGAAGAAATCACAAGAGAAATAAAAAAAATTCTGGAAACAAATGAAGATGACAATACTTCACATCAAATCTTAAGGGATACAGCAAAATAGTGTTAAGAGGAAAGTTTATAGCTATTGGTGCACACATAAAGAAATTGGAAAGGTACCAAATAAGTGAGCTATCAGTGCATCTCAAGGACCTAGAAAAACAACAATAAACCAAACCCAAAATTAGAAGAAAAGAAATATTTAAAATTATAAAAGAAATACACAAAATTAAAACAAAAATTTGGTGAAATGAAGAGCTGTTTTTTTTTTTTTGAAAAAATAAACTAAGTTGATACACCATTGGCACAACTACGCAAAAAAAGGAAAAGACCAAAATTAATAAAATCAGGGATGAAAAAGGAAATGTAACAACAGATACAACAGAAATAGAAACAATCAGGAAATTACTACAAAGAGCTATATGCCAACAAATTAGGAAACCTAGAAGAAATGGACAGATTCTTAGAAATGTACAATCTACAAAGATTGAGTCATTGGATTATAGGAAACCTAAACAGACAAATAACCAAGATGGAAATACAATCAGTAATAAAAACCCTCCCAACAAAGAAAATCCTGGTATTAGATGGCTTCACTGCTAAATTCTACCAGACATTTAAAGAAGAACTAACTCCAATTCTTCTCAATCTATTCAAAACAATTTAAAGGAAGGAAACTCTTCCAAACTCCTTCTATGAAGACTGCATCACCTTAATACCTAAACCTGAAAAAGATGCAACAGAGAAAGAGAACTACAGACTAAAATCCCTGATGAACATATATGCAAAAAATCCTCAACATATTACTAGCTATTTGAATCCAATAACACATCAGAAAGATCATTCACCTGGAACAAGCGGGACTTATCCCCAGTATGCAGGAATGATACAACATTGGCAAATCAATCAATGGGATACACCACATTAACAAACTGAAGAACAAAAACCATATGGTCATTTGGATAGATGCGAAGAAAGCATTTGATAAAATACAACATCCTTTCATGAGGAAAATCTTAAGCAAAATGGTTATAGAAAGAATATTCCTCAACATAATCAAGGCAATATATGACAAACCTTTGGCCAGCATCCTATTGAATGGGGAAAATTAGAAGCATTCCCATTAAGATCCAGAACCAGAAGGATACCCACTCTCACCATTGCTATTACATATAGTCCTGGAAGATTTAGCCAGAACCATTAGGCGAGAAAAATAAATCAAAGGGAAACAAATTGGAAAGGAGGAAATCAAACTATCCCCATTTGCAGATAACGTGATCCTATATGTAAGGAATCCAGACGACTCCACTGAGACTATTGGAATTCATAAAAGAGTTTGGTAAAGTGGCAGGATATAAAATCAAAACAGAAAAATCAATAGCCTTTGTATACACAACATCACAGTATCACAGCAGAGAAATAACTTTATTAAACGATTTATTTATTTATTTATTTGAAAGGCAGAGTTATGAAGAGGCAGAGAAAGAGATAGAGAAGAGAGGTCTTCCATCTGATGGCCACACTGTTCCAAAGCCAGGAGCCAGGAATTTCCTCTGGGTCTCTCATGCATGTGCAGAGGTCCAAGGACTTGGGCCGTCTTCTACTGTCTTCCCAGGCCACAGCAGAGATCTAGATTGGAAGTAGAGCATCTGGCACTCGAACCAGCATCTGTATTGGATTCTAGCACTGCAGACAGCAGCTTTGTCTGCTATGCCACAGCACCAGCCCCAAGGAAGAATTTTTAAGATCAGTCCCATTCACAGTGGATCCAAAAATAATCAATACCTTCAAATAAATTTAACCAAGGTTGTCAAAAATATCTGTGAAGAAAATTACAAAACACTAAGAAAGAAATAGATGAAGACATTTAAAAATGGAAAATTCTTCCATGTTCATGGATTGGAAGAATCAACATAACCAAAATGTCCATACTACCAAAAGCATTTATAAATTCAATGAGATACCAATAAAAATACCAATGACATTCTTCACAGATCTAGAGAAAACTATGCTGAAATTATATGGAAACACAAGAAGAGACTCTGAATAGCTAAAGTAATCTTATACAACAAAAACAAAGCCAGAGGCATCACAATACCTGATTTCAAGATATACTTTTGGGAAATTATAATCAAAACAGCCTGGTCTGGCACAAAAACAGACTTGTAGACAAGTGGAACAGGACAGAATCTTCAGAAATCAATGCATGCATCTATAGCCAATTTATCTTTGACAAAGGAGCTAAAATCCATCCCTGGATCAAGGACAGTCTCTTTAACAAATGGTACTGGAAAAATTGGATCTCCACATAAAGAAATATGAAACTAGACCCCTACCTTTCAACTTACACAAAAATCCACTCAAAATGGATCAAAGACATAAATCTATGGCATGATACCATCAAATAATTAGAAAACATGGGGAAAACTCTACAAGACATTGGCAAAAGACCCTAGAAGCATAGGCGATCAAAGCCAAAATTGACAAGTGGGGTTACATCAACCTGAGAAACTTCTGCACTGAAAAAAAAAAAAAAACTCAGCAAAGAGCAAACTGAAGAGAGTTAACTGACAGAATTGGAGAAAATATTTGCAAACTATGCAACTGATAAAGGGTTAACATCCAGAATATATAAAGAGCTCAAGAAATTCAACAACAACAAAACAATCAGGTGAAGACATGGGCAAAGGACTTAAACAAGCATTTTTCAAGAGAGGAAATTCAAATGGACAACAGACACTTGAAAAAGGCTCAGGATTACTAGCCATTAGGGAAAGGCAAATTGAAACCACAGGGAGCGTTCACTTCACTCCAGTTAGAATGGCTTTCACAAAGAAGTCAACAAATGACAAATGCTGGTGAGGATATGAGGCAAAAGATACCCTGATCCACTACTGATGGGAATGTAAACTGGTACAACCACTGTGGAAGACAGTATGAAGATACCTTAGAAATCTGAATATAGACCTACCATATATCCAGTCATCACTTTCCTGGAAATTTACCCAAGTCAAAAGAAATCATATTTATGAAACAGTTATCTGTACCCCCATATTCATTGTAACACAATTCACAATAACTAAGATAATCAACCCAGATGTCCATCAACTGTTGACTGGATAAAGATTTATAGTATATATACACTGTAAAGTATTACTGAGCTGTAAAAATATGAAATCATGTCTTTTGCAACAGGATAGTCACAGGTATCCATTATACTTAGTGAAATAAGCCAGTCTCAAAAAGACAGATATTGTATGTTTTCCCTGATCCAATGAAACTAATAGAATACCTGAAATGTAATATATTTGAGTGAAATAGACATTTTGAGAACAGATGATTGTTTATAGCCCTTGTATTTTTTATTGAGGAACAGTGTTTTGTTTCGTTTCATTTTGTTTTCTTTCTCTTCATACTATTGGTTGAACTCCTTTACTTAAAGTAGGGTTAACTATAGGATCATTAAGCATACTGAAAAGAGATCATTTTAAAAATTAAGATTGGGAATCCAAGAGGGAGGGGGAGGAAGGGTTGGATTATGTGTGTTAGGGATTGGGGGGTGGAAGTCCCACTATGTTCCTAAATCTGTATATGTGTAATATTGAAACTTGTGCAACTTAAATAATATTTGCAAGTGGGAGGGAAATTATGGGGGGGAGAAAGCCATGGTAATCCATAAACTGTACTTTGGAAATTTTACTAAATAAAAAAAATTTTTAAGCAAAAAAAAAATTTAGAAATATTTATCATGTCCCATTACTAGAAAAAGTTCCTTATTATTTCTGAAGACAGTATTTAGTTTTATTTTCTTTTTTTTCTTTTTTTTTTATTTAATGAATGTAAATTTCCAAAGTACAGCTTATGGATTACAATGGTTCCCCCCCCCAATAACTTCACTCCCACCCGCAACCCACCCCCTTCCCGTTCCCTCTCCCCTTCCATTCACATCAAGATTCATTTTCAATTCTCTTTATATACAGATCAATTTAGCATATATTAAGTAAAGATTTCAACAGTTTGTACCCACATAGAAACACAAAGTGAAAAATACTGTTTGAGTACTAGTTATAGCATTAAATCACAATGTACAGCACATTAAGGACAGAGATCCTACATGAGGAGTAAGTGCACAGTGACTCCTGTTGTTGACTTAACAAATTGACACTCTTGTTTATGGCCTCAGTAATCACCCTAGGCTCTTGTTATGAGTTGCCAAGGCTATGGAAGCCTTTTGAGTTCACCGACTCTGATCATATTTAGACAAGGTCATAGTAGTTTTATTTTCAATAGAATTATATATCAAACTATCTTACTATTAATTTTAAAACAAAAATTTAAGATGAAATATTTTTCACATTTTTTCTTTAATGAAATTTTACTTAATAAAGATATGATTATGAGTCTAAAGAAAACTACTTATAAATGTATATTTTAAAAGCCCCCAGTTATGCTTAAATTGATGAATATGTGGAAAATCTATGGCTTAGCAATTCATCATTAATTCCCCTGTATAGCCCACCAATGATTTGCTCTCTCCTGGATCATTCCAGCAGCATGAAATATGCTTATTCTCAACTTTCAAAAACAATATAAACACTTTTATGGACCCTAAAAACAAAGAGAAAACTCCTATAAAATTCAAGAATTGCCAGGATGAAATTTATAGTCTTTTTTGTTTCCTAACAATATCCCTGATTGGTGGAACATAGCAGCAAGTCAGCTGGAAAGGGTGCCTAGAAAACTCTAAATCTGTGCCTTATTAGTAAGGATGGACCGAAGAATGATAGAAAAGAGATAAGGACCACAATCACATTGCATTGTATTTCAATATGTCATTTTCCCTAAAAGTATTAATGATAGATGCCCGCCTAAACCTACTTTTATAAAGAAAATTTTACTAGCAAAGAAATTTAGAGTGTCCTTTATCAGAAATTAAATAAGATCAGGATATCTACTAAAAAATAAAGTAAATGGCTGAGATATGTATGTTGTTATATTACTGGTTGTCAGTGACTAATTGTAAACTTTGGGCTCACACAGTCCTCAGAGAATTTATGTGTACCAAAGCAAATGCACTTGAAGCTATGATCTATGCACTAGAATTTACTATAATATTGATTAAAATGAAAGAGCAGTAGCCCATGCCACGTTACTTGGCAAAAACTCTCAAATTTAATTGTATTTCCATAGAAGTAATCAAGAATCACTGGCTAATGATCAATGGTTTGTCTGAACCATTCCCGGCTAAGAACTCCTTAATTTTAGTGGACTTCACCTCAAAATGACCTGGAGGATTCTAAATTATGCCACAAAATGCAACATTGATAATTTTCAGCTCTGCATATCAATTAGCCTTAATAATCGGATAACCAGGGATGATTTAATTCTAAGCTATTTGTCAGTAGAACTATAACCTTGTACTATTCTACCTCATGTGTCTTTTGTATCAAATAATCTATTGGGGACTCAGAGTGA
This sequence comes from Oryctolagus cuniculus, assembly GCF_051225735.1. Taxonomy (NCBI): domain Eukaryota; kingdom Metazoa; phylum Chordata; class Mammalia; order Lagomorpha; family Leporidae; genus Oryctolagus; species Oryctolagus cuniculus. Next base: position 64,637,587 of record NC_142874.1, read on the forward strand.
GTGATTCAGAGATTGAAAAAAAAAAAAAGATCCTGCTTTCAAAGAATCCATTGTTCATTTGTGGAGACAAACAAGTGTTAACACTAAATACAAGTTTTAGAGATGGTTCCTACTATTGAGGACACCATGAAGCTGGTAGATAATTTCCTATAAGAGTCATTAGGTTTCTCATTCATCATCATGCCATTCCTTGCTGTGTGACAACAGTCATTCTTGTTGAATTTTTAGCAAGCAATTTTTAACAAGGATTATCTCTATTTTTTAATGAATATGAAATTATAAAATAAGATGAAAATCTACAGGTTGTCAAAGCCATTCCTTCTTTTGTAACAAAGAACCCAGTGCTCGGAGGCAGAAAATTTATTTAAAATGCCTAAATTAGACTTAGCTCAGATAGACTGAATTACACTAAGTCAAAGACAGAAATACCACGATGTAGATGTCAGTGAAATATCAACCCCTCATCCAAGTCAGTGGGCCCTTTTTTCTTTTTCCTGAGCATCTTTACAACAACAGAATTAATAGGACCCAGTATTTTGAGCCCATAGATAGTGATTTCTTAGCTGAAGCTCCTAAGGACTCATGGGGCCTCCAGGATGGCCTTTTATCTAATTGCTAAAAATATTCAAAAGTTATTAAGAAAAATAGGCCCTCACTGGTATTTACAATATCAAATATTCATTTCTTAGAAAATTACCATCTAAATGGATATTGTATTCACCCAAATCTATAATACAACTTCATCATATTATTATATTATACTTATGTATCACTTATATTATTTATTATACATTTTACATTATCATCATTCTCAGTATTTATGCTTTACTTCTACACACAATACATATATATGCACACAACAGATTGTGAAAGCATCTTGCACTATTTTTTATACCCCTTAGGATGTAATACATGAGGTTTGCCAAAAAAGTCAATGGTGACTTAGTAATTGGAATGACTGAAAATTCATTCATTTATTCATTCATTCAAAGAAGACTGAATGAGTACCTCATAGTGTCCTAAGTTCTGCTCTGAGAGTGAGATACACTTCCATGCTCCCACACACAATTACTGTTTGAGGAACCCCCAGTTCAATTAAGGGATAGAATAAGAGGTGTATGGGGTGAGTAGTGTGAATGTGCCAACACAGAGGCTGAGCAAGCAGTACTAAGTGAGGATCACAAGTGTTAATTCTCCTGTCTGTCTAGTGTCTTTACGGTCCACACTTTAAGTAATACCTCCAGTATTTCAGCTATAACTGCCCCAAAGCAAATTTGATTTTTCAAGTATATAAATGCAACCATCTGTATACGGTATAACAAATAGCTTTTTGTGAGAATTCTTCCTAATAGCAATAGAGAGAAAAGAATAACCTGACCTTTCACACAAAGTCTAAAACATCTGCTGTAATCCTCAGAGAAAACACAGAACACAGTAACAGAAAGCAGTGCAGACAGGCTAATCACACATAAATAAATTGTTTACACATCCTCTCAAAATAGGCTTGTTCAAATAGTTCAAAAAAGGATTAACTAGCCACAAACTTGGCAAAACAAGAATGATGTAAATCACTTTTGCAAGATTTTGTAAATTGATACTGTGTTTCAATGAGCTTTCAATTAGCCAGGCTTAAGGACTAAAAGCATTTCAAATAAAAATATAAAAAGTCATAACCTCTCTTGGTTCTTGGTTGAGTAAAATAACTTAAATAAGTGTCCTTGGTTTTTTACAAATATATTGTCACTTCAAATTGAATTTTTTGATAATTTTAGCTTTATTTCTAATTATTCTAATAATTCCAAGAAATACATTTGTGAAATCATACTTTTATTTTCAAGAGACATCAATATGCCAGCAAAGAGAAATAAAATTCAAAACATCCCTGGAAAACTCAGACTATTTTAAACAAAATAGACATTTGACATTCATTTCTGGTTCTACAGGGTATCAGAGTGGGGCATGAAAAAATAGTTTAAAGTACCCAGGAGTAGATCAAAGAAGTGCTTAATCACATAGGTATTCACTATGTGACATGTTCAAATGTCATATATTAAAATAATCAGATATTCAAGTTGTACAGCCCAAAGAAAAAATCTTTTGTTTCCCAAAATTTCTTCTCTCCATTAACCATGTTATTTTTACTTAGCTTATCAGTTTTTCAACATACAGTAAAATCTCAAAGGAACAGGATGCTCAAGGCTGGGACTGTAAGAAGTTAATATATCCTCCAAAAGTGGAAAAGACCCAGAGGTGAGGACTCACTGCGAGGCAAGTATGAAGTACTTGAGAAACTTGATGTGGAAGCAACTTGGTATATTTATAACTTGTTCAAGGTTAACTCCAACAGAAAGAGTACGTATCTACCACCTAGCCATAAAAATAAGATCCTAATATGTTAAGCAAGTCATCTCTAGACAGAGATCCCTGAAATCAAATACCAGTTTGGCCATTTCCAAGCTGCATTTAAGGTAAGCTCCTTAACCTCATTGTGCCTCATTTCCTCACTGATGAAATGGAAGCTGATAATGGTTTTTATGAGGAGCAAAGATTTGTATACATGACCAGAGAAAAGTGCCTGGTATACAAGTGTCCAATAAGTATTACTTATACTTGTATTACCAGTACTTGATATTGGAGTTTAGGTTAGAAATAATTTGTTTCATCGCATTACTCTGGATCTAAAACCTGAAGTTTATGACATGTAAGCAAGTTGCTCAAAGTCACACAGGTAGAAATGTGAAAGATCGGAGTTCAATTTGTTCTATTTAATCAGAACTACTGATCCAACAAAAAACAATATTTTATTTGTATGTGCATGTATATGTGTGTGTGTATGTATAATATCCATTCCAGATCTTACTAGTGGAAAAGACAGGAGTGTTATTGCAAACTAGAGTGATACTGAACAAATATATTATCTATCTATTTATTTATTTATTTGAAAAGCAGAGTGACAGAAAGGGTAAGACAGAGAAAGAAAATTTTTCTGTCCATTGGTTCACTCCCCAAATGCCTGGAACAGGCAGGGCTGGATAAGGCTGAAGCCAGGAACCCTGAACTCCATCCAAGTCACTGATGTGGGTGGCAGGGATACAAGAACTTGGGCCATCACCTTCTGCTTTTCCAGGCACATTAGCAGGAAGTTGGATTGGAAGCAAAGGTGGCCAGGACTTGAACCGACACTCCCATATGAGATGCAAATGTCCTAAGCAGCAGTTTAATCCACTGCATCACGATGCACTCCCCTGAACAAATACATCTAACTTAAACAGCTTCTCAGAAGAACTAAGATCCTAATTTAAGATAATTGCAAAAGCAGAGATAAATATCTAGAGCTGCAGAAATTGTTCATGCTCATAGATTTTTATATTAAAGACAGAATAAAAGAAATCTAATAAGATAAATATAATGGTTTTACATATAAATACAATTTACCAACATAATGAGCCCTAGCACCAAAGACAAAGGCACTGACACTATAACATTCCTTCTGTAATAAAAATAAATAAATAAAAGAACTTGGAGGTTAGATCAATTTTCCCAGGACAAAGCATATTCTCTTTCTCCCCAAATCACTGGAGATTCTTAATTTATAGACGTAGAACAATCAACTAGATTTAGACTACATGAAGAAGACACATATCTTTATTTGGGGCACCCTGGCCAAGTGTCGGCAAAGTAGAAATATTCCAAACTCTTCCATTTATAACTAAATGGCATTAGTCGCTTTTTTCACACTGAGACTTAAGTTGAAAATATAGCTCAATTTTTGTCTCTATCTTCTTTGCTCTCCCCATGCAGTCCTATCATTTGCACAATTATAGATGCAGTTAAGTTGTGTCAGCAATTTTCTTTATGCAGCCGGTTTGCAAATGTTTATAACTAGTTTTTTGTGGGGGGAAAAGTATGTTTTAAGCTGAAACACAGCAAGTAAAAATCCTATCACTTGAGAGCATTTTTTTAGCTACCTTGCAAAAATGTGATTTGAATATATAAAAAGATACTAGCTAATTTAAGGTATATGACAAGGTAATATAGAAAATGAGAATAGAGGGCTGTTGAAGCTGAAAATGGACCCAGAGGAAAATTCCTTTGAGATGCAAAATGTAATGGTGCAGTGGTGTGTGTGTGCACACATGCCTGTGTGTGTTAATGTACACACAATATTTGGGGGCATCAAATTTTAATGGCATTTACAGGAAAAGAGTGAATGTAACATGTGGGTCCACAGAGACAAAAACATCTCTAGTATACTTTCTTTTAATAAGCAGAAAACTACTGGAGGCCAATACGAGACCTGTTAGGTATTGTAATGTGTATTCACAAACTTTCACCACATGCAAAGAGAAAAATCCAAATAGTATTTCCACTATATATGTGTGTGTGTGTGTGTGTGAGTGTGTGTGTGTGTATTCCTTACCAGTACGTATATTACCACTCCACGTATCTGTTGAGTCAAATATCTTAAATACAATCTGAGTGAATCAATGAGAATTAGTTTCTCAAGGATGACTGTATTGAGTGTGGGAATTTGGGATAAAAATTATCACTATACATTTCTAAGAATGGAAATTAAAAAAAAAAGAATGGAAATTATAAATACTTCAAAAGATATTAGGACTGACCTGAGAATTTAAGTTAAAACATACCTCAAGGGGCCAGCACTGTAGCATAGGGGGTAAAGCCAACACTGCAGTGCCAGCATTCCATATGGGTGCCAGTTCAAGACCCGGCTGCTCCACTTCCAATCCAGCTCTCTACTGCGGCCTGGGAAAGCAGTGGAAGATGGCCTAAGTCCTTGGCCCCATGCACCTGTATGGGAAGACCCGGAAGAAGCTCCTGGCTCCTGGCTTCAGATCCACCCAACTTCAGCCATTGCAGCCAGTTGGGGAGTGAACCAGCAGATGGAAGACCTCTCTCCCTCCCTCTCTCTCTCTCTGTCTCTCTCTCTCTCTGCCTCTCCTTCTCTCTGTGTGTAACTCTGACTTTTAAATAAATAAATAAATCTTAAAAAATAATAAATAATCAAGAAACTCCACAACAACAAAACAAACAACCCACTTAAGAGATGGGCCAAGGACCTCAGTAGACATTTTTCAAAAGAGGAAATCCAAATGGCCAACAGGCACATGAAAAAATGTTCAAGATGACTAGAATCAGGGAAATGCAAATCAAAACCACAATGAGGTTTCACCTCACCCCAGTTAGAATGGCTCACATAGAGAAATCTACCAACAACAGATGCTGGTGAGGATGTGGGGAAAAAGGGACATTAACCCACTGTTGGTGGGAATGCAAACTGGTTAAGCCTCTATGGAAGTCAGTCTGGAGACTCCTCAGAAACCTGAATATAACCCTACCATTCAACGCAGCCATCCCACTTCTTGGAATTTACCAAAAGGAAATGAAATTGGCAAACAAACAAGCTGTCTGCACATTAATGTTTATTGCAGCTCAATTCACAATAGCTAAGACCTGGAATCAACCCAAATGCCCATCAACAGTAGACTGGATAAAGAAATTATGGGACATGTACTCCATAGAACACTATACAGCAATCAAAAACAATGAAATCTGGTCATTTGCAACAAAATGGAGGAATCTGGAAAACATCATGCTGAGTGAATTAAGCCAGTCCCAAAGGGACAAATATCATATGTTCTTCCTGATTGGTGACAACTAACCAACCACAAAAAAGGAAACCTGTTGAAGTGAAAGGGACAATATGAGAAACAGTGACTTGATCAGCTCTTGTCCTGACTGTTGATGAACAACTTAATACTTTATCCCTTTTAGTATTTTTTTTGTTCTAGTTAATACTATTGGTTGAACTCTGTAATCAACACACAATTATTCTTAGGTGTTGAAATTTAACTGAAAAGTGATCCTGTTAAATATAAGAGTGGGAATAAGAGAGGGAGGAGATGTACAATTTGGGACATGCTCAATCGGACTTGCCCCAAATGGTGGAGTTAGAAACATGCCAGGGGATCCCAATTCAATCCCATCAAGGTGGCATGTACCAATGCCATCTCACTAGTCAAAGTGATCAGCTTCAGTTCACAATTGATCATAATGATAGGTCTAAGAGTCAAAGGGATCACATAAACAAGACTAGTGTCTGCGAATACTAACTGATAGAATCAAAAAGGGAGAGAAAGTTCCATCATGGGAAGCAGGATACACAGCAGACTGATAGAATAGCAGATGTCCTAAACAGCACTCTGGCCTCAGAATCAGCCCCTAAGGCACTCAGATCTGGCTGAAGAGGCCATGAGAATATTTTAGGCATGGAAAGCCAAGACACTCTGGCAAAAAAAAAAAAAAAAAAAAAACAGAGAGGACCTAAATGAAAGGTCTCCGCGAGTGAAAGAAAGTAGAAAGAACGGGCCATCAAAGAAGGAGGTACCTTTCTCTGAAGGGAGGAGAGAACTTCCACTTGGACTATGACCCTGTCAGAATAAGATCGAAGTCAGCGAACTCAAGAGGCTTCCATAGCCTGGAAACTCATGTCTAGAGCCTAGGGAGATTTCTGACGCCATAAACAAGAGTGTCAAATGGTTAAGTCAACAACAGGAGTCACTGTGTACTTACTCCTCATGTGGGATCTGTCCTTAATGTGTTGTCCAATGTGAAGTAATGCTATAACTAGTACTGAAACAGTATTTTACACTTTGTTTTTCTGTGTGGGTGCAAACTGATGAAATCTTTACTTAAGATATACTAAGTCAATCTTTTGTATATAAAGATAATTGAAAATGAATCTTGATGTGAATGGAATGAGAGAGGCAGCGGGAGATGGGATGGGTGTGGGTGGGAAGGAAAAGCCATTGTAATCCATAAACTGTACTTTGGAAAATTATATTTACTAAATAAAAGTTAAAAAGATAATAATAAATAAAAAATAAAAGGTACTTCAAAAAATTGAATAAGCCTCACAAACAAAATTTTAGTTAAGTTAGAGCATGTTAACTCATTTAGGAAACAAAGTTGATTGTGCCTTCTAATTGCTAAATCTTTCCAAGCTGCTCTTCAGTATGATCAGATATTTAAATATATATAAATTTAAGTGAGGCATAACCAAGACAGAAATCCAGGCCTGGCAGTTAAACTATATAGTAGGAAAAGTATAACTTCCAAAGATGGTCACTGATTCCTTGAACCTCCAACAATATTAAGCTCACATGGAAAAAGCTACTTTACAGATCTCATGAAGGTGATATGGAGATACTACATGCATTTTCAAGGTGGACTCATTCTAATCTTATGAATCCCTGAGAGCAGAACATCTTTCCAAGATATGGCTTGTGGGGAGCAATCCGGACTGGACTAAGTTACTGAAATTAAGACTTATTCTATGCATCTGCTCTCCCACAACATGGCGTTGGGAGAGAAGTAAACAGCTTCCGCACAGCTGCCTCCAGTTCAACTAATAAACTGTAGGACTTGCTCCTGATTGGAGAGCAGCGTACTCGGCGTGTGGGCAGCCGAGTTGGGATTGGCGGAGGAGGACTATAAAGGAGGAGAGAGACGGCATGCACCAGGAACATCTATGGGGAACATCTAAGGGAACCCGTGCAGCCCCCGAGAAAGCCGGCCGGCGGTGTGCCGCTCCCCTGCGGAAGTGGGGAATGCAGCCAGGGGGAACTGCCCTTCCACGGAGGTGGAAGGGATAGTAGCCAACCCGGGAAGAACCAGCAGCAAACCCGGGGAGGGCCGAGCAGACGAAAGAACAGCGCAGGGTCCTGTGTCGTTCCTCCACGAAGAGGGGGAGCGACATGGCTACTGCAATATGTGATTATAGAAGGAAGGTCAAAAATATTTGCTGCAATAGCACATAGTCTTCCACGGCTCAACTGACAATGGAGTAAGGGAGCCAAGACTATGGGCAGTTTCAAGAAACTGGAAAAGAAAAGTGGTCTGTCTTATAGAATCTCCATAAAAAGGAAGCAAGCTGACCTGCACCTTGGTCTAAGCCCAGCAAGGCCCAAGGCAATCTTCCAAATTATAGAAGATAAGCTAATAAACTGGTGCTACTTTTAAGCCATGACATTTGTGGTATTTTATTAAGCAATAATCTAGTTATAACAGCAATGAAAAATTTATATAGACTATAGCTAAATGAATTTAGTTTTATGGAAATTCTGAGGACAAAATAATGCCAAAATTTTTAAAAATCATAGAAAGATATTCTGTGCTAAAATATGTGGTACAATACAAAGTACTGGACAGCTGTGAATTTTAAACCACACTTCTATAAATTAGCAACTCCAGAGATCAAGAACCAAGTCTTCTTTCTCTTAATAAGGACAATTCTTGACAGAAATGTGACACTCAATTTTTTTTTAGAAAAATCTTCATTTTATATTACGCATCTCATTCCTCTGGAAAACAGAATAATCTGTGAGTGGAAATTTTCTTCAAAAATCATTGTCAATGAGTCCGGAGCTGTGGTGCAGTGGGTTAACGCCCTGGCCTAAAGTGCCAGAATCCCATATGGGTGCTGGTTCTAGTCTTGGATGCTCTACTTCCTATCCAGCTCTCTGCTGCAGCCTGGGAAAGCAGTGGAGGATGGCCCAGATCCTTGGGCCCCTGTACCCACGTGAAAGACCAGAGGAGGCTCCTGGCTCCTGGCTTCGGATCGGCGCATGTCTGGCTGTTGCGGCCATTTGAGGAGTGAACCATCAGAAGAAAGACTCTCTCTCTCTCTGCCTCTCCTCTCTCTGTGTAACTCTGCCTTTCTAAAAAATAAATAAATCTTTAAAAAAAATCATTGTCATAAGAACTTAAAAGTCACAGATATAAACATATCTATAACTCTGACTGGTGTATTTCTTGATATTTCAGTGTTATTCAAAAGAAATGTCTAAAGATTTGAGCAGTCAGAGAATGAGAAAGAGCTAACTATCTCAATATCGACAAAATTAGTTTATATTGTTAAAAAATGGAAGAAAAATGAATGATTTTTATATTATAAACTTATGAGCATGCACAATCTAGAAATGATTCTTGAGATGACCATTAAAAATCATCTTTAGGGTTCAGAAGGATAACATTTAATTATAAGAAGCTGACTCAGATTCAGACTAATTTATTTTGTTATTTTACAGCAAGTTTGTCATTCTCTAAGGTCAGAGAAATTATTAAAATATATTTCATCTGTATTACAACAGATATTTAACAAACTTTTACAAAACATTCCTGATGGTAAAATAATAGAATACTGGAAAATGTCTTCAATGATCATTCTCATCAACCCTGTGTTAAGCAGTTCAACATTTTCATACTACATGAGATGAGGAGTTTGATGTAAAATTGGACAAATACTTGGGTGAGATGAGGCTGAAAGGGATAGTCGACCTAGCCAGAGGTTAAATCAAAACATATGAATATGATAGTAACTACAGTCAGCACTCCGTATCTCTGACTTCCACATTAATGGATTAAACAAATCCTGAATTAAAAATATCTGTGCCTTGATTATGTACAGATTTTTTCTTATCATTATTTCATAAATATGTACATTTACATTGCACAAGAGAGTGTCCAAAATTTGTGGAAATGTAAGCTATCTTTTAATTCCATCTTTCCACAAAATTTTAAGTCCCCTTCCTTTAGATATTAAATTAATCTAGAGATGTTTAAAATACAATGGAAGGATGTGCATAGGCCTACTATGTTCCCCACATCGTTATAAGCACAAAGATACTTCAAAAATATTTTGGTAGAAAAAAATTGAAATCCATGCACAGTGGTTTCATAATGCACAGTTTCCATTGGGTTTTTTTAGACCTCCTGTACTGGATAACAAGCCATTTAATTTTTACAAAGATTTCATCAAAAGCTACTAATAGCATCTCCAACTTCAAATTGAGAACCCTCAGGTATGTAGAAATTATTCTCTATACCTTGCCCAAAAGAGCATGGACAGAATGGGCGCAGAGAATTCTGGTTCCAGAACTCCAGAGATGTGCTGCTTAACTTTATAAAACTCTTTGAGCTCTCCGAAGTGAAAAAGACTGTGATAAAAAAATTCAATAATAAGGTTCATTTTCCTGAAGGTGCTAAGCATAAAGAGATCCTATGACCTCTTGTTCAGGAAAGTGAAGTTTCCTATAGTTTTTCCTTTGACTCACCAATAGTACATATTTAAGAATTTCTATGATACAGGTTCTATGCTGGGCAGTCAAGAACACCATTACGAATCCATAGTAAACAACTTACCCTTACAAAGTGTACAGACTAGTGGAGTATATAAACATTAGCTAAACAATTGTGATTAGGATTGGTCCTACCAAAGAGAAGTATATCATGGTATAAGAATATATCGTGTAGAATCATTTCTCTCTCTCACTCTCATTCTCTCTATCTCTTTCTCCCTCACAATCTGCCTTTCAAATAAATAAATAAATCATTTTTAAAAAGGGAAATAAATAGAATATTCCTCCCCACTTAAATGTTTAATAGAAAGGACTTCATCATGTAATAATTTTGAGATAAGAACTAGGACTACCCCATTTTGCTTAAGGAACATATGAAAATATCCTTTCACTTTCTATAACCTCATGGTTATCCACTAGTTAAATGCTGAAAATGTATGTATACAAAAGCAATTGGATGGAAGGAAGTGATGTAATTATAAATTTAAATCTTAAAATGTTTAGTAATGGGTAGGGGAGAAATAGATGGTCATTTTTAATAAAATTATAAGCTGTCAAAATTTCAAAAGGTTTGTTAACTAATGCATATTGGTGATGCATGCAAATATAAACATAGCAAGTTATGATGATAAACTAGGTTCTACCTGAGATATATTTGAAATCTAGGGTTGGCGCCGTGGTTCACTTGGTTAATCCTCCTCCTGCTGCGCCAGCATCCCATATGGGCACCAGATTCTAGTCCCAGTTGCTCCTCTTCCAGTCCAGCTCTCTGCTGTGGCCCACGAAGGCAGTGGAGGATGGCCTAAGTGCTTGGACCCTGTACCCGCATGGGAGACCAGGAAGAAGCACCTGGCTCCTGGCTTCAGATCAGCATAGCTCCATCCGTAGAGGCCATTTGGGGGGTGAACCAACGGAAGGAAGACCTTTCTCTCTGTCTCTGTCTCTGTCTCTGTCTCTGTCTCTCTCTCTCTCTCTCTCTCACACTAACTCTATCTGTCAAATAAAAAAAAAAGAAAAGAAATCTAAAGTCTATGTTTGCAAGGATGTATGTTCTAGGTACAGATGTAGCAATCCCATTTCAGGATGATATACTTTCAGAAAAATATTACAGCAGGCAGCAGGCATTTGCACACCGTAGGATGCAGCAGATTCAAGTAGCTGGGCCTCTGCTGGGCCTCTGTCACCCATGCGGGCGTTCAGGATTGAGTTCTAAATTCCTAGCTTCAGTCTAGCCCAGTTACGGCAGCTCTTGCAGGTATTTAGGGAGATGGCAGATTCTCTCCTCTCTCTCTCTCTCTCTCTCATTCCTACACTCACACTCTCTGCCTTCCAAATGAAATAAAAATAAATAATTTATTAAAGAGATAGAAAATGTAGAATAAAAATTAAGGTTTGTTCTGTTTGAAAAGTTATTAAAAACTTAAAGTTGTTTTTACTATTCCTCTACTCTTCCCTATTTGTTGCATACATTAAAATGTAAAACATAACAGGAGTTCATCGGTCTGAGATACTACAGTGGTGACAACACCCCCACTGAGTGCTGAAGATGGAGCCAGAGGAAGGTCCTGGCCAGGGGAACAGGGAGTGTGGCAGCTTGACAAAAGCACCTCCTCCCTTCAGTCCTGATTTCAAGGTTGAGTGCTTTGTGTACTTCCTTTTGTACTTTTCATCTTCTCCCTTAACATAATGGGTGTGCTTCACCCTCCTACTGTGCTAAGGGTCCTCCAGGAAGTGGTACTGTTTCTATCCCCACTTTCACAATGGGCATTGCATCTGATATCTTAGAAATCTAGCTCAAAGAACAAAAGCAGAATGTGTCAACCTTCAAAATTAAGCTGAATTTTTCAATGTGAAAAGAATAGAAAGGCCGGCACCGCAGCTCACTAGGCTAATCCTCTGCCTGCGACGCAGGCAGTCTGGGTTCTAGACCCGGTCGGGGCGCCGGATTCTTTCCCGGTCGCTCCTCTTGCAATCCAGCTCTCTGCTGTGGCCCAGGAGTGCAGTGGAGGATGGCCCAAGTACTTGGGCTCTGCACCCCATGGGAGACCAGGAGAAGCACCTGGCTCCTGGCTTCAGATCAGTGTGGTGCACAGGCCGCAGCGCACCAGCCGCAGAGGCCATTGCGGGGTTAACCAACGAAAAAGGAAGACCTTTCTGTCTCTCTCTCTCTCTCTCACTGTCCACTCTGCCTGTCAAAAAAAATAGAAAGAAGAAATATAGTTTATGACCCCATCACATTGTAAACTGTGCTTTTATATCTTAGTTTCTTAGGGTACACATAACAAAATACCACTAACTGGGTGGCTCAAAACAACAAAAAGGTATTTTCTTACACTTCTGGGACAAAAATTCCCAAATCATGTGCTGTCAGGTTTGCTCCCTTCTGCAGGTTCTGACAGAGATTCTGTGCCCTGTCTTCCTCTAGGTTTCCAGTGGTTGCCAGCATCTTCAGAGTTCCCTTGTCTGATATAAGCAGCACTCTAACTGGCCTCTGTCTACATAAGGCATTCTGCTCTCTGGGAATCTATAACACTTTATACAAATTGCTCTTATCTTAATAAGAATGGCAGTCATCTTGAATTTAGGACTAACCCTAATCCAGCATGACCTCATCTTAACTAGTTTGCAAAAGCAAAAACCCTATTTCCAAATGAGATCACATCCACAGGGTTCCAAGTGAATGTGAATTTTTTTGAAGACACTATTCCACCCAGTACAGATTATTTCTATCAAAAATAACTTCTATCAAAATGGGGCCGGCACTGTGGCACAACAGGTTAACACCCTGGCCTGAAGTGCAGGCATCCCATATGGGCGCCAGTCCAAGTCTTGGCTGCTCCTCTTCCAATACAGCTCTCTGCTATGGCCTGGGAAAGCAGCAGAAGATGGCCCAAATCCTTGGGCCCTTGCAACCACATGGGAGACCCAGAAGAATCTCTTAGCTCCTGGCTTTGGATCGGCACAGCTCCAGCCATTGCGGCCATCTGGGGAGTAAACCAGCGGATGGAAGACCTCTCTCTCTCTCTCTCTCTCTCTCTCTCTCTCTCTCTCCCCACCTCTATCTGTAACTCTGTAAATCTTTAAAAAATAATAATAATCCATTAACGCTAGGAAGGTATGGGTCCTTTCATTCTTCTTTCAAAGAAGACATTTGATAATTATAAAAAAGAAGAGTCCAATATAAAGGTATTTTGAAATTATATTGACACTGTAACTAATACAGGTAAAAGATTTTTTTTATGTCTTGGCTAAAGCTTCAAGTGCCTTATGACAAACTAATACAACCTAAAATTGGAATTTGGAGTGACTTTTTTTGCTATTTTTCTTTATGCTTTTTTTACTTAGCATGAATATGTTTCAGTTCTTGGCTCCAACTCCTGACTCCCTCTCCCTGCAAATGTGCACTCTGGAAGGCAGCAGAGATGGTTCAAGTAGTTGAGTTTCTGCCACCTATCTGGGAGACTCAAACTGAATTCCTGTCTCCCAGCTTCGGCCTGGCTTAACCACAGTAATTAAAGGCATTGGGGAGTGAACCAACTAATGGGAATTTTCTCTGCTTATCTCTATCTCTCTGTTGCTGTCTCTCTGCTTCTGAAATAAATAAGATTTATTTTTAAAATTAAAAAAATAGTAATGGGATCTAAGTGAAGATTCTGTAGTGATTATTGTAAAGTTACAGTGGTTTGAATTGTTCCAACTTATTATTGAAAGTCTTTAAGTTAACGGCATTGTCAGAAGTACATTGAGGACAAATCATTTTATTTCATATTTTTCTCCTATAAACTATATTCATTTCTACTGATAAATAAATTGGAAAAGAGAAAACAAAGATCTCTTTCTCTTAGTAAAGTATGAATTTATTTGTTTGCACTCATGTGTTGAATGGACAGGCAGGAGGTGATAACAGGCAGTGGTGAGAGAGACTTATGTTCCATGGCACTACCTGTGTATGGCATCTTGAAATCTTTTGTGAAGTTTTGTACAATTCCAGCTAAATTCCACTTCAGAATTATCCCCCGCATGGATGCATTAACAGTGCAAGATTTTTCATTTACAAAACCCTTGGTGATCACCCTCTGCAGTTTGCTGGTAAGTAAAAAGGCTTGCTAGACTGAAGCCTTGCTGTTATCTGATTTTCAGATATGCATTGATTGACATCTCCATTGTATCAGGTTTGTGTGCCAATAAAGACATAGAAGTGGTACTGAGTAACAGAGCATGATTATAGTACTCCTCCCTCTATATATTCAACCAGAAGAAACCAGAAGCAATTCATAGTAGATAGGGTGGAGGACTTAAATTGTGCCCTGATAGGCAGGCAGGCACTGCCCAGACAAGTTAGATAGTGCGTTACTGCTGCTATTTGGGAGGTGACCTATTGTTGCAACCAGCATTATGTCTAATCATAAAATAATTATGTCAGCAAGTTAGAAAATTCAAAGAGAATTCCTCATAACTTTGGTGTACAATATTCCAATTAAAGAATCAATATGGAAGAGAAAAAAAGGGTTTCTATGCTCTCAGTTAAGAATCTTGTTTCATAATATGATTATTAAGATTACCACATTGGACTGGGCTAGTGCTGAAGATAATTTTGGGTTCTGACAGAGACAATTGCTTTAGAATTCTGTTAATTAAATAGAGAAGAGTCCTCTGCTACTATTCTAAGCACCATGCCCCATCCCCAATACACACATAACTGGTAGCTAAAGGACTGCTTTAGGTAAATTGCACATTTGAAAGAAAGAGAAGTAGACCTTTCAAGAAGTCACTGGTTAGTTTTCCAATATCCATGTTCTTTACCAAAAAAATTAAACTTAGGAAAAAACTAAACATTTAGCTAAAATGGAAAAATTATACAATAGTGATAATGATAATAATAAATATTGAATATGCATTATGAATATGTATGGAATGCTGTTGTAGGAACTTTGCATGTATTAACTCATTTAATCCTTTAATCCTTAGACTAACCCTATGGAATGAGTACTATTTTTAATTCCCAATAATGTATGCAGAATTGAGTTAAGAATGCTCAAAATGCAATTTGTATTTAATATAATTTTCATGTTGGTCTCTTCACACTCTTTAAATATCTTAGCTCTCAAAAGTCATTTATCATCCATTTGGATGTTTAGTAATCGATACATTCAAATAAAAACTTCACATATAGGAAATAAACTGGAATTGATTTTACTGGAGAGGGGGATCATTATGAAGTATATGTCTGTGAATTTCTTGACACACTATGATAAGAATCATCTCCCTAATTGCATTTCAATGTTATTTACACATGTGTGCGAGAGAGACCATTACACTTCTGTTTTATTATAAAGTGATTATCTCTTTAGAACTTCACAGAATTTTACAGAATTAAATTGTAAGCATTTTACAAAACTTTAAAGAAAAACTTGAAGATGCAGAGAGAATGGGTCTTGTGTGACAGAGGATTCTCTTTTGTATGCTCCAGACTATTGATCAGAAAAAAATCCATAAACTCTCTAGTTTTTTTTTTTTTTTTGATAAACATCGTATGCTTACATTTAAACTTGAAATGTATGAGGAGAACAAGGTAGTTAAAATCGGACATATGAAGTGTTATAATTTAACGGTCTTGTTTTGCTGTAGCAATAAAATGACCAAGTGCATCTTTTAAAAGTTAAAAAAAGTTTTTAAAAAGCATCTTTGAGGAACTTTATTTCACTGCCCCTCTCTAATCTTGCTGATTCCCCATGACCCAAACAGATCGCTTCCTATTCTAATATCCACATTGTTCAATTAAATCCCTGTAATAGGTTTTACTTTCTCCACTAATCATGGAGAGTGGTTGAGGCTTATGAAGGGTATAAATGATTTTACATGGGCAATTGCCTAAGACTATTATAGACAAAGATGAAAGACACTTTGTAGAGATAGCCAGGAGAGAGTAGGTTTGTGTAATATTTTTTACTTTAAGTCTTCAAGACATGGTAAATAATTGGATTTAGAGGCTGATGCAAAAGATAGGGGCCACGATGACTACCAGATTTATAGCTGGAGCAGTGTCATAAACAAAATAGGAAGAGGTCAGGAGCAGAAATTGTCCACTTTAAGGGATGGAGTAATAGAGAGGATATAAGAATATGTAAGATGGTCTCCATGTACATTTTCACTAGATTTTTATGCAACTCAAACTGGTTATGAAGTCAAATTACAGTTATAGTATCAAAACAGCCATAGAGAATACCACATAAACACAATTTATTTATTTTTATTTATTTGAGAAGCAAAAGAGACAGAAAAGCAAAGAGAAAAAGAGGTCCAATCCCAGTTCACTAGCCAAATATCTACAACATGGGGCCGTATGTTGGGAACCCAGTCCAGATTTTCTATGTGGGTAGAAAAAAACCCAATTACTTGAACAAAAACAGCTGCCTCCCAGAGTCCGCATTAGCAGTAAGATAGAGTCAGAAGACTAGTTTCAAACACAGGTCCTGTGGTGTGAGACAAAGTCACCTTAACCACTAAGCTAAACCCCTGCTCTCTTTTAATTCCTAAAAGCTTTCCCTCTTATTCTACATTTTACCTTTCTACCAGCTCCCTTCAAACACAACCTGACACCATCTACCTCTTACTTCATGCCCTGGGGCTCCCTGGCCCATGGGAATCCACTGGCATTCAACACTTGTTCAGTCCAGAAATGCAAAGCGATTAACCTCTGGCCATTAACTCAACCTTCACAAATGGAGAATAAGAATCAAACAAATGATTTTCCCTTTCATGTCCTGGAACACGTCCTGGGAACCCTAAAAGTCCTATGGATAAGAACAATGTTGCCCTTCGTGGAGGTGAAGTCCATAATGCATCCTCGTGCTGTCTCCTCTCCCCTGATTTGCTCTTCCTGCTCCTCCCTTGGACTCCTTGGGGTCATTCTCTAAGTAGACTAATCACGTGATAGTCTCTGCTACACATCACACACTCTGCTTTCAGAAGAGCCATGAGGAGGCATTTGCCAAAGTGAATTTTAAACTTAAATAACAAGTGAGAAATCAGTATGCATTTTCCCATAAACCCCACAACTATGTTGATTAATTCAAACTATGAAGGTTGAGATTTAACTTATTCCAAGATTAATCCTGTTGCCATTAATATGAGGGCAAATTTGAAAACTTAATAATATTGTATTAAGACAGTAAATTATTTATGTATATTGTACTATACAAATCAGTAATTCAAAAGTAGTTGAGCACATTATTATTTTAAATATTGGCAGGTCAATAATATAGCAAGAGTCAATATAGTATTGGCAAAATCCTAAGTGCAAAATATTGTACGTTTTATTTAGTCCTTTTTAAGTGAGTGTAAAAAATGTAAAGGTTTTCTATTTCAACTAATGTAAAACTCTGTATTCATTATATTGAATTCTGAATGATTTTTGAAGACATAAACTTGCTTCTTTTCCTCTCTGACAAAAGATGAAGAAGAATAAAAATACCAACATTTGAAAATTTATGGGATTTATTCTTATTTTTCTCAATGTATCCAGATTGAAAGTATAATAAAAAAACATTATCACATTAAATATTAGGATTAATGATACTATCCTTAACAATTCTGAGATTTTTCATTTTTATGGTGTTGAAAAAGTTTCAAGTCACAGATATTACAGTAGAAGAATTAAAAGTACAGATTTTTCCCAGTATTTAGTGAACTCTCTTGCCACAAATCCTGCTTAAAATAGGGTTCTTCTTGCAAGAACTTATTTGTGTAGCCCCTTGATAACCTTTGTGTATGATTACAGATTGATTCATGTGTGTAGAGTATGCGATTGTGTTGTAAGACTTTTTAAAAAGCAACTTTCCAGACACAACATCGTTTTGAATGGAAAGTTGAGAAGAAACCATATGGATGTTATGTGAATCAACCAGTGCAGAAGGTGTGTGACTGACATGACTACTTAATATCAATATGTCAAAATCCCTCATACCTTACAGATATAACTTCAATTGTGAGTCTTCGATGAGTTTGCCCCTTACAGGATCACCATTTCTTCCTGTTCGTAGCCATAAAAACTCTCCTTGAGGGTGTCACTTACAACTACCACCTAAATATAAACAGGTTGCTAAGCATATGCCAACAGCCGAGAACAGACACCCACCATTGGGACTGCAGAAGCTAGCTCTTATGTAAGCATGCTGCACATCAATTTTGTGCATGGATTCTATTCAGCATAGAACACAAATTTTCATTCCAAAAGTACTTGTTTAAGGGAGCAAATGAGCCAAAGCATTAATTTTCAAAAGCTTGGAGATGCTTTTAAGTGTCAAAACTTATACAGAGTTTTGGGATAAGGAAGGGTTTTTTTGCTTTTGTTTTTGTTTTGTTTTTAACATTTTTTTATGAAGC